>NC_051053.1:19536182-20736182 GCF_904848185.1 Acanthopagrus latus | reverse complement strand
CCTAGTTGTTTCGACAGCTCGCTATTTTACACCAACAAAATATTTAATCCCGACAGCTTTAAGTTTTCTGATTTCCCCTGTGTCAGCGCAGTGAAATACGAGACGTTTCAGTGCTAAAAACCAAATGAAGAGAGTTACGCCTGGCCTGAGATCTGAGTGTGCTGGCACTTATATATCATGCCTGGCATTATTTACAGAGCCACAACTTCTGGGATGGAGAGTTGGAGGCGGGGGGATCAGAGATGCACTCGCCAGAGGTTCAAAGGCATCTCTCAACCCAAATCCCACTCCAAGCTCTTCTGTGGTGCACAGTTATCGGCTCCACCAGCCGAGCTTCTCGGCTCTTTGCTGTCCCATGGCTCGACTTCTACAGCTTTGTGCTCTGTGCCAGAGATTTGACACTCCAGCAGTTCACAGTCCAAGACTTTCACTGCGCAACAGTGAGCTGGACCGCTCACAGAGACACGTCTTCTGTTAAACAATCAGGCAATTCATTTGCAGAAAAACACCCTCGTTACACGAGGATAACAAAAACACACCTGTGGTTTAATGAAAAGATTTAATAGCGCGAAAGGGACTGTTCACCCCAAATTCTAAAAAACACATTTTTTGCCTCTTACCTACAGTGTTAGTTATCCATCTAAATTAGTGTTAGTTATCCATATAAATTGTTTCAGGGATATCTGCCTTCTATCAAATATAATGGAGATGGATGGCACTTGGCTTGTGGTGCTCAATATGCCAAAAACAATACATCTGAAGAACTCAACAGTGATGTCTCTTTCCAGAAATCATGACCCAGTTGCTTAAGATAATTCACAGACATGTGAGCAGTTTCAGCTCCAGTTGCTTCACCCATGCCTAAATGTTGTTGCTTTGTCTACGAACTGTATCATGAAATGTACGTTTAGACTTACTGCTACCATGTGATTTGAATCGTTGTGCCATTTTGACCCCATCTTGGCTAGGTCGAGCTTGTAAGAGTGAATTTATCTCAACTTGACCTCCTAGTTGAATAAAGGTCGCGTAGGAACTAGGCTAGGCTAGCTTACTAAGCTAAGTTAGCCTGTTATTGCTTCCCAGGAAGGACGCCATTAATGTTTATGTCACACGCTGTTGTGAAGACAAACCTCTTAGCCATGACCAGATGTATCCTTCTGTCCAGTGATATGGTGGGGAGGTGTTTGAGACAGCTCAAGACATAAACATTAATGGCGTCCTCCTTGTTTTAGCTATAACACTAGCTAGCTTACACGATTAGTTTGCAAGCTACTAACTAGCTGGGAAGTCGCATTGAGATTAAATCTCTTCTATACGTGAGACCTAGCCAGTACAGGGTCAAAACTGAACTGAATGTCACTAGCTAGAGTAACAGATAACAGCCACTGTCTGCATATCGATTTGTTTGCAGGTGTGAACACATAGAATGGCTCCTAACTGAAAGTGCTCACAACAAGCTCTGTGGATTATTCTGTGTAACCAGGTCAGGATTTCTGCAAAGAGACACTGCTGGTGAATCTTTCAAATGTGTTTTTTGACATTTCGAGCACCGCAGGCTGAGTGCCGTCTGGTTCCACTGTAATTGCGGCTGAAAACTCGCACTAAAACAATCTAGATGGATTACCAGAACTACACAATGTGTTTTTGTTTTGGGCTGTACCGTCCCTTTAAAACAGCAGGAGGGAAGAGGAGGAACATGGGACGAGGACGAGGAGGAGGAGGAGGAGGAGGAGGAGGAGGAGGAGGAGGAGGGAAAACACGGGGCACACACCAAAACAATGACTGAAGCGAGCGAGGGACATGTCGCTGGCGAGAGTCCCCCATGTGAGCAGCAGGGACCTGAACACAGCCAACTTCCCAGCTGTGGCACCCTCCTCCTCCTGCAGTCCCCATGTCTGCCACCCTCTTTTTGCTTTTAGAGGGAGCACTGTTCGCTCTCTGTGACATGATGTTGCGCTGGACTCAAAGGAAGTCCTGCAGACAGTGAGTAAGAGGGTTTGATCACAACCGCCAGTAAGCCTGCCTCGGGAGAAAGTGCGGGGGCGAGAGCATTTCATGTTGCTCTCGTCAGCGACTCGACTTCAAGTCTCGCTGCTGAGGCGGCTACGAAATCTCCCTCCCAAAGCAGAGTGAGTAAAAGATTGTGCGTCAAAAAATGACTGTTAGCAAGGGAGAGAGCTGCTACGCATGTAATTTATTAGTCTCGCTGAGTGTGTGTGTGTGTGTGTGTGTGGTAAGTGGGTGTGTTGGACAGGCAGGAAGCAGTCCCAGCTAAGAGTTTCCATTTTCACCAACTTCCAGGTATTTCGCACACCTCATCCATCCGCCTTCAACAATACCGTGCCACAGTCGACACCCAGTGTTTACTTTCCTGGCTTTAATTGGGCACGTATGGTGATCACGCTATCAGAGGGGAACGGTACAGAGCTATCCGAATGGAAATTTCTGCAATAAAAACAGAACTTTTAGCACTCGCAAGGCCCGCCAACCCAAACAGCTGCACACTAATTTCTAATTGACGATTTAACCACCACTCTCTTTGAACGAGCTGTGACAATATTCAAGCCAGAGAACTTTGTAAAAACTGGCCGTACAGGGAGAGAGACACCTACACTGGATATCTTGAACATCTAGTGATACATCTGAACCCAAAGAGGTGGAGAAGAAACTACAGTATTTTTCTAGAGCCCCCGTTAAAATTCCAAGGAAGGGAATCTTAAGGCGCCTGGTTTGCATTACTCTGGTTGAAAAAATAAAAAATAAAAAAAACTGCTGCAGGGACAGTTAAATTGCCTCTTTCTTTGACATTTAACTCAGCATCCTAACCTCCAAAACCAAATACGGAAAAATGGACAAAAAAGGAATGCTCAAACAAAACCGCTGTCCCATCATTTACTTCATTACAGCCCATTAACATACTACAGAGGGAGCTGAACATATTCAGGAAACTGGATTGTTAAACAAGGAAGAATCCACTGGAGAACCGCAGCATTAACGAGATACCTTCATAATAACTGCTGTCAAAACTCAATTAGTGTTAATGGTTTAGTGATTGTTGAAAGTGTGATTGCTTTCATTTTTTCAGTGCCGTGCGTTAAGTCTTCTCGTTCCTTTTAAATCGAGCACATCGAGGTCATTCGTTTCCAGCTCATGAACAGACTCACCGTCTCAAGCACTATTAACGCTGGATTTCCCTCATAATGATGCCTCACCAACAGAGATATGGAAACACAACTTTTATTCACCATCTATATAAACTCTGAATCCAGAATCTTAAAAAACTAGATAACTAGATAATTCATACGAATACAAGAATAAACAAAGACCTTCAGTCTGTTTACATTGTTGCAATGTGAAATGTTTACATGTTTAATAGATGTTGTTTAGCTGTTTAGAAATAGATTTGTTTGTGTGACATGATTGATCGGTAGTAAACTATAAAGCAATGTCATTTATCAACAGTATATCAAAGTTTATAATCGTCCTATTAGGGAACATTGCCAACATGATCAGTGTTTCATATCGTTCACATAGCTCAGCCCGAGTCAGGATTAGTTGAAGAATTAAAACTCAAGCATTCATTGGAGGTTATTCATAATTTTAATCTGTTTAAAGTTATTGTTACAGTATTAATACTTGGTGTGAATAATGGAATTTCCATTTTTGGGTCAACTCATCCTTTAATTTGCATTTGACTAGATAAACAGCCAATCAAGTTGTTGAAAATACGAGTGGGCGGAAGGCGACATGGACACTTAAGTGGAACACAAAACGAATCGCTGTAGCAAAAAAATGTAATGAAGTTAATTAATATATAACAAGAATTATTTAAACTCGACAGTCTCACACTTGACTGATCAACAAGCTCCAGTGAGCAGGTTGTGATTAAAATAAACACAGCAGAGATCATTTAAGATCGCTGAGGCAAATCCTTGTTTCATTACATGCAATGAAGCTTCGGAGCATTGATTAATTAAAATCGGTGACTGAGAAAAAAATCAATGAGGCGAGCTGGCCGGAGCGGACCTGCACTCAACCTCTCCCCCTCATGCTGCACCGGAGAGGTGATCTACAATGGTCTGGTACATTATGTAAGTGAGAAAAGGCCCACTGTGTTGTGTCAGCTGTGTTATAGAACGTCAGTGTTGTTCCCTTCGCTTTTTGTTTGTTTGGATTTACAAATCACGAGCGCCTGGAGGAGCACCTGACATCTGCTCCTCTTACCGAGAGGGAAGTGCCGACTGAGTGGGCTCGAACGCAACCCCAAAGACAAAAACAAGGAAAAAAAAAAGCAAAAACACCATCCAAGCGCAGACTACACACTCACCTTCTGAAAGAAATCCTCGCCGCCGTTAACTCTCCCCTCGGAGGCAGCTAGAGCGAAACAGAGAGAGACAGAGAAAATAAATAAATTCACAAAAACCACACAGAGCACTCAGTTTTTATATACACAATGTAACAAAATCACACGCAGATTACTCGGCCTCCTCTGAAAGGTTAATGTATCGCACTCAGAGCGAGAGACTTTACGGTGGATCTCCATTTCTTTGGATGTTGTGGTTGGCACGGCGACTGATGTTGCTCATTTGCCGGAGCGGAATAAAAACGTTCCCAAGTCATTTTCACATAATCCTGGAGATTGGACACAGCTTCCGTCTGACAAATTGATGGATACATTGAAAATATTTGGGCATTTTACAGTAACCGTTAATGGAGCACTGCATACCAAACGCAGGTTGACGCTTTTGAAGTTCGTCTTTCACTTCCAGGCTGTGGGCGCTAAGTGTATGAAAGAGCTGCAAAATAAACAACCCAGAAATCACATGTAAACAAATAAGCACTTAGGAAAGCCCTGGTGTTTTGAAGTAATTTTCCAAGCAGGTGAAAAAAGCCAAGAAACCCCTCCAGCTGATACAGTAGAGAGCGAGTCGGGCCTGTCGTCGCTCCAACACATCTGCAACTCCTTTCGAAAAGTCCGTGGCGGCCCTGTTGATGCGAAATACATATCTGCTCTCCAAGGAGAATTCTCATGTTCTCTCTGTCATTTGGGAATACCGGGAAGGTTTAATGATGCATTTCAGCCGGCGCTCTCCAGATGGATACATTGCCGACTGTTGCAAATCTGGGTCAGGAGCAGCAGCACAGTCGACGCGGGTTATATAGTTCATTCAGAAAAGTGTGTGGGCGAGAAGAAAACTGAAGTCCTGCTGCTGAACCATGGCTGAACTGATGGAGGACATTGAAATGATTAGCCAATCAATCCATCAATTAATTGACATGTAACTAATATTATATATATATATACACACTAATATATAGGTATTTTGTGAGTAGTTCAACTGTACATGTTTCAGTGCCCCCCACTTTCAGGTGTTACGGTAATAAGGTGGTGATGTCTATGCTGGGCATTATGGTCACAGAGCGTTGGCGATCATGTCCTGTACTGAAGAAGGGGACTGGATGACTGATTGCGGAATGTTATTGTTTTGCTTGTTATGGCAAAACACAACCAGAAGAAACACTGTAACCCCAAATTATTTACTGCCTATAAACTTTTCCATGCACATCCAGGCTATCATAGTCCAACTACCCGAAATAACAACCTAAACTCGGTTGGAGCATGAAGAGTTTCCCGACAGTGTGACGTCGTGGAAGATCTGACGCCAAAAGCCACTGGCTTTGAGAACTGTGATGGGTACGTGTCCCTGCTGTCTGATATTTCTTCGACCAAATGATCAGTCAAGAAAATAATTAGCAGACAAGTTGAGGACAAAAAGAGTGGTTAACGGCAGCTCTACACACTATACTTTATGAAATATTCTTTGAACTAGAATGGCACAGCAGGTTTCTTTCAAACATCAAAAATATGCCCTATCAGGCAGCGTTCAAGACCCTTTATCTGGATCTGTACCAAAAGTTTATGGGGTTTATTCTGGGCCAAGACCCATCCCTCCATCTGAGTTTTGTCAAAATGGCTTCAGTAGTTTTTATGTAATCATGCTGACAAACCAACAACCAGCCAACAACCACACATCGGTGAAACAGTACCTTCTTAGAGAAGGTTATTAGCAAGGAATAAAGTAGATATTTGTGTATTGTGAATATCAGAGCAGATACAAATCAGTTGGGGGTTAATTTTGTTTTACTGAATAACAACATTTTCTCCTCCAGACTAAAAACATCTCATGGCGGTAAGTTAAACACACACTGTCAAGAAAAGAGGAGTTTCCAACAAAACAACATATGGACTCATAGTACAAAAATAACCCATCTCCAAAGACCTTACCGTCTTCCTACAATGTCTTTATTTTCTCATCATTTTGCTGTGTTCGGGATGATTTGGCAGGTCACCAGATCAAACCGACTCATTGATACTTTTCTCTAGAATCGCGTATCTGACCTCACACCAAACTACAACCGACAAATCCTGCATAGTTTGCCTTTAAAACCAGCCTGTCTAGCTAAAACTGTACGTAAAATGTCTTAACGTGACATAAGTTCTCCTCAAAAAGTATATCCCACCTGCAGTGAACACAGTATTATGTGATCACCGTGTGAAACCGGGGTGTGACTTCCTCCATCAACACTGCATCTTAGGACCAAAGTCCAAGCACAGTTTTATTTTCAATTGAACTGATGTAATGGCTTTTGGTGATGCAGTTAGCCTACATCATGAGCATTTAACAAGTGTTTGTGCTCACACTGGCAGCCCGCTAACCGAGGCCAGGCCACAGTTTATGAAGACGTGGAGGCTGGTCTGCTCTGGCCCAACGGGCAAGTCAATTTCACATGAAATTTGTGTACATCAGGCGCTCACCGCCCCCATTACACTGATTGAACCGATGAATTCTGGCTATTTGTTGGCTCGTTGTTCAGGACAGACAAATTAAAAAAAGGGAAATCTAAGAAAGATGTGGATTAGAATCTGATTGTAATGAAGGGAAACAATAACATTTCACAGTTTTCTAATAAAAGCGGTCACGGAAGAAAAAGAAATGACCCCTCCATCATTCTTTTCCTCATCAACCTACTGCACAGCTTTACTGTAAACAAAGCAATCTCCAATTCAACACTTCACCCACAAAATCAAGTAAATAAACAGTCTGCCGATCCGCGGAGCTACAACACATCTCATTATGCCAGCGCTGGAAACACAGCTGGGGGAATTCTGACTAATGGAAGGGTAACATTAGCAGATGCAAAGTGTCAGACGGAAAAATACAGTTGTAAAACCTCTTCAGTTTCTCAAGAGCCTCCGACTTTTTTGTTTGGAGTTTCATTCATTTTGCTGAGCGTCTGGCGCTCTCAGTGATGCGCTCCAAATACTGTGCATGAATAATGAATTTAATGGCGACGGCCTCCGGCTAGCCGTAAACAGTTGCGTGGACTCAAGTTTACACCATCCACATATTTTAAAACATTTTTTTGTAAAGAGTTACGACCACAGCTGGAAAGATTCAGTTCAAGATGTTACGAGCGAGGCAGGGCCAAAGTGCTTGTTGTGTGTTTTTCCTCCCACCCCACTCTGTTTCCTCTCCAGGTGTGCGCTACGTGATCGGTTTCCACCATGTGCAGTCGGCCCATAGGTTCCCTCGGATGTGAGCCCACCTTCAAAGTTCAGTCTCATTTTGTTTAACTGGGAAACATTTTTCTGATTGAGGAAATTCAAGCAGACACCCTCAACGACTCGGAAAAAGTCAGAGAAAATTTGGGTATGCGACTTGCTGGGTTGATGTAAAACAACGCCGAAAAAAGTAAACACTGGCTTGATGGTAAGAAGCTTTCATCACAGTCATGTATTGTATAGTCATTGTGTTGTTTTCTTTGCTCTTTACTTGTCATTCAAATACTAGAAACAGCTGTCGACGTGTTGTTTAAACACTCGGAGCGACAAAAATGCAAAACAATTTCTTTTTGGCGTCCATGTTGCTCCCACATTCTGACATAAACACACCAGAGTCAGAGAAGAAAGACTTCCCAACTCAGCAAACGGGACCATTGGAGGAGCACTTGAGCGCAGCATTAGCAAACCTGAGCTGTGTTTGAGCAAATTTGTTAAGAATAATAGAAAAGGGTATGTTGCGGGAGGTACTACAGTTAAGCTGGGGGACACTTTGCACTTTCTATTAAGGAGACTTAAAAAAAGAAGAGAAAATTCATCCCAAAACATTAGAGTTGATCAGCTGCCTCGGGAATTTGAGCTCCAGAGCGGACAGGCACTTATCTTTGACATTTACATGACAAAATCAAGGAAAGCAAATACGTTTAGTTCATCTTGATGAGCGCAAGTAGAGTTTACTGTAATATTTAGTTAAGATAACATCCAGCTTTGAAGCGGAATGACGGGAACAGCCCTGACTGAAGCACTCAGTTCTTAGGTGGCCTGAAGTTATCCGAGATTATGAAAGACCCCGTTACTGCAAGCGTTTCCTGTAAGAGCTAAGACAAACAAAAAAAAAGGAGCAGCACCATCCAACAGTCTGGTGATTTTCCTACTTGTCTGTAACTGTAACAGAGAAGCCCAGTCGCTCTTTTCTCTCTGTGGCCTCAGTAATGTTTTATTGTCTAAACAAAAGAGTTAAAGTCTCTGTCAGAGGTGAATTAATGAGACCAATTTAAAACAGAGTACATAGTAAGCCAATTAAAATGCCACTTGCAAACATGTTACTTGCATGAGGACGATAATCCTTCTCAGTAATGATCTTGAAATGGATTCTCTTGTTCTTATTACACGTTTCACCGGGACTGTCAACGATTCGTAAACTCACTGAATGTGTAGCAGAGGTCTCATTAGTCACAGAAGAAGCATTTTACTGAGAAGGAACAAGAAAACCCCTGCTGTACGTCCGCCTGAGATGTGGGGATGCTGTCAGGCAAAGTGACGGATGTGACTGCAGGAGTCTGAATGTGTGATGCTCCGTCAGAAAGAGCGACAGTCCGGTCATCGCAGGACAAACACAGACGACTGCGCGGGCGCATGCAAGCAGTTTTGGCATGAAAACTACATTTAAATGCCAATAAATTCACATTCCTGCTGAATTAAATCAAATAAGAAACAGCTTGGCAGCTCACACTGCAAACAATGTCAGATAATCTATTCTAGGCACACATGCACGTACAAAGATGCTTTACACACTGAGTCTTGCACACCTTTATGAATTTAATTTAAAAGTTACAGTTCGGGTCTTTTGATACGGGGTTCTGCATTACCTGTAGTAGAAGACCGTCAGCTCTTTGACTGCTTGGAAACTGTACCAGCAGCAAAGTTTAGCCCTTTCTTTTGGTACTACATTCTCTCAACTGTACGTCTGTATTCTTACGCACAGACGCAGCAGTACCTGCCGTGCACTGCATTATGCCACACACATTAACAGTTTTGCAGTGGAGGTACGATGCCGTGTGTCCTGCCGGTGCTACTCGCCGCTCGTGCACATTTGGCACCTTTTGGCTTCTAACTCCAAGTCAAAACTCTGAGTCGAGCGATAAGGTCAGACAACATGGCCTAATAAAATAATGAATACATAAGACAAGTCTGGCTTTTAACCTCATAAACAAACAACGACGCAAGAGCATTCGTGGAATGTGAGTGCGCAGAGCTAAGAACAGTCCGATATGGAAACACGAGTGAAAACACGGAGCCGTGTGTGGAGAGCAAAACCTCCTGTTGGCACATGTGTAGCATGTAAACTGGCCGTGGGAGAAACCCGGAGCAGAGACAGGAGGGATGCAGCAGGGCGGCCAGCGACTTCTGGGACCGAGAGTCTCCACAGGGAGGCTCATCCTACGCACCGCTTATTCTGAATCTGCACAGTGTAAGAGGAACAACAGCTTTACAGAGAATTCTGTTCTAAAAGAGGAGAGCTACTTGAAGCATTTTATAGCTACTGCCTGTAGGTTCATTACCCGAAACACTGCTGGTTTAAGGCCTCTGAAAACCAAGTAAATGAGAATTTTGTAGGTGGGATTAGGAATGGCGAGGTCTCATTATTAAAATATTTTCAGCAGCTGTTTTTGTGCCTTTGTCATCACTGTTTTGTCAATGCCTGTTCGGTGTACAAACTGAAGTTCTGTTCTGTTTCACAGGGCGTTTTTTTTTTTTACTGTTTTATGTGACCTAAAATGCCACATAGGTGTCAAACAAAAGGCCAAAATGCACGGATAAAGCTTCGTTTAAAGAAATACCCATGCATGTGCAGACAGAGCAAAGCACAAACAGCATAAAACTGTTTTAAAAAGCAGCTTATGGACCTCTGCAGCCGGCTCCTCTAGCAGGTCGAGGCTACGTTAGCCGCATTTAGCATAACACGTTGCGGTTTATATTAAAATGCTGGTTTTAATATGCAGGTTTTGACAAGTCAAAAAAAATACCTCAAATAAAAAAATGATTATATCTCTGCCGATGTTGTGCGACGCCATATCGGCGCAGTAGTCTTGAGTTAGCTGCTCCCGACAACCACTTTCCACTGCAGCATCCACGTCGAGTGACAGTGATGCAGAATAAGTCAGTCACGTACTGGTTAGAGCAGAATAACCTCCGACATGAATATAAAGTGACCGAGTAATTTTGTGAAAACAAGAAGACAAGTCAGCTCTTATTTTTTTGATCAAGGCTGGTCATTTAGAAAAGTTATATTCAAGGGCGCACCAACATCTGAGATTTGAAAAGTCAGCTGCCAGCTTGCCAAAACTTCATAAAACCACCAAAATTCAAATTCGGTGGTTTGAATTCACATTCGTGTTTGCTTTTTCGTCTTGTAGATTTGATTTGGCAGCAACATGAGATGAGAAGGGAAGAGGCAATGATCTTTTCTTTTTTTCTTTTCTTTTTGCCCATTTTCCCAAACATTTGACAGGCATTTCACCACAGAAATGCGCAGCTCATGCATCATTACTTCGATTACCAAGAAACCCATTATTTTGACTGCCAGCTGAGAAAGAAACCCAATTTAAATTACAGGCCTTCTTTAAGACAAAAATTGACTGAAGGGTTGGACAACACTTCAAGAGCACATCCCTACTTCTTTAACCTACATTTTCTGGCACTGACTCACTCTCGTCTATATCAAAAGAGATTTTGAGTTGTCTCTCGAGCGCTACAATGGGCTAGCAGTCTTTGGTTGGCCCAGGTTACGTGAGGACAATGCAGTCTCCTCCATTCCAGCATGGCAGATTGTAAAAGCATCAAACCGACACGAGACCCCAGAGCGCACATCACATGTCGATTCTGTCTTCTGGTGTTTTTTTTTTTTGGGGGGTGAAAAATGCATCACTAATCTAAAGCAGTCATCTCCCCTGTCTATTAATTTGACAGAGTAAACACAGTGGTTACAGCTAATCAGACCCACAACCACTAATTCTCGCCTTATAATGATGTGATGTATGTAATAACTGTCAGTGCATGCGAGGAGGCGGGACCTGTCTCGCAAGGACTCGACGCTGGCAGATGGAACGAGGTCTGCTCTCCATTATTTCTGTGGAGGGAGCTAACTTTCTGGGAGATTTGGCTGTTTTGACACTGAAGGAATGTAAACAGTGTTAATTCGGACAGTCATGGCTTCGATCCACACACAGCAATCCATACGACAACAGACACACAAACTTTAATAGACCAGATCGAGACATTCTGACATGAATATTTTCACCGCTAGCTCATCCACGGCACTCAGGGCTTAATGGAAAAAAGGTAGAGAGTAAAAAAAGAAAGAGCCAAATTAGAGCTGACAAATCCGCAATCGCTCCAAATAACGAGAGAGCCTCACAGTGCAGATGGGAGCCAACATCCATTTATTTCCAACTGCTTCTTTCGTCAGTCACTCAATAATAAAAGCGGGAGTTTATACACCTGCTTACCCCGATGTTTCTGCCGCACCAGAGTTATCGAGCGAGATCCCTCGTGTCAAAGGATTTCTACGAAGACGGGGAGCTTTGTAGATTACAAAAAGCAAAAATGGAGGCCCTAAAGGCACCGGCTAAATCTCCAAAACTGCAGAGCTTCTTAGACAAAATCCTCCGCGCTGGCAGTAATCACAAGAGGGCTTAAGGTGAAACTTGGGACATTCACAAAAACAGTCGATGCAAGCATTAAAACGAGGAAAGGTTATACAAGTTTGACTTCCCCTGGGTAGGGTTTCATAAGACGTGTCAAGTCTGATCCCGGTTCTAAAGTTTGACATCTGAGCGCACTGTCTGCCCGCACGCCTTCGCTAAAGTGAAATATTAAAGCCAGGCTTACGGAGCCTTGCTGACTGTGAGCACAACCACCGCTAGGACAGAACTACATTTCCCATATTTCAGGAAAAGAGCGGGAAGGCATGATGTTTCCCCCCCCTCACACCAGCTCTCAGGACTCCCTCCCTTTGGCGAGAGCAGCAGCTCTCAGCTGATTCAACATGGAGCTAATGAGAGGCCCTCAGGGAGCTGTAGCACAACACCAGGACACACGCAATGTGACAAACCCATCACGCACGCATACAAATACACGAACACGCACACCAAGCACGTTATACAGAGGTCAGACTAAATTGTCTGCAAAAAAGATCCTTTCATGTTTTAACTTGAGAGCTTCCTTCTACGTAAGGGCCATTTTTTAAAGAGATTGAAAGGTTTATTAATCTGGGATCAGATTTTTTTTCCTCTTTGCAAAACATGTCACAGTCAGAACGTCTCGTGATAATATCTAATGTAAAAGTAAAACAGATAGTATGACCCATCAACAGCTGAAACAACATCCATAGTTGTATAACTCATTCAGGGTGGGAGTAATAGATAAAACTTATATGGACATAAAACATGATGAGGTGTATTTCCTGGAAGTTTGGATTAAACCGCGAGGTGGAAAGATTTGAGTTAGTTTAAATTAATTGATGATACACCAATGTACTTTTTCACATTGCAACAATGTTGTAAATGCAGTATTGCCTTAAAAAGGACTTTACACTAACGGTTGCCATGTTGGCAAACATTTACAATTTGGCAAATTCGTCACTGGCAACTACTGAACATTGCTGTTAGTCAGAGCTAGAACCAGATGCAACGACATTGTGTTGTGTTTAAGTATGGTTGACAATGCTTCTACTTGCCAATGTACGTGATTTGTGTAGGCATCAGTTTTGACAGTCAACATCCCAAATTAATGTGTAAACTGATTCAACTAACAAGACAGCACCTGAATGAAAAAGAAAAAAGGAAAATTTGTTAAGTCGTGGGAGGCGAAGTGTCCCGAAATCTTTGAGTTGGACAGAAAATTATACAGAGAAGCATTTAAAAACGATAAATGTCACTTATTGTTCAAGGTGGTTTATCCTCATAGTCACAGTCGTGAGGCTGGACGAGCTATGGAGAATTTATTTTGGTTGCTTTGATGAAACTTGTAGACAGTCTTTAATGTCACATTTTCAATATTAAGCTGACTTAAAACTGCATAGAATCTTAAAAGATGCAATACGTAATAAATTCGGCAAACAAACAAAAAAACTAAATCAACTTAAATTCTCTTTCTCGCGGCGGTCTGAAGCTCCTGTGCTAGCAGTTTAAACACCGACTCCCCCCTAGCTGTCCCGCTAGCTGCATGTCTACCTGAGCTAACAAGCTAAGAGTAGCTACAGTCAAAGACAGCAGGTACTCTGGTGACATTTTACCCTCTTTGTTGGTAATTAAAGACGGACCGATTCTTACATATTGCACCTTCACTTACTTGACAATGACAACCATATTTTCAGTTTCAGTAAGCAGAAGCTGATGCCTGGTGGCCAAGCAGACAGTCACCTTTAAAGGTAAGTATTAAATCTCAGGCCATAAAATCAGAGCAACTGCTTAAAGTATGATACAGCCGGAGATGTGTACATATAAAAGGATTGGTTATGTCTGTATAAAGCAAAATCAGATTTATATATATAATGTCTAGAGACATTACATTAGAAATTATCTTTGTAATCACTCCTCTCACTCACACACAGAGTAATTTAAATACAAAAAGGCTGTTTAAAAGGCAAAGAATAGTTTAGACTCTGAAGCAAACAGTGTCAACAGCATTGAGTCGTGCTGTTGTGCGGTGAAGGGGGGGCTCTTCTCATCAATCAAGCGCCTAAACGCCTCACTTCAAAGACGGGATGTTTCTACAAGAGTATCGCTTGCGGCTGACAAGTAGTTGGCAGTAATCAGACTGACGTGTGAGTGAAAATAAGACAAAAGCCAACACTTTAGCTTCCCCTTGAGCTGCTCTGGCTTACATTACGCAGGATGGCATCCAAACAAAAAGACTCCAGTGCCTGAGAAACACTTTAACTGCTTCTCCAAGACAACGCTGGTATCTAATCACCAAGTAAGGATTGGGGAAGTGCACACGAGTCTGTTTTATGTGATATTTCATATCAACACTGCCAGAGAAGCATCCTGAGCTTTCAACACTGACTTCTTTATCTTTGGTAAAAGAAAACTCAGAGGTTATTAATAATTTGTGACAGACAAATATGCCTCCTACTCCTAACCATGCTTTTGTGATAACACCGCCATTTATCATCATGTGAGATCACTGTTAACCTCTAATAGTTTCTAAAGATCCACTTGGAAAGTAGTCTGTGAATATGTGCGGATGTGAGGGCTGCAACTAATGATTATCTTTTATCATCAATAATTTTCTGAGTTGTGACATGACAAGTCTGCAAACTGCTTCTTCTGTACAACTAACAGTCCCAATTTCTTATGGTAAGAAAAGCACCAAATCCTTATATTTTAACCCCTTTCCTTACTACTTATATTTGACTGTCTAGGAAAAATAAACAATAAATATGTTCCATCTTTAAAGCTATAGCCATTCAATGCATGTACATCCCATAATTCCTTCTCTATATTTTTGTGGTTAGTGCCTGTGCAGGAGGAGAATCACAGTAAATGCTGCAGGTTGTTAGTCTGTGTTAGGATTCTTAATGTAATCCCCCAGTCTGTTTACACCACCTGTTACTATGCATCTGCTTCAACTTCGGACTCATGTGTTGTATTTCAGACAAAGCAACTGTTCAACATGTGTTTGCCATTTCATTAGCAGTAGCTACAGGTATTATGTGAGCTAGAAAAGTATATTTCTAAAGCACATTTGAAGGTCCGCATCCTCAAACAAACCACAACTGAAATCTTAAGGAAAAGAAGCTGCTCTGAAAGCACCGCCACGTCTCCAGCTTTGGTAAACGACGTTAATACCCTCAAAGTTTGAACACCTGTCATCAGATTTCTGTGGTGAGCAGAAGTCACCGTCTGTACCCAAAAACGGCTCCTCTCATCCGAGGCGCGGTTGCCAAGCAACTGTGCTATCAAATAAATGCAGCAAGTGCCACGTGTTTGCTTCTCCAGCAGCCAGAGACGAGAGCGCGCTGGAGATACTAGACTCGCTGACCCAGAGGTCGCGCATCTGAGACGGCCTATAAATAATCAGAAATAGTGGAAAAACAGTTCATGCCATCGAGCGTCACAACGACTTCAAGTGTGTGACCTCACAGTAAAATGTTTTGTTTACACGAAGGCATCTTGGCGGTGGGATCGCCCAGTCCAGGAAACAAGACGTCAAGCATCAAGCTGTTGCTGCTAACATGTTTGGGTTAGCGTATCCTTCATTATCTCCCCGTGTGTGAACGCTGCCAAGTAATTACACAACGCTGTGCATTCCTGGTGCCTGGTATCTAGAGTTAGATCCCCCACGGAGCACAGGGAGTCAGTCTCACTTAACAGACCGAGAGTTGCACTGTTAACAATGTACTATTGGGAAATCATTGACATTTCACATCCGTCATCATTTCAACCAAACGACCGGTCTGTTTGATTACTCAACCTCTGAGTTATCTCCACTGATACGTCAAATCTGAATAGTTAAGGCAATAACAGAGACGCTCTTAGGAAATGAACATAATCCAGTTAGTGTTATTAAAATAAAACTCCTGCCCTTGGACTGAAATGAGTTTTCCCTTTTCTTCTTTATTTCAACACACCCTTCTCTCTTTTGTTCGAGCGGAGAAATATTCTTGAAAACTGGCCAAGACCTCGATGAAAAAGGTGCTCTTATGATAAAAAAAATAAATGAAAAAATGTCTTTGCTCCAATCAAGGCGAGTGGAGAAAAGGCAGATTGTACTGGATGTTGAATGAGGAGAGAGAACAACAAACCAAAACCAAGGTTCTCCAAAGATAAACACTGAAAGCTCTCTGGGGGGGGGAGTGGTTAGAGGGCTGGGTGGCGTGCATGCATGCGTGTGTGAGTGCGCACGCGTGCAGGATAAGTCAGGGTTACCCTCCCCTCCTCCCTCCTCCCTCCTCTCCTCCCCTCCCCCTACCAAGAAACATTTCTAAAATAGCAGCCGCAAACCAGACAGAATGTAAATCTGCACTTTGAAAAGGGTTGAAGAAAAAAGAGCTTTGAGGGACGTAGAAAAACAGGTATTCATTTCAGCCCATTTACAGTTCCAGGAGCGCAGAAATGGGTCACAGCACTCCAGCTCCACTCGGACTGTTGAAATAGGACTCCTGGTTTTATTTTCTCGAGTAATGAATTACAGGTTTTTCCACCGGCCGAAGCTCAATTATATTACAGCTCCTGAAAGCTTCATCATGCCCAGGGATGAAGGAATTCAACGCGTAAGCAGAGTCGAATAGAATTGTCTAATTGTATCAGCATGTTTCAGTAGAAATTCGCAATTCGCAAGAAAGAGAGAGAGAGAGAGAGGGGGAAGGTGGCGAAGAGGCAACCGAGCAATATGCAGCAGTTAATACGATCTGAAGCTGAATGTTCTGGTGTGCGTTTGATTTCCGTATAGCTTGGATCAATTATGAAAGTGTTGTGTAAATGTGCCACACAGCTAGAGGAGGAGAGATTGTGACAGTGTAGGCGTGTGTGCTTTGTGTTGTCAACACTTCGAGCTGCACGCCGCCGGGCCTGGCACAATTATTACATAAACGCCCGATCGTGATTATTTGACCCGACTGTGATCAGTTTGAATTCGAGCCCGACCGATACACTGGTTGGCCGATACTGGCCCATCAGAGATACATCATATTGGGTGTATATGTCGTGTCGATAGTTTGCAGTTTCAGTGCACTGATGTCAATTTAGATGACAGAATAGATTATCATACACCAGATAACCTCATTTTACTGCAAAAAATGTCAATATTTGATTTCTACTACTTGACACAAAGAAAATCGAGCAAAAGTCAGGTAATATTTTTTGTACACTTTAAGCAATTATGTAGAAACTGGCATTCTGTGTGATTTGGTGTAGGAACTAAAAAGCTCGTTACATCATAACAATGTTATGTGGGGAGTTGCGACAGAGACACCCGTTCACCCTATTACACACTTTACCATCAAAATGTAAAAGACTTGAATAAAAACATGCATAATGTTGTTTTAAATTATTATTTATGTAAAATCTCTTTAATGAGTCTAAAAGTAAAAAATAGAATTGTTATTCTATGTTGCAGGGTTCAATGCCAATAAATGGCTCTTCATCATAAGGTATATGTGTTTTAATTAAACTGTTACTGAGCTTTTACTGTAAATGTTGCTTATTCTGTGTTATTTGCTATATTGTGTTCCTGCTGTCCAGGGAGAAACACTACAAATCTCCATATATGATGCTTTTAGAGATCCTTGACAACCTGAAGGATTAAATACATTACCAGGGTTGTTTTTCCTGTTCATGCAAAGATGACATTTTGGGGGTAAATCGTATTTGTTGGACTTTATTTCAACAACTATATTTACATCACAGTAAAAATCCAATCATGATCTTGTCCTCCTCAGACACAGGGGACTGGAAATAATGTGGGAAGGGTTTTCAAGCCTAGACGTCTGGTGCTAGCAAGCTAAGTCTAAAAATCCTCTAGTCTAAAATTTTAGATATCTTTAACCGAATGCTTCCCCACACTCCCATCCTAATGATTAAGCCATGCAGCGCCTCTCTTTCTCAAGAATACATATAGTCAATATTCCTGAACAACTAGTCAATCCTGCACGTTTTCTCTGCCTGGCAGCCTGAGAGTTTCGCTGTTACGCGGGTCAAAGTTCAACCAGACTGGACTCTGCGAGGCAAATGAGGCAGAACCTCTTCCAACAGAAGCGAGAGCATCTGAACTGGAGATTTGTTTTTGTCCCAACAGTGGCAGCTTCTCTCTCTGTGGTCCACAACTCCAAAATAAGCTTGGTTTCTGTTCTGGCACCATGCACAGAAGATCCAGTCCGAATCTGGTTTAAACATCAGCAACAGCTCCAGATGACAGATGACAATCTCATCTGAGGGGAAGATTCAGCTTTCACATCGCGACATGAGAGAGGGATTTTCCTCTCTGCTGCTGCTGGCTACATCTTATGTTTTCCACTCTTCGCTGCATTTTTTCCAACAGGGTGGTGGTGTGTGTAAGGTTTCTCTCCAAGTTCCCAGATTCTCCATCTTTGAATTGAGGAGACACGGCATGCAGTACAATACCTGAACCTCAAAATAACTTCAATTCATCGAGATAATCTAACATCAACTTTCTATCCACTAAACCGAGTCCTACGAGAAGTCCGCTTGTGTTTTTTCGGTAACATCTCTGCGTTGGATTCGGTCAGGTAAGAGGGCCAGAGAGAAGATTTGTGTCGCAGTTTAAGGTTAACGACCAGGGAAAGTCCAACATCTCCACCGTGGATCCGATGGAAGCTGGAACAACAGAGCAGTGTTTGAACGCTCGACAGGGAGCAACGGAGGGGGAGAACGAGAGAGCGAGAGAAGAGAAAGCCTCCAGCACATTCCCCAGAAGACACTCACTTCCTGTCTGTTAGTCTTACTCAGCACCCGGGAGGAAGAGGAGGATGAGGCCCTCACACACACACTTCCCTCATTATGTGGATATAGAAGCCAGAGAAAAATCATTTGCTGAACGGAGAAAGAAAATAGAACAATCCCATTTTCACAAGAGGGCCATTTTGCTTTCCACCGATCTCCAAAATAAAACGCCTACAAATGAAGCCGTGTGTGAGAAACACACTTAGAAAAACTCTTAGCATTAGCATCCACCACACAGAAGATAACAGGCGAAGAAGCAGTACCCAGCTGCAACATATGATACCGACTGTACTTCACGAAAGAACCTGTGAATACCGTGTAGCTTCTCCTCGCCGTACGCAACAGTTTTTTCCGTCGAAAGACAAAGCGACCCAATAACAGTCTGCGGTTTAGGAGCAGGAAAACAAATTAGTTCAATGAAGAAAATGATTCACTTAGCCTAATTGCAGGTTGTTGTTGTAGTTACTCAGCAAACATGCTGTTACGATGTGCACACACACATACACACACACACACAGAGGCCCACCAGGAGGCTGTGCTCAGTCACAAACACCAAGAGACGGTGGGGAAACCCACAGCCAGAGCTCTTCTGACCCTGACCCGTACACAGAAGGATACGTCAGGGATGTACGCTTAAAAAAAAAAAACCTTTCAGCCCATGCAGAGACTTATTCGGATTGGAGAAAATGTTACTTCTTTCCCACACCTCCTCCTGGTCTTTAACTTCATGATGAAGGTAAGAAAAGACACAAACATGGTTCCCCTCTAAACATTAAACTATCCTTCAAGCTTTCATGCCTGCATCGAGGTCTCCCAGCCATTAACTTGGGAGTTCTATTCCCGGGTGCCAACAGTACAACCGTTAAACCCAGATGGCTGCCGGGGTGAGATTTTGTTGTCACTTTACACTCTATTTACTGATCTAAGCTCCGGGAACCTGCGTCCCTGCCAGCGCTGGAGACAGTAAATTCGTAATTGCCGAGCAGTTAACAATTTCCATTTTCTCCTGATGCAAACCGAGCCAGAACAGGGGAGTGAAATACGGCCCGGTCCAAGTAAAAGGGTAGTTTAAGTGTCTACACTGGGATTTTGCTCCAGTGTGCAGACGTGCCTGTGAGTCACTAGCACATATTTTAATGGGCACTGAGTGCTTCAGGGTCAAATTTTATTCTCCAGGATTGATGCAATCCCCTGACAACACGGCTGTACGCCAGTCTGATGTCCCACTCTGACCCCTTTCCTGTATCTCTTTAAGTACAGCAAGGTTTATCATAGAGGAAACATTTTCAATATCCTGTTTGAGCGCTAATAATAATTACCATTGTGGGTCTAGACTTTGGATACGCGGAGATAAACGATCTTACAGGAAACCAAAATGTTCAGACAGTTTTTAGATCAAGATCGACTGATCGCGCACGATCTGCTTTTCAGAGGAATCGGAAATATGGCTGTATTCATAAAAGGGGAATGCCGGTACATTTAAAACTGGGCCCAATGATCACATGTTCTGGTCTGTATATGATTCATACTTTACCAAAAGTTTTGGAATCGGTCCTGTGGATCGCCTCAGCCCACAGCCACAACACAGCTGCGATGTCATCCTTTGGGGCAACTATGACTGTCGTAGTCATAGTTTTTAGCCCATCACATGTCTGACAACACTGTGGGAACTTTTATGTAGACAGTTGCCCCAAAGGATCACATTGCAGCCACTGCTGTATAATACAAGTCATTTACACACCAAAATATGTAAATATAGGGTGAATTCCCCTTGAACGTCCTCTAACCTGAGACCTCAGATGCATATCAGTGTCAAAGTCACTGGTTTTGATGTATTTAGGACTCATTTCCTTTGGTGACGATGTGTCAACTCCCTGAAACCTTTTGAAAGACTGCATCTTCCTGCCAAGAGGGAGAAAACTGGAGCAGAGAGATTTCACAGCTCCATCACTTGAACCAACCAAACCTTCAGACAAGAAGTCCACGAGAGAGCACACAGACACACGACAGGCTCATCACACTGCAGCTAATGACAATATATTCCCCATTCGTACCAATTATCCAGCGCCTTATCTAAACAGTGTTCAATAGCGAGGCAAAGTCCATTTATCCGAGTATTCAACCAATCACGAGCTGGGTTCAATCCACACCACGTGGAGCGATTTGATCACTACAGCCTGATAATCATTTATAGGATGGGAACAAAATTGAACTGCAGCGGTTGACTTTAATCTGTTCATCAATAACCAAATGTGTTTAGTTCTAAACATCTTCAGGCTGCAGTGAGTTTCTTCCTTTATCCAAGAAGAAAATGCCAGATATTCTGTAAAATTCTGTTTCAGGTTAGAAAAAACTGAGTATCTTTGGGATTTTAACTGCTTGGTGGACAAAATTAGATATTTCAAGATGTCATCTCGCACTGTGGGAAATTCTACTGAGCATTTTTCACTATTTCCGGAGCTTTAACGCATTGAGAAGTTGCATCTGTACTGTAAATCTGACAGTTCTGACAATTTACCTTACTTATATGTATGGATTTATCAGTTTGACACACACACACACACACACACACACACACACACACTCTCATGTATATGTACTGCAGTAATGTGTTACCTATATACAAGTCATTGCACTAATGTTTAGCCATACTGTAGACAAGCACATGCAGTTTACTTAAAAAATAGCTGCTGACATCATTCCTGAGAGAGGTGGTGATGTTTTGTTAAGAGTTTTCAAAAAACAGTTTATGAAAAGTAGGTTTCTCTCTATGATATTTATCATTTCCGAACAGGATCATCACTGCAGCTGTGAGAAATCCAAACTCGCTCAGACATATAACCTAGATCTGGCTAAAAACGTTCAGATGTTGAGCCATTGGTGTTTGGGAAGCGACCACAGGGTGATTCGACCCCCGTGGCTCTTTGCCGAAAGTCCAGCACACTTAATTTTCCAGGAAAGGAGAAGCCAGAGATACCGTCACAGACAATAAAACACTGAGTAAAAATATACTGGAGTTCCCATAAAAATTATTTCATTATAGTCCAAAATCTGGCCTTCAGAACATGATGTACCACGCCGGAGCCGACAGCTTGTCCAATCAAAACACAGCCAGATGTTACAGAGCTCCGACCCAACTGGATGAGCGATTTATTAGGACTTGAATTCAAATCTATCACTGCAGAGGAAAAATGACATCCAGTAACAAAAATAAGCCGTGACAAGCTTTTTGTATCCATTATTGACCATGTACGAATCTTAACACATGCTCGGCCTGTGCAATGTCTTCTTAGAAATAACCAAGCTACATATGATGCAACCAGATGTCCTGGTTTCTTCCTGAAGGTCAGAGGTCAAAGGTCAAAGGTCAAAGCCGTTTCACAGCAGAGACAGCGCCGACATTTAACCCCCCGAACCTTCAACAGAGCAATCAGAGCGGTTTTCTGTTCTTACAACCCAGCTGCGACGTCAACATGAGCACTGTCAGCCATGATGTCACGAAGCAGCAACTGGTGGGGAAACAAGATGCTGGCAGAGATACGAGACCAAACTAACAAACTGTGAGGTCCCGGCGGACTGGATAGATTATACGCGCGGCATGCAAGACGCACAAACAGACACGGCGCGAGAGACGTGGCGCATGGTATGTCCGGGGGACACTCGGATTTAGGGCCGGCCTCTGGTTAAGTTGTTTTCCTGGAAGAGTTGGGGATGACATGGAGCTTTGAGGAATGTACCGAGCAGCGAAAGGCAGCAACCAGGACATTCTCAAGGGGAACTACGTGCGTGCATATGTCTCAGTGTGTGTGGGATAAACTTACGCCGAGACCGGCTGCTTGCTGAGGATATTCCTCCTCCAAATTAATAAAACATTACACACAAACAGGGACGTGGGCACACTTCAATACTGTGCTTTTGTTTTGTTTTCTTAACTGCAGTGTGATTAGGAGTCGTGCTTGGCTTCCTCTCAGCTCCGACTCCTTGGAAGAACTGATAGAGAATCCAGCCCGCTTACCTAACACACTCTTGTGTTTTGAAATATGTGATAGATGACCTCAGCCTCTCAACAGAGACCGGCCTGCCCTGACTTTACGAGTCTGTCATCGCCCGTTTAACTGTTCACTGTCGCTTGCACCTCATTAGAAATTTATTTTTGTTGTTTTTTTGTTTTTTTTTAATGCAGAGTCTGGCGTTACGGCGACAGTCGCCAAAATGTCATTAACGCCATCGTTTACTGCAGCAACTTTCTGAGACCACCTTTTTTTCCTGTCCCAGTCAGCTGTTGTGTTTTTGTTTTTTTTTCTTTTTGCAGACTGTTTCAAAATCTGCAAGTTCAGGTCAATTTCAGTTTAGTCTGATGAAAACATGCACACCCATGGGAGCTGGTGTGAGCGACGGCCAGTGGTCAGGGTGTGTTACTGCCTGTGTGAGCAGCACAGCACGACACCATGGAGGGTCGTCACATCTCTGACCTCTCCACCTCCTCTACAGACGCTTAACTTCAGCCAGCACACACGCATGCGTGACCGTGAACGCATCAGCTTTGTTCCCAGTGGTCAACGTTTCACTTCCTGTCGGTGGCCCCTGCAGCTAATTGGCTCGAATTAATTGGCCTTTAATTGATCGGTTCCAGATCACGCGCATGACACGCACGGGTTTCCAAACCATATACTTGGGAAAAAAAAAAAAAAGCACGACTCATTACATTTTGAAGTTGCTCAAAGTGGTAATTACGTAGAGGAAGTGTTATTTTCTGCGTCTTACAGTAAACAAAGGGCTACAGCAGCAGTGTGCAGCGTCTTAGAAAAAAACTTTTAAAAAAACTTAAAAAAAAAACAAAAAAAAACCAAGGCTGCAATTAAATGAGAAGAAAAACGTGGACACGATGGAAAACGTGACACCTAAAAATAGCACCAAACTTCCAACTCAGTCGAACAAGTTAGTTTTTCTTTTTACCCAACAACATGATTTCCAACTTCTTGCGGTCCACCCGAAACCTCTCCTCAGTCCACTCCGGGTCGGGCAGCGGATGGGGTCCGCTCAGGTCCTCCTCTGATCCCGGGAGAGGGGAGTCGGTGCTGCGCTCGCTGTTGGAGCCATGGTCCGACTGCTGCTGCTGCAAGTATCCGCTTAAAGTGTCGCACTGGGCAGCCATTGCGCTGCGCAGCAACTTCACCAGAGGCCAGGTTGTCTGCCGAGTTCACGGAGCAGCGCCGCACGGCAACAACACGCAGCGAAGAAACACACACACCAACCAAGTCCTCGGGAAAGTTTCACGTGTCATCCAAAAAAAAAAAAAAAAAATGGGAAAAGAGGGAGAGAGAGGAGGGATAAGAAAGAAAAAAAAGGCGAGACTCCTCCCAGAAAGACTTTTTTCGAGCATCTACCTCCCCCTGGGCTCCTGAGAACGTTCCCCAAACGTCAGCAGGAGCATTTTGTTAGAAAAGACTCACTGGATTCAATTTTGAGAGCAACATTTATCGTCTCATTTAAAGCCAATGATAGCAAAAAATAAAAATAAAAAATTAAATGAAATCCTAGTTATTATGAGCTGAAAACTATATCACACAGACAATTTAACAGCACCAGATATGAAAACAAAGCTGCTATTAAAGCACAAAGGCAGGTTCACTGGAGGATTTTTTGCCCTTTTTTCCTTTCCAGTCAGGCTGGCAGTTTATAATAACACCGCATGCAACCAATTTATTGGTTTGTAGAGGAAACATTACACATCCTGAGAGAGCGGGTAAAGGGAAGCAATACAGGAAAAAGGGAAACCAAAACAAATGTGGTGCAAGCAAAGTGAAACAGACTCCAGCATGGTCCGCATAGAACAAAGATGCCATATGTGTGCTGAATAAAGTAACACAGTCAGGAGGTGTGGAGAGGGTCACCGACCTCAGTTATGCAGAACAAAAAGTTCTAAAGTCCCTATGAAAATATAGTTCCAGGGTTATTCTCTGCCTGTGGCCAGGCAATGATTAATAGCTGTTTCCCGGTGATATATGGCCTTTGAGTTGAATTTACATTTTTAGTGTTTCAGCATATTTCTGTTTACTATTCTCCACTTTTTATGATGTCTCCTCCACAACAGCACCTCGTGACGTGCTACCATCAACTGTATTCTTGACATTTAAATTAACTCATGTAGGTTTCACTTGGTAGCCACTTCACATGGCCCCACGTCAGCGCCCAGTGTGTTTAAAGGTCTTGGAGAGTACAACTGCGTATGTGCAAAAGTTTAAAGCCTTTTGCGGCTCCAGATGAAGCTGCAAAAACATACAAACACAAACAACATTAATAATTCAGGTCAAATTGGGGACAGGGAAGTCCAACAAGGCTTCTCATTAGAAGTTATAGAACCAACTTTAGTTTAAAAAGTTTCAAAATCAGTCTTTTGAGGTGTTTTGTGAAATGGCACAGTGCAAAGAGCTTTACAGGTCCCTGAATGTTTTCCAGAGTCTTTCTATCCACAAAGTACAAATTACAGATTTATTTTAAAGTATTTACCTTCATTTACCCTTTTACAATCAAACACATCTAAAAAACATCTTTAAAATAAAAAGAGAAATCTGCACGGAAACACGTGGAGTGAGAAAGGTGATATCTCTGTTTCAGCCGTATCGATGTCGATCATTCGGTTCTAAACTCTCCAGAATGAATTCAACAGTGAGTGCAGTGATTTCAAAACCTGGTACCTATATTACCCACAATGCAACTTGCCACCAAGAGACATTACTGGGAGGTAATTTATTCATCCCATTACACACAGCCTCCTCTAAAAACACAAAAGGCTTTATACATCTTTCCTTTTTACATAAGCAGTAGTACTCCCCGAGACCTGTAAACACACTTTAATGTGTAAAATTGGTGGAGCTGCCCTTTTATCTGACAGCTTTCATCACAAAACAAATTACCAATGGTGCTGCTGTAACATAGCACTCTCTCTCAGGCCACTTCTTGCTCACTTGGCATAAAATCTTCCATCACCTGGGATTAAAAGGTGGCTATTTCCATCTACCTTGATGTACAATTTCATTTTAATGAAGAGGAAAAACATCAAGTCTCTTCCCAACGCAATTATTGAATGTGTTCCATTATATTTCTCTTTCAGCAAGTCAAGAGGTGAAAATCCTAAGGACTGCCATGTGTTTACTACTAGTCCTCACCAAACCCAGAGGCCAGGTTCTGTCACTTCAGCACATCACTGCAGAGATTAAATACATGTGAACGGCTTAAATCAATGTGTAGCTTCAATAGTGTACCGACCATCAGAGGTGGTGATAATTGGTGGTCTGAACATTTCTTCTCATCTCACTGTTACAGCAAAACACTATAATAGCCACTGTCAGCATGGGGCTGAATTAAAAAGTCCCTGATATTTACTCCCCCAGGAAAGCAACAGCCTTATGTAAAAGGCTCTGGTGGTAAAAAGTAAAGGCTACCACCTAGTGGCCATGTGAATATTAAAACAAGGGATAAAGTCATACAAACATACTGTATAGAGAGTGAAACATTTTATATAATACGGCAACAGCTCAGACCTCCAGTTTACGTGTGTGTATAGCCGAGAAAATAATGTACAATTCACATTTTGATTAATGTTTTAATGAAAAATGATGAAAAATAAACTCAGTATAGTCTTGAACAATCTATTAAAAGAAAAATACAATCAGGCCATCCCACCACAGCTTATAATAATAATAATAATAATAATAATAATAATAATAATAATAATAATAATAATGCTAATTTAAAGAGAAAATAAAATAAACAGTAAAAACAGTTAAGTCAAGTAAAGTCCGAGGAAAAAAGTGCCCCAAGCGAATAAAACACCTTAACTAGAACCAGTGTGGATGAGGAGTTGAAACAGTACTGTCATATTTGAGGTGTTCAGGGATGAATCATTGTCCTCAAGTTGCATACTTCTGAGTCCACTCTTTAGCACTTTTGTTGTACCTACATAGAGAAACAGAATCAGATGAGGTTCCCAAAGAATCGTCGATTGGTTTAAGTTTCTACGTATGCTGAATGTATTGATTTTTGTACTCACTGCGCTCTGTTTGTTTTGTAGGTTTGTGCAATATCTGGGACTAGTGGATCATCTGGATTTGGGTCACATAGCAAGGAGCATATGGATAATAAAACTGTGGAGGAAAGAAAAAAAAGTCGGTATGAGGCACAGGTTTCAATTATATAAAAAACTGTGTCAACTTCTTAGCTCCTCCATATTCCAACATAAACACACATGGATAAGTTTTGATTTCATGCACCTTCATATAAAAATCTCATTAGTTCAGGTGCTGGGAGAAAAAAAAAACTATTTTTAGACGCTAGTTTCATCTCAGATTTTTGAACATCCCCTCTGTTTGCTCCGCCAATTTTCCAGAACAAACCATGCAATGTCACAATTTTCAAAGTGGCAAAAGTACACAAGGTGCAGAGGTTCATTTTTGGATAATCAGCATTGAAAATCCTGTTACCTGTGTTCACAGGGCTGGAAATCATTAACTTGAAAGTATCCAGATTTGGTGACAGCACTGTGTGTGGATGATTTCCAACCAAGTGGCGTCACTGACTTGCTATGTTTGATATACTGCAAACTACCATCCTGGGCACCCCTCCTCCCTCCATGCTATGTTTAGCTCCAGAATCCATATCTAACTTTGAAAATGCCAAATTACATCAAACGGAACACTTTCCTCATGTGACTTCAAGGACTTCAAATCTTCAGTGTTCTTCAGGTTGATGCAGATGTTAAGTTACCTTTTGATATTGTGAGGGCAGGGGACCACTGTTGTCTCAAGATGTCGAGGCAGATGCTACCATTGCTGTTTATGTTCGGGTGAAAGATTTTTGTTGTGAAGGCAACCTATGAAAATAACAAAAGAAAAAAGCAGCAGTGAGTAATATAACCTGTTTTTCAAAGTGGATTCTGAATGTGAATAAGGTGTCTGTCAAAGGTCACACAATAACTGCCATTCATTTTTCTGAGCAGGGCTGCATTTTGTCATTCATTATCAATAAATGTGGAAAAATAGTGAAACATGCCTGTTATAACAAAGTGATGTACTTCTGATCAATCTCTGAGGCAGATAATCTTACCTTCGGTGGTTTAAAGGGATAGTCAGTGGGAAAATGGACAGAAAGGAAGAATACTCCTCCCTGATATGGGCTGTCAACCTGAAATAGGGGGAAAAGATTGTTAAGCCATGCACAGCTCTGTATGGGATGAAATATTTGCAATAGGGGTGTCACAATAATGTTTTTTTGTTGTTGTTTAAATCGACCAAAATGAGCGTTTAATTTCAATAATCTAAATCACAGGCAACATCGGCTGTATTGCTGGTGTTTCTTCTCTCCACCCACGCCTATTTGCCTATGACCATAGCCTGCAGCTGCGCTTTTTCAACACCACTGCTGGAGGTGGAGACGATGCAGATACAGAACCGGTGTGGCAACATTTTGCCTTCCATGTAAGTTATGTCAATGGCAATCGACATCTTGTAGGCTGTGTTACACACGAGTTCTGCTACACACTCACTGCGTGAGGAAACTCGAGCTGTTGTTTCTAAGCACCCTCCTGCCGTTTTTTGCATTTAACAATTTGTCTGAATTAAGTAATTGCTAATAAATAAACAATAGTCTGTTGAGGGGTAGGATAAATAAGTGTACACTTCTTCCAACTCATTTCACGCATGTCAATGCTTGTTAATATGATATACTTTATGACATGCTTTTCATTTTATCATTCTTATTTGCTGAACAAATTCAACTTCCACATGGCGGAAATAAATTTGCATTTGTTTATCTTTACAAATCAAGACTTCACAGTCCAACAAAGACATAGCCATCAGCACTGAAGAAAAAAGTTTGAATCCAGAGGCCAAAACAAACAGGAATTTGGAGAACTGTGAGACCCCCTAAAGTGAGAGAGCAACTAATCACTTAGATTATTCTGTGTTCTTTAATTAAGGTTTTCGTTGCTTAAATTAAGACATCATGGTATTCTCCCTTTTCCCATTATCTCACTAATGCCATAGACCTCAGTGAATAACACAAGGCTAGACTTTGCCAGTCAGTGTTCTCCACACAGAATAGAAAGGTCAAATGTAAAGTCAACATAAAACACTATTGTCTAGAAATCCAGAAACACCTTGTGTTAAAAAAAAAAAAAAAAAAAGAAATCCAGAAAAAGCTTACCGGTCCCATGATGCTAGCTTGCCAGTGAAACACTAAAGGAAGGAAAGATGAAACAAACAATCTGTGAGAACAATATTCAGTATCATGGCTTGAAAGCCACAAATCAGAAACAATGCAACAGAGACCCCAAAGGACAACAATGTTGCCCTTTTGGGGACAACAAGAATGACAGTGGGAAATTACAGAGTTAAAAAGTAAGAAATCACATAAGAATCACACATTTATGTACAACCCAGATTCAAAAATATGTGGGACACTGCTTAGAATGCAATATTTTCAGAGAGCATTGTGTTAACCGGCAGTGGTTTGACATTCCTGAGCTAAGGTGGTAGCTAATGTAGTTTTAAACAGTCGTGCCTTTTACAAAATGGCCAGCCTCACCCCATCTTTGCTTGAGCATGTCGAGGATTCCCCCGTCACACACAAATCATGATACTATCACCTGTTAACAAACCTGTTTACCTGCGGAATGTTCCAGACAGGTGTTTTAGAGCATTCACCAACTTTCCCAGTCTTTTGTTGCTCCTGTCCCAACTTGTTTAGGAAAATGTTGCTGACATAAAATTCTGACTATTACAAAAACCTAAGAAGATAATGAGGCAACACATAAAGTATATCGCCTTATATACCATTTCCACCTCATCAAACGGTTACCAAACCATTGCATGCCTTCTTATTCGTGTTTTACACAGTGTCCCAGCTTTCTTGGGACCAGGGTGGTACATGTCATCAGGTATTCTCACACTTACTGTCGTCTCCTACGGGTCCAGCTGAACAGGAAGCTGGAGGATCCTTCGAAAAGTCGTCTAACTCCTGCATCAATGAACAAGCAACATTTTAAGCGACCGATAGCTTCTGCTGCATTGTGCCTGTAACACTTCACTTCGCAAACAAACAGTTTAGTTTACAGTGGAGCAACTCGTAGACCAACGTCAGCGAAAGACGAACGTAAACATCGGGTTATTAAAATATACTGAGAGGTATCCAGGAACACACGATGAGGTGTTCACACACTGCTCGATAGCTAACGTTAGGCCAATTTTAGCTGCTGGCGGCGAAGTTAGCACACTTAAGTTTAAATGCTTCGCCAAGCTAACTGGCTTCTGTGTCATGTCGCCGCACCCGTCTTGACAAACTGAATATAAGATGTCTTTTGTATTGATAATCTGGCGTTGACACATTGACGAAGCTTGAGTACAACTATCAAGCACGCAAGGTTAGCAAACAAATGCTATCAGATGACGGACTAGCTAGCGTTAACGTTAAAGCGATGCTTCCATATCGCCCCAACGTATTCTGTGTGTGAAAAATAAGAAAAAGACGAATATTCTTACCTTTTTTATTCTTTTTAAAGCCATGGTACTTCTTTCAGGTGGAGTTAGTGAAGCTACGGTGTTAGCTGACAGCTGTCAGCTCCAACTACGCTCACTTTCTGCCGACTCGCTGATATTTGTTTTGTCAAACTGATTATTTCTTTTGTTTCCGCGTTTTTGTTCGACGACGAAGATTCGACCGGTGCATTGTGGGAAGGTGAGTTCTCGCTCAGGCCACTTAAAGGGGCCGCTCACCTACAGAAGAGGGGCTCGGTTCCCCTCGTCAGACTGCTCTCTCAAGCCATCAGTGTAATTAAGCTCGAAGCTATTATTTAAGGAATGCAGTTTAGCTCCCAGCCATTTTCCAAGCAGTGGAGTTTTCCACCCAGCCTTTATTCATACGTATTCAGCTTTTTCTTCATGCACAGTTAAGCCAGAAATGTAGTTTAGCCCCCAGCTATTATTCAATGAATGCAGTTTAGCTTCCAACCATTGAACAAGTGAGCCTTTCGCTTGTGCTTCATTTAGCATTTTTCAACTTATTCCCTCTCTTCTAACTATTCTATAATAGTATAATAGCATAAATATAGCACAAAATGTGCCCCACTGTACCTGTACAGGATGAAAATAAACTTTTTTTATTTAGATAAATACAAACAAAAGAAAACTACATTTTGGTTAAATAAATTTGTTATAGGGACCCAGCTGTACAGGTTATTACTTAATTTAATTTAAATTGACAGCCTTGTATTTGTGAGATGGAATTATGAATGTAGTTTATGTCTGTGAACGTGGAATGTTTTGGTTTTTTTTTTTTTGCACATCTTTGTGTTTTCTTTGTATTTGCCATTGTTGATAATAAAGTATATATATAAAAAAAAAAGCAGAAAAAAAGGTTATCATTTGTTTGCAGTGTGTAGATTTCCTGTGAAGACAGACCACACCCAAGTGTTCCAGCCACACTTCAAGATCAGTTTTGGTGATTGGCAATTTATTTTGAATACATTACATCATTACAGTACATGCAGTATTTGTACCACTCTACCTGGTGTCCAGCATTACCTAATTACCAAACCCAGTGATCCACTTATTTCATACATTATGGGCTTTTGGTTAACTTAAAAGCCAATCATGTAGTTTAGCATCAGCTTTTCAACACTGATGCATTAATCACACAACCTTTCAACACAGAGTCTAAATAAACCCTTTTGAAATATAATGAAATGGATGCTAAACTGTATTGAAAGAGAATGAAATTAACCCAAAAATCCAACATATTTTAATATAAAAGAGAGTAGTAGTAAGGAACAGCCATAAATGTCTCCAAATGTAATAAGGGAAATGACAGTGCAGCAGTGAATATAATCAATTAAAGGCACAGGGTAATAAGAGAGTGTTTTAATTTTGATTTAAAAGTGGCTGAAGCTGGGGTGCATTTAGGATGATTGGGAAGCTGATTCATTCTGTGTGCAGCAAACATTAATGGCTTAATCCAACACAGTGTTTGGTTTTGAGTCAGAGCACTTCTTTCTGACTGCTTCCCAAACATCTGAGCGGCCTAGTGGGTTTAAAAATTGTCAAGCATATCACAGCTGTATTTTGTGCCCAAAGCCATTAAGTGATTCATGAACTAACCGTAGCACATTTTAATGTCTGTTTTATAACCAACTGGGAGCTGCTGTAAAAGGTAAGAATGGTTCTTGTAGCAATGTTTGCCGGGTGGTCTGCTGAGAAAAGCAAACAAGGGACTGTTTTTGAGGGAAGGCAACCCTGAATCTTCTTATATTTGCTATTTGTACGTGATAAATGGTTGATGTAATTACTGCCCTGATGTTGTTGCTTAAGTGCAAATCAGCACCAACATTCTGAGTGTATAGACTTTTGTAATCAAGTAGCACCAGTGACTTTGGAGTTTTTATTCTGTTTAGTCTTTCTTTTTTTCAATCTGTATTTTTGTTTTGTCGCTTATTGTCTTTAAAGTGTATTTTTAAATCTTCCTAAACGTTTCATGTTTAATGCATTTCAATGCCCCTGTAAAGCCCATTGAATTGAATTGAATTGAGCCTGAATGGTGCTTCATGAATAAAACTCTTCTTGCCTTACAGGATTTTACCTAAATGTGGCCGTGAGGGGTTGAGTAACAGAGACCCAAGAACTGAACTTCGTATGTATATTCATGTCATGTCATAGTCAGCCTTATATCTTACATACGACCAACTGAAGCCGTCTGCCACACCTTGGTTTAGAGTTTATCTTGAAGTAGCTTATGGCCAATGGTCTCAAAGGCTCCACTAGTTTCCTGAAGCACAGCCTGATATTTTTCATGAATCGCTGATTAGATGAGCTGAGCCAGAATGAAAAATGCAAAAAAAAGAAAACCTCATTTTATATTTATAACACTGTTGTTGACTGAATAAAATGAAATGTTTCAATACTTTCAGAATAAATTCAGAATAAGTTTTATTGGATTTGGAATAATTTAGGTTTTATATGTTTAAGAAGACACTAAGTTGCTTGAAGAACTTCCCGAAATGATCCGGTTTTAAAAGAAGCTATAGCACACAAACAGATGATTATCGAGACAGATGCTTAGGAAACAAGGAAAATAATGCAACGATTGGATTAAATATGGACATCAGCCGACACAGTACTTTCCCTAAGGCTGTTACGTCTATTGCTGTTTGGCTTAGCAGCCTATTATCTTCGTATAGTGGTTATAATCACATGATGGATATACATGGTACGAATTATGCTGGACTGAATGTTCACATCCACATTGCAAAGAGCTCCAGTCCTGAGAGAGCAAAGGGGAAGAACAATACAGAAAAAAAGATAACCATACAGACACATACAGGACATAGGTAGAAGGGGCACATCTGTCATATTTCACACTTGAGCAGCTGCATACCTCAAAGCCACAGATTGCAGCAAATTAGGGGATTTTCTATAATTTTCATTTATTCAGTTATGCAGCACTGGATGCAATGAATCATAGAAACTCATAGCTGATCTTTAATATTTACTCACATTTGCAGTCAGTGTCTGACACAGTTTCGTGGACCACGGTGTAAAATACAAGTGCAAATGTGTTGATGGTCACAAAGCAATGAAATCATTTTCAAACTGGGAAGTCTGGATGAATAGAAAGGTGAGGGTTCCACACAAAACCAAAAAAGTTGCTTATTTGTCTGTGGCTTTGTAATTAAGTACAGTAATTAGAACCACATTTCATTTTCCAATGCATTTGTATATTTCATTACGTTGTTGTTCCTATTTTGTTGTGACTTGTATTCAACTGAAGGGACTGTGTGTGTGTGCTGGGGGGTTGGGATTTATTTCAACTGTTGCAAACTTAACTGATATTGTGATATAATAAAAACCCAATGATACGAGTATTAGGCACAAGAACTGTGCATTACATATGTTAATTCCTATTTTCTGATTACTTTTATAGCTAAAACTGAAACCTTTCTTAGTTCAACTAACGACAAAAATGACCAAGTCATTCAGAAAAACTGTCAGGACTGCCCTGATGAGCGTGACCCTATACAGCAACTACAGTGGTGATGTGCAGTTTCTCAAATAGATGTATGCTCATAGATTAATAGTCCCTTCAAGGTGTAACCACTACTGCCTAAGAAGGTCGACACTTTCATTGACTGTCAGGGATGAGTCCATTAATACACGTCAGACGAGTTTTGACTCAGAGAGGATCCGGGAGTGGACATCACATTAATGAATCCTGCATTAAGAAGGTTAGTGGAGCAAATACTCAGATTCAGCTTGTATCAGTATTAACAAGACTAGAAATACTACAATGTCAAGAACACTCCATTAAGTCTAAAAGTCCCATGTTTGAATTTTCACTTGAAATATTTACAGTGAAATGGATGTAAAGTATAAATATAAAAGCATCATTATGCAGGCAAAATGACCTCCTTCAGTGTTGCGTTATTATATAATTGGATGATGCGTTCAAATGTAAGTAGCACTTTAATGTTGTAACAGGCTGCAGAGCGAACTCCACCAATGAACAGCTGTTTTTCACTGTATAACTATATTGTAGGCCTATTTTATTTGTTCAGTGTAGTTATATATATATATATATATAAGTAGACATATAAATCAAAATAAAATTTGCTCCAAAAAGTTCCTTGGAGTGTTTCTGCAGTATTGACACCCTTCACTCATGCTTGAGCTTGTGCACTGACTCCAGACAGCTTTTAGCTCAGCAGCTACTGTGAACATTTCGACTTCAAAAAAAAGTGTAAACAACATTTTTTTTCCCCGAAATTAGGACCCATAAGGTTGACTGGATATGGGTGTGACTTTGGCTGTCTATATCGCCATCACAAGGGCTTTGGACCGGACCAGGCCCCAGAGGATGCCGCTCAACCTCACTTACAATCTGGCGTGGTGGCATGCATTTCATAATGGTAAGCATTTACATTTCATATGAGCCGATTCATGTGTGCTCGCTCCCTCCCAGAGCTCCCACTCCCCACACTAGCTTACCCTCTTTTTTAAATTGCATGTAGGCTATATAATGTGTCTAATTTTCCTTTGTGTATGGGTCGGGCGTCGGTATCTATTGTATCAATTGGCTCATGTGCAGATTGTAATTTGTGCTACTGTTGGAAAACGGGTCAAATGCAGTTTTAAGTATGGCGGGTACGAGCGGATGCGGGTTTGCAAAATAAGACCCGTGCAGGACTCTGCCACAGACCATTAGAGAAGAGATGTCTATCAAACTGTTGACAGGACATCTATCTTTATATTTGTGAAACTTACCTCACGTAATTTAAAAATCTGTGTCTTCAGCACAATAGTCTATGGGCCAAGCAGGAACTTGTGGGCGTGGCCAGTGGGGTAAACTCTACTGCACATATTCAATGGACTGCATAACCAGGAAGTAAACATGGAAGCGGAAAACTTTTTTGCTGTATGCACCAAGCCACCAGGGGGTAGTGGCCAAACCATGTAATTAAATGTGATGCACCGTAATACACCTTCCCAAAAACATTGGAAAGTCTGTAAGAGCTGTACGATTATGTTATCATATCTTAACTCAAATTAGCCAGGCGCTAAACTGGAGGTTTACCTGGTCGGTCAATATAAGTGTCTAAAGTGAATGTCCTGTGGGCCCCACAACACTTACCTGGTTTCTAAATGCCACTGAGCAGAATGAGTTGAACTCCGTCTCCAAGGCTGTGTCCAGATATCATAAAGCATACTTGGTATAGGCTAGGTGAGCAGTTCTCATGGGTTTGAATGGGCGCACCAGGAAAGCTGGGGCTAGCTGGTTAGCATGCAAATATCACAGCCACGCCAAATATCATGACGTCAGTTGAGTTTGAATTCATTTTTTTTTTTTTTTTTTAACATTTTTCCAACTAAAGCTCTTACATGTTGCACCTTTAAACTGTAGACTATATGAGCTATGTGGTATACATGAAAATAATAATAATAATATAGAAATAAAATGCATATTTTTTCCCATGTTGGACTCAGAACGAAAATTGTTAAAATATAAATCCAGTCTATTTGATCTCAACCTACATTTCAGAACCTGCATGTCACGGTGGTGCATATAGAAGAAAGAAAGAAAGAAAGAAAGAAAGAAAGAAAGAAAGAAAGAAAGAAAGAGAAGAAGCTGCATGTCTCCAAAAGCGGGTTGTAATTTATTCTTCACACGCGATTGGTCATGGATCGATGCGCGCTCACGGCGCTCGGAGGTGGCGCGCCCGTGCTTGTGAGCATCGTTTGGGAGAAGAGGAGCGGGGGGAGAGAGAGAGAGAGAGAGAGAGAGAGAGGGAGGGAGGGAGACAGAGTGAGAGAGAGAGAGATAGATAGAGAGACAGGGAGAGAGAGAGAGAGAGAGCTGTGCCACACCGAGAGTCCGCCGAATGTCTGCCTCTTCACGCTGCCGATGAGCAATCCTCGCATTCCTATGTCTGCCAGTTGACACACTCAACGCGAAGGACCAGGCTTCCACCTCTGCGAGGATTCAGGAGTCCTACAGCGGGGCTGCACGTTTTATCAGGTGAGCCTCCTCCCGCAGCACCACCACCACCACCACCACCTTCTGCCTCTCTCCGTAGCTCCCCCCCTCCTCCGGTGACCGACGTCGCTGTGTTTCTCTGTGTATTTACGCGCTGTTCGTGATTAAGAAGACGAGAACGGGCGTTTTTTCTGTGCGTGTGTGTGTGTTCTGTTGTTGTTGTTGTTGCGGTAGCTGCTGGCCAAGGTGCTGAAACGGACAGTGGTGAGGGGGGAAAAAAAGACAGCAGCTTGTGTTTGCATGCTATAGGCTATTTAGTGCTGCAGACTAATAAAAAAAAAAAGAAAAAGAAACACCTCCCAAAGATGTCGTGTGGGTGTCGTAAGACTGATGGAGCTGTAACGTGCATGCGATATCTCGATATGCACGTTCTCACTATGGCTGCTCTGCCCGAATCATTGCCTCTAAGCTGCATTGTGGAGTAGCCCACCTCCTCCAGGGGGGACGGTGTGTATTTTTTTTTTTTTTGTGTGTGTGTGTGTGTGTGTGTTTTGTTGTGTTTTACTGCATGTAACCATTGTCAGGGTCCAGGACTTCACCTCACCCTGTGTTGCCATTTTCCCCCAAAATCTTAGGATGGATGTGGTGGGTGCCCTGTGTAGGACGCGAGGAAACAAACAGTCAGATGTTCTCACTGTTGCACACATTGATTTTCTTCTTGCACGGTGAATCCATCTGAGGATAGAGTGATAGTCGTCTCTACATGGTGCCCAACATTTGCTGTTCCAAGTTCAACGTTTGACCCCCTCCCATGTTCACTCATTGTGCCACCCCCCCCCAAAAAATAATGTCCTTGTCGAGACCTTGTGAAATGTCAAATTTGTGGAGACGTGAGCCTGGCGTACAAGTTATGTAAATTGTTCTCTTCCCGTCAAGGTAAGGGCAAGTCACGTTCAGGCTCCTTTGTTCCCTCTGACGGACCGAAATATCTCTTCTGTCCACAACAGGGGCACCTGACATTTCCTGTGGCTGATTTACCTACTGGATCATGGCACAGACCAACAGCGGTGGGCAGGGGACCAACGGGGTAGCGGATGAGTCCCCCAACATGATAGTGTACAGAAAGGTAAGGCAGCTGCTATTTTTAGTCGGCACGTGTGTGTATGTGTGTGTGTGTGTGTGCTTGTGAGCGTGTGTGACTCCCTGGCATCAATTAACTTGACGATGAGCGGTGCGGTGGAAATTGATGATACTAATGGCAGGACGGTGTTCTCGTGCCACGGTTGATTCAGGGTTGTGATGCTACATCAGCTTGATGAGGAGAAGACGAGAACGTGCAATGTTTCGACATGCAACACGCGTGACATGAGAGCAGGCTTAGCCACAGAGGTGGGGTGGTCGCACGACATGACAGCAGTCAGACTCGGTTCCCAAATTGGAGGACTTGGGACATGGCTGACTGACGCTCGACCTGACTTTGACTCGACTATCAAGACTTGTGACCTCATGCAGACTTTAGGTTGGTTACAAAACTCAGTACTTTTAAGTGTAACAATTGCAGAAAGGAAGAGAGAGAGAGAGAGAGAGAGAGAGAGAGAGAGAGAGAGAGAGAGAGAGAGAGAGACTTCCCCCCTGCAACAAGTTACAGTGAGTCAGAGACAAAGTTTGTCACGCCAAATGCAACGCTGGCCCACACAGCTAATGTTAGCATGCCTGCAGCCTTGGCAGTCGTTAGTCGAAAGTTAAAACCTAAAGTGAGGCATCGACACTTAATCAACATCGTCAGGTAATTAACTAGCCAGTTGTATCAGTTGTTGTTGGAGATACCTTTGCTTTTTCTCAGTCTTGGTTATCTTAGCATTTTTACGCATGTTAGCCAAAACACTTAAAACAATATGTATTTAGGGACAAATACTACAGTATCTGAGCACTCTCTAGTGACAGGGACAATGTAACAGGTCACACCAACAAAGAACAGATCCTGCAGCTGTTACACCTGATCTGGTGACTCAGTTTTTACACCTGATATTATATTTTTGTAATTACATAGAGAGTAAAGTACCATAAAAAAGGTAGCGTTGGGTATCGGCACCTAATTCCAGGTACCAGCATCCGTAATGTATCTTTTTAAAAAAATTAGAGATAATGAGCTGGTTTTGAGACAGGCTCGGGTAATATCTAGTCCAGATCTCGCAGCCTACAAGGATGCTGGCAGCTATCATGAAGGGGGCTAGTGCCAAAATAACAGAATTTGGATTCTATGATTCTAATGTCAGTGATGGCAGAGAGACGATAACATGAGCAGTATGCAAGGTCTCCTTCGACGGCTCGACCACCACAACCTCCAACAAAGAAAGATACATGAATGTGTCTTTCAGGCTAACTCACTGGTAGTTCGAACTTACCCACATGGACAACCACACACACGGTGAGACTCCCTGTCAAGCATGCGCTCATTTCCCCACTTAAACCGTCAGCTTTTAGTGCTAACATGTTGGAGGATGGATTTTTAAGTGACTGACATTAATGAAACCGAAAGGAAGCCAAAGGCTCTTCAACCGGTGCTCATTACGCGGCTACTGGTGTATTTCTTAATGCTTAAATTTGTTATTATAGAGTGGAGAGAGGGAGGGGAGTGAAAGGTGTCACCGCTGAGACACCTTAACTCAGCGCTGCTCCGAACATCAAGCAGATTAGCGAAATAATAATCTGCAGGGGAGATAGCATTTGTTGTCTTTGAGGCTCAAGGTCCAATTATAGTTTCTTCTTATTATAGAAACTTTAACAGCCCTAGTGTGAAATGTGGATACGAGACGATGTGCAGGGACTTCTGTGACTTCTCCTTGCACAGAAACAGACAAAATTAAGCTGAATCTACAAGTAAGCCGTTTTCAAAAATAGCTTTCCTTCAGATGAGGCTCCTCTTCCCCGTGGGGGGTATCTGCTATTGTCTAAAACTCACTGAATTTCTTTTGTATAATCCATGTGTTATATTTCTTTGTCACTCAATGTGCATGACACGAGAGCATAACATCAGACGCCTGATTCACGTATCCAACATAATCATAAGATGTAAATGTATGAAACATCTGTCCCGTCTCACCAGTGCAACAACAGCTGTACATGCTTGAGCACAACATTGCCCGATGGGGAATGTAATGTTTTACTTCATTCTCAGACGCACCGATGAAGTGATCATTTTCTCATCTTACTTGCGGATGACTCAAGCGTTGAGTGAATTTCTCCCATTTCATTTCTTCTCTTCACCCTTCAGCGAGTGCTCCCGCTCCATCTGCGACAGCTTCGGCACACCAGGACGAGGGATGTGCTTAGCATGATATCAAAGATTGACGGTATTTTATAGCACTCACAGCATGTTAGGCAATATTACTGCCGGTATGGGATAGAGATTTGCTGGAAGTGTCGCTATGCTTGTAGCAGAAAAAGGAGCGATTTCTATACTCTAAGTCACAATTTTCAGGATCTCCCCGGAGCAAGACGTCAGGCTCGTAAACTAGATGGATCATAAAGTCGGCTGGATATTGAGGATAATGGAGATGGATGAATGTGACAGTTTTTTTAGCCATTCCTTGTAAGTTTTGGAGACAGTGGAAGAAGTTGTGTCTCTTATTAAATATTACTTAACAGTATCTAAATATGCTGAGGCATGAAAACTAGTTGCATCCTGTAAAAGGGCATTAAATATTGACTTTAGGTCTCTCCAGCTATTCAATTACATGTGATGTCTCTTCCTTTATCCTGCTATTGATCCCCGAGTCTTACATCTTCGATCATGCAATGAAGGATCTGCACAGCCAAGTAAGCAAATAAGCAGCCGAGGCCGTGTGTTCATCTTTGTTGATTTTACCTTCATGAGCCACACTTTACTGCCGTCTTTTTCTCCTTTAAAATTAAGAGGTGAGGCAGATGTAATGAGCCGCTTGTTTTCCAGCGTTTGGTCGGTTTAATATCTCACCGCGTGCTAGACTGCGAGTGTCGAGTCTGCGTCACACTTGCGTGACGCCAGCGCTCGTGCGACGCTGGAGCGACTGTCTGATCGGGGTCTGTTTTATCTGTGTGTTAAGCTGTAAAGGAGCAGTGCGCAGTTTTTGTTTCGTATGTGTGATTAGTGCGTGACGGATGAGTGACGCTTCGGTATATGTCAGTTTTACATCAAACCTGATGGCGAAGTAGGCTATTACATTACATTTATGTCAGTCAAACATAAAAACAATAATGTGACCGTGTCCTTGGTCTTTTTACAGTATTTTCTGGCTCCCAAATAATATATATCGGCCAGCCAATATTATTTGCCAATACCTATTGCAAATATATCATTACCAGTATCTATTATCCAATGTGTTCCTATATGCATAATGCAGAAAAGATACTTGGGGTAGGTTATGATCATTACATTTTCAGTTAATGTTGCTGTTTCAGAGCTCTGATTCGATTTCTTATGATAAAGTTTATTGTTAAACTGTGAAATATCCTGCCAGAATCAGAATCAGCCCCCAAAATCCAGTTGGGCTCTGAAATTGCTGTTTTAGCAAGAAGAAAACAACAGTATCATAAAGGTTTGATTATTAGAATCATAAATACACCCCTCAAATACTTTGTAAATGTAGCTAATATTGCAAGATGCAGAATAATATTATATTCAGGGCCTTCAAATTGGGCATCAACCTCATGTTTCATGTGAACATTGTAGTTGAAGTATAAATAAACGTTCCTGCCTTAGACGCAGCTGAGATGCAAGCTTCAGAAACATCTGAACAGAAATAAGGTGCAAAAAGTGATTCCACAGAAATATCATCCCTCGGTTGTCAGATTCATTGGGTACGCTTTAGCAGATACTCACACACATCGAAGGGAAACTACACAGAAGACAGAAAGTTTGGCCGCTCGATGCTTTGAAATTCGCAGGCGAGACGGTTGCGTCAGTGTTGCGCGAACACTCCGGTCGCGTCATTGCGTTGGCAATGTGCCGCTCGCGGTCCAGACGCGGCTGTAGTCATGAAGCTTTCATACATCATGCAATGCTTCCCTTCTCGCCACTTGACCACACGTGGCCGCGGCTCGGCTCTGTGTACCGACTGACCTAGATACACTGCAGAATGAAAGAACGCGGTGAAGGCAGCGGAGATGACATTGTGTTTCTGGAGTGGGTTTAACTTAAACTGCAAATGGAAGAGCGCTGTGTGTAGACATGTTAGCACGGCCGGGCTGAGCGGGTGCCCCAAACACTTTTCAGATGGAGATGACTTGGCAGAGGTGTTGCAACCCACACTGAGCGAGCCACACTTGGATGAGGTGAATTCTCAAGTGGGAAACATGCTTTTATGTCCTGTTTTGCTGCTCAGACCTCTTGTACATCAATATTGTAACAACGTAGTGGAAACGCAAAAGTTGTTATTAAGCAACGGGGCCCATCTACTCCATGGTCGACAATCTGCTCGTAGTGTATCGTAGCGGAAGGATTATGTAACGTGAGCGGAGGGAGTTTTATGGTTGAGGACAGCAGAAAGTGGTTTGATAGTCTTTCCGCTGGGAGAACAATGATATCTATATATCCACCCGCTCAATCATTCTTCCTCCGTGGGCCGTCCGACCCCTCCACTCCTGTCGTTAACGGCTAATGAAAATGGATGGGCGAGCCGAGGTGTTGACCCGCTCGCCGCTGAGAGGCGCTCCAAGGTGTCCTCAAGAAAATGCGCGCACAACAAGTGCCTCACTTGACTTGAATGCATCATATAGATGTATCGAAAATACACGCGCGCGGCACCTCAAACAGACGATTGACGGATTTATTGACAGCCGTTTCTGGTGACCCCTAAAAATCGAATTACTCGCTTTCTGAATCCAAGGAAGATGCTCATGCGTAATGTGTCGCAGCTCATCTGGTTTATCAGGAAATGCCAATAAATTGTTCAGCAGAGCAATTCAGTTGAAATGTGCCACGTGTCCGAGGGTCTACATCACTATTTACCATGTAAAAGCCTCCGTGATGTTACACTGCTCTAACGTTAACCATGTCGAGCTTATATCATCAAACGTACCAGATTGTGCTGTATATGTGTGTGTGTGTGTTTTTTTCTTCTTTTCGCTCCTGCTCACATGTGTGCACCATGAATAATGCCGTGATGCATGTGTGAGCATGTGTGTGTGCTGTATGTAGGGCGAACGCTGCTAAGAGAGAGTCCTGAATATTTTATGCGAGCCTAAAACAGCTCTGGCGAAGTTCATAGCCACTCAGCATGAGGAGGGAACATCTTCTCTCACCAGCCAGCGCTCTGTGTGTGTGTGTGTGTGTTTGTTCTTGTATTTATGCGTCTGTATGTGTGAGCATATATAATGATATTAGCAGTAATACAGAAGAAGGAAAACACACAGTAACATATATTAAAATGATGGAAAAATACTGTAAAATATCAGCGTTTTCTCCACGTTGATCACATTCCATCTCCCAGCTACAATTTCATCATACACCCGACACCTACCTTTCACCTGTTCTCATTTATTTGACACATTTCCCCACACAGCTTTTTTAGCATTTTTTTTTTTCTGTAACAATTTTTCTGTTGCACAAACAACGAAGTGAGATGTTTCCTTGATGGAGAAATAGCTTCTCTGAACACATAAAATAGACACAGCTTTTCAATCCGGGCAACCGAAAAAAGATTCATCACCAACAGTTATCTGGCTTGAATGGAATAATTTCGAATAATGACAAAATTCCACATGCAGCTCAACATCTCAGAGAATTTTTTTTTTTTTTTTGCAGTTGACAGCTAACGTCACTTGACAACAGAAGATTTTAATGGCAGATTTCTTCTGTGGTTTCTGGGGAAATGTCATTTTAAGGGACTCCAGACGAGATGAAATAAGTTGTTATGATTACATTCTTGACAGTATACTGTAACTACTGGAGTCTGAGCTTCCTCTGTGGTAAAGTATCTGACAGCTGAAGAACCGGCCCACTCTTATTTAGATCTGAACTGCCGACGGGCATCCAGTAATTGTTCTTCCAGCAGCCAGTTTGGCTTCTGTCTCTGTGAATGGCCATTAATCCTATACTGTATGTTTATTTTATGTTCTGCTTCCTACTGAACACATGCAACCTTTTTTTTCCCTCCACGTTGTTATTTTCAGTCGATACCGGGGAGCAGAGAGTTTTACATTCTGGTGCTTATATAAATGTCAATACTGTGTGTCTTTGAAGTAATTGGTCCCCGGTGAAACTTAGTTCTTTTCTGGTGATGACAGTCAGTGATACAAAGAAAGTAGGAGTCCGTGGTTCTTACTGTTCCTGCACATTTCAAAACAAACAAACTGTGGGTGTTATGGCCAAGCAATGTCAGAAAATCACCCTGATAACCAGCGTGGAATACAGATGTTTTTATATGCTTCAGATTATCACTATTAAACATAGTCTAATCTGTAATTAGTTTCACATCATATGACCAAATAATACATCCCAGCATACATTAATGCTGTGTTAAAGCCACTGTGGCAGTTCCCAACTTCAGACCTCCAAGTGTTACTGGAGCACAAAGCCTAATGTGAACCGAAAAACTTGACTGATCATAAGAAATAGGTGTCACTGTGTGAACCCTGAGCAGTGCAGCCGCCTCGCATATCTAAACCAAACAGAGGGTGGGACCCCTATTTCGCTATGTGAGGACACAGACGCCATTATGCATTTCATTTTTACGACATTTTTACACTTGGAAATGTCCCGTCCTCCACAAGTATATCCTACTCCCCACTGGTGTCCGGTCTGGCAGGGTGGCAACCTTTTCCCCTGGGAACCCCGCTGCCACCCCCTCCACCTCCCGATATGAAAGTCAGGTCACAGACAGGTTATGTGTACTTGATATGATACAGTTTGTAGAAAGGTCGATATGGTACTTAGCCTGTGACGTGCAAAAATGTGATCAGTGGTTTGCAGAAACCTTAGCTGGTGACATTTTACCCTGGTGACTGGACTGGGTAAGGAGGAAAATACCACCTGAGAATAATAACAACGGTGAAGTCATAACGATTATTAACAGTTCTTCACCAGCTTCCCTTCTTACAATGTTAGCATTCTGTCTGTGTTTTCAGCTGCAGGGAACTCTGTCCTTCACACTTTCGAAAAGGTGTTGATAAAGCACTGCGAGATCTGAACCGCTTCCTCCTGGTGCGTCTCAGTAATGAAGTAATGAACAAACAGAAATAACAAACAGGGCAAAGGTATTAGTGCGTGCTATTGATTTGTCAATTGATTAAGTGGTTGTGTACGAGAGATCATTTTGCAGGAACAGGACTGTCCCTCTCCTCTGTATCACTACAACACAGCAGTAATACAGTATTGTTAGATGATGCAGAACTGCAGCCATTGTTAATAAACTGCCTTCGGTTTAGGATGTGACACATTCAGCAGAGACCTTCTCATTTGAAAGCATTTTTCAATCTAGGCCTAATCTCCATTTGTTAAACCTACCCTATATCAGCCTGCCCTGCTATCAATGCAATTTCCCAACCATCCTACATTGTTCATGAGTCATAAAGCAGAGGGACCTGAATACATTTTCAGCTTTTTCTCGGTTAAGAGCCAGATTGAAGGGTTCTTGTACTGCCTGTCTCCCTCAATCTGCAATCAGAAGATCAGGAAGAACGGGGAGGAAGAGGGAGAGAGGAGGGTGAGGTGGGACGATCTATAATTGCCAGATCAGAGAGAAATCTTTGTGTGTGAAGTGGGGCTCTTTGTATGTCAGCTTGCCAGCCAGGCGATTTCTCTTCCTGTGTATGGAAACATGCATGTTCCTTTTTCGCACACACTGTTGAGGGGGAAAGTGTGGGTGTTTGGCAGACACTGTCGGATGGAAAATTGGCATTTATGGCTTTGTGCGTTTCAAACTAATCCATTTTGCTTGTATTTGCTGACATCAGTACCTAAACGCCAATTAGAGGGGCCGGCTTTAGTGACACATGCTACAGTCGATGGTGGTGCAGTTCTGGTACATGTCATCATACTACTGGGGGCTAAGATAATCCAGGCTATGCTGCATATTGTCACAATGCAACACTTTGCTGATGCATTCCACAAATACCATGAGTGTCTACAGGCTTTCTCAATAAAAGCAATTTTGTACAATGCATAGTTTATGTAACTAGTTCATTCTCCATTCCCCCCTTTTGTGTTTTTTTTGAGAGACACAGAGAACACATCACAATAATACAATTTAATCATAGAGATTTTTTCGAAACAAAGTTACAAAGTGCTTGGCGTGGTTGAACCAGGACTGAGGAAAAATAATATACTGCAATTAAAATCACACAGAAATAGAATGGAATAAATCAAAGCTCCCTGTGATTTATTTGTCGTTACAAAAGTGCGACACTGTCTATCCACTCTGACTGTGTTTGAGCACCAAGCATCAATGACGTAAACACAGAGTCCACCTTTTCTAGTCCGGATGGAGTCCTGCGCTCTGTCGGCTCTCGACATGGTCAACTCTTATAGTGCAACAGCACGATCCTTGATGTGGTAGAGCCTTTCGTCTCAACAGAGATGTTGGAACAACAGGCTCTGAATTCCGGTTGCTTGACTTGCATTTTCCTGATCAGACATTAGCCAGGAGCATCTCGGATCTCTTCCCTCTGATCCCTTGGGTCAGGTTAGATGGTTGAAAGATGCCATCGTCAGTGAAAGTCTGATGCTCCTAATTGAAAACCATTTCTTCTCCACTGCTGACGAATGTTTTTCCAACATAGGCAATGTGTGTTTCAACGATAAAGCTGAAAGCTACAGCATCTGCATGTGCTCCCATTGCCATAGCAAAGCAAAATGACAGTGATTATTACACACAGTAACACACGTCTGCAGTCAAACAGTCTGCTAGAATTGATCTTGATAAAGGTGTTTCTTTAAAAATATACTTTTTGAAAAGTGATTTAAAAGATGGTAGTGAATCATCACAACTCTGATCCACGCGCCGGGAGTTTTAAAGCCGAGTGCCTTGATTGGAAAAGCTGGTCACCTCTGGTCTTAAGCTGGGACTCAGTAAAGCCAGCAGAGCCCTACCTGAGGAGGCTGTGCTCAGGGGAGCAGGAACCCAGCATTATAGCTCAGAGCTGAACTGGGAAGTGCTTTAAAGGTGATCTGTTAAATCTTCAGACCAATTCTAAAATGGACTGTTTGGGAAGAGAAGAAGAAAAGCATCATAAAAAACATTTGAACCATTTTATGAAAAACCTCCTCCTGTGGCAGCGTCAAACACGTCAAACACATGACAAGGTTTTTATGTTATCCCTGTAAGAAATATGTTTGTTCATTGTGTTGTCAGTTGTTAGATAAGAGGAGAAACACCAGACTCGTATGTGTCTGCTCTGCCTATCAGCACCTCTAAAGCCTGCTAATTAACACGTCATACATGTTTTTGCGGATTGAACAAATGAGATATAATGAATTAATTAGTGAGCTTCAGAGATGCGGGTAGGCAGATTTCATTTCCCCCCCAGTATCTGGTCCTTATGCTAATGCTAGGCTAACCAGCTGCTCTCTTTAGCTTCATATTTAATGAACAGATATATTAGAGGGGTATGTATCTTTATTTTTTTTTAAATCTAAATCTCTGCAAGAGAGCAAAGGAGATATTTCTGAAATGGTATGAACTATTCCTGTGAAGTGATATTAGGCTGAATGATGATGGTTCTGATCACGGTTAAACTTGACATTTACTCATAGCAGACGGGGATCTCCAATCTCAAACTCAAACACTTTTATTTGGCCACTGAACTCAAAATGGCAGTGTGCTTCCTGCGGTTTCACTGAATGCTTCCACTGAGGTTTAATCATGAGCATTAGTTGCATATGGACGCGGCTGGAGGAGATAAGGTTGCGTGGCGAAAACTGGTTTGGTGCACGGTTCACCGGCTGCCACGGACAAAAAGATGTAATAGTGGACCTCACTGGGTGACAGTGAAAAGATATTTAGGCCTGTCTTGCTCTAAGCTCTTCCCTCTGTGTATGTCTGCCACAGCTGGAGTCTTTAGTGCTGTCTGTTAGGGTTATATAAGGGTCTGAGGAAGCCTGGGCATTAAGATAGAGAGGCTGACTCAGGCCTCGCGTCTGTCTGGTCATTTAATTCCAGCTCAACATTTAGCACTAGATTACAGGAGAACCCCGGCCAGAGTTGTCAATGAATCCCCAGCCATCTCCAGCGTGATGGCCTTAATGTGGACAGAGATGCTCAGTGAGAACGGAGGAGAGAAGGAGAAAAACGAGAGGATGTAGAGACGCAGGACTCATCTGAATTTCTTCTTCTGTATTCAGCACACACTGGATTGTGTTTCTGCGCATCTGTCCAAAACATTCCGTGTCCTTGTTCTCTTGTTGTTTATATCTCTGCCCTTCCTCTCCTGACCCCCCATCTCCGCATACACCATCTGCATCACAACTGTGTCCATGCAGTCTGCACTTCTAATGCCCTCCCCTGTTGTTTCTGGTGATGGCCTGCTCCTTCCCACACTCCGTCTATGAAGTATACGTTTCTGTTTGCCTGCTTGTCTTTACGTCTTGATGAGGTGGACGTTGTGTATTTTGTTATGTTTATTGTAGAAACTCTGCATTCTGTTTGCCTCATGTTTTGTTTGTCATACACTTTAAGACGGGTCGACGGCTTTTTCTTCCTGCTGCGGCTTAAGATAACAGCTGTGATGTATTTAAATGTCCAGTATGTTGGATTTCAACTCAGAACAAATGTTGGCAGCGTATGTCTCTGCAAACCACAGATATGTTCAAAACTGTTGCATTTCTTTATGTTGCAACATTACATTTGTTATAATTCAGTTTTCAATTTTATGTCGTGACAATGCTGTGCCCATGATCTAGATTGATTTAGGCACAAAAAACAGGTGGCTAGGGAGAGGAAAAGATCTTGTTTTAAAATACCTGCTTTTCTTGACGTATTCTCAAAATGATCTGTTCTTTGCTGCAACAAGACACAGCTTGAAATTGTCCTGAGGTCTGCTTATATATGGTGTCAGGCTGGCAAATGTTGAAAACAAAGTTTGATGCTGTTTGATTGCTCTAGCAATATTTCTAAGTGACCCTCTGGTTGTATAAGGAACGATTAACATCTGATTCAGGCCATCTGATGAACCTAACCAAGGTGTTTTTTTGCCAACCAAATCATGACCATTTGACATTAATAACAGTCCAAAAGTCATTATATGTGAGCTATTTTGTCAGCAAGCCATTCTGAAAGTGTAACCAGATTTAGCATATTACATATGTAGAGACAGTAGAGAAGTGATAGGAAGAGCATCATAGTTTAAGACCACTGAGTCTTGAACTGGGGTCACCGGCTTGGCAGCCGTCTCTCTGACACTGTAAACTTTAAAAGTTAACTTTGCTTTTAAAAAAGTTTTAAACTTTGAACAACTTAGAATTATAAGTCTACTGGGTGATTTTTAGGTAATGGGTTTTCTTCGATTTCAGTCTTTGCCAGATTTTACAGTATAGCTATTGCTGATCTAAGTGAACAGGATATGACGTTTTGTAGAAATGGTGCTATGGAAAGACACGTGAAAAATTGTATCTGTGGTTTGCATAAACTTTAACTGTCAACATTTTATTCTGGCATGGGGGCTGAGGATTTAATGTGGTTGCAGAGTGCAACTAACTAAATACTCAGCTCACTTTCCTCTACAGTGGCTGCTAAGACTGAGACAAACTGAAAAAAACAAAAAAAACCCTCTTTATAGCCAGTGTTTGGTCTGTCTGCTCTGTGGTGCAAAATGGCTGATCCAAGAGGACCTGCTGACTCTGAAGATACAGAATAAAGAGCACAAACACAATGATCATTTATTATACACCAAAGAAAACACATTTTTGTGTATTATATTCCATATCTGACAATAAAGCCCCTTAAATCCTCCGAAATCCTACAAGATCTGTAAACACTGTGAACATGTATCTGTGTTGGCCTTTTTTTGAGAATCTACTGAGGAAACATGTTTTTGGTTGTGAAGATTAATTTTTGCTGAATGGAAATCTGATCCATCGTGTGAAACATGAACTTTGACGACACCTCATTTCTCCTAGTTGCAAAAAAAGAAAGAACCTTTTTTAGATTATGTCGGTGCTCCTCAAGTCTGTGATTACAACCACTGAAGCCTTCTGCCGAAGATAAATAAAATGATCGGAGGGGCGCCGTTCTCCAAAACAAGCACTGTATATGTCGTAGCAGCCTCTAATCATCGCCTAAGCCACAATCATATTTGCACGTCAAGAGCCTTCGAAAGTAAACAGAAATGAGGAGCCTTTTTCATCTTCTCCACCGAGTATCTGAGCACTTCATGCATTACCTCCCTGCTTTGCAGTGGCAGCACGAAGCAAGAACGTAGTCCGTCTGCGGGGAAAAAAAAAAAAAAATCCCTTTACTCTTCTCTGTCTCGCTGTCCCTGTCTAGACTTATGAAAACATATATCTCAGTCCAGTGACTTTTTCATCCCAGTTTCCCTCTCGCTCTCGTGTTCACTCTCTGCCCTCTCCCACTCCCCGCCGCCTCCTCGTGCTGCCCTCCCGCTCTCTGCCCTCTTTTTGTTCAGTTTCAGCGCTTTGATGTTTCTCATACACTCGCAATATCACACTAACTTTCTCCCTTTGTCTCCGTCGCCCCGGCGCACATGTGCACTCGGCTCTCTTTGTACCCCTCCCTTCCCTTACCAGCGAAAGCATCCATCCAACCCTTGTCTCTCTGTCCCCCTCCTCTCACATCCCTCGCCTCTCTTTGAAGTCATCAGAGCCCTAGTCAGAGCTCATGCCACTCCAGTCAGCTTTTATCCTCGCACGGAGGGAAAAAAAAAAAAAAAAAGAAAAGGAGAGGAATGTATTTAGACCCTGCCGGAGCGCAGTCAGCTCTCCTCCTGTGTGAAATGATTCACTCGTGACTCATAGCTTTATTGGGATCTCTCGCTCTCTCTCTCTCTAAACAAACAACCAGTGGATGTGGCATTTTCCATCCAAATTGACTGGAACTGTAACTGAGAGTGCTGGCCTGATTGTCCCCCCGCAGCTCGGTGCCACTTCAACAATGAGGAGTCGGTCTCCCAGAAGCAATCATGTCTCAGTGATTAGCCTGCCATAACTGCACAAATCCAATACCAGCGAAATAATAAAAGTCAAACAGCAATTGTTCCAAAGGGTACATTTTCATATGTTTGAGACATACATTCCCATTTGCCAAACAGACGGAGACACACCTTTGTCTCGGAATCAGGCGCATCTCAACTCCGTATTGAGGCAGAAAGACACGCAGGCGGAGACACACTCCCAGCTTGCAGGTTGCACTGTGCTGAGCAGCTTCCACCTGCAGCCTACTGAGGCTCACAGCTTCACACCATTAGTTCAGCTTAGCAAGCACAGCCATCCACAGTGCAGCCTAGTCTATAAACCTCAGGCGCCATCTTGACTCAACCTGCTGCTGCTCTCTTCTGTGCCTTTCACTCCTGAAATGTGGCAAAATAATGATTTCCAGCCGTAAACGAAATACGCGCAGGTGCGCTGTGAATTTCTTTAATAGCTCGACTATTATGCGTAGTTGTCCTCACGGCAAACACAACTGTTTCAACAACCTACCCTAATAATGTTGAAGCACTTTAAATCACACCCTTAAATTCTTCTGTATTATTTCCGTTCATTTTTGTATTCAGATGTGCACTCGAAGGAATTACGACAGCTTTAAAATACGAGGAGGTTAATGAGGATCCGCGAGGAGGAAAGTTGGCCTCATTAAATGCATTCAAAGTCTGTCTTTCTTGTCCAGACAGGCATGTAAACAAGATGATTAATTGCGGCTATTCTAACACAGTTGGCAATGGAAATGCATACTAATATACAATTTTCTTTAAAATATATGTTATTACGAGGGCTGTTTTTAGCCATAGTAACTATTATTTTATTGTATGTTTTATTTCATTTTATTGTCTATTTTACTGATTATTATTCTGATTGTCAGTTTTATTTATATCTTTATATTTAGCTCTTCTTTCCACTCGTGCTGTATTTCTCTCTTACTTTGCATGGAGGATCTGGAACAAAAACTATTTCTCCCCGGGGATTAATAAAGTATTCTGATTCTGATTCTGATTGTCAGTCCAAACCTCCATGTTGATTCAGACCAAAATATCTGAAGAACTTTTGGATGGATTGCCATGACATTTGTACGGATGCTCATGTTCCTGTGGGAATGAACTGCGGGTCAAAATTTATATCCTCAATATTTTGGTTTATGACCAAATAACTGCAGAACTAATGACAATAATATGAGCCTCAGCTGTGCTTTGTGTTAATTAGTGAATAATAGCATGATAAAAAACTAAACTAAGCAAGAAAATATTATACCTACTAGCTTACCTGACTAGCTTACCTCAAAGCCACACCACAAAGCTGCTAGCATGACAGTAAATGTAGTTCTCCAGATGGTAAATAGGTGCTATATGTAAAAATTAACCACCTGTAGGATTCAACAAACTGAAGGTAGCAAATCACCAGAAACAAGGAAATGAACATTTATTCCCATAGTTCTTTCTGTCTGTCAACAAACTGTTAGCTTAGCAGACACATGTCAGCAACAAAATATAATGAGCTAATGTTACCTTTGTTAGCATATTGCTAAATGTCATACGCTGGCATTAACAGTTGTTTACGCCTCCTGTTGTTTTTACGTACAAAAGTGCTATTTGGAGATAGGATGGGCCGGAGCTAGCTGGTTAGCATGCTAACTTCAGTACGTATCTCTGTAACACATCGCATAAAACTCTTGCACAATGTCAAAACTATGATTTCTTCACTTTAGGTTGATAATTTGAATTTAAATAACATTCATACATATATAATGCTCCTTTACAGTTTACTTCATAATAATTCAATACATGTTTTTTTTTCACCTGTAGCCTTATATGACCAATTCTAAAATAAAACAGATATCCCACTGGTTTTATTACGGCTGCTTATCTTGGTTCACCATTATTTTAATCTGCAATGTTGGTTCTCAGTTACAGACCCGTAGTCACACTGTCTGTTTGCTAATTGAGTGGTGACATTCCTGCGGACAATACTGTCTGCTGCGTTTGTGCTTTCTCCTGCCGTCCGTTTATGTTTCTGCTGTGGTGGCTGGTGGCTGTTCTGTTGGCATCCCCATGACAACCACACCAGCAGTCTGTCAAACGCTATTATCTCAAACACTTCAACAATGTGTCCAGCACACCCTTAGCTAGCAAGCTGACAGAACATGAGTGTGTGTGTGTGTGTGTGTGTGTGTGTGTGTGTGTGTGTGTGTGTGTGTGTGTGTGTGCGCTCCAGTATGTCTGTGCTAGTCCATGCGTATGAGTGAGCAAACATTCACACGCTTTGTGAGGGCTGCTCAGTCCACGGGAGCCTGCAGTGCACCAACACCTTTCACTTATATCTCTGCGAAAGGGTTTAAACACGGCAAATTTATTCAAGAGCTGTACTGAATCATAATTTATACTTTACCTGACTGCTTCCACTTTCAAAAGCTGCTTGATGCTATGACTTCACATTTCAGTTCCCTACATAAAGAAAAACAGTGGTTCTTCAGCGGTTCCATAACACTTATTTTTTTGTTGTGCAATACATAGCACTGCTTCCATAAGAAGGACCTCTTAAGCCCGTGTTTGAGAACTGGTTTTGCTTTTCCATGGGCTTGAGATCTGTATATGTCTCCTGTTTCTACTATGGAGGACAACAGTGACTCTTTCGTGTTCGTTCAAATAAATGAGAGGACCGGCGTTTTCCTCGCGGCACCTGATTTGGTCTGAGTGATGCCTCACAGAGGGGGGTGAGCAGAGGTGACAATTAAAGTTAGGGTGAGAGATTCTGCACAAAAAGTAGCTGACTGTTAAGTTAATTCACAAATGTTCAAAATACCTAAGACCTTGCAATGAGTCTCAACAATCACTCCACCTTCAAAAACCACAAAAGATGAGCAGCAATAAGATTTTTAGCCCGTGTTGAATTACTCTCTGAACACATTTTCCTGCTAATACTAATGTGCCTTTCCTTAAGACGTGTTTTTACTCCTTTATAAAATGGTTCATGCAGTTTTTTTAAAGGATCAGATTACTTTCTCCACTGCTGATAATTAGAACATACTGTATATCAGACTCTCCATCTCCTCTCTGCGAGAGACTAGACAGCGTTAACACTGTTTCCCATCTCCCAATAAAGCCCCCTCCATAGATCTCGTGGACATGTACATTGGCAGCGTTGCCTCTTCTCTCCCGCCTGCCTTCCTGTGCTGGACATGAGATAAAACATGTTATCTATGCTTGAGCAGAGTGGGAGAAAAGACAAGGTCAGGTTTAACAATACATTAGGACGCGGTGGGAAGGGTCTCTCATATTCCTTGCACCGGGCTGATTTGATTTGTTTGATATTAGCTTCCTTGCCTGTAATGTCAGCAGAGGCCTGTTTGTAGACGGAGGAGCTGGTATTGGAGTGAGCGAGAGGGAGGATATGTCAGGGTGAAGACGGATGCTTGACAAGATTTGCTATTAATGAAGCTTTCCCTGCATAAATGTATGAATAGAAGCAATTTCTTTATACCAGTGGCCGACCTCTAAACTCTCCAAATATGATAAGTTGACAGCTTTACGAGTCTTTCCTTTTACTGTTCCAGCGATAAAGTCTTACTACCTGTTGTTAATCTGGCGAGGCACCGTAGCTTTCCATCTACGCGTTAATGGTTTCTACCTGATGACGGTCTGAGTCCTCCCACAAGGGACCGTCACATCTGAGACGCTCAACAAAGCCTATCATCCATCATCTTCACCGTGCCGTAGTTCAAGTGTCACTCGCGTTAAACAGCCTGCCCTTATCGGCTTACTGTCTATCCTGACTGTTGTGTCCTCTGAAGTGTGCGTGTGTGCGTGTCCTGTCAGATACCTGGTCCTCGTCTCGTCTCTGTTGTGCAGACAGAAGAAGGCAGAAGAATGTCAGCCTGCCAGTATCCAGCTGCTTCCCTCTTATTGGCATTCGGGGCACACGGAGCCGTCCTGAGCGTCTGTTGCACGTGCCAGGAGGAGGAGGAGAGGAGCGAGGCCCCCCTCCGTCTCATGTTATGTGGACCTAAAAATAGACAGCATCCTCCCTTCTTTTCTATTCCCAGTGCAGCTCTGTTTCCATAGCCGGCGTCCCTCCCCTGGATCTCCCTCTCTGTTTTCCTCTCATCCTTGTCCTCTCCCTCCTTGTCTCTCTGTTTGGTTTAAGTAAATATGCTCTCTGGTGCCCGGCGATAAGACTCCTCAAGTGTAATGCCAGACAGTTTGGATGCTAACAGGCTCGCCTTGATGAAGGATTAACTGCGGAGGTGATTTCATTTAACATTACCGTATTCCCACGGCCAGGCTGCACTTTTCAAAAACCACAGAAAAAAATAAAAGCATTGGTTATTAAATGCTCAAAGTGCAACTCCCATTAGGTTGCAAATCCCGGACAAGTGTTGCAATCACCGTCTCTTATTATGCATTTATTGAATTATAGATGAGGATTGTATACACAACCATTAGCGACAAGATAATGTGTGTTTATTTAAAAAGAACAAAACTTTTGCACAGTTCACCAGATTGTAAAGAAGCTTTTCTTCCTCCTTTATCTACTAATTTATGATAGCGTGCTGTTTGAGTGATGAAATCACGGTAGGTGGGCAGGAGGGATATTGGCTTTCAGTGGATTATGTTCTAGCACATGGCCAACCTTGGCTTAGTCATCGCGCCCACTGCCCGCCCACCAAGAAGATGAGAGTGAGCGAGAGAGAGAGAGCCAGAGAGAGAAAGAGAGGGGGAGAGAGAGAGAGAGGCCTTGCCCTGGGAACACTATCCCCCCACCAGCTGGGATCATAGTAGGTTCAGAAATAGACAGAATCGGTGTCTAGAAAACAGAGTCAGCTGAAGGTAGAGACAGGAGAGCGGAGGTCGAGGCCCCAGGTGTGCTGCTCCGACATGAACCGCAGACTGATACGTAATAGCGGTGAGATTCAAACAAACAATAAAGACAAAACTGACAACAGAAGAAATGCAGGACAAATTGGTGTGTGATTTGCTGCCGTGGGTCAACCTGGATCAGAAGGAAAGAGTTATTACGTTTGTCACTTGTCGGCAAACAAGACTACAAGCAGTTTTCACCACTTACTGTCCCCGTGGTTACTGCTGACTGCGGCTGCAAAAAGAATCACCATTACTAGTCTAGCAGCTGCTTGTGCTGCTACTACTTTTTACTATTACTCTCAGTTCTTTTACTGCAGCTGCTCATACAGTCGTCACTCATTTTAAATCATCTGCTGCTCATACTGTGGCAACACTAAGAAAAACAAACCAATAACAAAACAAGATACATGTGATTATGTACAGGAGAATGACCGGAGGATAGGGGCGATAAAATGTACAAACTAATATATTAATATAGTTTTTTGGGGTTTTCATAGATTATTGTGCCACCTGGAGGCAGCACAACTACTGTAACATGTAAACACAACATCAGTTTACACATTCAGTAGGTACAGAGCTACATTACCTTTTATTTTTTCATGTGTCTGTCCACCTTATGAATGTAAATCCAATACTCCCTCTCTTTTCAGTTTTTATCTATAAGGGTCTCGATTCCTGTCTCCTACAATTCAGAATCGATACATAATTGTCAACATAACGTAAATGGCGCAGAGGTTGCCAAAGATTCACACCTGGGCTGGTTACTGTTACTAGGTCAGACACTCTTGACACTAACAAACATGGCGACATTGGACCTGTTTATCAGTAGTGGCTGTGGATGAAGAGATTATCAGTCAGCATCGCTCCTACACTGCGAGGTACGTCCCTGTTACCTCTTCCTGGGGATCAATAAAGTAACCTTTGTATTTATTCCTGGCTACTGACCACGGCGCTGACATGGTGCTGCTAAAATTTGCTAACCTATGTTGTGACACTGGGATCTGTCTGTGAAGACTGTGGTACCTATATGATGAATATTGCATTTGAAAAACAAAGATGTCTTTGGTGATGGTTTGAAAAACCAGGAAAGCTGACTGAGGTTCATCCAGGTACCACGCTTGCTCAAATGTTTCTGGACTTCAGTCGGTTTCAACTCTGATGACAAATTGAACAGTCCTGGTGCTTGAAGATCATAGTGGATTGAGAAACAGGCACATGATTTTAACATTTCTCTTAAGTAAAAAAAAGCAAGAACTCCTGTTCAGAGCTACAGTTCCGGTACGCCACAGAATTTCTTGAGGGTCCGATGTTCCGCTTAAAAGGTTTGTTACATCTGTAAGAGTCGGCGACAATGATGGTAGAAATTAAAAACTTAAAAGTCATCACATAAAACCTTCATTTGCATCGGAGCGTACAACTGTGTTAGAGTTCCTCCGGGGGGGTTCGTGCAATACTTTAAAATGTGCGGTGAATGCATAAAGCATGAGGCGGCGGAAAACGTAGCGGCTGGCAAATTTGGAACGGGGAACTGCATTAACCGCAGCAAAGTCAAACGAGGATAAATGCCAGTGTTTTTTTCTTTCCACGGAGCGGGCATTGCTGGATGACTACCTCTCATCCATGATTCAATGCTTGTCTCTTTTTCTCTAGTAGCGGGCTGTCCCTCGGGGGCGGGGGGTGGGGGGGGATATTGAACATCCTTCTGCAGCCACACACCAGGGACGATGACTCTCCGGGGACGCGAGCAGGAAGGGGCCGCGTGTTCCAAAAAAGATGTAGATGTCGATGGAAGTGCCAGGGAGGAAGGGTGCCGCGGATGCAAGTATGTGCTGGCAACCATCTGGAGAGCATTCTAAATGAAATAGTGATAATACCATCTGTCCATCAGAAGCAGATGACAATGCTGCCACTGCTGCTTCTGCTGTCATGCACGGGAACCGGCGACTTCTTCTGATTATTACACGTCCCAGCTGGGGGAAATTGATGGAGATGCTGATGCACCACCAACAAAGCAGTATATCATGAAAGGGATTTTAATGATGTTGGAGGTGTGAAGGGGAGACGGATGATTATGCCAAAAAATGTTAAAAAAAAAATCAAAGGGATTATTTCCTGTTTTCCTGGAATGATAACTTTTTTCGTGAAAGTGAAAAGACTGATTAGCCTGCCAAAATCACTCAGATTCCCACTTTGCTCCGATGAATTAGCTCGAGACAGACATCATAAAAAAGGGCTGCGCAGACAGTTCTCCCTTTCACTCAGCAATAAATGTGAACATTTCCTACACCTGATTAGACAAAAGCGCCATTCACTGCACTATAATTGGTCTTTGCTTCTGATTTTCAACCTGGAAATATACCAGCTATCCACTGAAATTAGTTTCTGAATAAATTAGAGGTGAGGAGAACATCGTGCAGCTGCAGCTTCGAGCTCACTTTGTGTCTTCAGTGCCACGTTTTGAATATTTGTTTGTGCTGTAGTTTTTCACCCGACACACCTGATCATAAATAACGGCTGGTATTTCTAGAAGATATCTGTCTTTGGTGAAGTCTTGCAGAAAATTGAGCTTACTAGATGTAGATGTAGATGTAAAAAATTGCTGCTGCAGGATTACAGTGTGGGTTGAGTGAGTTACAGTGTGATGGGTTTGAGACCGAAGTTGTCAGCGTGCTCAGGCGTTTACAGCTTTGTTCAAACGTCCAGACCCGCCAGGCAAGGGCGCACAAAGGGGCCAAGACGCGACACAACCTACGAATTGGAATAACCACGAGGCGTTTTCAAGCTGTTCTTCCCTCGGACGCATTGATGGTGCTGTGCTCCGGTCGCACTCGGAAAAAGTGACAGAGGCAATTGTGTGAGAAATGAAAGACGAGGGCTTGAAAGAGAAGATCAAACGCTGCCCACCTCCTCACCTCTGCACACCTGGAAATTCGCTGTGTGACGTGGGCGTGCTTTTTGGGGATTAGAAAAGTTACGGAACCCGTCGGACGCAACCCCCCTACCGATTTTGGCGTCTGAACCGTGTGGGGGAAGAGGAAGGAGCACTTCGACTGAAGCGTACTTACACCTTTACAAATCTGATGCTCATTTGCGGCACCTATTTATCAGCCAGATCTTATGCAACCTAGACTGAATAGACTGAATCTATCCATTTAAATTCATTTGGTCTCAACGTCACTTTTATATTAAGGATAAAAAAACTCCTCACTTTAGGCTGTATTCAGTCACTGAGAGAAAACACAGAGAAAGTGGACAACCACACAACAAGTCCGTAAGCCGTTATGTTGCTATGTTTTAGATTCCCAGTGGAGTTTATGACCTCTAGTAGGCTGATGGAGCCATCTTTCTTCCTGAGCAGAGGCTGGTTTGTGTATTTCGTTTAAGCACACACTTCCTGAATCTGGTTTGACACTCGTTACCGATTGACGCAGGGCAGTAAAATGCAGATACGTTGCAATGCAGCAACAAAAGGCACAGAAATAAAGACTGCAACACCAAAATATTAAAAACAAAAAGGTAATATTTTAGCAGCTAAAATAACAGAAACACACAGTTAAATGCAGTTGTTTTGCCTTAGTTCTTTAGTAGATCTTACTGAGAAAAATTGAGAATTTGTCTGATCATTTAAAGTTGTTAAATCTTATTAGCTTGTACAACTGAAATGTAATTGTCTATTTTAGACAAGTAATCCTGAGGGAATCGTTTCCTGCCTTTTTTAAAGTAAAGTCAGCTTTTATAATTCATAGTGCAATAAAATGACCTTTCAGTCAAGATCTAATGTAGGAAAATAACATACCACTCATAAAACATTTGATTTAGGTTTTCAAGTCAAAATACTGTTGTTTATCTGGTAATCAGGAGGAATTACAGCATTGTGCAAGTGCCACTAAATCAGTATCAGTAGAATGAAGGAAAGCTAGTATAAGAATAGTCAATTTACCAACAACATATAAAACATATGCTTAAGAAATGTCTTTAAGTTTTGTGTGGAAGAAAATGTGTTAGTCATGTGCTTTTTAGTGAGTATAAACCAAACATTATCGTTTATAAGAAAAGTCCACTCATGCAACAATCCACGATCCAGCTTGCAGCGAGTATGTTTTATCCACATTACAAAGAAAGAAGATGTTATATTTAAGCACGCAGGAAAACAACGCGACAACATGCCACCCAGGTAACCTTAAATCAGTAACACCACGCAGGAAATCAAAGATCTTCTTGTTTGCCTGCGAACATCATTCTCACTTTCATCCATTAGCAAATCAGATCAAGCCATGAAAAGGCTCTCAGTCACACCTCGAGGAGCATTTTCAAAGCTGAGGAGACATCATGGTTGACAACATCCATTTGTAATCATCCAAATAAACCAAAGTCTGTAGTAAGAAAGCCATCTGTCCTTCACCATGCGTGAGAGATTGCTCACAAATACACCGCTGCTGCAGCCGCGAGGAGGGGTGTTTCACAGTGGCATCAGGTTTTTCTTATAACAGTCCTCCATTATGGAAATAATGGACAAAGCAGCACCAACTGGTACATTATAAAACACATTAATGATATTAGGTGTGAGAAGCGAGAGGAGGCATTGAGGAGGAATAATTATCATCTAAAATATTCATAGAACTTTGCAGTTTGCTGGGAGGACAAAGACACGTGCTGCAAATGGCAGAAGCGTTTTGCCTCCTCAGGTGTTTCTATACTGTACCTACATGAATGTGATTACTAATTTTATTAGTTTTATTACTAATGACATGTAATACGAATAAGTACGATGGTGGGGGAACAAATGTGCCGAGCGAGCGAGGGAACATCCTGATGTGTGAAACAGCGAAGTGACACCCCAAGAAACAGATGCCTCATTTGACTGATGGCTCAATGGAGCTTGATTGTGTGCACAGTGACAGAAGTGTATTGATGAATGCCACAGAAAGCAAAGCTTACCAAGCGCCAAACTGCAGATGTTTTTAAACAGCTAATCACTGGTTTTGCAGAATGCGCCTCGCAGCATATAGAAAATAAAGCCTCAGTTTCGGATGGAGTAATTGCCTCCTCTCCAGGCAGTGTCGTCACCTGGGCATCTGTTCCTCGTGTTCCATAATCCTTTGCCTGCTGTGAGACAGACTGCTGTCCGTTCTCCACCGGAGAGCCTCGGCATATGAGGAGTGAAGGGTCGGATGAATACATGCAAGCGAGGGAGAGACAATGAAAATACACAGTTGCTAAGATTTAAGGAAGTCTAAAGGAAGCGGCTCTGTGGAGGAGAAGAGGAGTTCATTTAAGACCGGATGGATTATAAATCAGAGCAGGTCATGTAAGATTAAAGGTGAGCAAAGCAAACAGAGCATGACCATCTGTTGCCCAGGGCGAGAGAGAGAGAGAGAGAGAGAGAGAGAGAGAGAGAGGGCTCTTAGCTCTTCTTTCATTACATATTAGAGTCTTTCCTTCTGCAGGAGCCTCGATGCTTTATGTTTAACACACCCCAGTCCCTCTGGGTTTATATGAAACAAGCTGCTGATTCGTCCGCCGACAAGAAAATTATTGCCCACAGTTCGGTTAATTGTTAAACAGTTCAATTCATTTCAAATGTTTCATGTTTGTCAGGATTTGCTGCTTTCTCTGTCAGTGACCAAGTACACGATCAGAAATGAACCTGTTGTTATTCTGGGAAGCTTATGCAAACATCATCCAACACACATCTGTCCCAGTCGATCCCAAAGTAAATCCCAAGCTGTTATTGAACCATTTCAAGTAGAACAGGCGCGTAAAGTTTTGGTCTTTCAAATAAGGTTAAGAAATGGAGAAAATAAGTGTCAGATTAATCAATAAGGAGAATAAAGTGAAGCCTGGTCACAGTTTATCTTAGAAGAAGATGATTTTATTTAAGAACGAATCCGGCACGACAAACTTTGTCTAATGGCTGGAAACAATAAGATTTGCCTTGGAGGGGTGCTCAGCATTTTCATTTTACTCAGACCAGTGGTTACAGTAAACAAACAAAGGTAATGAATATCCACATCCGGTGAGCCTTTACATTTTCTTGTAGTTAGAATATAAGGCACATATTTAAAAAGTTAAATGACAGAGAACCGGAGGAATAAAATCTAATATCAGACCGGCCAGGAGGGACAAAAAGGAACAAAAAGCTTGACAAAAATTAGCTTGAGAAAAGGTGCCATTCGAAGGCCAAGCACTCTGACTGTGAGCTTCATTTTATCAAGACTTAACATAATAATAATTAAGCTTGACTTTGCTGCAGAACAAAATAATATTATGAAAAATTAAACCAAGCAAGGTATAACTGTTATGCGCAGCTTAGTTACTCACAAGTAAACAGTTAAAATTATCCGTAACCGGAAACAAGAGTGAACGGAACCGGAAACAGAAATGCGTTTCCTCACGACAGTATCTTTCTGTGTATCCTTCACACCCTCAGCCCTCGCCCCCGTGCTACCCCCACAGCCACGCTCTTTCTTTCACTCTTATGAATGAGCGATGGGCGAGCTGCCAAAGATGTCCTTGTGATAGTGGTCACAGGCTGTGTTGCTGTGGTAACTCAGGAGACTTAAGATTCATGGCATCTATTCAACAACCTTGTCAGCATGAGCTCAATAACTTCCCCCTACCTATCTGCAGGGTAATTTCATTTTGAATGCCTGAGTGGTGCAGCGCTGCACAGGCGCAGGATGGAGTGTCTCGCTAACTTCGTTTTGTTTTAGCCAGCAACAGTGTTCGTGTCGATGAGCAGTAGACAGTCGAGCTGATACATTTGTTCAATAAGTTTGACCCCATTTTTTCAGTTATCTCTTGTACAGTACAGACTCTGTAACTGTGAAGTGAGCGTCTAACATAAAACTTCTTTGCACTTATATCTAACTGGTTGGTTGTAGTTGGATGTTATCATGATCTGCCGTCAATATTTAAACATATGACAAGGAACTTTTAAATGGCTATGACACAAGTCTCTGAATGCTATTTGACAGTTGGATTATTATCATTCAAAAATACAGTAACATTAATGTTAATATATGTAGCTTAAGCTAAACAGAATTGCTGTGACTGGATCTATTAACTGTAGGATTACGTGTAACCTAGTTGTCTGAATCCTAACAACATTTTCTTTTGTCACCATCATTAGTTACACTTATAATAAATAAATCACATCATCACTATGCTAAGCCTGGGCGATATGTTTAAAATAATCACATTGGTCAAATTTCAAATCAACTGATATCGATAATTATTTCTAGTTTTTAAAGGCCAGGTCAAAAAAGGTCAATCAAGCCTCTTTATTTCAACCACTTCATCAAGGAACACAGGTTATAACTACGTTAACACAACAGTGTATTCACAATTTCCTCCCCATCAACACTCATTGTCTCTCTCTGGTGTTGTTGTCCTCAGTGTTTCTTGCCGTTAAGTCTTTACCACAGCAGGCGTCGGTGCTCACACCCCTCTTGTCCACAGGGGGCGCCAGAATCGACAAAAAGGGACAATTCATAACAGCTGCTCTAAATAAAGGGTCGTAAGACACTTCAGTCTGTGCATTTTGCTACTCAGTTATCGTATAGATTTGTTCTCACTTGTGTAAAGAACTCAATATCATTTTGTAGTGAAGTAAAATTATGGAGTTATTAAAATGTTCTACTCCAGTGATATTACTGATTGATTTGTCTGACACCCTGCCTGCAGCAATACTTATATGTGCAGGCGAGGCATTCATCATATCTACAACACTGTAATGATATTAATTAGTCCTCTACTTTCTCTGAATACATTTAGACTCATTTCACGTTTATAATTGAGATGGATGTGAAGGTTTTCGCTTTGTGTTCAATTGTTTGAAGGATTTGCATTGCAAGACAAGTTCCTGCTACTGTTGTACTTTAATTGATTGATTAAACAAAGGGTTGGTGGTGAATATAAAAGCTCCATTATGCTCACACTGTGCAAAGTGCTCTTGTCTTACAAAGGCCATTACACTATAAATGCCTCAGGTCAGCATTACTCCCATGCGTTTGTGTAGAAAATGACGATGCAGTGGATCTCTACATTCCTGAGTGTGGGGGCTAGGGAAAGTGTGCGTTTACCATTCACTTGTTTGTGTTTGTTTGATGTCTCTTGATGAGCAGAAAAAGAAAATCCTGCAGTTGGAGATAAACACTGGTCTGTCCTCAGAGAGTTAGAGCTTATATAAGAAGTGATAATCTAATTAAGGCTGTTTGAAAAAGGTGTTTGAGTTCATCAAGTGCTGAGACTTTCTCCTCATCGCCTAAATCTAGGTCACCACTGGAGAGGAACAGCGTCGCTTGAATAAGTCACCATTGTATACAGAAGGTAAGGGTGAGACAGGCAGGGAGCCTTGTCTATTCAGGAGACCGATACCACGTACAAAAAAAAAAAAATCAGCCTTGGTATTTTATCAGCACAATAAACACAGTCTGAGAAAATAAAGAAAGATGAGAGCAAGTACTGTGAGTCAAGAAGACTGTATGTTGGAAAACATGTTCAGTACGACTGCTATTTTATGAAAGAGTTGTACAGTTTCATGCAGGAATGTGGAAATATTCATGTTATCAATAAAAAGAATATTTACAGGATGGAAAAAAGTGTCCAAAAGGTGTGTAACACACACCATAGTGTGGACTTTAATTTAACGTCCAGAGGGTGGAGGGGGTATGTGAGTCAGTGTTATTGGCGAGGCCAGCAGCAGATGGTAAGGTGTGGTTTGAATCTGTGGTCCTGATGGACTGCAGCCTCTCAAAAAAACTTTGTGTCCGAGCTTGGCCACAATCTTTCCTGCACGCCTCAGGCTCCTGGAGGAGTACAGGTCCCGGAGGGATGACAGATCACAGCCGATCAGCGAAAGATACGCTGCAGTCTGCCCTTGTCCTTGGCAGTGGCGGCATCGTACCAGATGGTGATGGAGGAGGTGAGGATGGACTCAGTTATGGCGGTGTAGAAGTGCACCATCATAGTCTTTGGCAAGTTGAACTTCCTCAGCTGCCACAGGAAGTACATTTTCAGTTGTGCTTTTTTAGTGAGGGCTGCTGTTCAGCTCCCACTTAAAAGTCTTGGGTGACGATGGTGTCCTGAAGCAGACAGGGAGTCACGGGCATTCCTGAAGTCCACAACCATCTTCAGACTAGGTGGCGTCATCTCCACCAGAGATGAGCCCAATCTGCAAACCATAAGACACAGACTTATGATGGGAAGTGCAGCTGTTGGTGTAGAGGGAAAGGATCAGAAGGCAGAGGCTGTAGCCTTAGGGAGGGATACATTACTGATGGTCTGGCAGTCAGAGACATGTTTCCCCAGTTTTTTCAGTCTGATATGAAACCTGTGGAGGAGGAGGAATCAGGGACAGTCACTGGGAGATTGGGTTGGACCTATTTAAATTATTTTATTATTATTATTTTATTATTATTTTCAAACAGGTTTTCTATGAGTCTGATCAGACCATTTGGATTGAATTTCACCATAAGCTGTTGCAGGTGACTCAGCCTCTCCAAAGACGAACACGATCAGAGCCCATGACAGACAGCAGCACTACAGTCCATCATGTCAACTGTGACTCATCTTATATATCAAAATAATGAAGAAAAAAAAAGACGACTTCAGCTGAGTGAAATTGGAGAAAAGATCACAGAAGGAGCAGTTCAAGTAGCGTGATTTGCATGAGAGATGAGATGAGTGATGAGAATTCACATTATATTTCACAATATAAATCTGAGCTTGTACAAGATAACAAGACATAAGCACTGAAGCGCCTGTGGAGCTGAGCTAATGGGCTATCCTGGGACTCCTGCTAACCAGCCACTCGCTGCTAGTTGTAACGGTTTACACAAAAATCAAACTGGTGAATCAAATTGAAGCTCGTACACCAGACAGGACAGGCAGAATTTGAAACCTACCCAGCCGTCCTGGGAGAACTTGTTCCGTAGTTGAGTTGGGATAATGGAATTAAAAACAGAGCACTGGCCTATAAAACCTGGCATGGGCTTCCCAGGAGTCCAATTGCTGGTTTTATGGAGTGGAGGGCCGTGTTTACTGCTTCTACAGACCTGTAGACTCTGTAGGCAACCTGAAGGGGTCGCAAGAGTGGGTTGATGATGACTTTGAGGTGGGACAGCGAAGGATTATACAGCCAGCGGTGGCTCATAGCTCATCGCTCATATTATATAACCATCAGGCTGGAAGTGAAATTGTTGGAGAAATTATTAACAGTATGCTTTCTCTGTATTGTCCTACAATATTCCCCAAAGTATGAAGGCATGAAGAACATTCTGTTTTTGGATGTGGTCCATATGCAAATACAGCAGCCTGTCTCGGAGAGATGTGTGATTCATTTGTGTTAACAAAAGCTCTTCACTATGCTGTAATGCAGCTGCAGTGTAGACGTCTAAGTGGTTTTGTCATAATATTGATCCTTTTTTTAAGTTACTGACCTTGAATCTGATGTGTACGCTTGTAATCGTTTCGCAAACTGCTGCTGGTTTTTGAGGGCAACAAAATGTGAAACAGTATATCTCACCACAGATATAGCATGGTTCTGCCTCATTCGAGGAGCCGAGGACTGCAGTTCAGGAGGAAATGAGATCAAGCAACTGCAAAGACTGTTTTATCTAGTCGAGCTGTCATGCTGTATAGCCGCAGGTTCTATTCGGGCTGCTCTCGCGGCGCCTTAGGCAGCCAGACTTGAGCTGCGAGTCACCTATTTTGACGTTGTGCCTTTTAGAATATAATAATGCCCCACCTTCTGGGTTCATAAGCTTTCGCAATATCATCCTCTTTGTGTGTGTGTGTGTGTGTGTGTGTGCGTGTGTGTGAACTCTGTCTGTGCATATGCTCTGCTTGCAAAGTGACTGATAACCACTGCCTGTTCTGTTTGTCATGCAAAAATGGGAATATCTTTAGTGTCTTGCCTTGTGTGTGGATGCAAGTTTTCCTCTGTGAAGCATGAGTGCGTATTCGTTGGGAGGTGTATCTGTTCTCTTCATGTAGACACACTTGTCCTCAGATAACACTGTCAGGGTAATTTCAATCTCCCCGTGCATCCAATGCAGCAACACTAACCCGTCACAGTGCAGGCAATAAGACCTATATACAGGAGGGAGGAGGGGAAGAGGAAAAGGAGAGCTTTTAATTTCCTCAGCAGCAGTCAGTGACGTTTTATACGTCTGCACAGACAGAAAGAAACTGGAATGAATTCTAGATGAGTTTTCAATTGAATGACGGGACAGGCTGCATTTGATGAAGTGTACTGAGAACGAAAAAAAAAAGTAGGTTTCTTGTAGGGTTGGGTTTCTGGTTTTGCCGGTTCGCTCTGCTATACGAGCTTCTGCTGGTTAGATTTTGTGCAGGAGCCGGGGGATAGCAGATTAACTCAGGCCCGTACGTGGTGCAGTGCTAATGTCTTTTACTTCTCAGACTGAAGTGGAGAGGAAACTTGTCAGTTACCAGTTGGTGCAGGTTATGCTGCAGGTTATTAGCGCTGAAGGCTAACGATAAATATAATGCTTACTGTGTCCATTTCAACATAAAAGCCCTCTAGCATTTCAGTGGACAGAAAACCTTCATTTTTTGACAGGGCTTTTATTGTTAAACATTAAATAGTCCCTGTGTCATCTTTTCTCCAGGTTCACTTATTCTCATTTTGATGTTAAACTTTACAAGACGCCAAGTTAAGTGTAAACACAATGTGTTGCAGTTGCCCTGATGGACTGTAGTGCTGCTCAACTCTCATTCATGGGCTAAACTGGGTTAAAAATTTTAAAATCAGCCCAATCCTAGTTTCTTTTAGAAGTTGTTTTTAGAAGGCAGTGATGATCCACTCGCTCATCAAGTACTGCTGTTTTTCTTCTGTCAGTCAAATCTAGGTCAGCTCTATAGATTTCTGCATTGTTGTCAAGACAGGAAGCTATTTCATGCTACCTGTTGGTTAAGCAGCAAAATCAATAAATGAACGCTTATTGGCATGCATGTCATAGCTCACTTTAAATGTCAAGGTCACAGTAGTTAACAGCAATTCTGAGCCGTGTCGCCTACCTCAGTAAGGACACTAAGATGCCTTTTGTCACACAATTCAAACTATGAATAAATAAAAACTCCCCAAAACAGTTCTCTGCGATATCTAGGCCGAATAATCTTTTCCCTGTTTTACATAGTTGACAGCTGTGAGAAACAGGCTGAGAAAAGATCCCTGTACATCCTGCCCATGGAATTAACAAGAGCTTCTTTTTTGTTGTCTCCTCTCTTTCTCTCCGAGGTTTCTAGTTGAGGTCACCTCCAAAATGAGCTATTTTAGGGCTCGCAATCGAATTGCTCCTAAATTTCCTTCTAAAAACATCCCACCCTCCTGATTTGTTCAGCATCGAACCTCCATTATAAACGATGCTTTCCTCACCTCTCTTTTCTTAGAAACAGCACATCAGATAAAGGACTCGTGGTGCTCTTAACAATGGCTAAAAAGGAAATCTTAAGAGGCCGGCATTGATTTACAAACCCAGTTTGAAAATATTTTTTGCTCCAAATGGTGCTTCAGAACATTCTGATTGCACCCTAAGTGCCCTATAGTCTTTGAAGTGCTCGGAGCTGTGTGCTGAAGCTCAGTGTGTGCTTATATCCGGAGCTTTTGTTAGTCACTTCATATGTACAGAGTCCTGTGCCATCATTATTCAATGATTCACAGTGTGCAGCCAAAACACTCACTGTTATCTGTTAAGAGGCTGCAGAGACGCAGTCAGACAGCTCTGGGTGGGTGGATGGGTGGGGGAAAGAGAAGGAGAGAGAGAGAGAAGGAGAGAGACTCTCGCTCTCTTGTGGGAAATGACTTTCCTCTCTTCCTTCGCAACGTGAAGCCAGTGAGCATCCCGACTTCAAGAGCTTTGGATCCTGAATATTCAAATATTCACGCTGGTGGCATTTTACCATGTGTAGGCGGTGAGGGCTTGCAGAGATAGGAGAGAGTGTGTGAAGTATTGATCACTGTTGCTGTTGTCCTTGTTTGCTCTGTGTCTCACGGTGCCAGCTAACTCGCAGAGAAAAACACTGAGACATGGAGACAAGGAGGAGGTTGGCGTTACAAGGCACACTCATTTAACGCCTGTGAGTTAAGATTCGTTTAGAGAGACATGTTTAAGAATCACAAAAGTGTGAAAACGTGCAATTTATGTGTTCATGTGTTCCAGCTTTGGATGACTTGGGTGAATTATATGCATGTATATTAATACAGTATGTTTTTTGGTTTGACTCTAGCACAAAATTACACATCTTCATCTTTAGAATCCCACCATCTCTTCTAACTTTAACTCGAGAGGGACACCAAAGGAAAAATCACATCCTCTGATGCTTAAACCGTTAGATGTCAACATTTTCTGAGGTCCAACAGCTTCTATTATGCTGATCAGATATCGTCAGTCTCTCTTTGAGATGCACCCGCTGTCCCTCAACCAGAGTTGTCCCTGATTAATTCAGTCAGTGACGGCCAACATGTCCCAGAATGGCTATTAACAAAGTAGTAAAAGTGCCCCTTTGAACAGACCTTGGTATGTCATTTATCGTTGCCAGATGGGAAATGTTAAACTATTGCACTGGAGGCTTAAAATAATCATATTTTAAGGGAAATTATCATATGTGAGTCATAACCAACGAAATCCAATAAATGTAAATGTGTCACTTCACAAAACACCTATCTTTTAAATGACTTTGTGCCTACAGATCTACCCACATCAGCAAGCTCATGTAGTGTGTGTGTCGCTACGTCCATCAGTCTAGCAATTATTGTAATAGCTTGCTATTACAGAATTACAATGACAGCGTGACTGGATGCCCGCTCATGTTTTTCATGCAAACAGTTAAGGCAAAAAAGCTGAAGCCATTAAAGATATAATGTGTAGGAGTTATGTAACATTTGACATCGGTCGAGGCTGACACAATCCAGACATCAGTCATGTGTAGATTAAAAAATAAAAGGAACACCAATAAAACAACAACATTGAAGCAGAAAAGTAGAAATAATGGACAGCCAGAAGCCGTTTTCCAGTAAGGTCTCGACACTTGTGTGAGAAATTGACACTTTTTTCACAACTCTAATTGTATAGTGGGTGAGCATGGGTGAACGGCCAAGGTAACAATTTGTAGAGGCAGTTCTGTCGACCTGTGCCATGCATGTGGGAGACAGAGATTAAAAGGACAGACTGGTATATTATCTGAAAATGAGTATTTTTGTTAGAAAATTCGAGGTCTTTTTTCATTTTTTTTCCCTCTCTCCATCTTGCTGGCGCTTCCACTGTCCCCCAGCAGCTACAATATTTGCCTGTGCTCCATCATTGTCAATTACGCTCCGATCGCTGACTGGGATGATTTTAGCTCTGGGGGTTTTTTTACGAGCCACAAGCTTTCATTCGAACACGAGGCTACAGTACTGCTCAACCCAAGTAGTCACATTTACGTATCAAACATAGCTTTTTATGAAAAATAATCCCAATTGTTCGCTCTCGTCAGTGTGGCCACAGAATTGAATAGTTTCACTCACACAAAATCTGAATTCGTATGAAATAGAATTGGCTGCGCTTCCTTTACCCGGATGAATTGAGCTGAGAAATTGTAAATTTGTCCTACGAAGAAGGAGAGGAAAGAAAATATAGGGGGATGATTAAGTCCGAACTGTGAGAAGAACAGCAGTAGCCACAGTTCACTTCTCACTGAATTGTCAGGTGTGAGCAGATATGAAAGAAACATTTTAAACCCAAAAGACCATTTTAAACACCAATACACAACAAACAGTGCTCAACATATGCCTGTGTAGCTCGAGAGTTCAAGGTTGAAAGACAAGCTAGAGAGATAGATATAAAAAAATAACCTGAATGTCATGCTAAAGATTTTATTAAAAGTTTATTTTCAGCGCTGACTGTATGCTATTGTTAGGCTTAAACTTTTATGCTCTGATAACGGTCATTTACATATTTTATGAGGTGCACTTGACGTCCCAGCCAGCGCACATGTCCTCCACAAAGACACGTTAGATTTCAGAGTTGAAGTACCTGAATGCACCATGAAGGCCCCCGTGAGTGTGGTCCAAACTCCGGCACAGACAGAAAATCAAAGGAGAGAAGCACTGATAAATCAACACCAAAACACAACAGAGATGCTCGGCAGGGGATTTTATCGAATGACTTTCTGTTCAAATCGTCAGTGTGGCGGAGAGTCTTACGATATCTCCTCGCCGAAGTCGTCAATACTGCGTTTGAGTGTCGAAATTAAAGGCTCCTTTTGATCAGGTTCAGATTTAAAATCCAAATCGATCACCACAAGTGGAAACAGCATGTGTATTGGATGTTCAGTGATTGAAAGTTTATGACTTGGACCAGGTGATCGGCAACTCACAGTCAGTGTCAGAAAACCCATTTCCACCTATTACTGCTTCTCCTCACTGTGAGGTTTAGAATTGATTTTAAGGGTTCTTTGAAGAAAACACCTGATTGATTTGAGGAGTTGCAGGCTCAATCACCCCCAGGTAAGGACGCAGCATGCTCAGCTGTCTGCATATAGGAGCTTTAATGAGGATAATGAGACCGTTGCCCAACCGTTCAGACGCTGTGACCAAAAAAAACCCCCCCACACACCCTTTAATTAATTAAACCTGATGCACATGACTGCCTCTTTTCAGAGTAATCTCTCAGTAATAATGCTATCATAAACCGGCTGTGGTTAGAATGAATCAACCTTGACAGAAACTCTACAGCTGGAAAGACCATTCGAAGTGAAAATTACAGAAGATCCTCTTCAGGTGGAGGGATATAAAGCAACACATTTTTGTGTTTGTTGCTGTGGGCCTGTTTTTATTACATTAGCATTAGCAACATTAGCATGTTGCCAGCCCGTTGAGCTCTGTGTACATGTTTTCTGAGCGTGTATTTATGCACTCAGGGAGGAGTTTGGGGAGATCTCTTGGCATCTGATCCAGCTGACATATCGGGGCCACGCTCCACTCTTCGCTTTTGCTCCCGTCTGTGTGTTCTTGGAAACACAGGCCGCCTTGTGTTGCCCTGCCAGGCCATCGAGACGGTCCCAGTTCATTTTGTGACGTGCGCGAAATGTTTGTGTGTTTGCATCCTGTGTGCGCGCCTGTGTTTGTCCGCCCCTCAGCGCAGCTCTTGGATCAGATTTGTAAACTCGTTTGGGGGGGCCTGTGTCTGCTATGTCTTTTTCTTGAGTGACGGGTGTGTGGCTGCTTTTGGATACAAATACACTGCGATGGATAACGACAAGAAAACTTCGCCTGCCAGAAATTCAAAATTCAATAGCTGTTGTAGAATTCAATAAGAACAGCTTACTGGCAGTTTTCATGTGACAAATGACGCAAATCAGAGAGCTTTGTCAAAGGAGTGGCAGAAATCTGACAGCGGTGATTGTTAGTCACTAACAGCCTCACTTCATACTCTGTCCCCTGGAGACACTGGCTGAACCACACAGGAGCCTGTTTTCTATCTAATTACCTCTTTTTGTTTGGCTTACAAAAAAAGTATTCACTCGCTCTCTCTTTTCCTCTTTCTCCCCCACGTCCCTCCTCCTCTCTCCGCTGTCCCTGTGTTTGTCCAGATGGAGGAAGTAATAGCACGCATGCAGGACGAGAAAAATGGCATCCCCATCCGAACAGTGAAAAGTTTTCTAACCAAGATCCCCAGTGTTTTTTCAGGTAAGGCTCTTAAATATCTCTGCTCTATTCTTCTAAGCTACTCTCTTCCTCCACTTGGCTCCCACCCACCAAGTACCCCAACTACTGCTCTGCTCCGTCCAAACTAAATACAGAGAGAGTATTTAGAGAGTTTGTCTGCCTTGCATTTTCACGCCAGCGGTGCCAGAATGTCAAGAGGATCATGTTGGATCCTTGAGCTGTGCAATAGATAAGAATTCATGCTGCTGGTGTGATACTTTGTGAGAGATTATTTTAATTTTATAGTAAATTCAGCTAAGATAGTAAAGCCATCATTGCTATGATTTTTAATGTACACAGAGATTAATCCAGTGTAACACTACACCAATTTAACACCTTAAAGTGTGGCTACAGGTCTTGGGTGCAACTGCATACAGTCAAAAAAAGTGGTAAAAAAGCCTTTTGTGGCTCCAGAGGAAGCTGCATGTAATCACTAAAATTGCCTCCAGTGATGTCACTGAGTGGCTGAGTTGCATTGTGGGTAATGTACACAGCAGGCATTGCCTTCCTGTGACACTCATAATTGATTATTCACAAACAACAAATTAAAACTGATACAGCAGAACGAGGGGTATCACTTCTTTTATTGCACAAAGTTCTCCTTCCTTTTGAAAACCTGGCGTTTACATTACCCACAATGCAACTCAGCCACCGAGTGGCATCACTCGAGGTAAGTTATCAGATTAGATGCAGCATCCTCTGGAGCCACAAAAGGCTTTATACTCCTTCTTTCACATATGCAGTAGCACTCCCCAAGAGCTGTAGACACACTTTAATGTGTAAAACTGGGGGAGTTACTGTTTGGTAACATATACATATAATATTACTTGAAGAATTCCAGTATCTTAGCCCATAGCAGCTAATTACAATTAGATAGATCACTGTAATTGTTTTTTTTCCTGTAAGTACACAGTCAATTTTAAAAGTTAACTTTGCTTAAAAAAAATAGACTATTCTGCTCATTTATGGTAATGAGTTTCCTCCATTTTTTAAATGGAGTCACTTTTGGACTTGTTGCTGAAAATTGTGCACAGACCATATATTTTGTTTTCCCCTCGGTCCACCCAACAACCAGCCAGAACCACCACTGGCCACCATCCCTGCAAACAGAGGATGACGCTCGACATGTCCCGTGAGCACCAAAACATGAACGGCAGACACAGATACATTTAAATAGCAACATTTAGCCGCAGTGACGTTAGCAAAAACAATGATGGATGCTTTGGGCGCATAAATTGCAGCTGATGCACGGCTCTTTTTTTTTTCACAGCTCTTTTCAAATCAAATCAACTGCAGGCTGTATGTGTGTGTGTGTGTGTGTGTGTGTGTGTGTGTGTGTGTGTGTGTGTGTGTGTGTGTGTGTGTGTGTGTGTGTTTAAAAACAGTGGGACAGTATATTGATGAATAATTTTACACCAGATCAGTAACATCGCATCTGATCCATCTATGTCAGGATGAGATTAGAGCAGATAAGATGAGATAAGATTTCATTAATCCTGAAGGAAATCTTGTGTTAACATCAGAAAGAAAAAAATCACAATATAAAACAAAACACGATATATTTTCTAACAAATAACATGTAAAAGGAGTAAATTCTGACTGTAACTGCCTTACAGAATAAATATATAGAAGATTAATATACAATAATACCAATAAAAGGTAATATTGCACACTATATGAGAAAAGAACAGTGAAAAAGTATTATGGCACCTGATATTATAAAAAGTATTATTCTAAATGCTACTGAACACTAAAAGAGTGAAATTGAACATGATATTGAAAGTAACTCACTCAGATATTATGCAGTGTCATGGCTCGAGTTTTTAGTTTTGTTATTTCCTGTTTTATTTTGTAATTCTCTCCTCATGTGTCATGTTTTGCTTTTCATTTCCTCCTGTTGTGGTTTCCCTCCTTTTTTCCCCTCCACCTGTGTTTCAGTTGTAAGTTCGTCCCTCTCTATTTAAGCCTCTGTTGTTACTCTTGCTCAGTTTGTCAGCTCTGAGTCTCCTGTGTTCCTCGTGCTCTTCGTGTTCCTACCTTTTATCCCAGCGCTTACTTGGTTTGGTCTTTTATAGGTTTACTGGTCTTTATTCTCAGGTTTGCCCTGCCTGCTCCTTCCATTTTTGTTGCCTTTTGTTGCCATTTTTTTTTTTGTGCTTGAACTTTTTATTTTGGATCTGTTGGGCTTTACAGCTTTATTTTTTATCAAAGCTCACTTTTTGTTCCTTACCCTGCCGGCCTCCAGAGTGTCTTGCATTTGGGTTCTCACTTTCTTTACTGCATATAACAAGCAAACAGCCACACTGGGAAAACATCAAAACTGCAACAGATGGCTTGTAGTTGTAGCTTTCCTTTTCACCTTCTTCATCATAATCAGAAACTTGATAACTATATTTCCGTCAAGATAGCCTTTCAGAGCAAAATCGGCGTCAGTGTGCAAAGCTTTTTGACTTTTCCTCCAAGAGTGTAACACTCAGCGTCATGCTAGCCCCTCCAAAAACACATTTCCCCCCGGCAGTGTCTGCGGCCAGGACACAGTCCCTCTGTAGCCTCCCCTCTGTGAACACTGCCACTTGTGTTCACTGGAGCGCCTGGCCAAGCTGTAAGCACAACACAACCCAGGTTGCTGCTGTGTGTTTCTCCTCTGCACAGCTCAGACCCTCAACTGAACTCTTCTTCACCTGAACTTTTGCATCTAGAATAATATGTTATAAAGTTTATAAAGTGTTGAATCACCAGGTGCTCAAACTGTAAGTCCTTGTATTTGTAAGCCACACATACACTTACATAACATAAACGTGTAGTGTCAGCCTCGTTGGTATGCCAGTGTGTTAACATACAAAATGAATGTGTTTGTTTCCCACGCAAGTGTGTAGTTATTGTGCGTTTTTGTGTTAGGTGTCCTTGTGTGTTCCTTCCTTAGAGAGAAAACTCAGCCGCTCTCCGAGTTTGTTTTCTATTCATTCTCATACAAATGTAACACAAAGCAGATGTCAGCCAACGTTCACATTCTCACTTTTTTTTTTTACAGCTTTTGCGCGTACCATTTACAGCGTACTTATACACTTCACCAATTCTCATGATTTTCGCTTTGTCTACAACTGTCAATCGTCCACAATTTTTAAAATCTTTTGTATATTCAAGTTGATTGCATTCATGTCATACTTTTTCATACATTATTTCTACTTAAAGCAGCTGTAAGTGATATATTTTTGGGTTGAATAGCTCTATATTCCTGCAGTAATCACTGTTACACGCTACGTGTTTGGTCAGTAGCTCGTGTGAACATGTTGAGAGTCTGGCCATTACTGTTGTCCGTTCATGTGGTGACGTAGAGAGGAGGGAGGGTGTTGCCAACTGCAAAACAGACAGGAAGTTAGCTAAAATGACGACAATGCTTACAGCAGCTTTAATGTATTGGAGTATTCATTCTCAGCTGTCCTTTACTGTGTCTTGTTACTATTTGCAGCAGCAATTATCCAGTATTTATAGCTATCATCGGGATTATAAATTATGGATGTTATCGCTTATCTACCCATTTATATTAATGTCACATTCTAATGCACGCAAATGGCTGTGCCCACACACACACTAAACCCAATCTATGGCCGTGATGTTAATCAATTCAAAGAACAGCCTTGTTAGAGGATTACCTTACACATCTCATTTAAGCCGTCTCGCCAGAAAGTGGGTCAACTTCGATAGTGTGAAAATGGGGTTGTATTAATGTATTAATGACGTTAATCCATGAAAAATCTCATCTGGTTGCGGTGGGCGGCGAAAAAGCGAAGGGGGGTGCGGTGAAAAGAGAAGTACAGACAGAATGATAGCTTGATGGACAGAGAGACTGCCACAGGGACTGACTTTCTCCCTGCATGAATTCCCTCATGTCTCTTTTTCACACCTTCTTTCTGCCTCCCGTGGCTCTCATCTCCTCAGCACACCTTCACCTGTCAGCATGACAGGCAGTAATAATAGGTTGGAAAATATATATTTAGCCAAAGTGGCGAAGTCACATGTTGTGGTGCGGTGTGAAAATGCCCGGGGGGAGGGGGGGTCATGGAGGATACTGTTATGATTTTCTGAAGAGTGAAAATGATTTGGTTGCATTCTCAGATGGAGGATGAATTGCAAAATGGCATCCAGCCTGTTAAAAAAAAAAAAAAAAAAAAAAAAAAAAAGTATTATGTCCATTTAAGGAGAGGTGATGTACAAAGTCATCTCTGCAGCTCCACTCGAACAGTTTTTGAAGATTGCATCTTCTGTTTTCTGATGACACATATAGAGCATTCGCTTTGTCTCCTGCTCCGTTTGTTTCACACTGATTCCTCCTCTCTTCACTGGATCCCGGCCTATTTACGTCTTTGTTTTTTTTGTTTTTTTAATGTGTGTGTGTTTGTGACAGCTGGAAATGTTCGATGTGATGCACTGAATTATTAAATTAAACTATTCCAATTGTGACGTCTGTGCTGCGACTGAGTCAGACAAATTGTGTTGTGACTGTACACAATGGGCGCTTCATTATGCCATTGTACCTCTCTGGTCATTTATATTAATGGACTACAGCTTAGAGAGGGTGTCAGAAAAGAAAATTTGGTAATGGATGGCCTATTACCCACCCACATGGTGCAAGGCGAGAGGAATTGGTATGCACTGCGATGATGAAGGGAGGTGGGGAGGGTTCAGGGTGTCATTGTTTTCCCTTTCATTTGCATCTATATGCGAAAAGGTGTTTCAGCGCACTGTGAATATATTAGATGTGTCAGTGATTCATATTTGTGTGCTTTGTTTCATTTCAGGTTCTGAAATTGTACAGTGGATGATCAAGAATCTGGACATTGAAGATCAAGGTAAAAGAGCTGATTGATATTGATCCGGGTCTGAGGTTTTCAATAGGGAGACACATGAAAGAGACAGGTGGATGCTGCTGTTCTAAAAAAGCAACGGGAGGTTAATTGCTGTAGTTTGATTTGGGCTTCTAACAACACGGTCAGCTGTGGCAGCAGCAGCAGCGGATGTGACACACGGCTCGTTGAGGCAATTACGCCACTTTTTAACACTTAGCGAAGTGCACGATTGACACAGTTTGCGTCAAAAAACCTGCTCGGGTCATAACTCAGCCAAATCTGAACACGCGTTCACCGTTACTTACAATCTCAGAAGGTTTTTGTTGTGAATAAATGTCCATAAATCACAGACAAAAAAGAGGCTCCTTCTACTACAAAGTTTTTGGGGTTTCAAAGAAAAACGGTGCATCTATGGATGCAATTCAAACGGGAGCTGTTAGCAGCTAATTCCACATCCTGTTATTGTTGTTATCTCAAGAAAATGTAAACAAATATAAACAAATACAAAATTGTAACCCACAGGTAACTTACTGATGGGGTCCGGCTTTTGAGACCCCTGATCTACTAAAATAGTGATGTAAAGGTAGGTATAGACTCTCTCCATAAGCAAAACTGATACAAAGATGAAGCTGTAGCATATTATCGCTCCAGTTGTTAATAATATTTACTGAGTCGCCAGTGACCCCCTCAAGTGCGTTCAAATTGGCTCCTAACAATTAGCAAAAATGTCATGGGAAATCCATGCATGATTAGATCGATCAGATTCTCCATAGTTCAGTTGTTAAGTTCAATTAACGGAAACCAGAAGACCTGGTATGTTTGTTTTTGTTACGTTGCTGACTACAACGTGGGAGTATCCCCGAGTTGTTCTGTTCAGAGGGCCAATCGGGTCTTTCGTCTATCTCTTTTGCTTATGATGGAAAGAGCTGTTATTGGCTATCAATAAAGCAATCACCCGCAATTGTAGCGAATCCTTTTTCCCTTTCCAGTGGTGTATGGTGGCCAGTTGGATTACATCGGAGCCCTTGAGTAGAAGCCGATCGTCACGTGACTCACAGAGACTTCAGATGGTTTCAGGAAGCTCTAAGCAGGCAGTTTAAATGCATGAATACAGAGAAACAGAGGTACGATGTTTGGCAGTTTGTAGTTGATACATGATTGATTTACTGCACTGGGCTGCTAGTGATTTCTAGCTTCTTGGAACTACTGAGATGCTCCACGATCTGCCATTGCTTAATAAGAGATAAGGCCCATGGGACTCTGTCTACTTAAGGGCTCTGGGTTGCGTGGTATCCAAGCTGTTTCAGGTCAGGTTAATGTGAGACGATGCTTGTGAAGCATCATTACCCGCTTATTTTATTAAGCCTCATCGTCGTTTTGGTGAAAGTAACGCGAAAGTAGTATAAACAGTCATGCATACTCTACACAGACAGATATATTGAACTGTAACTTATTACTTCCAGATTATAGTAATAGGTAAGACGTTACATTTTGGAGGTAACTTGCCCAACACTGCACTAAAAAAAAAGAGGTGGTTTTGTGGAACCTTCATATGTGAACTGTAAGTTTACTGTGTGAAAAGTCCACAGTTTCCACTTTTGACTTTGATCTGTCTCTTCGTGTCCCCGAGCTACAAGCAGATGCTGCAATTCCTGTTCTTTTTCATCCGTTTTTTTTTCTCATTATTCTTATTTTATTCCAGTGAAATAAAGTAGAACTCAAGTGTCTGGAGGGAGTTGCCAGATCATTAGTTGAGCCCTCAAAAAGTGGACACGTTCGGCCATGATGAATGTGAAACGTTCAAACCGGTTGCTCACTCGCTCGCTCGCTTTGAGATGTAGTGACACTGACGTACGGAAAAACAACGCGGAGAGAAAACTCTTAGGTTTTTGTGTGTCCTGTTGTAGTTGTGTGTGTGTGTGTGTGTGTGTGTTTTTTTTTTCTTTTGGGATGTTTGGCAGTTGTGTGTGTGGGTGTGCATTCCAGTCTGCTCTAGTGCGTGCCTTGGTATTGTGCTGCCAGTTCATAGTTGTAGTACTTAGCTGACTCATCAACACACAGTCCCTTTGTGTGCCGTGTGCATGCGAGGATCTGCCTGCCCTGTTCCTGGGTTTTTCAGTCATGCGTTTTTATATCATTAGTTTTTTTTTTTTTTTTTTTACAGTGTGTGTGAGGGGGTGTTGCAGACTTTGTACGGTGAATATTTCTGCGTACGTGTGTGATTTTTCGAGGCCACTAGAAGGCATTCAGATCGCGGTAAAAAACACCTCCGCAATGTTTGAGATCAGTTGAACCTTCCAGAGTGGACAGAGCTTGAGGTTTCCTTGGTTTCTTTCATTCACGCACAGATTCAGACATTTCAGTTTTGAGAGATCACGCTGTTCCTCATGCCTCAGACAGCACCGTCATTAATAATGTATCACAGCATCTTTAATATTAAAAAAAGAGAGAGAGAGAGAGAGAGAGAGAGATAAACAATCAACAGCAGAGAGCCTGTGGACTTGCTTCTGCTTAATGTGCTAAAATGGGCCTAAAATTCTTGTTTTCGCTGATCTGTTTCTGAAATCTGGCAATAACACATGTCGTTCCCTCGAGCACATTTCCTTCTTGTGTAACCTGCAATATTGAAAATGTTCCTCCGTAGCAGCGCTTGTGATCAAAATCGTCAAAAACTGCATTTTATAACAGTTAAAAAGTCTGACAATGTGCCAGCAGACAGATGTTCCTCGTCCTTTAAGACATTTTTCTTTTCCTTTTTTTTTTTTTTGTCAGTGCACTTTGTTTTTTGCAAACGGACACAAAACGTGCTGTCAGTTGCCCTGCGGTGGTGAACAGAGTGTGACTTCTGCACAGAGCAACTCCTGGAGGGCCTGACAAACACAGCAAAGTGAAATGCAATTAATTTGGCTTACAGCACGATAGCAGCATGTTTATTATGTAAAGGCTTATATCAAAGTTGACTGGGGATTGGAGAGTTTTTCTGTCCTATTTTGGCGAAATGAACGCCACAGATATCATACTGACCCACTTCAGATAAACTCATTGTCATCCTATTTGGCAATCTCTGTTGTCCCCAATCCTATTTTCATTCAGTATTGCATTTGATTAGCCGACGCAAAACTCCTGCCTCTAACCTTCCTCCCAGAAATGATGTCAAGCAGAAAGTTTTGCATGTTTAACTTCTTGTCACAATACTGCCGTTACAATTCAGACCATTACAGACAACACGAAGCCTATTGATTCATCCAGCGTGGTCGCTATTAGGCTTAACTGCTAACCATATGTAAGGTGGCCCGGACTTCAATTTATAGTCCACAACGCAAGCCAGACAACTCCTGAAGGGACTTAGCAGCTAATTCAGCGTGGTGCAGATTTACCAAAATGTTCATATAAGGCTTAAACAATGACATGCCGACTTTGCACTTTCTGTTTATGTATATCATGCAAAGCATGATGGGAACCCCGGTGAGAAAATGTATTCATCCCGTATGAAAACAGCCTTCAGTTCAGACGGGGTTAATGGACTACAGATTGCTTCACGCAGTCACTTACTGTATGAATTAAATTTGCTGTATTACCATTTTGATGAGTCCGGGAGGATTGGAACAGCCCAATCAACACGTGACCTCTGACCTCAAAATACATCGCCACAGGATTATTAATAATGTAGTTGATGTGTTATTGCTGAAATAAATTCTCTGACACTGTAAAGCTGTGACGTATACATCAGGTCCACCTAAGGAAGTGTGAGAGAAAACTGAACCAACTGAGCTGGACTGCACATATTAGAAGATAACATTTTACTTCCTGCAGTTTTTTTTTGTTTGACCGACATTTTGGGGGCAAAGACTCCGAGTCATTGTCTCTGCATGTGTGTCTGAGTGTGTGTGTGTGTATTGTGTACCTGTGTGAGAGAGAGCAGAAATGACAGAAATGACAGAATGAGATCATCGTAGCTTTAAAAAAAAAATCAAAAAACATGCAACATTCCTATTCTGATATAGTAAATGTCTTCACAATTGTGGAAAAAACATGATAGCGATGCCCCAAATACACATAAATACAAAAACAATGATAGTTAAGGACATAATAATTTGGTGTGAGGAATGACTAATAAAATGCCAGATAAACACAGAAAATCAAATTCACCCCCCCACCACCATCAGGACACCGACAAAAATCTGTTAGCCAGTTGGACTGTCGCTCAAGCCGTCTGTGCTTGTGTGCTCTTAAAGGGTGTGAATTGCATTTAACGGAGCGCCTCATCCGATCAGTGGAACCACCAGGGAATGGTCGAGTGATCTCTGAGGGAGGACACGTGGCTCATCAGAGCAGCATGGAGTGGGTGCACACTGTTCTGTATAATGCTCCTGGTTCTCAACCTTCTTTAAACCTCCTCCTCATCAGACTCGAGAGATGCTCTTGCGGTGGAGCACTTCAGATGATCCTGTCGCAATCTCCTGAGATCACCTCTCTGCACACTGCTTGCTGATGCATACAGATGTGATAAAGCTCAGTGTCTTCCGTGAAAAGCAAAGCGTGGATTTATGAAACTGTGTCAGTGTTCTCTCACCCCTTCCCCTCAGTATCTTCTCCTCCTTACTGTAGTCGATTGAACCAGTTTAGGAAAGGGAACCATTTAGGTTTAGGCACTAAAACGACTTGGTTATGTTGAGGAAAAGGTCATTGTTTAGGATAAAGTATGTATGTTACATGCTTGACTTTAAATACAATAATGATATTGTATTTTTTTTCATGTAAATCTGAGTCTGCACAGCCACAAGCAACAAAAACATCTGTACATTCCTGTGAAATGCAGCTGAGAAGACACATAAAGCAACAGATAATGGAGGAACCTGACAGCACAGTAAAGAATAAATCTACTTATTCTCCATGACTGATTAAAACAAATATTCTTCATCGCCTCAACATCTCCAAACAAAATGCACGGTGCAAATATTGATAATAACGATGACAACAGTGCAGAATCTCTCCACTTGTCTTTAGATAAAGCTCAGCTGGAAGAACACTTCCACACTCCACTTGGCAGCGCTCCAATCTGCCGGGTTTTCTGGCACGGAGCTAGTAATATGATGAAATCAGAGGGTGTTTTCCCCCCGGACTCCGAGGCTGGCCTTTCTTGACAACTTGACTAATTCCAGTCCAAGGTTTAGTCAGCTATAAAGCTTATAGAGAGCCTGAGATATGTTAAGTGGAAGCCAGAAGCTCCCCTGCTACCAGGAATGGATCTTTAGAGGACTCTTACTAGAAAAAGCAACAACAAAAGCTTGGTAAATATTTTATTCAGCCCCGAGACAAAAACCCCACCTCCATCACTATAGCCTTATTGAATATTTTCAAATGTATTCTTTTGTACCTATATACTGGCTACACAGTTACAGAAATGAAGTCTTTGCTCTTGATTTATCTTTGGGAATATTCAACACGGAAACTCACCAAGGAAACTTACAGGAATGTGTGGGAAAAAATGGGAAATAACGTGGACAAAATGGAAGTAGAAGGGTTATTTTCTCAGGCTGTATTCACCATAGCACATGGAGATATATCCAAAACAGATCAAACAAACCAAATCAAAAACAGGCATAGCTGACGACAAGAATTTAGTCGAGCTGAACACGAACTAAACAATAAATGGAAAGAAATCTATTAAAACCCCTCAGTCCTCCTCAGCATGTTCAATCAAGTTACACCCACAAGGTAACAGCAAGCTCGCAAAGTTATAAGCTGTGTACTTTGCTTGAGGCGACTATTTGCTGAAATACTATAATGAATATAGAATACTTTCACCCCAGTGATATAATCAAGTTTAGATTGAAAGCCTGTAGTGTTTTTGGCTCAGACGGTGCAGCGGTGTTGGCAGTTGTGTGGGTCGTGATGGGAGAAATCAGTGAACATGTAGAGGGTTGTAATTTTTCCCTGAATTCGTATTTAATGAAATGCTCTGAAATGATCTGTACGTTCGACGGGAGTGTGTGCTGCGTGCACCGAAGAAGATGCCGTTAACAGCTGTTCGATATTTGATATTGTGAGAAATTCTGCATGTGTATCGTGATATTCGATCATTTGAATTAACTCCTGCCCTGCATGATTTGGATGTTTTCATGCCCTGACAACCTGATTCAAATCGGTGGGTGATTATCAGACTTCAGCAGAGCTTGATGACGGGCTGATCGTTTTAATCAGGTGTGTTTAGACAGGGAGGAATCTAAAAACACGCAGGGCAGGGGGTCCCCAACATCCAGGACTGAGGAGTTCTGCCATATTGGATACTACACGAGCACTTTCTGCTCAGCTTTATCAAATTATCTTTGTCCGGGTGCGAATCAGTTGTGGTGCCTGGGTATTTTTAACATTCGTCCTTAAAACAGCTTCTTAAACCCCCCCCCCCCCAAAAAAAAACCCACCCTGCTTCTCTTCAGTGAAAGTAGAAATAGTGAGCAAGCCATCACATGGGCAGACACTCGGCCCAGCGCTTTAAGAATAGGTGACAGCATGCTCCAACAGCGCTGTCCTAGATGTCATTTTTCATACCCAGCTGATCTACTTTGAGATAATAATCTAAAAAAAAATATGACAACAGATTCTTGCTCGTAAAATGTCTTGTCTTCTTGAATTCCCTCCCTCTGTGTTTAGTGGACAGGTGCAGATGACGCTCAACGAAGCTCTCTGACAGTCTGCCTCCGACTTCATAACACACCGAAATATAACGCGGAGTGAATTATACATATTCACGTGGGACAATGCGCGCCGCGAGAAATAGTACAGTGGATAAGGAGGAAGTGTTTATAAGTAAACAGGCATAAATAACTTATGACTCATGATTTATTAATAAACGGAGCACCCAGCCACGCATAGGCGCACACGCACTGCAGACACATAAGCATCCTGACCTCTCAAAGCTGTGACTGTCACCTCGGTGGCGAAGGAAGAGCTGATCTATATTTATCTCGTACGTGCATACATCCTGCGCTTGTGATTGTGTGTCGGAAAGCGAGAGGGCAGATTTGTGCATATTCAGTGCACGCGTACCGGACATTTTTCTGGCATAGCGTTTCATAGCTCTGCTCATTTAGAGCCACGTCAACAGATGCAACCTTTTGCATCTGCTGGCTTGTTATTGTTTTTAAGATCCCAGTGTAGTGCCAGTCCTCCCCCTCCTGGGCTTTACACACTCGATCGATAATGTGATGTCAAGAATTGACAAGGTCGTTTGACGTATGAAACGTATGAACTAACCGTTTCCTGCACGGCTCGCAACGAGAGAAGATGTGGCGCCAGGGGATTGTCAACACATTATACTAAACATGAATAATAGATATTGACACCAATGAAGGGGTTACAGGAAGAGAACAGCGGGGAATAACTGGCGGTTGACGAGACACACTGTTGATGATGATTACATGTTTTCATTATCTGATGGTTTTAAATCAGGGACAGCCAACCGTGTGCTGTGGAGCGCCAGGGGGAGGCAGGTTTTTCTCTCCAGCCAAGCACAACACCAGGTGATTTGACTGATGAGTTCCGCCTCTCCGGGGCTGAAGGTGGGCTAATCAGCGAGGCCTCCTGCTGCGCTGTTTGGTCGGAGCGAAGACCTGCCTATCCCCCTCCTGTCAAAGCAGCGCCGGAGTCTGTTGGTACAGCGGCTCCTAATTTGGGGTCGCTTTGTTCATTCTGAACATTTTGTCAGGGGTGAATTTATACCGGGGGATAAAAAGGTTGAACAAAGTTAATTAGCTGGTGGGACAAAATAAATAAATAAATAAATAGACCCTCAGCATGCTGTCTCAGGATCTGAAATGAGGAACTATTGATTGCAGGATAATCACAAAATCTTCCTTTAATGAAAAAGTGAGACTCCAAAACAGGATTATCTTTCAGCGCATCAGTATATCATGAATAAGGAGTGTTTATAAAGAGGATGAATTGGAATTTATATTAAAGGAGGGCGTTATCATATTATCATTTCATGAAGACACTAATAGCCTAACACTCTCATATTTGTCTGTTAATCATAAGGCGCAGTACCACAGTATGTGGTTAGCTTAGCTTGAATTAGCGCAAAGGCTGGACACAAGGGGAATCAGCTAGTCCAGCATTTTAAGAAGGTTTACAAAATCTGCCCCACTTGCAGCCAAGAAAACTTATGAAACATAAACGTTAAATTGTTTTTGTTAAAAGCTTTAAACTTGCCAGTAGGTTGATTTTGTAACCGTTTGACCGAGCCTGGCTAGCTGTTCTCTGTTAGGCTAAGTGGCTAGCTATTTTCTTCTGTTTTCTTCATGCTAAACTAAGCTAACTGGCTGTTAACTCTAGCTTTTTATCACGGTTAGCTGTTTCCCCTTGCCATCTGTCTTCTCCTGCTCTTTTTGTGGGATACTTACCTGGCTGTTGGCTGTAGCATTATATTACAGCTAGCTGCCTTCCCTGTGCTAGCTATTTTGTTCTGTTCTCTTTGTGCTACGCTTAGCTAACCTGGCTATAGGTATATCTAACAGTCATTTATAAGAGTGGTATCGTTAAACTAAACCTAGCCTACTCTGCCATGTAACAAATGTACTGTATTTAGTCTATAAATCTTAAAATGCCCAGTAATTTATAGAGATTTATTTAGACAAAATAAAGCCTATCAAAGATAGTAGCTGTGAACATGTATCATATTTCCTAGAAGACTTACATACAAAATACAGCTTAAATTTCTCAGTTCCCACTTCATCTCAGTCTTTTGGAATATTTTAACACATCTGTGAAAGCGCAAACAATAACAGCCACATTACAGTCAGTGTGCAAGACATTTCATTATATTGTTGAATCAAAACTTGCTCTGCAGTTGGGAACAAAAGTTTCCTGCCCACAACCATTTTTTTTTTTTTTTTTTTTTTAACACGTACACTCTCGAAACATGCTAGTAGATGTGTTAATGTTTTATATGCATTAAAGTAAAGTTGTATGTGTTGCAGACAATTGACTATTCTCCCATTGTTTTCTCCCAGTGGAGGCTCTTCACCTAGGAACTCTGATGGCTGCTCACGGTTACTTCTTCCCCATCTCAGACCACGTCCTCACTCTCAAAGACGATGGCACTTTCTATAGGTTTCAGGTAAGATGTGATCAAAAAATAGTAATGCTGTGATTGTTATTTATCTCATGAAACCTTTCTAAGTGTCTTGATACCTAAGGTAATGTTCAGACCTGGAAGTTACGTTAAAAAACCTTTATAGAGTTCAATACATTTTAAATTTTTATTTGTAGACTGTGTTCCGTCATCGTTTTGATGGGAGGCATATGTTTTATAAGATAACTCTGTTTAAGCTGTATTCAGGCTGTTCACATGGGATTCTGCCATCATTTTATAAGCAGCCATGTGTTGAATAGCACAGATGAAAAATACATTGGGGCTGAAATATACTTCATTGTCATTTTCTATATACAGCGCTGGTAACGCTTTATAATAACAGCCATTAATAAAAGGTAGATTATAAACCATTTATTAAGCAATTGTGAAGCATGTGTGCCCCCATAGTTATAACAGGCTCGTGAAGAAAGAAAAAAAATTAAAAAACACTTTGCTTTGAATGTCAATACTGTGATTGACAGTTGTATTGATTCTTAAGTAAGCTCCCCCAAGTGTGCTGCACAACTAACCCAAAATAAATCAATGCCTGAGGCTGTTTCTGTTAGTAGCAGGCTCCACTTTGCTTTTTTTTTTTCCCCGTGTGTTCGGTGTTCATCTGTAACTAGTCCGTACAGGGTCAAGATTCATGCTGGTGTCTGCTCTCAGGCTTCGCTGAAAGGAGCTTATGTGCTTTAGGGCGTTCTGCTGAGTCCATTATACAACAAAATGTTTTATTGTGACAGATGCAGGGCCGCGACTGCGTGCCCGCCTTAAATGACAGCGCAGACTTTGATGTAAAACACCATGTGGTTGGCCGTGCACTGTCAACAATAAGGTTTCCTTTTAGTTTTGCCTCCCTAATGACCTGCTCTCCCCCCTCAGACTCCCTACTTTTGGCCATCGAACTGCTGGGAACCAGAAAACACAGACTATGGTGAGGGAACTGCATCACAGTCTAACTCCTACTTTATGCGCTGCGCATCAAACAGGCTAATGATGCTGACTGTTTGTGCAGCACATAAAATATATGTGTCCAGTCGATTTGTGTTATTACTGCAGATGTTGGTAAAAGTTCAAAAGATGAAACACAAATGATGCAACTGAGGGATCTGGATGGTCGATAGAAAACATAAAATTCCCTCTTTTTTTTTTTTTTTTTAGATGCTTGGCCAATAGTTAGAATCTTTTGTAGCATGGAGGGAATGTAATAACTGTGTTTTCCCTGTCCTATTTTATACATCTATATTTTCAATAATGCATTCTGACTCCAGTCAATTTCTTCTGACTCTCTGACTGATGCAGTGTGATACAGCAACAAAAAAAAAAACCCAGGTTGTGTTTGTGCACACACCTGTTGTGCACATTTGGCTGCAGCGCCTTTTTATGGCGATACAGGGATGAGCATTTCATTGTTTACAGCAGAGCGGAGAGGAGATAAACATTTCATAATGCCAAAAACGGTCCTGGCAAATAGCCGCAGCTTTGCAGGTCTTTCATTTGTTGTTTTGAATTGTAGGAGATGGAAAAAACAAAAAAGGGGGAGGGGGTTAACACTCGCTGTGGGAATAATCCTGGAAGTTATTGTGTCTCAGATGCTGCGGCTGATTCACGTGAATGATGCCCCCGTAATGAAAACAGTCTAATGGCATAATGAAGCCTCTGCATAATGGTCAGTTAACAAAGGGATGTGGGGATGATGATGGTACGGGAAGACATCAAAAGTCAGGCACACACACACACACACACGAGTACACACTGTAACAGAGGCTCAGACACCATGCACAGTCAATGACCTTTGTGATTTGCAGGCCAGTTTAAATGCGCAGTTGAGAGGATTAAATGAGTAAACGCAGGGCCACTTAAGGCTGTTAAAACCAAGCTGAGATCCCAGTTCTCCCTCTATTACCAATCTGTCTCTCTTCCCCTCTCTCTCCCTCTCTCTCAGCTGTTTACCTCTGCAAAAGAACAATGCAAAATAAAGCGCGTCTGGAGCTCGCAGACTATGAAGCGGTAAGTGAAAGAGGTCTTTCAGTGTCAGCGCTCCCCTCTTCACGTATCTGTTCTGCTTCTGTTTTGGCAGCGCTCTCAGGGCTTTATCTCTTTGCCTTGTTTTTTTTTTTGTTCATGCTGAAACTGAGAACATTTGTTTTTCTCTGTGTGTCACTGCATAATTTGTAACTTTTCCCTTCACCAAAAAGCGATTAAATGAATCACTGGGTTAGTGATATGCTGTTTTGTTTTTCTTTTTAAATGTGAGCGGGGATCATTAAAGACGCTATCCAGCCGCGTACTGTGCACATCACGTTCGGTAAACATAATCAGATCCCTCAAAAGCCTTTTTATCCCCCACCTTTTTTCTTTTTGTTCTTTGTTTTGCTTGCAGGAGAGTTTAGCGAGGCTACAGAGAGCTTTCGCCAGGAAGTGGGAGTTCATTTTTATGCAAGCAGAAGCACAAGCGAAGTAAGTTTCTGTAAGAGCCACACATGCATTGTGGCATTACAAGTGAGACTTCTTACACCCTCATTAAGACATGATTATTACAGTTTCCCTGCAATAGACTGTATTCAGATGCTTTAGACAAAAGCGTCTGCTAAATGCCCTAAGATGAATGAATCATATTTGAAGGTAAAATCACACGTTTGATTAGCTTCCATTAGACAACAGCTAACATTGTAGGTAACGTTACTCTTTGATGCTATCCTGTCTTTATTAGATCCGATTAGGAAATGTGTCAATTAATTAAGAAATATTGACACATGTTTGAGACATTTTTCTAAACCTAGAGGTGAAACACACAGGATGTAATGAAACGATAATGTTACCCCCCAGATTTTCACTTTGCATCATCTTTTCAGTTGGTGATCAGATAGGAAGCTGTAAAATGGCAACAATTTGTCAGATTACCTACATGTATAGGACATGCAACCAGCAACTCAGCGGCATTACATGACCCAAGCATTCAGGTTTCCCGCCCTGAGTTTGACGTTGGAGGAAAAATGGGTGAATCCGAGCTATTTGCCATGAGCTGCAACATGTGATGGAGTTTGCAGATCATACACGTGTTGGAATACACTACAAGCTCCTTTTTTCCCTTCAGGGTGGACAAGAAAAGAGACAAAATTGAGAGGAAAATTCTCGACAGTCAGGAAAGAGCATTCTGGGACGTGCACAGACCAGTGGTGAGTGAAATTACTGATGTTGTCTTCATCGTCACCTTTGCCGTTATCGAGATTGTTTACTGATGCTATCATGATCATCTTAATTGGCCTTGGGAAAAGTTTGAACATTTAAAAAAAAAAAAGATTTCACGGTGACCACACGCGCAGCATTCAAAGCATAATTACACACTGCAGACATGGTAAATCGTTTATGCTCCCTGGATTTAGTTCACTGGTGGCAGGGATGCATCAAGCTTTTTGACAGAAAGTTAGAAACTCTTCAAAGGTTGTGTCATTTATACACCGGCTTTACATTCCTGATTCCTGTGAAAATATGAATAGTGTAAAGAGGTGAGCACACTGAATTCCCCGTCGTGTTTTCCGCTGCCACACACATAAAATGCCACATCAATAACTGTCACAACACATCAGCCTCACTGCTGCTCTTCACCTTGTTCATACACACACTCCTGTAGCATTAGCATTTAGTCTCCCCCGGAGGTTACAGGGTCTCCTCTGCCGTATTTCTCTGAAAGCCATTGCTCCATGCTTAATTGGAAAATAAGTCCAATTTATGCGTCCTTGGAGCAACATAATCAATATTAATTCAGATTTCACAGTGACGCCGTCAAGCTACTTAGCTTTGTTCTTGTGGAAGAGACCTAGATTAGACCACTTGTTCAATCAGTCAGAATTTGCACACCAACACTCTGATTTCCCGCTGGTTTAGTTGTTTTGCTAGAATTGGCACATTCCATGTTTAATTAACCGGCATCTGATGCATTGTCCTGGAGACTTCTCGGAATCACTTCACATGAAGAATATTGGATTTGATTAACTCAGTCTCAGATAGTGGTGGCAAAAATGTTGCACCTTCACCCCAGAGGCCAAGGCATAAACAGCTATGGTTGTAAAAAATGTAATTCAAGTTGAATTAACTTGTGATTTTCTGATGTTCTGCTCTCTCCTCTCACAGCCTGGATGTGTGAATACAACAGAAGTCGACATAAAGAAGTCCTCCAGAATGAAAAACCCCCACAAAACCAGAAAGGTAGTAGGAGTACTACTTCCTTTTCCTCTGAGGTCACTTCTGATAACAATGACACACAGACGTGAACAAACATGCTTATTGTTCCGGTGTGATTGTCAGCAGTTGTAAGTCTACTCTGTTTATTTTTTCTTAGTCTGTGTATGGGCTGCAGAATGATATCCGTACTCACAGCCCAACCCACACCCCCGCCCCAGAGGCCAAGCAGCCCACAGAAGAAGAACTGCAAGAACAGGTTAGACCTGCGAGTGGTGCTTTGATATTAAAGAATATTTGATTAATTTAAGTCAATGCTAACGCTTGAATTGTAGTTGTAGTTCTTATTTGTCGACTCTATGGACATGAGCAAGTAGGACAGAGTTGATCTGATACCACCGTTTTGCTGTTTTTTGTCCATCATCGTAATTATTGTTGCTCCAGGACTATTACTGTAACTCACGATCACATTTTGTAATATCACGGCTGATGTGACTCAGGGAGAAAACCGGGAAAATAAGCACATGGGAGAAGTTATCCTTTCTATCCTTTTTAATTGAATTCATAATTTATTTTAGCAGGGATGACTCACTGATGCCAAACTGTCTTTTCGAGGGGACCCTACAACAACCAAATATGAACAAGAAAATCGATACATTTAAGCACAGCTATACACATTTACATACACATTTATTCACAATATACAAGCCCATAATACAAAAAACGATTACAAGTATTTTCCTCAACAAATTCAGCCTCTAGCTCTTTAAAAACACAAGATGACACCAGAGAAGAAGGCTTAGCTTTAGTTTGAAAGTTATTCAAGCACAGAGGAAGTTTACCATTTAGTGCTTTATAAGAAAAAGAATACAATGAGGATGGTGATGATGATGATGAGACCTTCTCAATTACAATATATCTTAGAGATATATTTCCTAAAACTAACCATGTAGTTGTGTTGCCTAAATATAACCAAACACCTCATGGGTCTCATGGGTGGACGTCTGATGCTCGACCCATTCGTCCACCACAACTGGCTCCATATGTGGACTTTGCAGTCCTGGAGCAACATTAAATACGATGCTGTGGAAACAACACCAACACAGTGATATCAGACCAAACAGTCTAAAAGTGCTTCAAGTGAAATAATAAAAAATGTCTTGCAGCTGTTATGCACATATACTTGCAAACCAAACACTCTCTGGTGAATTCCTGCAGACTGATGTATGCTGATTGTTCCCTGCTATGGTTTCAGATCACCTTTTGGCAATTGCAATTAGACAGGCATCGACTGAAAATGTCCAAAGTGGCGGAGAGGTGAGCGATGTTGTTTGTGTCTTTATTCAGTTTAGCTATCGATCTGTTTATTGAGCCTTTAAACAGCCTAACGCGCTGTGGAATTAAGGGCTAAGATGACCTTGAGGAGCAATCGGGCTCGGACAATGCCTTCAGACGAGCATCAGCGCTGATGATACCAGAGACTGGGTCGCGCACAAAGGTGTCGATTTGTCATTTCCCCCAGTGAAAAGAGAGGTGCATTCAGAGACGAGTTGTCTACCCTTGTGTCCAGGCACAGGGACGGTCCCTCTCATCAGACTCTACCTTTAATTCAATTTGCAGTCTTGGCTCTCGGAGGGATTTCACTTCTCCTTCTGTAGATTTAATCTCACGAACAACTCATTCACGATCACTCGCAGAAAGAAAGGGAGCATAACTTTAACTTTAACAGGGATGAAACATGACTAGATGATAACATACGTCACATTTCCAGCAGTGACAGAAACTGATGTCACAATCTCTGTCGTTTCCTCTCATAAAACAGTTTGCTGGCTTACACAGAGCAGTACGTTGAATACGACCCCTTCCTCACGGCTCCAGATCCATCCAACCCCTGGATCTCAGATGACGCCACACTCTGGGAGCTCGAAGCTAGGTGGGTGCATGAGAAGCGCAATATGCGTAGATGGAAACATACAATGATTGATGTATTGTTTTTCTTAGAGTTTATACTGAAGGATATGTTGTGTGTGTGTGTCCTTCTCCAGTAAGGAGCCAGGCCAGCAGAGGGTAAAGAGGTGGGCCTTTGGCATCAACGAGGTCTTCAAAGATCCCGTGGGGAGAGAGCAGTTCCTCAAGTTCCTGGAGTCAGAGTTCAGCTCCGAGAATCTCAGGTATACAAGGAAATACACTTTATACACACCAACCTGCAGACACACGCACACACACACACACGTGCGCACACGCACGCACACACACACACACACACACACACACACACACACACACACACACACACTATAACATTTTTTTTCTTACTTATGAAAACATCATATTGCCTGGAATTCATTCCTTTGAGGCTTGACCTGACCACATATGAAGAATATTCACAGTCAGCCCAGATAAAAGAGCATTTTGTTTCCCAGCTGATTACGATTAGAAATTTTTGATTGATTTACTGCCATATTTACTCTACAGTGATTTAGATAAACATGTTACATTATCCTTAATTTGTAACTTTTCAGTCCTCATGTTAAAGAGATAATTCACTCATTTTCCAAAACAATCTTTTCTGCTTTTTTTTCCTCCTGTTTCCTCTTTTTTAAACTACGTTGTGAACATGTGTTAGGTGGTTTGATCTATAGCAATATTACATTATATAAGACATCATGTGTTTGACATGTTACATCTTAATCTGCAAAGCAACCAGCAACTACAGCTGTCAAATTAATGTTGTAAAAAGCACATTTGTCACCGAAATGTCATCCTTCTTAAAATTATATTTGAGCACAGTACTTGAGTTTATGTACTTAGTTAATTTCTACCACTGCCTGTCAGTCAGTAGGATCCAGTTATCTGTCTTAATTTAGATTGTGTCTTAATCCAACACTTTGTTACAAATTGTAAGTACAAACTGAGTCTTTAGCCTAAAAATAAATGGTTAACTTTCCGTGGGACGTGGTTTTTAGCTCCCACATGGGTCCCTGCAATGTGACTGTGTGAAGAGATATTTGTCACCACAACGTGATTAATGCAAGCACAAACGCACAAATGCACACGTGAGAGACTGTGGAGGACTTAACTCACACTTGCTTCCCCCCTCCACACACACACACACACACACACACACACACACACACACACACACACACACACACACACACACACTTAAATGAAATGCTCTTTATATGAAACATCCACAGAAATGTACAGTTTGCTCACTGCAGGACTCCCACTGTTTATGCCCATATGGGTGCATCAGAATAACTGAGTTTTCTGGATTCTGCTGAGAGACACGATCAATAATATCTCACTTGAATGTTTTCTTTACTATACAAATACTCACATAATGGCTAATACGTTTACATGTCAGGGTTTTTAAAACTGTAGCTATGGCTAGAATAACACAAGCGAGTGAGAAGATGTTGTGTTAATTAGTTTTATTCATGGTAACAGGAACACTGCCGAGTATCAAAGGTGCATGCTAAAGGCTGAGAGAGTAACCGCAGTGCAGGATTAGCTCCTCATTAACTGCCCAAAGCTGATCATGTGGTCAGTTTGATTTAATTATAATTTTCAGCATAATATCCCATAAGCATAATTTTCTCACTTAACTCAATCTGTAATTAAACTTGCGGCAAAATGCTGAAACTTTCTACAATTTATGATCTAATTTAGTAAGTAAGGCATAACATAATACTGCTAAACATCTCATAATGTAATGTATTTTTTCTCCTTTTTGGCATCAATATATGAATATCTGGAATAAATATCGTAACACAAAATGTAAAGGGGTGTTCTTAAAATTGATTATCTATTTATTATTGGATATTATTTTCCCAAGCAATTCCATTTACTCAAGAACTGGAGGTAATTGTACTTTGAGTTATTTATTAACCTTAATACATCTACATTGCTATATTTCAGAGAAAACAATTTATCTCCAGATCTGCGGTTAATGATTAAGTGTTCCTTGAATGGCTGGGAAAATTCTCCTACTTCTCAAGCCAGAAAACAATTTAAAAAAGGGCTGTTTATCCGATGAAATGTTTTGCATGATGTATCGTTCCTAACTGTCACGCCCTCAAATGTTTTGCATAGTTGACACTTTGCTGTGCCATTCGTGATTTGTGGTCTGTAGGTTCTGGCTAGCAGTCCAGGAACTAAAGAAGCGTCCCATCAGAGAAGTTCCCACTCGGGTTCAGGAGATCTGGCAGGAGTTTCTGGCCCCCGGAGCGCCCAGTGCCATCAACGTGGACTCCAAGAGCTACGACAAAACCACCCAGAATGTCAAAGATCCCGGCCGCTACGCCTTTGAGGATGCACAGGTACAAATGATACAGATGCATTAAATCACATATTGTCACTATGTTTTATTTAACACTGCACAAAAGAACAGATGAGCTCAACTTTTGACTGGAACATTGCTTGTGATCTGAAACAGTGTAGTGCGACTTATACAACAGCAACATCTTCAGCTTATGAGTCACGGCTCTATTCTGGCGGTCAATGGGTTATTGAGTTTGATAATTTCTTTATAATCACTGTACTTTCACACCGTGTGCTTCTACAAACAGGAACACATCTACAAGTTGATGAAGAGTGATTCATACAGCCGATTCATCCGTTCCAGTGCCTACCAGGAGTTATTACAGGCCAAGAAGAAGGTACAAAACACAAAGCCTCACACAAAACAATGGATAAACATAGTGCTTTGAAAACCGGATGAGATGTGGAGAGGTACATGAAGATGACAGTAAATCATAACACTGACTCACAGCATTTGAAAGCGGCTGTTAGATCACACTTTAAAAAGGGGCAATGTGTAAGATATGGCCAGGATTTAGCATCCTAACCAGCTACACCGGCTCATCCTCTCACATTATACCAACCACAACAGATGAAAGTCTGATACCCCCTGTAGAATCAGCTGGGAGATATGCCAGCAGAGTTTTACAACTTAGTCTTATAAATGAACAAAATAAACTCACGACGTCAAACATTGACATATCTATTTTCCTTTTACGAGACAGAGACACGCAACCTTACACCATCCGAATCCAAGATCGTCTCTTTTTTTACCGAATCATGATGAGTTTAATTGCTTCACTTACTCATCATAACACACACTTAATTTAACTTCAGCAGAAATTAAATTAAACTCCTACATGCCTTTGAATTCTGGCCATTTCTAACAAATTACATCTTTAAGCTCATTCCCAGTAATCTGTTCACGTACGAAAACAATTTAGTCGCTGTCACACTCAACTGTAGGGACAAATGCTCTGCAGGGGGCAGGGTTGGCGTTGTTATTCTTAGATATTTAAGACCACTAAGGGGCAGAAATTAGTTTTAGAGCAACAAGGACATCTCAGTGGGGTTGTGTTTCTGTTCCTTTTTTGTTGTGGTTCGGTCAGCTCGGTCTCTCTTGAGCTGTGGACCTTTTTGTGAGTTACTGCATAATTTGTCCCCCTCCGTTGGATTTGGCACTGCAAACGACCTGAAAGTACCTGCGGCTATTTGAGTTATCACAAAAACAATTGTGTAATGCAGGTTCAACTATATGTCTCCCACAAAAGCACAATGTACCTGAAATGGATAATAAAAATAATACCAAATACAGCAGAGTGTGCAGAGCTGCTTCAGGGTAGAAACCAGGTCAAACCAAAGAACATGTCAAACAAAATGGCACCCACGTGCCAGCAATACCAATGAGGGGCAGAGAGAGTGAATGGGACGTATTAATGGAGCCTGATATAGGTGTGAATGATGGAGTAGCTGATCAGGACTCCTGTCGGGTTTGTAGAAACCATTATGAATAGCAGAGACCAGGGGCTGTCAAAACATGATGAATTATTTTACAGGTGTATGTATGAGCTTAAAACCCGCCTCGTCTCAGGCTGCCTACACATTCTCTGCTCGCCAAAGAAAATTTAGTATTCTAGCGGGTTTTTAGATAAAATATCATTTGAATGCAGTACACTGGAAATGACCAATGATGGCAAACAACTCTTTCAATTCCATCAAGTACAGCTTTTGTCTTTATGGCTTCCAAACTGTTCCAATTCTTGACATTTATGTAAGGTACCCTGAAGTCTCCACCTGCTGACGTTAATGTGTCTTTTTTTTTTTTTTTATCCCACAGAAAAGTAAGAACTTGTTCTGAAGGCTCTTGCTTCCAGGTAATGTCCAATACAAACTGTACTGTGTCATTTGTTTGTTGTCTTGTCTGTGGTACTGTAAGTTACTGAATCTTATCCATATCTTGTGGAGACTTTTTCTCTCTCAGCTGTTTGAATGTATAAATGCTGAGATGCTTCCTTCATCTCCTGTTGCGTAGTGTACACTCAACCATCCTTTGTGAGAGGAGAGACTATTTAATCACACAAATACTTCATTTAAATTGTCACGCCATTCACAAAAACAAACAGTGAACTTTTCAATTGCTCCCTTTGATTATATGTAATTATGAATATTATATTTCATTCTGCCCCAAATCCCTCTAAATCCTACACACTGGCTCTTTAAATCTGCACAGGATGTGATACAAAATGCCAGCAGCAGGTTCACGGCTGCTCTTGTGTTAAACCAGAATATAAATGTATTTTCTCTCCCTCACTCCTGCTTACTTAATTACCTCATTCTCTTTTCCACCTGCTCTGCCTCCCTTTCTCTTCCCCCAGCGCAGTGGGAAACACTCGCATCCAAGAGGCTGACCAGTCGTGTGCCATCATGCTAAAATCAATGCCATCTCTCTCTCTCGCTCTCTCGGACATGAAGAGGGGGGAACATCTCTTCATCTCTTCGTCATCATTGTCTGTCCATCCGCTCTTGGCTCAGCTGGGCGATGAGCCTGGGCCCGTCTGTTCGTCTGTTGTCCACCGGATGTTGCATGTCCATGGAGAGGATGTTCCTTCGTCCCTCTCCTCTTACAGTACCTGATATATTTCCAGTATTCTCAAAAAAAAAACAAAAAAACGGAGGCACGGCTGGACTTGTGAGGACACTGACAGACTGGCGAGATGAAAAATGTCAAACCCGGTGCTCCGGTCCTTTCCATCGTTACTGCTGGATTGGAGCCCCCCTCTCTCACTTCCAGCTGAAACAAATGATGTCAGAGAGAAAAAAAAGAAAAAAAGAGAAAAAACACATAGAAAAAAAATATATAAAATGACAACGTAAACTGATAAATCTAACCAGTGTCATCGCTTTACATGATCTGAGGTCACAGATACTTGTCACGCTATGGGAAGTGTGTTGTGCAGAATGAATATACAATATATATACATATATATTATGATTATTATGATTATAATTATTTATTGTGCATTTATTTTGCTTTGCATTATTTTATCTCACTACAATAACTAGCGCATATGGGTTTCATTGCACTTGTAAAGTCACATTCAAGAAATACGAAAATGCTGTCTCCTGTCTAATGTAGAACATAATTCTTTGTTATTCTCTCCTGCATTTATTTTTATACCATATTTAAAGACACTTTTACTTACTTGTACTATTAAAGTTGGCCCTCTATCTGTTACTATGTCCTGGGATGGATTCTTTGTTCTTAGCTTTCCAAACACACAGTGTGCCACTCAGCATACTGTATCATTCCCTCTGCAGGGTCGTAATGATCCACTAGCAGTGCTCCAGCAGTGCATTTCTGCTTTCTACCACTAGATGGTGTTAAATTGTTTCCTACAGCAGGGATCCTTCCAGCTCCTCCCTGAACACAGATCAGCAAAATGCACCACATTGCTCTGCAGACAAATGAAGTTTTGTCATGCAAAAGTGTCATCAGTCGCTCGTCTGCCAGGGGGGTTATTGTTCAGACTGAACCGGTCTGAGGTTAGCAGGGTCTGTTGATGTTTCAACTCTTTGTTGGCAGAAGGGACAGGCAGTGTTTTTAAATCTCTGTGCCCTGGTGGTCAGCTTAGCAAGAGCCACAAAACAGACAAACATTATTGTCTCAGTTGCATCGAGGAATGTGAATTCAAAGCATCCTGTTAGCGTGCCTGGATGCGGAGCAGACAGTGATTTATGGATGGGAGGTTATGAGTTGTAATGTGATGTGGTCGGAGTACCAATGAGAGAGGGGTAATTTAGGGTTACTTGTAAGAGATCTTTGTCCTTTGTTGTCCACCGTGCCAAAATGTCATTCACTTACTAAAATTTTAAAATGCAAAATGTCACAGGAGAGGAGGGAGAAAAGAAAAAAAAGACAAAGGAAAAGCTCTTATTTTGATAGGTTTGATGTATTATGGGTGAGAGGGCAATCAAAAAAAGAAGAATGACTAGAAATCAAAGAGAAATATCAATCGGCAGAGAGAGGCAGACTGGAAAGTGAGAGGAGTGAAGCTTGGTTTGATTCACACAATGACCAGGGCCAATAGGATAAACCCTCCCAGTCTTGAGGAGGGAAAGGGGGTGGTGGGAATTCAAACTAAGGCAGGCTTTACAGTGAGTCAAACACTCGCAAAGACAGACTACAGACAGTCTCCGCAGCACTAACATACAGGCTCACTGTGACCTGGAGCTCCTCTCTTAAACCTAAGATCAAAAAGACTTTACAAAGAGAAGAGAAAAATTTAGACTGAGAGAGAAACCAAAGAAAGACATACAACTCGTTCAGGTGGGATGAAAACTGAGTTGTGCCCAAGAAGCTTTTAGTTGTGAGGAAGAAAAGAGGAGCGAGGACAAGCCTGAGGATACTACAGATTATGTTGCCATGGAAACCGAAACCTGGAAGCGGACGAAAGGACCACTGAAGGTGGACGACCTCCCGTGACTGCATCCTCGACACATTACTGTCCCCCTGCGCACTGTGGTGAGAGGTACATGAACCAGACTTTACACTTCACTGCTGCAACACCTATTTAACACTTTCAAATAGTTGTGCTACGTCAGGATGTTCAAAAAATGTCATCTACCACAGCAGATAGTATGCTTTAATTTGAAATTAATGCAAGTTATTAATTCAAGAGAGTCTTTGATGATAGATAATATGATAATAAGATAATATACGTGGACATACACATGAGAACACTTAATTGGCTGTAATTTTGCTCTAAAGGATGTCAACACAAATGGACTGAGTTTGAGAGTTTAAGTGTATGTGAGGAAACTGATTATGAGTGTGAAAGTACCTCATGTACCGATTGGATTTAACAGAAGGAAAAAAAACAGAAAGTGTAGATAAGTAAATGCTGGCTCGACAAATCCCACGTGAACGCTCTGGAAAAGTGGGCAGCGAGAGACCGAGATAGTGAGACCGAGTGACTCAGTGAGTCTCTGAATGACTAAGCGCGGAACCATGTAATCCGACCAGAGGTAGCTGCACTGCTATTTGGCAGTATCTAGCCAGCAGTGAGGGGTTTGATTCCCACTGGGGCCACCCATAGTAAAAAAAAATATACACCTTCAAGGTACCGTAAGGTGTTCTGGATAAAAGTGGCGAGTAAATGACTATAATTAGCGGCTGCAGGTTTCAGGGAATTAGTGTTGTGGGGGGGAGAATTAGTGCGTGATGATGATGTTGTAGTGGTGCCTCTGAGTGAGATTAAGAGTCAGTTTTGCCAGAGAAAAATGAAAAAAAGAAAGAATGACAGATAATGGTGTTAATGTGCATAATCAACCTGTACTCCATGTGTACAAAACCCTCCATTCTCATCCTCTCTGTTCACGTGTGCGTGTGTAAATCCTTGTCTGTTCACTTTTCATGTCATTAATGCATTTGTGTGTAGTCATGTGTGGACTGGTGTGGTGTGGGAATGTGTGTGTGTGTGTGTGTGTGTGTGTGTGTGTGTGTGTGTGTGTGTGTGTGTGTGTGTGTGTGTGTGTGTGTGTGTGTGTGTGTGTGTGCGTGCGCTCCCACAGTATGCGTGCAGTGAGCGGTGGGGAGTTTGCCTTCTGATCCTTCTTACAGCTCCGGTGACTGCACCACCTTGTACAGGCCGCTCTGATGTCAAAGAGGATTTAGCACACAGACACATTACAGTTTCTTTAGCAACAGAAAATACTTCATCATAAGCCTCTAAAGATAGTGGAACTGGTGTTTGATAGAAGCCTTAACAACATACTTAACACGTGAAGTTTACACATGAACAGGTACTAAGAAAACACGGAGTAAAGAGGATTAAATGGGCCGAGGAATGTTGCGTTTTTGGCTTGCTTGTGGTGAATATTTCTGTTTAAATTGACATTTTTATAAAACAAACAAAAATAATGTTTGCCTTACTTGCACGCTGCATTTGGTAGAAATGAAAATTCCGTCATTATCTACTCACCCCCATGCGGATGGAAAGCCTGGTGAAGTTTCCCAGTCCACAAAACATTTCTGGAGCTGAACAGCATTGCGAAATTGTCATGAACAACTCACGTCGATTGAGAATTGTGTTAAAACAGTGGAAAACAACTGGAAAGAAAAAAAAACATCTAATGGTTTCATACAGCTCGGCTGGCGTAATCCAAGACTCCCGAAGACCCCAAATCGATTTGAGAGGGCATTATTTACACCCTGAACGCGCGGTGGAGCTATTGCTAATGCTTTCAGCTTATCAGCTACGAATGAATTAAATATCTTTTTTTAAAAATTAAATATAAAATTTAAGGATTTCTTAACACTTGGACTAGGCCAAACAAACAGGAGCCTGTTTCAGGAGCCTCCAATCTGTTTCAGTTGCTTGAAAATGACAGAATTTTTCATTTTTGGCTGGACTCATCCTTTAAAAGAACTATTTTTAAACCCCCTTAACGTGCAGAGGCCTGCTGGTGCCCCAGCCAAACTCATGCTCCGCAGCCAAGCATTGTTGAAGAACCCACAGAACTTTATTTCAAATCTTAAGTGGAGATCCTTCAGTTTCCAAAGACGCCAAATAAATCTCAAATAATGCCCAAGACATCGTTTCATTTCTTTTTGAAGACTTGGGAAAAAAAGAACTCACTCGAAAAAGTATATAGCTCCAATAAAGATCTTGAGCATCCTGGTACAGAATGTAAACGCGAATGTGTCAGACGGGGTGACAGAAGGCCATTTTAGATCCTCAAAGGGGAAAAGTGTATGTTAAGGGATTAAACAAACAAATCCCACACTGTAAGTGCAAATGGAAGGTGGTGTTAATCACTGCAGCTAAGTAGAGCCATCCTGATGTGAAACGAGAAACGCCGCACTATCATAGCATCTCTAATTGCCCCTCATCCTCCACTAAAGCACTTAATGCAGCTGAGGCGAAGGACTTGCCTCACATTCTTGCCACTACTTAGCTCGGAAAGCATTATATACGGGCTGCTAGTCATTATCAAGATGGATTGTGGTGACAAATGGCTGCCCAAACTGCCTAAAGCAGCCTCCTGGCAATGTTGGCATTAGACACATTTACACAGAAAAGCCCCCGAAAGGACCTGCCCCCCCACCACCACCACCACTACCACCCTCCTCCTCCTCCTCCTCCTCCTCCTCCTCCTCCTCATGCCCCCCCAACCCCAACTGTTAATGAGCCAACAGCCCGGCGTAGTTTGGGAAAATAGAATCCGCAAATGCAGATAATGACATGGTTCCTCTTTGTGTAATTGGCTCCGAGTGAAAACATTTCATTTACCTCTCTTTCCCTCTCTCTTTATATCCTGTGTGTGTGTGTGTCTGCGTGTGTGTGTGTGTGTGTGTGTGTGGTCACGTATGGGTGTGTGTGCGTGTGTGAGTGAGGTTTGAGCTGCACGGTGAATTAAATGCAGTTCGACTGTAATTAACTGCACTTACCAGTCTGTGTGTGAGACTTTCTGACGCACCGATAATTGAGGCATCAGGTTTTGTTTGTTTTAACCTGCCTTTGAAGACACGCTGGGAAGATGTTTCACATGGTTTAGCGGGCGTACATCTGTGTGTACAAATTTGAGAAGCCTTGGAAAGGATTCCTTGCCAGTTTTCATCCAATTATTAAACAACTTAATGTCTGAAATATCAAAATATTTAGCAGCTCGACTGGATTCTTCATGCCCTATTATGTTTTTCATTTCACTTTGAGGAAAAAAAAAAAAAAAAAAAAAAAAAAGGGAGCCATTGTTATCCAGACAGAAAACATTACCATGGTATTATCATGCCATTCTGAAAAACAAAACATAACAAGTTTCCCACTGATGATAATAGTTGTTTTCAGAAAACGGGCCTGTGTCTAGCTCAGCAGTCTCTCTGGTATTTGTAATTTCATTAGAGGTCTGAATTTTGGAACCAAGGTCTGCCACAGTTCAGCGAAGCGTATCCCCCAAGTATTTGCGGTTCTTGTAAAACATAAAGCCGTGTTTGTGGACAATATTAGTGTTTAGCAGACGGAGGGGTCCGGTTCAGTTCTGTCTCGGCGTTAACACACAGAAAACCACAGTCTCCTTCCGTCTCCGGGACTCGGGGATGATTAGCGTTGAGGAGAGACAGACAGATAGAGTGACAGAGAGGTACAGATGGGGAAAAGAAGGCACGACTTCTTGTGGAGGAGGGTATATGCCGCGCACGAAGCCCGAGTGGTGTTGGTTTTGGTTCCCAGTAGGTCATCTGTCCGTTTTCCTTGTATCTCCAAACCCCAACCGCTAACCACCCATCTGTGCACCTCAGCGCTTCCCCCCCGAAGCCCCTGAACCTCTACCCCAAAACCGCAATTTGTCCTGCAGCAGAGATTGATGAGGATAGCTCAACAGTGCCGACACTATCATACATAGGCGAGTTTTCGGAGTGGAGAGTGAAGCGCGGCTGCTGACTGTATGGGCCATCCGTCATGTCCTGTGTACACAGTCGGTCAGGTCATCCCTCATAAGTCCCAGAGGCTTCGCAGACTGTAGATCAACGGAGTCTCAGCATGCCTCTTCGAGTGTAGAACAAGAGGCTGCACACAGAAGCAGAGCCTCTGACCAGGGGTTCATGCATTTCAATACACAGTCAGCATGATTGAGACAGAGCAGCCGAAGACAAATGAGACATGGAAGGTAGATCAGTGGAAGATGGAGAGAGGTCATGACTCCCTGATGCAGTAGGTGGTGGAAGGACCCAGCGGGAGTGTTTGGTTTAGTTATTCTAACCTTATGATGGGTGTGTGTGTGAGTGTGTGTGCTTGCATATGCAGAAGAAGCACATATCTGAGAAGTTCCAACCCTGATGAAGATATTTGAGGAGTGACGCTTGGCCAAATAAATAAATGTGTCTTCTGGACATCCGCAGGTGAAAAATACCAAATATCAAACATTCAAGTCTGGAGCGTCGGAATCTGTTTTTTTGGCGGAGAGTACAAAAATCCAAAAATGCTTCCTTCCTCTACAGGTTTGATCTCTTTTGATGAAGAAAACAAAAATCAAAAGCAGATTCAAGGGATTGGATTTGCACAAAAAGCATATTTTCTGTCCAACTCCAACAGGTCTCTTCATCTGGGACAGAAAAAGCTCCGTAAGGATTCGTACAACATCTCGTCTAGATGGACAAACAGCTGCTGTGTAGCTTATGGCAAGTGCTGCTGTGACGATGATATACAGACTCGGACATGGCTGCCATGACCTCGGGGTCAAGGGCAGAAAAGAGGAGGCAAAAAACCAGAGTGGATTATGATAAAGTAATTTGTTCCATGTCAGAGTGAGTTGCGGGTCCAGGAAAGGAAGAAAGGGAACATACAAATTTGCACAGCAAAGAAGAGTCTTTGAATAAGAGCGGCCAATGGCCTTGAGGCAGTTTGGTTCTCTGTCAGGATTTCTGACTTGATGTCATGCAATGCTTGTCAAGAGCAACATCTGCTGAAAAGATGCTTGAGTGATGGTCAAAAATGTGCTGGCGCAAATTCTGACAGCATGCACACGGACGGATACTCCATCCTGAATAGAGGAGGAATTATGTCTGAAGCTCTCTCTGGTGCTGGCATGATAAAGTAGACACTATGGTTATTATGGACACTGTGGGTCATTCTCAGTTCAGTTTGCTCCATAGTATATCACCAAAGAGTAGAAGACTGGACTCCCAAAGGGCGCTGTCGAGTTCCCCAACTCTTCCCCTAATAACATGCAGATGGGCCTCCTTAATGCCTGTTTACATATCTGCGGCATAGTTCATGACTAAAGTAAGCAAAGCCCTAATTATTTTACCCGGCGACGGGACCAATAAAATCAACTTCCCCTTCTCGTTATGGGTGTTTAAATGTATCCTTTGATGGCAGGGCTTTGTTTATTTTTGGAAGAGTTGCGTAGCCGAGAGGAAAGCAAATACAAGTAATGACACAGGGACGCTGACAAATGGGGGCCCTGCTGATGGATTCATTTCCTCGATCATGCCTGGGAGGCTCGACTGCAAAGGTGGTTCACCATGAACGCACATTTAAACAATTGTAGACATGATTGGCAATATCAATATCATGTTATCAGATGTAAGACAGTCGTGCATCATCACAGACTTCCTGACATGGTGCCCCACCAGCGTCAGACTGTTTGATGACTGTGTTCATGTGACAACCCTGTGTAGACATTAAATGCATAATAAGATCTATCTCTTTCTGTTTCCAGAATGCTGTGGAGAATAACTATCCCAGTCATACTGGCTGGGGTGCTCTGCATCACCGCAGAGACCAAAAAGCCTCGACCCCAGGGATCCATCCCGTCCCCTCACAAGACCAAAGGGAACCTGTCCTCAGAGCGTCACCACCGGTTACTGCAGCAGAAACCAGAGGTGCTCTCCTCCAGCCGGGAGGCCTTGGTGGTCACAGAGCGCCGCTACCTCCGCAGAGACTGGTGCAAGACGCAACCTCTCCGCCAGACGATCAGCGAGGAGGGCTGCCGCAGCCGCACTGTGGTCAATCGCTTTTGCTACGGCCAGTGTAACTCCTTCTACATCCCACGCCATATGGGCCCCAGCTCGGGTCAGGGCCAGAGTCGAGGCCAAGCCTCAGGCTCTGGAAGGAAGAGCCACAACAAGGTCCAGGAGCCGTTCCAGTCCTGCTCCTTCTGCAAGCCACACCGTATCACACAGCTCACAGTGCAGCTGGACTGCCCAGACCTGCAGCCCCCTTTCAGACACCGTAAGGTGCAGAGGGTCAAACAGTGTCGCTGTATGTCCGTGGAGGTGGGCAGCCACGGGAAACTGTGAAGAAGACTTAGAAATTACATCATATGAATATTGTTAAAGGTAGAATTTGTCAAGGACTGGCTTCAAGTTGAACTACTCTGCCTCGTGCTGTAAAATAATGGCTTGTCCAATAAACTGGCATAAAACATGGAACTGGTATTATTAAAAAAAGGCTCTGCATCAATTTAATGAGAGACTGGCAGCCATGTTGACAAGCTGTTGAAAGAACGATTTAAGAAGCTGCAAGAGACACTCGTGATGAAGCAGCCAATTATCAACATTGAACAAGATTTCCCTCCCTGTTATTTCAAAAAGCTCTTATCTACCTGGCTGTTTGTACTGTTGCTAATGGCTTCTTTTGTGATAAAGGAGTTAAAGTGCCTCAGAGTGTGAGAACCACAAATATTAGAGACAACTGTAGAAATGGTGTGACACCTTTAACAAAGGTTCTGTAATATGACGCGTTCTTCTGCAGTTGGATCTACAGTGGTTTGCTAGCAATGTTTTCACCTGGTGAAGATGCTGACAGTGTTTTATAATTATTGTGTTGGTTATGTTTTCCGTAACGTCGATGATGATGTTGGGGAAAAGGTTTCAAGAAACATGAAATAACACAGCTACCACCAGTGACACCCGCCTGCTCGGACACAAGCCCGGCTGTATTCTGTACATCTGCCATAAATATACTAGCCAGTAGGAAAAAAAAAAAAAGTAATAACATACTGCAGCATGTGTAATGGAGGTGCAATGCAATATATACAGTATAAGTATTTTATGTATGTATGTGAAAGGTATATTAAATCTATTTCATATAAAACAACAGTGGTGTTTACAGTGTAGTGCTGTCTGGCTTCATATCATGGTTGAACAAATAAAACAGAAAATCAGCAACAGCAGAATTTTTATTACAAATTTATGTCATTTCTTTTTATTGAATAAATATATTTTTTTCATGGTCAAGGGGAATTCAATATTGCACATGAACATCACATCACATGATCCTATTGCTCCATTGACCTACGGGAGTTCACACACTCATGTAAAGTAGGAAAACTAACTGCATAGAATTCTGCTTAAAGGGAAACTCCACCAATTTAACACATTCGAGTGTATTTTGAAGCCTTCTCGAGTTTTACTGCATCTGTTCACAGCAGCATAAACTGTCATGGCTCCAGAGGAAGCTGCATTTAATCTGATAAAGTGCCTAAAGTGATGTCACCACAAGTTGCATTGTTGGTAATTTAGGCGCCAGTTACTGATAAGCAATCTGCATAATGGACGGTTTAAAAACAAATGATCAAAATCTGATGAACCGGAGATATTGCCTTTTTAATTGCGCACATTCTGTCTTTCTTTTCAAAACCTGGAGCCTACAATACCCACAATGCAACCAGCCACTGTAAGTGACACCACTGGAGGCAGTTTATCAGATTAGATGCAGCCGTCTCTGGAGCCACAAAATACTTCATACTATTATTTTTACGCAATAGTATTCTCCAAGACTTGCAAGCACACTTCAAATTTGTAAAATTGGCAGAGTTACCCTTTATAACATAAAGCAAGTTGACAATATGGCTCAATTAAACAATAGCAGGTCCATATCGGATCACACCTCTCGGGTATGCATGATGTTTTTGATGAAGAAAACACAAGAAGAGGTTCTGTATGTAAAACACACATTTAACTGTGACTAGCCTCTGAGACACTCAGTGAAACCAATAAGAAAATTAAATTTGTCGTGTTTTAGCGCATGTAAAATGTATTTTTCTTCTTTAATGCAACATTTAATTACACATGATATGTCTCTGATGTGCGCTCTGTTCTACAGCACTACAGACCTCTCCACTGTGCTATAAGGCACTTTGCTGTTCAGGTATAGAAACGTTATAAAAGTCTGTGCTTGTCACTGTTGAGGAAGATATAAAGAAGGAAACGTGTTCATGCCTTCCTGGTAAACTCAACCTGGGTAAAAACAACAAAATAGGCTACATATGGCTTTTTGAATACTGACAAGGTTCGGATGTACTGAAGTGTTGCTACACATGTCAGACTCTGGCGGGCATTTCCTGGCAAATGACTCAACTGCATTCAATCACCTCAGCTCATGTTCGTTTTTTCGTAGCAATATTTCACTCAATTATGCAAAAGTGCTATCAAAGGGAAGCTGAGAACGTAATATTTCATCCTGCTTTTGAAGCAATATAACATCCACTTTGAACCAACTCACAATAAACAAACAGGTCTAAAATCAATTGAAAACAAACACTGGAAGCAAATAAATGTTGTAAAAGTGACTGATGAGTCATTGTCAGATTGTACAAACAGAGGTTGTGCAACAGGCTTGGCGATGATAATTTTTCCATTCTCTGCTTCAGATCTTCTGACCAAGCTTTGCTTTCTGTGGGATAAAGAAAGAAAAAAAAATGGGTCTGAGTTATTTACAGCTGGCAGCACTGGCATTCATCTCGGGTATGTTACTGCAGGAGCCAGGAGTGTTGTTGCTTCAACACCCTGCAAAGTGTTGGTAAGAAACAGAGCCAGAACACATAAAAAAAAAAAAAAAAAAAAGCACAGATAAGTGTGAAGACGTACTATTCCAGTCGCATGTTTGGGTTTCACATTGTAGGACGCCTTCTCCCTGGCGGCCTGTTTGAAGCACTCTTCGGCCATTTTGACCCTGGGACAAAAAAAAAAAAAAAAAAAAAGCTGGTATAAATTATCAGTTTTCCTTTCGAAACACGCTCATTCACACTGTTGAAATTCACTATTTCACCATCAAAAAAAACCCATCACAAAATCAAAATTCCAGCTTGGAACATCCAGACTATGGTCATGAGGTATTTGGACACAATGATCTCGGTTTGTCAAACGGCCAGTCCTCATAGTTTGAAATGACTCAGTCTAGTTTACTACTGCATGACGAGAGCCAGCAGAGTCGCTGCTCATTTGTGCTGTGAAGGTCCAGTTTTGAGAACGGCCTGTTACTTTATCTTTAATGCATTTGAGGGAAAAACATCGATCATTCTTACTTTGGCATCATTTTAGCACGCTGCCCTCCCAACATCACAAGACTGATTTCAACCCATCGCTGCATCTCACTGCAGACTTAGTAGGACGGCATGATGTGAAAGACGTGACAAGATGGAAACAGACAGAGAAGGAAACTCAAATGGGGAGAAAGGGCATCTAGTGACAAAGGCTCAGGTACAAGGTCGAAAGAAATGTCCTTCAAGAGGGACACTTCCTACATTTCAGAATCAGTACTTCTACTTTTACCAGAGTCTGTTTTTGTTGATACATGTTGATATATACTGTATATTGTTACATTTCCCCAAAAAACTAAACCTGAAGGACAGGGGTCACAGGTTGGGAAACTAACAAAGCGCTGCACAAATCCCAAAAGGGTTGAAGCAACCTGGTCCTTTGGGTTCTAAAAAGGTGGCCGTAGAAATAAAACCCACAGTCACCTACTGATTCTATCAAAATGAGAGACAAACAAAAAAACACTGGGCCCAAAAACTAAAGGTGAATTTGGAGTCACTAACCACCTGAGCAAAGGAACTGCAGCCCCCTTATATAGACTTCCAGCCCTGATTGCAGCCAGCTGAGGGAGAACACCACAGGTGCACCCGATAGCTTCTGATTACCTGTGACCTGGACCTTGAGAAGTCCCTGTTGGTATCAGGACTTTGGGGAATCTCTGATCTTTCCTTAACACAGTGTATTAATAAACACATGCCTATATATCAGATGATTTCCCCAATATATTGAGAAATATACCAATAATTGCCATTTTTTCTCACTATGTGAAATATGTATTCTGGTAATATATGTAAAAGATATTTCAAGGGATTTATTCATTATATTTTTGATTGTATTGTTGAAGTAAATATTAAGATCCAGTGTTTAGCTCGCATGTTCCAGGCTTCTGTAGAAATATGGCGGTGCAACATGGCGGACTGCGTGGAAGAGGACTTCCTCTGTAGATATACGGCTCATTCTATTGTAACACAAATGCAGTGGTTTAAAGTTTGAGGTAATCATACACTAATGAAAACATAATTGTGAAAATGCTATCCCACCTCTGCCCACAGAGCCTCCACATCCTACACACTGGACTTTTACAAAGACATTTGATTTGAACATTTTATTCCAGCAGGCACAGATGGCCTCTCCTCAGTACGATGGCACTGTGTGTGCCAGTGCTGAATGTTTGCATGTCCATATAGGTGAGGATTAATATCTGTCGACCCACCTGAGTCTCAGAGGAAACCAGCGGAGAGAGAACTGGGGTGTTTGCCGATGGCAAAGGGCAAAGAGTTAATGCTTTCAAATTTATTTTCATTCTTTCCTACTGAACAAGCAAAGCTTGTGACATTTTGCTTCTCTTGCAAATACATATCACAATTCAATCTTCATTTGGCATAATGGACCAATTTGCTTTTTGTTGACATACTCAACAGTATCTTTATATTCATCAAACCACTGGAAGCTAACTGGATGCTGCATGTGTTCTTTTCATTACTGGGGTGAGGACGAAGATTTGGGTCATTTAACCTCTTTTCCCTTCATGAATTTGAATGAATCTGATAGGATCTTCAGTGAACACGAGATGTACTGCAAGTTATTAATGGTTCGGAAACTTGCGCTTGGGGAGAATTCTTAACATAGGAACACTGGTGTATCTGTAATGACATTTAAAAGGTCAGATCATGGCGTACTCTTCCCAAAGACAAAAAAATGAAAAAAAACAAGAGACCCCAATATCTTGGCCAGGTTGGATTTCAGGACAATGGGTTCAAGTGTCCTGTCAGCAGAAGGCCTCAGTTTCAAGTATAATATCATATTCTCACCGTTCCTGTAACATCAGCTTATTCTGCTTCTTCCACTGCTCTTTGAAATCGGTGGAAAACTCGTGCCAAATGGAGAAGAAAGTGTTGGGAGAGACTTCTTTCTCGCCCGCCTTGGGTTTGACCGAGAAGGACACGCTCAACTCCAAGAAGCTGAGGACAGAGAACAAAAACATTACTTTACCCAAGACCAAACTATTACACCATGAGATTAGAGAAACCCACACCGACTGTTGTGAAACCCAGCCGTGCTGAGCAAATATGCAAAATATGAAAGTTAATCTTGAAATAATATGCCTTTTTTCACAGATTTAATGGCAGAGTAACGCGGGAAAAAAAAAAAAAAAAACACAAACCAATGATGACTATGCAGTTCAGAGGACGGATTTACCGCCAGGGAAGCAGTGTAGTCATATTCTGACCCCGACAGATTAACTTCCCGGGATAAATAAAACTCTTACACACCTCATACAGTGTTTAGCTTTGTCACTCCTCTCTCTAATGTGCATAAGCCTCTATGGAAGCTGTATGTAAGCACCGGTGAGGAAAGAGGGGAAGGAAAAAAAGATGTCCGACATGTAGAGAAAAAAAAAAGGACGCATGTGGCAGCGGATGACACGTTGAAGTGTTAAATGTGGTGGCCGTCCGCAGTGGATCAATACAGCGGACAGGTTGGGGTCTCTTTGTTTGGAGTGTGCTATAGGAACACATTCCTAGCCAGCAGTAACAGAAGCCTGGAGCCAAGGCTGTCTACTCTCGCTCCGCTTAGATAAACAACGCAGACACCGCACAGGGGGCCTCCCGTCTGCTGAGGGCCTGGCGTGATGGCCTGCACCTTCCATGTAACTGAAGCAACCAGGAGTCCTAAATATTGACAAAGCAGCGAGATTGTGTTTCCCCCGCCACGGCGAGAGAGTGTAGCACTTCAAACTGTATTGGATTGTGTTTTTTTTTTTTTTTTTCTTCCCCTGCGATGCCTTTACTTTCAAATTCATAACTTTTTGATCGCTGCTTCGACGCGCCGGGAAAAGGAGCAAAAAAAAAAAAGCGATGAAAAAAAAAGTGTTTATTTTACCGGCGAAGAGGCTCTCGGAAAAATGTGTAAAGATTCTCTTACATCTTCTGAGTGTCTGCCAGCTGCTTCTCTTGTGTTTCCAGTTCGGTTTTGGCTGTAAGAGAAAAAGCATAAATAAATACAGGATTAAGATCAGGGTTAAGAGGAACACAGGATTTCCTGTAACATCCAAAAATACATTTTTTTTTGTACCTACGATGCAATTGAGCGGGATCGCACATGTCACCATTACTTAAAATCAACAGCCATCCCCAAGGTCAGCGCCGTACCGACGGGTTATTGAGTGTCGGATTCTCCGCTGTTGCACAACTGACAAATGAGCGCTACAGATGGCGGGACAAGTGCCTCATTGTGCCGAGTTACCTCAGATGGAGACGGATGACTTTGTGTGTGTGCGAGAGAGGTGTGAGAGAGTGATAGAGGTGCAGGGATGGTAAGAAAACTGCACTCTAAATAACTGTGGGCTGTTCCATCCGCTGCCTTATAGATCTGAGTTACGGCAAAGCGGCAACAGGCATGTAGAAAAATGACACCGCCACGTATAGACTGGTTCCTTGTAAGCCTCTTTCACTGCGCTGGTCTTGTCTGCACACAAGGCTCGATTTTTTTTCACGCGAAGATGAAGGTCAAAGCGCTTCTGCCATTGTGTGACAAGAAGAGGCATTGTTTCCCCCTGTTTACACTCGACACTGTGATGATGATGATGATGGAGTAGACAAAGAAGGCGAAGAGGAGAGTGATGTGACAGAAGATGAGGTAGAAGGACGGTTATTCACTCGTTGGAGAGCGCGGATGTTGTTTCTGTTCACCAGTCGATGTGCGTTTTCCCTCGAGGACTTGAGACGACCATTCTTTCTACTAGATCAGTTGTAGCAAAACCTGCCTACTTTTTTATACAACCTCCTTTTTAACAGAAGTGAGATCGATGTTAAGAGGTCAAATCGGGATTCTCATGGTTGTCTTTTGCTTTGGACAGTAGCCAGGCTGCAGGCAGTTGCCGTCTTCAGTGACATAATACTAAAAGGAAACATGACAAGGGGGAAAAGTTGTGTATGTCCATGTTAACTTAGGTTGAATAATTACAGTAGTTCAAAGTCTTTTTTGGGTCTTCTTGTGAAACCAAAAAAGGTAAAGGTAAGAAAGGTGATTCAATGTTTGGGTAGTTGATGACCTGAGGCAGTGAGACTCAGAAATCAACTGTCTTTCTCAATAGTGGCCTTCTGTACTGTTAACCGACAATGTTGACAACACTTTGATTTCCTTTTGCATTCCCTCAGGGTTAGGGTTAGAGAAGGAACAACTGCTCTCAGATGTTTTCTTTCAAAGTGTTAAAGTCTGAGTTAGAAATTGACTGAATTCATTACCAAGCGTCATCATGGTTAGCAGTGGTTTCATTATTGTGAGAACAAACAGCTTAGATCACAGCAGGTTTACATTACATTGCAAGTCAAATAATGAAAAAGAGGGAGTTTCGACTACCAAACAATGAGTGCAACGAATTCGAAAATTTGTAATGAAAACTTATTTCAATTAGCTGATTGTAATGTTTATTCATACAACTCATAATTTTAGTCAGAAGACTTGCACCTGTTCTGTTATACTCAAAACTTCTGTATAAGTTAATGAAAGCAGATTAGTAGTTCCTGAGTGACTTTTTACAGTGTGAGAGTTGAACATCATGGTGCACATTAGGAGATATTTCCAGCGCAGGCCACAGCACTTATCTCAGCGGGCCATCAGGATCATTTTGACTGTGTTATGAATGATGATATAAGAGAGCAGCAGTGAAATGTGACAGCCTCATTCAGGAAGAATGCCGCAGGTTACTACTTATCACGTTTCAGATCCATTTTCAAATATAAGGGAGTAGCAGTAGAGTCGATCCAGCTGTTTTTTTTGTTTTTTTTTAACTCTGTCTCTGTCTTCACTGTGCTGCTGTGTGACAAAAGGTTAGACTATAAATTCTCCCTCAGACAGCTTCTCTGTCCACTCAAGGCCAATTATCTGCAAGCTGCTGCTGCTTTTAACTGTCAGAAACGACCCGAACTCTCCGCGTGGCTTTTCCAAGACAGACATGACAGTAGATGGGACAGAGAATCTTTCCTGGCACAGTTCTGTGTCCTGCTCTCATCCCGGGAATATCTGGTTGCTAACATGTAATTGAAGCCAGAGCCACATCTCAAAAATCTCAGACGAACCCGTTGAGACCAGCTTCACCATTCCGCTGTGTTAAATCCATCTGCGGGCCACAATCATGTCTCCCCGTGCTGAAGGCTCATCTATAAATGATGACAAATTGATAAAAATGCAAACAGGGCTTGCGAGAAGCATTTTTCATCAGTAATCAAAGCTGTCGCAGACCAATTACTACATCACTGACATGGACGAGTCAGTGAATATCAATTAAAATGTATCAATTCTGACATTTCCCTGAAGCTCAACAATTCAGAGTGGCGAATAATTAAAGAGCATAGTTCACCCCAAAAAAACAAAAATACCTGTAGTGTTGTTTACCCATCTGGATTGTTTTGGTGCAAATTGCCACAATGCACATGAACACACCTGAAGAACGACTACCCAACTCGAGACATGGGAGCATCCATGTGAATGTAGCATGCATCACTGGATATTTGAAGCGCAACACAACCACAAGCTGCATTCATGGAGAAGCTCAGATTACCTCTATATTGCTTCTGTAGGAGATGCACTTTTGTTACCTCCACCTGCACTGAAGATGAATGTTTGTACCAGCCGGAGCAGATGTTGTCATTTTTAAATTGTGTACTTGCATGGACCGTGTTTTCTAGCCTAACGTTAGGTACCTTAGTTAGCTGTGGATCTGGTGGTTGTCTTGAATAACCCGGGTCATGATTTCTGAAAATAGACGTCGCTGTTGAGTTTTTCAAATGTGTTTTTTTGTGAACACAACAAGCTGAATGTCACGTAGTTCCATTGTTTTTGAGAGCTACTCTCTCTCTGCGGCCAATATTTCGGAAAACTTGGCAAGTCGCACAACAACAATCAAGACAGATGAGGAGCACCACAGCTGAGTACAGATTTTGTGTGAACTATCCCTTAAAATTGACTTTAATGCTGAAATATGGGGACATTTTGGCATTTTGGAGCCCAATAATAAGCTAATAAAACTGGTAAATACAAGCAAATAAACAGAGATGTATTATTTAAAGATGTCTATCCTGATATCGCATCATGTGGGTCAACATAGTGAAGATCAACATGTTGATATTCCCTTTGATTTTTCACATAAGTCGGTACACATAAGCATGAACAGCGGAGTTGTATCTGATAGAAAAAAGCGAAGGGTGAGGGGGGAGAGTTTGACATCAGTGTTACTAATCTTCATGTCCATCAGAAACAGATTATCACATGGCCGGTGCTCTCTCGCTAGTCACAGTGACTCCATCAAAGGTTTGCATGCATGAGAATTTGTGAAGCGAGCGGGGAAAATCGAGCTAGACCAAACAGCCAAGCTCCAACAAGTCCGCTCCCACTGTTATTCTGTGGTTAGTTTCATGGTCAGAAAATAAACAAAAGCGGTTTAAACTGTGGAGCCAGAAACAGTTTAACCCCGGGCTTTTTAGAAATTACAGAAATAACAAAAATAAGACATTTGGCTGTTGTTCTTTTTTTTTTTTTTCTTTTTTTCACCACCGCAGTGGAGGAACCCCAAGAATCTCGTCTGGAGCCTTCTGAGTCACATGTCCATGTTACGGTGCTTACATTCTGCTCTCAGAGGGAAAAACCTCGTCATTTGCATCAAAGACAGAGCTCCCATATTTCTCTCAAACACACAGAGAGAGAAAGGAAAAGGAGAGGGGGAGAGGTGGAAATGGGAGAGATGCTTTTATCTGCAGACTTCCTTTAAAATGGACAGTGAGCATTACCACGGAAGAACATATGCTATATATTAAACTCTCATCTGAATACAAAAGCAGTCGGGAGAGGCCTGTGAGCCGGGTCCTTCAGAAAGATTGGTCACAGTCAACTGAATGTAGCAAGGGTCAAAGCCGACGCTACGTAGAGAACGACATTTGGCTTGTTATTTTTAAAGCAGGCATAACAAACTGAGTCTTACACCTTTGAAGTGGACCACAATATCCCAATATTATTCCACCATGGATGTCCAATTATGGACAAGAAAGCACGACGGGATGACGTCTGGTGACGGACAAACACAACAGCATTTTCAGGGGATTTTGCTGTAACAATATCTGGAACACAAATGTAGCGGTAGCTGTTAGCTTACTTCATAACTGAAGTATCTGTCTTCAGTTAGGTCTTGTGGTGTCTACAGGAGATTCCAATGACGGATGGCATCATCAGTCTGTCGGTCCTGTTGGTTCACCGCTTTAGTCCAGACTGAAATATTTCAGCAACTACTGGGTGGCTTTAAAATTTGGTACATATCAGGATGAATCTTGATTACTTTGGTGATACTTTGATTTTTCATCGAGCCTCCCCAGCAGTAAAATTATCAACAGAATTGTAAATAAATTAAAGTTTTGACATTATGATGTCTTTCTACCGATGTTAACCAGTCTGGGACTAGCGCTGTGCTAGCCATGTGCACACTAACACTCTCCTTCTCCCGGGCTCCCAGTCTAAATCTCTAGCTGCACAGCTAACCGAGCTAACAAGCTAATGGCAACTCTGGTGATACGTGCCCACTTTTGTTTTGAGTATGAATTTGATAGGTGACCCAACACTCTAAAGTAAGATGGTGAACTTCGTAAACGTTATATCTGATAAATGTTCAGCATGTTAGCTTTATCAATGTGAATATGTTACCATGTTCACATTAGCATTCAGCTCAAAACACTGCTACGTAGCCTGACAAAGTTGCTAGCATGGCTGCAGACTCTCAGTCTTGTTGGAATAAGAGGGTGATGGAAGAGACGGGGATCATCATACACAATCAATTCATCATCATTGTTTTAACAGCCCTCTTAGTAAACATCTCACTGTGGAAGTTTATTTGATTTCCTAATAGGAGTGACGGAGTGATAGAAAGACAGAGGAGGTCAGAGGGGTGCTTCTAATCCCTCTGTCTGCTCCTCTGACGGAAAAAAGAAAGAGCCTTGTTATTAGAGACAGAGTGGAAAAATAAAGGAAGACAGGGAACCGAGGAGAAATCTTCAACACCAGGAGGAAGGATGAATATAAAACAAATACAAATTATGATGTCAAAAACAAAGGATCAGGTTCCAAACATGTCAGTTTTACTCCTGCATCTGTGGCATCCACTTTTGGCCTCCACAGTCAATTTAACAGGTTCACCTTCCACCATCCTGAATCTTCCTGCGAGCCAGAGAAAGACAAACTTTTATGAAGTAGTGATCCAAGATAAAAGACCCAGCTACCAAGCAAAGTCGTAATCTGTCAAAGGCAGATAGGCATACTTATAACAATAGCTGTGAGTTATTCAACACACCATGGAGTAAACAGGCGTCCCTATGGAAACGACACGGAGTGAACCCTCGTGTGTGTACTGTATATCAGCCAGAAATCTGCATGGAACAGATTTGGAAGTGTGTCTGCAGATGTAGAAATCATTCTGATTGATGAGCTGCTTCACATGTTCTCACACCACAGATGCATTTTCATCTTAGATATGCCAAGGCAGCACCGGCGCGGAGCACCTCTTGAACCAGGAGGGATAAATTATTTGCCCACTTTGTTTTAACCCTTTGTCTGACGGTAACACATGAGCAAACCACATGTTCGAACAGGCTGAGCATCACCTGTTTCATCGTATTTAAAGATATAATATGTAAAATTTCTGCATTCAAATGTATAAAACTGACATCATATCATTTAGTTGTGCAATTAAAATGATCCAAAATGCATCCGACAATCATCCAACCCCGTGAAATACCTAATTTTATTCAAGGTAACAGTGCTTATAACGTCTGAAGGAGAGTCAAAGAGTGAGGAAGGAAGCAAACACGAAGGTAAAATCATCTTCTAGTTGTTTAAAGGGTAATACCACCAATTGTAAACACTGAAGTGTGATTACAGGTCTTTAGAAAAGTTGTATGAAACCCGATGCGGCTGCAGAGGGTGCTGCATGTAATCTGACAAATAGCCTCCAATGAAGTTGCATTGTGGGTAATGTAGGCACCAAGTTTTGAAAGGCAAGAATCATGCACAGAATAAAAACGGTGGTATCTACAGTTCTGTCGTTACAATTCAGTGTCCACAACAAGTTCAACAATGTGTGGACTGCTCTTCAAGACCTGGTGACTTCATTACCCACAATGCAATTTAGTCACTGAGCACTGAGGGACATCACTGGAGGCTATTTGAGATTACAAGCAGTTTCTTCTTTGCACAATCAAGGTTGTACATGTATTCTACTTTATTTAACATATGCAGTAGTAAACACACTTCAATGTGTAAAATTGGTGAAGTTACCCTTTAACAATGAAGACAACAATGTGAATGATCCCACGCTGCTTACTCCTTTTGTTTGTTTTGATTGAGAGACCCCCAGTGGCACAAAATACATACTATGGTCTTAAAGAATAAAGCTGGGGATGTTCTATATTGCTCCTCTTGTCAACAAATATCATGAAAAGACTCAGAATAAACATGCATTAGTCTGGTCATCAATATTTTCTATATCCTGCCTGAGATGCTCAGCCTCCAGCTCATTATGTTCCTCCTGATTACATTCAAAAATATTTTCTCTCTAAACTGGAAACTCTAGCTTGTAGCAAACATTATTCAAACATGAGTAAATAGTGGAAGTCACTGATTCTCAGCAGTGGATTTAGTGAAATTACGAGTATTTATATTAAACACTTTAATTACAATACACTTCGCTGAGTTCAGAGTAATGACGGAAGACGTCAGCGAGTGCGACAGAGTGGCTCACTGATGTGCTTTCAACAGTTTTTGGACAACAATGGAAGCCAGTGGCACATAAAAACAACAGGCTTTAGCCACACAGACAAAACTTGTTAGCGGGATCAGTGGATGGTTTCGGCATTTTCATGGGCTTTGTTGACAGAATATCTCCAGACAAGACAGATAAACGCCTTATCAATCATCAGGCTCAATTGATTTGGAAAACAGTCTCACCTTGGCTAAGAAATGCATCCATCTTGTCCTTGAAGGGTTGCAGGTTCTCTTCAGAGGACATCTTGCAAACTTTCTCTGTCTCAGCTGAGCATGCTGAAACAACAACAGATGATCATGATGAGAAGTGGAACAGTCTTTTTTTTTTCACCATCTTAACCAACATTTGAGCTGCAATTACAGACTCTACAGTGCACTTCACCCCGTTTGAGCTCGCTGAATCTCTGCTGAATTGCTGCTGAATAAGTGTCAGCAAATACATAATGAGCCATAATGACTAATAAGGCACCCCAAGGAGCCTGGAGGGTCTGTGCTGTGATCCCGAGAGAACCTTATCGTCACGCTCTATCGGCAACCATAACGAATACACAAACTCAGCTCAGGAGTTGCGAGGTGCAGAGGCCACGAGACGCTTCAGGGAACAGGGAGGTCGGGACTGGGCAAGTGGTAATTCATAGACCATATGGTGCCTCAACCAAAAAGGTACACAGCATGCTCCTTCCACTGTGTTTCTTGCTGATGTCCTTCGGGCCAGCCAAGGCCATTTCGGCGCCGCCTACCTATCGGAACCCCCCTCTGGGAACTGTCATCGAAGCCCGCGTCTGGTAGAGCGCTCAGCTGGCTCTGCGAGGTAATGAAGAGGTCTGCAGGTATAGCATGTGATGATGTATTTATGTACGGCCAAGCATGTGCCACCGCCACCGGGGTCAAAACAGACTCGGGTCCATTTCCCCCGCGAGCAACTTCATCTTTATGAATTGCAAATAATGAACAGCCTAAAGAATCATTACAGCAGAGGAAAAACAATATTTGGCAACACGGATCAGACACCTGATTGGTTTTGCAGCAAAGATACATAAAACATGATAGAGAACAGACCAGGTTCAGGGAATTGTCGATCGAGGCTGCGAAGCGAACAGACTCACATGTACATACTCACACGTGTGTGTGTGTGTGTGCACATATGTTTGCACAAAAATACACAGTCGTTTTTTTTTTTTACCACCTGTAGGCACTTGAGTCCTTGGAAAGTGTTCTGAGTGGTGAGTGACTTGAGACAGAGTCATGAAAGGGAGTATTTCCCGACTGCCTTGTTCATTAGGACTCTTTGCACTCAACAAATCAGTTTGGCATGTCAGGCATAATCCAATTTCCACAGTGTTTTGCTGAGGTCTTGATATGCAATAACAGAACACATTCATGCTTGTGTTCTAGTTTTTTCTTTTTTATACATTTACCTTTATATAATGTCTGTGTTTGCTATATGTTCAACAATGCAACATATGAAGTCTCTATATTATATTTTCTTGGTAAGAATTTACAACAAGGTACACAAAAATGTGAGTTGTTACAGAGGAATGAATCAGGAAGGACTTTATACTAGATAAATGAATTGGTAATGAGTAATTCCTAAATAACTTTGATTCAAGTACTTTATAGTAGATAATGATGAGGTACTACATTATTGAATCATTAGGTAATGATTAGTTCAAATTGTCTATGAATCAACATACTAACCAATTTCTTCATGAGTCGCTCCCAACTGACTACCAGACACCCGCTGATTGGCACGAACCAGTAATGACTCATTAGTTATTAATTACTGAATCATTAGTTTTTACTTTTTTGTACTTTTAAGTTTTAAATCAGCCCATGCATAAATCATATCTAGTGACACAACATGCAAAGAGACGCGCAGGTATAGTCGGAAATCCTCGTCATCACAGTCTCGCCGTCGTCTGTCTTCCACTTCAGTAAAGAGCTGATGAACCTTTGATAGTGCACGCAGGTAGTGGAAGTTCCCTGACCTTGCCCCCTCCATATTTTGATCTATTTCATGAGGACAGTAAAGGCACAGCAGGTCCAACAGGAGTCTACATCTGACAAGTCACATCTGCTTCTGGTTAGCTCGTCTGTATGACAAACAGATGCTATCTCTCTGTTGACCCGCCTCTGCGATTCCACACATGACCATAGCTGGTCACGTTCGGAAAATATTTTTTTCCATGGTGCTAGGAGATGCTTGCATGGATTACCACATAATTTACTGCTTCATAAATTTCCACGTGATAGTATTTTAAACATGATATGACACCTGCCATAATCTGCTGGATGTGGCATGGCCAAGTTTACTACCAGGTAAGCTTGTTGTAAATATGCAGTTTGAAGGCTTTGGAGCGTGCAAGATGACGACCGTACCATTGAGGTCTTTCCTCAGCTTGCGCAGATCTCTTTGAAAATCGTCAAACTTCATCTGGGAGGCCTGGAAAAGGTCCTGGGGCTCAGGCAGAGGGTAGACACACGTCTCTCTGCCAGCATCCTGGTAAAGCACAACACACATACGCACACCAATGTCAAAGTCAATCTTCCTCAAACAGGCAGAGGGCCTCTCTAGTATATACTGTACACACCAGGCAAGATTGGAATAAATGTCTTTGGAGACCTACATGCACTTATCAACAGTCCAAACATCTCAGAGAAGATATGACTGAAACTGCAGCGGATAATGACCATTAAGCTCAGAGCACAAGCTGCAATTCTCTCCATCAGAGTTACTACAAGCCATTATGAGCACTACAGCCGTGTCATGCAGGTTGACTTTGGCAAGCAGCACTCTACTGAGTTCATCTCATCTGGAGAACCTAATTATTTACACTAGCGCTCCTTTGGATGCTGTGCCAACGAACAGACTGCAGGTTTGAATGAACCCAGACCAAAGCGGAGCAAGAGATGAAGAGTGAAAGACAGAGAGAGAATTAGAAGAGGGAGCCAGAGGAGGAGAGAGATTTGTTTCTGCTGTAAATGAGGAAAGAGAAAATAAATAATTTGATAAAGGATAAGCCATGGTATCCTCTGGCAAGAGAGGAGATGAAAAGAGAGCTCTGGAAGGATTTCTAAGCAAATCAGACTAAAACAGAAAAGTGATTCAAATAAACAGGAACCAAAACATACCTCATCAAAGTGCCTTAGATAGTAAGCAACGATGTAGGACAAAAGACTCTGGGAGTTATCCTGAAAGAAAGAAAATGAAAAGATCCAAATAAATAAACCAAATTCCTTTTATTTATTAATTTAATCATTTTGGAGCAGGACGTTTTAATTTGCACAAGGCAAACAAGAACAGAGACAGTGGTTATAGAAGTTGGGGATAAATCACGACATTGGAAGAGCCATGCAAAAAAACACAACAGTGCTGGGCTGGCTGTCATAACTCAGAGTTGGTGGAAAGTTTGATGTTCTTTATGGATACCTTACTCGGTCTACCACCACAAAAACACAAACCACTGTGTCCTTATATGGCTGTGCCAAGGGCACACTGAGCCCGTTGTGATATTGAATAAGAACAGCAAACAGAGTGGCCTCTCCTCTAAATCTGCACAGCTACGGTCCTCATGTTTGGCAGCAGTGAAGGTCCCTTTCAACTCCTGGACTCTGCCGTAGATGGGACAATTGTAAAACTAAATCAACACTGAGAGCCACCATTTTCCCACATCCCCTTATTTTCCAGCACAATGTGAATCACAGAATAAAAACTGTTTCCGTGGCTGAACATAAATTACATAAACTTGTCTCCTTTGCTTATTTTACACAAATTTATACGTACACTTCCAGTCTCCGGTTTGCTTGTGAATAACACCTAATTGAGCTTTTGCAGAGTGAGTGATGTTTGCTTTTATTCCAGTAACACACAGACTCACACTGCTCTTAACGTCCTTCAGTTTTGGCAGAATGTCCAAGGTGAAGCCGTCGGCCTGCCCTCGAGACCGATTACCTCCGTTCATGTAGTTGCCAAAAGCCAGCACCAGGCCGAGCACCTGCAATACACACTCGGCACTCTGCAGAGACTGGTGCGCACACACACACACACACACACACACACACACACACACACACACACACACAAACACCCACACACACAAATGGGATGGAGATGTGAAGGTTGAACTGAGTGACAGAAAAGAAAATTAAATGAGAAGAAGGCCGGCGACTCACCTTGCACACCCTCTGAAGGATTTCTACTTTGCGGAGGATCGAGGTGATGCATTCGTGGAAAGTCGACTGAAACAGGATGCAGAACACTCGTTCAGAGAAGTTGGGGATTTGGGATAACTGGAATAGAAACCTGACGAGGGCACAAAATCAGTCACCATGACACATCTGTTGAAGGACACAGCACTCATGTACTAAATTCAATTCAGAAAGTAGCAGCAGGTTCGACTCTTACTGCTCAGGCTTGTCGAGCGGCTTGGCATCCTCCTTATCTTTGGATGATTTGATGTGCTTCTTAATGCCGTCCATCTCATCAGCTTGAGCTCTCTGTTGAATGAAAATTCAGATTAAGATGAAATCTGTTGTAGGTAGGGAATATCATACAAATACAACAAAGGCACAGGATACAGTGATGTATAACTATACATATGAATAATGTCATAAATAACAAAGTCTCATGTTTACAAAGTTTTTTTTTTTTTTTTTTTTTTTTTTTAAACTCAAAAGCAAAACATAAACCAAAAATGTAGAACAAGCTGACCAAAGTACAGTATGTGCATAGTTTGGCATCGAGGGCTCTGATCAGTGACCAGTTCCTGATGTTTCCCTGATCAAACACGTTGGTATTAAACCAGAGTCCTGCTTCTCCGGGCTGCTCGCAGGCAAACAAACATGGCCGTCGCTTGATTCACATGTATGTTTTAGTGTATTTTTTTATGTACTGAAAGTAACATATGTGTCCACCACATAACATTGTCATGTCTAGCAAACCACAATGTGAAAAATTTAGAAAAAGGGACAAGAAAGTTTTTTTTTTACAGGTACTGTAAAGTAGGTAAATTTTCAGAGCTTGTGGAAGGTGTGGAATAAAAATGTCTCTTTTCCTTTGGGACTGGGATTGGGAATTTAAAATTTTAAAAAGTTTGCCGGGTCCAAAATGATAGCTTATCTCATGCATACAGTTTGTTCCAGCTTCTACCGAGGTTTGCCAGCCAATAGGATGACAGCATTGTTAACACGTGGTATCTGTGTTCCGTCAGTGATTGAGAGTCTTGGTAGTTGCCAGTTTTATTATGTAGTTTATTTACCTAGAGTATGCACCCCACAAAAAACAGAGAGAGCTTCTGGACAGGATGTCAGATCAGCAAATCGGCTTTCTTGACTTGCAGTTGTAAACTTGACATTTGGGAGGTGAGGACATCGGCTCCTCTGCGACGGTTAACCATCCAATACCTTTTTTCTGTGTAGGTCCACAGTGACATTAACATCGCCCAAGAATAATTCTAGCCTTAGTTTATTTTTATGAGCTTTGCTCTGATTTTATGTTTTCCTCAGCGCACCAACTATTTTTGGAATTCAGGTTGGAGATACTGCAAACCTTAATTTTCTACACTTCCCAAATGGACCTTGAGATGATGATGTTTTGTCAGTTGCTGTTTTCATGTTCGAGAGTAAACTTAGGAGTCCTGAAAGCGCTTATAAAAACTGGAGCATCTGAACATGGCAGACGGAGATCAAGAAGTGTGATCAAAAGCTCCGGAGCAGCTAAGAAACTGAACTTGAAGTGGGTCTGCTTAGTCAGTTTGGTTCTCAATTTCAGCCTGTAGACAAACTGTTGCTCAAGTGTAGAAGAATTCTAAAATTGTGACAATTTTGACTCAAACTCAACAGCGTGCCAGTTTATACAGCTTACGTTTCATAAATCTTGAAGAGTTGCCTTCAGCAGGCTACATTCCTGGCTATTATCCTGCTGTCAGGCCCTGGACCACAGCTTTATACAAGGTGGTATGAAGAAAAAACAGGCCAGAAATGCCCGTTCGTTTCACAAGAGGCAAAGACAATAGATGTTAATGTGTCTGACGGAGTTGGGCAAAACAATAAAACCATCCCCAGCGAGGGAATGTAAACTCTCTCTCGGAGCCCGAAGAACCCCTAAAGAGTCTCAGCCGTCTGCTCTCTCCCTCCGTTTCCCTCCATCTCTTTCTCTGGGGTTTGGCCCCGGCATGGATCCTTAGAAAACATCAAACGCAGGCATCAAACGCACTGAGAGCCCGATTAGTATTCTACACACCGCTGCCTTCTGTCGACGAGGGCAAGCTCTCCTTCGCCTTCTCTCGAGATGTTTTCAAGTGTAAATATATTTAATACAAAGCAGATCCTTTTCAAAGGGCAGCAGCGGAGCCCAGCAGTGTTTGGTGTAATTGGGGACAAGTAGGCATTAGCGTGTGATCTTTGAATTGCTAGGGCATGTTGCAGAGGTTGTTAGCATGAGAAATACAGTCCCACGTGGAATATCAGATGCAAAGGAAAGTAGGATGATATTCGTGATGCCAGAATTTCGAGCGGTGGCCAAGTGGTATTCATTAGCCAGGTTTCTTGTACGCGAGGCTAAACAGAGCCAGGCAGGGGCTTAATCACTATTTATGTCACTCAATTTTCAAATGGAACAACATTTATGAGATTATTTGTACATACGAGCTGCCAAAGAATGGTGTCCAAATGACAAATTGCGCTGTGTAATAAACATGTCAGGAATATTTACACATCACAAGGCTCTCGCCGCGAAAAAAAAAAAAAAAACAAAGAAAGAAAGAAAGAAAGAAAATCAACAGTTCGAGGTGATTATTTGTAGTGTGAAAGTTCGTAGGAGGGACTGTGGGCTCCGACTGACCTCCGTGACATTTAGCTACTGTCAGCTGAAAGGAGCCTGAAGTTCAAACGATCACGTCTGGGCCCAGATTATGGCCTGTGATACTGGAGGGGAGGGAGCGGTGTCCCACTATCACTGCGACCCCTTCAATGGCGGTGGCTTACTGTTCAAAGCCCAGGCGTGGATACAATCCGCGGCTCGCAGACCGAGCGACTCTGTCGCTGCCTTGAGTGTGTGCGTTTTCCGACCACGCGCGTGCGTACGTGCACGTTTGCGTGGGTCAACATGTTTGTTTGCGAGCGAGGAGTAGAGTGAGCGCCGAGCCGAGCAGCGTGTGATCTCGCTCCTAAGCACAGTGAGTGAGGGTGTAACCATTAGAAGCCCCTCGCATTCCTCAAGACAGGCTGACTGTGCTGCCAACTGTGGTTTAGGGGGCTGGAGACCCACAGACAGGATGGAGTCTCGCAATACAAAAGAGAAACAATTTGGCTCCTCGACTCAATAACACAGCCTCGGGCCATAAGGGGGAGAAGGAGATGGAGGGAGAGAGGGAGAGGGCTTGAAGTCTCGGGGTGAGTGGAGAGGTTAGAGGACTTTTGATCCTCAGTTATGACACATTGGTTCATAACTACAGCTTGTCTCAAGCCTCAGTCCCATTCCCATGATCAACATTATTAATATGCCTCTGGCAGCCAAAGGTCCAGGCCTCCCCTGTGTAGTTGTGCCAGAAAGCAATTCACAGGAATTTCACAGCATCTTAAAACCGTATTGCAGCTGAAATGTGGAAAACATGCCGGTTTTCATGTTCCATTATTTACTGACCTGACTGGGTCCTGAACCGCTGCTATCAGCGAAGGTTGATGAATATTTATTTACTGTACACAAGGAGCCCCTTCATCGCCAGAATGGAGACGTATCGTAAAGCAGTGATGACAGCTCTGTAATTCTCTGTATGCTAATAGTATACAACATAATGTGGTCATTTCACTTGGCAAGGCTCCCCCTTTCTCTCTTTTCTGAAACCACACTTTTCAAGATGGAGCTATGTGACACAAACGCCGGAGTCTCTCAACGATCATTTCGCTTTTGCACGGGGGCTTCAATCAGACCCAGCGTGAAGGAAACATGTTTACCACGTAGCAGCGCCGGTTCCCCCGTCCAGGCCTGCAGACAGACCCACACAAGACTGACTGTGTCGCCAAACAGCACACATACCAGCAGGGTTTGTGGCTCGCCTGTTTGTTTTGGTATCTAATGCACACTTCCTTTAGTTCACCCTTCAACATGGAAAAAGGACTCCACATAGCGTAACATGTTCACAGCGATGTGACATCTCTGATTGCTTTATGTAACAGACTGACCAGATCAATTAAAAAGTGGATTTTTTCCCGCTGACGCTGTAAAAATAAAGCGTCGGCTTCCGATAATCCTCGTAAGGTATCTTTTGATGGATAGCAATTGGTGTTTTGTGGCTTACCCTCCGGGAGGCGCCAAACAAAACAATGCTAACAGCTGATGAATGATTTTATTTCACCATTTTGTTGATAACCGAGCTTGCTGATCCTTCTTAGGTTACATTCTATAATAAAATGATTGCCTGTTATTCATATATGGCATGAAATGAGTGACCATAAATCATTCCATTTGTCACAAGCAAACCGTTCCAAAGTAATACTTTTGCTGAAAACCACAGAGGAAAAGACGAAACAAAAAAAAGAAAAAGGGCTGTAAGGTTTTCCCAGAGTGAAACACCGCAGTCGAGATCAGCCTGAGCTGTCAGTGGTGTTACTTTGTATAATTATTCTGGGTTTGTTGCTCAACACTGTGTATTTATGTGATTCTGCGTTGGCAGGAAATGTATTCCAGTTTGGGATATTGTCTTTTTCGCTGCTCTATTGACTTTACTGCAACCGCTGTCCACATGAGCCTCGATAATCCTCCCTTCAAAGTCAAAAAAATTGGCAAAGTTGAAAAAAATGTTTGTTAATGTCGTGACCGTGAAGACACAGCTCCCCGTTTCCAAGTAGCGCTACGGCGTTGTTATACTCACATTCTCATACAGGGCGTGCAGAGTCTCCAGGTCAACAACGGCGTTGTCCATATTTAGGACGGCTGATGGGGCGGAAAGCGAGGACGACATGGTTAATGTGAGCGTTAACACCAGAGCGTGTCATGACATTTTCTCATTAACAAGTCAGAAATCAAATCAGCACAAACAGGGCTTCCACATTCACAATCTCCAGACGTTTAAACTTTTTCTCTGGGGTTACAACAATGATCAACTTTGGCAGAAGACCTTTTCACCTTTTTTTCTTTTCAGCTGGACCTTAATGCGGCATGAAACAAGGGCACAATTATCCCCTCACAGCCCTCATAAGGCGTCACGAGCCGTATGCTGTGAGTTACCCAGATATCAGCTCTCATCATGATAGCACAGAAGGGGCCACAAACTAAAACATAAATACAGAGGTCTTAGAAATCTGTCAAAGGTACAAAGATCTGTGTTTGAACTCCTGTGTTTGAATTCCTGGTGTCGCCTTTTTGTCTCGGCGCGAGGACCTGGCGCCCGCGAGCATTAATCCTTTGAAAGTAAATGTTTAAAGACAAACAGAGCCCGGGGGTCTGCGGTGTTGAGGCTGAGGTGTTGCTCTGTATGCACAATCGCCCAGTGAAGCACTCGACACCTATATATGTATTTCACCATGATGTGGGTGTCCAAATTACTCACATTGTTTTGATCTGCTGATTTGCTGGTGAGGCGCAGGGGAGGGGGAGGGAGAAGCGAGTGTCAGAGGGGATAAAGGGACTGGGAGCAATGGAGTCAATGAACATTCACTGTTCACTTTGCATCACATCTTATGCTTGGTCACTGGACTTCTTACAAAGCTTTTCACCAACACAAACTTAAAAAGGAGCTCACCTAAAAATGCAAACGATGTCATTATCTACCCTCCTTCCTTCATACTGGAAAGTCAGGTGAATTTTTATGGTCCACAAAACATTTCTAGAGCTTCAGAGCAAAACGGCGTTCTTCTAAACAGCTGAAGTATATGGTACCTGTTTTAAAATAGAAGGGTTTGTCAAGGGTGTAAATGACATCTTTTCTCAACAATTTGAGATCTTGTGACGTCTGGAGTGCCAGACAAGCTGTATTTAGCAATTTTATGTTTTTTTTGGGTCATTTAAAAATATACATATATAAGAGAAGTCCACATATAGTTGTTTAGAGCTGCAATGCTGTTTTGCTGCATAGAAGTAGCAATGTCTTGTGGATTTCAAAACTAAATGAGAAATCAAGAACACCAACAAGTGAAGTGACTATTTTTATATATGTTTATGCCCGTCAGATGTAAGCAAAGGCAGATTTTCCTTTTTTTGATGTTATATTTTGTGGTAATAGGAGGATACTTGGGCAAAAATCAACAACAAGACAAATAAAAGAACTGACCAAGAAAATGGGAGAGTGAGCACAGGATAAAACACGAGCCGACCTTGGTCGGCCATTCAACAGACGGAACAGCAGGATTTGAAGGAATTTATAATTTGAATTGCTCTCCCTCCTCTGAGACAAATTAATACTTTGAACTTTGACAATTGTGTCTTTCTAAACAAAATCAATATTACAGAGCAACCAAATCTGCTAGTTGCCAGCTTACATGTAACCTAAGGTAACGGCACTAAAACAAAGTCGACTTTGTTTGACCTGGTTCTTAATCCTTGACAGCCACAAATAGATACATTACATCAACACTATGCAACCGGCCAAGAGGTTAAAATATTAGAACGGCATTAAAAATAAGTCAAGCCTTTCTTCCAAAACAACTGCAGTTGATAATCTTCATGAAACACTTCCACAGAGGACGCCAGAATCATCGTGAAAAAGTTTCTTGAAGTTGCTCTACGAAACGAGAATAGAGAAGTTCAGTGGAAAAAAGTAAATGAGAGAAAGAAGTTTGGAAAAAGCCTCGAGCAACTCTTGTACCGCTGCAGTCAGTTGTGGCTCATGTTTAATACTTTGATATAGTTTTATCTCTCGTTATGTAATCCTGTAGCCCTTTTAATCCCTTCACTCTTGTGCCACAAGGCCAAATGTGCTCCGTCTTCCGAGTTCCTCACTGTCACTTCTTCACACCCTCTCCTCTCTCCCAGAGCCACCACAGAAACAACTTCCTCCTCTTTAACTCTCCCCTTTCTGTTTCTCGCACTTTTCTCTTGTAACCATTTGGTTTTCATTACCATCTAAACCAGAGGGCTGGCTGGCTGGCTGGTGTGACTGGAGACGGGTTCGTAAAAGACATGGGAGAAATCCGTATCATCGCTGCGACACAGAGCTCTCATGACCAAAAAAAAGCCAGACCCATCTGCCTGGGTCTACCCCGACTACCACACTCAACCCCAGCATGGCGCCGACAACCGCCATCTAATACTGTGACTGGCGCTCCGAAAAGCCTCACAGGAAGCAGACACCGCACGGAAGTGAATGAAACATGCCGAGTGTCGGCCAAGTCTGACAACAAACAACAACAGCTGTGAGGGAAAGAAAAATGTGTTGACTTTCCCGCTGAGCAATGCAGCCGTCATAAACAGACACGATCTGAATCAATGATTCAGGGGTTGTTTTTCCTCACGTTGGAGGTATCCAAGCGATGAGGGCTCTGCTAGTCACCGTCCTCATCACGGAATCAATAGGAAATCAAACGATGATTCATAACACCGGAAGGGATGATTGCGAAGTTTTGACTGATGAATCTTTTTCTTTGGTCATAAAATTGTCCTTCGATTCTTTAATTATCTCAAACCTCTGATGGCACGAGGGAACATGAGCTCACTGGAGGAATGAGAAAACAGTGACATTCCCAATGTATCGTCTTTCGGGAGCTTGTTATTTATGTGAAATAATGAGTAATTTAAGGCTGTAATTATTCAGACCTGATAATCATTCAATTAAAACGCATGACTAAATAAAATAACATGCTTTCTTGGATTTTTTGTCATTGATGCAAAGCGGTAGTCATCTCAATCATTTAGTGCTCCACCAGCCAATGAGATATCTTCTCTCTGATCTTACCCTCCGTGATATACTGACGTTTCCAATCAGCGCTCATTATGTACTATGGAAGGACTGTCTTAACATAGGAGATGGACGACACGCATGATGAGAGTGGCCCTTGCCTGCCCTCCGACTCTGACCTGAGATGGATGAGCCAAAAAACAGGCCAGAAACATAAAATAATGAAATATGTTAGTGCACCATATGATACAGCCGCGGTCGCTACTGCGCACGTTTATATTAATGTAATCTACGCAGCTGCCACGCGCGTTGAGATACAGATTTGAAGCTGTAATAAAGGGCCTCACCGTAGGAGGGTTGGGGACGTGAGGAAGAGTGTTTAGACACATGGATGAGCGAAGACTGGAGAGCAATCAGAGAGTAACTAAAACAGGAAAACAGTCCGTTCCCATCAACATCTCCTGAATGACTTCACTTGAACAAAAGTCGTTTAGACAAGACGGTGACAACTCATCAGAGGAAGACAGAGAGCCGCGCAGGAACACGACGTGGCTGCGAGAGATGGAGGGGAGATTATCTTAAACGAGAGGCGGAGAGTGACAAAGGAAAAACATTTCAGATGCTTTGTAACATTATCGCTTGTGATAAAGTTAACTACTACAGAGGGGGAGGTCTAAGCGTTTGGCGATGACCTCATCTCACTCACTTCTCAGCAGATGGAGAACAAACGTGCGTTTCATGACCTGGGACTGTAGCGCTCCAGAAAACAAACATCTCAGTACAAATTGCTATTTTTTTAATTCAAGGTCCAACTGGTGTTTGTACAGAATGCCTCTGACGAAAGTGTCTGCTGTTTATTGAAAGTCTGCGCTGCTCCTTCACACCTCGGGATGGCTGCTTATCTGTTATTAAAAGAGGAAGATAACGCCCTTATGCTGCTCTGAGGACGGGCTGTAAAATGGGAAACAAGTTATTGAGTTTCTCTTTTTTTGAATGTGGTTTTTTGAGTCCCACTCTCTGGTTTCATGGGCTGGTGTCACACAACTCGCTCGAAGGAAGCGCATCTGTCTTGTGTTTGATATAAAATGTGACACTCTAGAAAACAAGACAGAGTCTGCAGTCGTGTAGCAGCTGTGAGTGGCTGGATTAAACACCATAGTGTTTTTGAGCTAACATTTGCAAACTGACAATGGAAACAGGCTGAAGTTAAGCAGGTATAATTTTAACCACACGGACCATCTTAGCTTATTGTGTTAGCATGTTAACGTTTGTTCAGTAGCATTCAACACAGCTGAGGCTGATGGGAAAGTCAATTATGTAGCTGGTCATAAACCGACGTTCTGGATGAATAAAGAGTTTGGCTAAGGGTGGTGTTAGATCCAAATTTAAGGGATCACCAAAGTTATTATAGTTCTTCCTGAGGGGAACATGATAGTCTGTGACAGATTTCAGGGCAATTCATCTAGCAGTTGTTGAGACATCTCACTCAAAACCACAGATGTCAACCTAATAGTCGCGCCAGAGGAATCATCAGGGGATCACCAGAGTCATTAGGATTCATCGTCTCGGCACCAAAGGTATCAAATTCTACCAGATTTCAGCGCAATCTATCACCAAGTAGCTGAGATATTTCAGTCTGGTCCAAAGCTGTGGGCAGGCTGACCAAACGGCACTGACATCCTTAGAGCCATACTGTGAAACCCACTAATGACATCTATTAAGTTTGATATTAAAGGAGACATATCATGCTCATTTTCAGGATCATAATATCGTTTTGCATTACCACTGCAGTAAGTTGATGTGTTTTAATGCTGAAAAAAACTGTCTTCTCAATCAGTTTTCTTGTCTCTTTAAGGCCCCTCCTACCCAGTCTGCTCTGATTGGACAGCTCAAAAGCACCTGAGCCAGCACCGCTGACAACGACAGAGGAGCTGTGTTAAACCATATCAAATATGTATCAAACTAGCCTAGGTGTACTGACGAGGCGTTTCAGGAGCAGTGATATCTGTGGGAGAGAGGAGCTTCTGTTGGTGCCAACTTTGACCTTTGATATTTTACATTCACGAGAACCAATATAACACACTAAATGAAAATCATAACCTGGAAAAAGGATATAAATGTCTCCTCTGGTACTCAACATAGGAGTGGCTTTATGCTGTATAAGACACAGGTACACTTAGTATCAGAACAGTATTGTACGTATGTTTTGGAAAAGACTGGGGAAAAAAACACAACCTACTTATTAATGTACAGTACTTAAAGATCTCCTTCCCGTGTACCCAACACTGACCATTACAGTGGTGCCTTCAGTGCCACCTGTATACTGTAGCAACAAGTCGGCAATAACAACCACATTTTTCTTTCAGTGTGCAGACACATTGTATTATTAAATCTTCCAAAAGAGCTTCAGGAAGATAAAATACATGACCACATGACGACACGTACCATTATGGATGTCCTTCATATCCAGATGAATGCTCGACATCAGTATACCGACAGCCTGCGAACGCTTGTTGTTCAACAGCTTCACCACCTGAGAGAACCAAGAGATGTGTGAGCAAGCGGGGTTACACAAGGCCAGAGAGAACAGGGATGTTAATACTCCAAATACCACGACATGCACACACACATGCAGACAAGACATTTAATAATTGACTGGAAACAAAAGGCAGGCACATCACTCTCTTTTGTCTGTTTACATCTGTGGGAGGAAAGCTCAAGACTATTTGCCCGCAAACATAAGGAAAATTACAATGCTGTCGAGCCGAATTATCATGATTAATTTATCCCTTCCCTCCAATTTTCCACATCCATCATCTTTCAGTCGTGCAAACAAAGTCCTTTCAGCCAAGATGAGGCACATTTGGAGTATGAACACCAAATACGAGTCCTGCAACTGCTTAAGAGAAGTACATTAGGTTTTATGGAATTGCACAATGCAGGTATACGGCTTCAAGTTGAAAGATCTAAGTGCTCCAAAAGCAGCGATATTAACAAATGTAAGCTGAGTAATAATAGCTCCCACTTGTCAAACAGCCAGGAGTAGAATATCAAACTGGTGTTGTTGTTAGGAATGAATAACTGCATCCAAGGGGGCCGTTATGAACCACAGCTCGCCTGAGTAAGCAGAAGTGTGCGCCGCGGAGCAAAGTGGTGAACGGCTAGGACAGGAAACCTGTAGCCTACTGTGATCCAGACAGAACGCTTCCATGTAAACCAGATCAGACAGACCACAGGCCCCTCAAACACACAGGAAGTTATATCACCAGGCCCCAACTGTCTCTGTTTTTCCCAGCTCGACCACAGTTTCAGGGGACAGGCCGTTTCGAGATATGGCGGCGAATGGCTTCCACCGTGAGCCTGTGATAGTACGAGCGTAGGGTAGCAGCTTAATGGCAGTGAAAAAAAGTCGTTAGTCATGTTTTATAAGCCAACCGCAACTCAGGTTTACATAAAACCAAGTGAAGTAGTTCACTACCAAGCCGACCTAGATGAGATTTGACTTTACTTCTGTTTACATACATCGAAAATGAAACTTATCAGCAGTATTGTATCTTAATAAAACACAGCTGGATCCGCAAACCAATACGATTATTTTCATGACAAACATTTTCAGGACAACAAACAACCCGATTTCATCTAAATGCAGCGTCTTCCAACACTCTTATGAGATCCATGTGTCAAAGTTTTTGGGTTTCGAAGCAATCCTTTAAGTCACATCAATCATACGCTGATGATTTGATCCGTTTAGCATTTCAGCGGTGGGCCAGTGTGGACTTTTTGTCAATCCAATGTAGCTCTGAAGCACATGTGAGGAACAACTTGTCCTCTCAAAATAAATCAATGTGTAAGTTAATTTGTCATTTCGAAATTGGGATCAAGCACAGAGCTCAACCAAAAAGTATTGCTTAGAGTCATCCTGATGTTTTGTGAGAAAGTACCGCTCATCTGAACAACTGACAGTCTGAAGTGAGCAGCAGCGGTGTTTAAGTTTCTGCAGAGTCCACATACTGATCGATAAAAAGTCATATTTACAGCACGATTCAGCAACGACACTGTGTTGGGTATAAAGACACAGGTGCATGCTGATGCAGCTAAAAACAAAAGGGACATTAATTATTTCAGTCTGGCAGATGATTTAGCTCCTTGAAACAGCACAATCGGTGATCGCAGAAGATGACGTGTCAGCTCATGGAGGCAGGCAAGGTACATCCACTCATTTGTCCAATTGCTGCAATGTGTACGAAAAAAAACCCTTCTTGCCTGAGTCATAACTCAGTCAAATCTGAACACAAAGCCATGATTCACATATTTCTAGATTTGCACCGACTTCCACCTTACCGAGGATCTCATTATCTCCAATATCCATCACGAATAAAGATCCACACATCTGCTTTGAAACTATGGGGAAAAAGTTTGATGTGACTTTTGGCCTGCCTAAGAGTCATCACATTTTGGAACTAAGAAATCCATTAATAGCAGTTTGCACATCCATGTGTAGGCAGCAGACAGCGAAATGTTAATGTATAGACAAAAAAATGAGGTTTATGTTGAAGCCCACTGCTTCCCAGTGATTCCGTGGAAACATTATACTTCCTGTTTAAATTGACGAAAACATTGTGGGAATTGTAGTTCCGACTCTTATAAGAAGACAATCCCTGAAAATAGTAGCAGTAATAAGACTGACAGATATAAGAAGAAGTCGGGGTAGTTGGTTGCAGTCTTAATTTTCTTGGCTGGTTGGTTTGTCTGCAGGATGACACATAAAAACTACTGAAAAGATTTACACAAAGATTGGATGCAGGATGGGCCCCCAGTCAGAACAAACCCAATATTGATACTGATTAGGCTTGACTAAATTAAAGGGGACTGTTTGGGCCTTGGCGCTCTACTGAGTACTGAGTATTCTTTTATGCACAAATGCCAAACCAAGTTTCAGCCTCTTAACTGTACGGAATTTGCTGCTTGTCTTTGTCTTTTGTGATTGAAAATTGAATATTTTTTTGGGCTTTGGACTGCTGCCCCCACAACAAAAGAGCTTGTTTCTCTATTTTCTAAAAAAACAGACAATTAATTGCTTAGTTGAGAAAGTAATCACCAGATCATTGCAGGATGGAAAGGTCCAGAAGAGCTTAGGACCTATGCTGCATATCAGCATTTTATTTGACCAGAAGTGAAAACACACTTTGCTTTTCAAAAATCACCAGACCAGTAATATACAAAGTACTGCAGGATTGACCCTGAGTGCCAAGAAACAAAAGCTAAAAATCTTGAATGGATGCAGATCATATCATTCAGCAGGACAACCCTTAACCACGCTCCACCTCCGTATGAAAAGGACAGCAGCATGTACTGTGAGACAGCCCCTCTTTAAAACCTCTCTGCAGAGAGACAGCAGGGTCAGCACATGACACTTGGTGTCAGTGGTAGTATTTCCTCTCATCCAATACTGATGTCAGCCAAGGCCTTTAAACCGCCCGAGTACTGACGTCAGAGCTGCTCTCCAGAGGTAGCTCTGGACAAGATGCTTGTCCCCTCTCATCAGCGAGACAGCTGAACTCACGACACATGGGGGAATGGGAAGAGCTGCTGGTAGTAGAAGATGGAATTGATCGTCTCGGGGCCTGCAGGGGCCGATGCTCATGAGCTGGAAATGTCACAGTTTGGCTCCAAATTGGGGTCATTCACAGTTGTATTGTACTGACCTGTATATTTGATTGTTCTGTTATTGACTTCAATATCTCCAGCAGCATTGTTGTCTTGGAGGAATCACAGCAATGTCACTGATGCAGCGACGACAACGGGAATTTAGAACCCACCTCAATTTGTCTGTTGTACCACGCAATTAAAGTAAAGTGAACCACAATGTCAGCTGGTGTTGTAGCTGATGTTTTCACAGGTCCATCAATCAGAGCAGCACACAAAGAAAAGTCTGCCCTGTGTCATCTCTCGTACCTCTGCTTGCAGGCGTAGTGCCGCCCTGTGCAGAAGTGAATTCCCTCCATTGTGTCTCTCTGGTGTCAAAGAAAACCAGCTGACAGCTCCTGGAGTGTGCTTGATGACGGCTATTTCTCAAGTGTGTTTGAAAAAGGAATTCCTGTGTGAAAGTGTGATTTTCTTGTGAAGGGCATGCCCCCTTAGCTTATCTGCTGTTTCCGATGGCTGTTGACTTTTGTGCTGTACTGGATCAAAGCTGCAAGGTGAGTTCTTTTCTTTTCTTCTCTCCAGTCCAACACACATAGGGGCTTTGCTTTACAGACGGGTGACAAATTCAAGGGAAATTCCTACATATAGGGTGTCTGAACAGGATGCTGGAGCAAAACGTGCCACCAAAACAGCCTCACAGCTGCTTTGTATTGGTAGCTGAGAGTACTGTCTATAAAGTGGGTCTTAATTCAGTGTCAATTTTGAATACATTTGTTTTTGCTTTCTAGCAGTGTATTTCACAAACTAGTACAAAGGTGTGCAGAGTATTTCCTATTGCAGGACTCTTAAGGCTCTTCATACCTTCACGATCACATTATGACCAATTAAGCAGTTTACCTTTGAAAATGAGCATTTTTTAGGCAGGTTTAATGGATTTATTAAGTTTGTATCTGAAAAAGAAAACAGTACATAACCGGTATAAGAAAATTGTAAAAAACTGTTTGTGCCAACACACAGAAATCTCTTAATTTCAAGCCGAAAGAGTCAAAAGTGATGGCAACGACATGCCAAAATGGGCCCAGTGGACATTAAACCATGTCAAAAGGTATTATCAACTGCTAAACCATGTGGCACGGGTGAGTACAACACTAACTTGGAAATAATTTATGTAACGTGGCTTCAGAAACCACAGACTTCAGACCTACACTATTACTATTTGTATTTTCTTTTAATTAGGTTAAGGGCAGAGGAGCTCGACCGCTGTTGAGCCAAACTTTCATTCAACTGGAACAGCTTTTGGAGAAAGTTATGCTTTCGCGTTTCAATTCATCACTTCCAGTAAAAATGAGAGGACTTCCCACCGATGAGACCAACATTTCATCTCGGCACAAACTGTCTACTGGGTCTCAATTAGAGGGGTGAGACGTTCTTCCCCGGTGCAACATTATTTGCGATTTTTAGACATGAATTGGGCAAACAGGCTATTAACATACAAATCTTGTCTAGAGCAGCATTAAATTGTGGATCAAATATTTGACTTCAGGATTGATGGAGTGACATTAAGGGCATTGGGGAGGCAAACAGTCTGACCATTAAACTAAGTCACACAGAAAGCACAATGGGAGGAACCACATCACGATATACAGCTCCCAGGCTTCTCCCTCCCTCCCTTTTCCCTTCACCCCCCCCTCCTTCTCTTTCAGCAGTCATCACCGTCGTGAGGTTTCCTCACCGCACGCGAGACATTGGCTCGGTGCCACTGGATGGTCACGGGGGAGTCGGGTGGGAGCCAGAGCTCACACCACATAATAACTGTCTGGCTGTAGCAGTTCCTCCTGTCACTCAGAGCCACTCAGAGCAGAGAAATGGAAAGGAACGGGGCATCAGAGCAGTGAGAGTGGAGATGGGAAAAGCCCTGAAGAGTGTCACATTTGGGCCATGCACACACATATTTGAATATATAAACAAATCAGCACAGCACAGGGCTGGCCAAAGTATTGATATTACATCCTTATCATGATATGAGACTGTGTATTGTATGCATTTTGCTTGCTCATATGTGTTGTCTTTTCCTGCCTTACAGTAAAGTGAACCTACCAGACTCTTGTTCCCATAGTGCCCTTAGTCATCCAAAAGTCACCTCTACCATATCAATATTACAATCTACAATATAATATATTGTTGTGATGTTTGATTTTGTCGCATCCTAGTGCGGCCTACTGGACATTTTAATGGCTGAGATTAGTTTCTTGGTTTAAAAAACACTGTTGACGCTGTAAATTCTCTGGCTTCACCTAAAGCGGCTTGAGACGTTGATATTCATTTTCACCTGCAGGTATCAGTATTGGCCTGATGGTGCGTTCATGCACTGTCAGCATTATCGGAAAGGCTCAAGTTGGAAGAAACATGGCGGATGAAAGTAATTGGGTTAAGAAACTTTCACCACAGTCATGTATTGTTTCCTTTGAACTTCCTCATCACTCAAACAGCTGTCAACGTGTTGTTTAAACGCTCTGAGCAATAAACTGCACAACAACTTATTTTTGTCGTTCATGTTGCTCCCACATTCTGACAGGATGTACATGAACACACCGAAGTCGGGAGAACCATTTTCCGGCCTGAGAAATGGGACCAAACCAGATGCACCTGAATGCAGCACAAGTAAATTAGTGACTGACACTGATACCCTGAGGTTACGAAGGAAGTTTGCAGTCAGGGTAGCACCAAAGGAAGCAAACGTTCACCCAGAAACTGTGTATTGTTGCAGGTGAGAGAAGGGCACAAGCACCACAGACATTCATGTTAAGTTTATTCTTATTTGGGCCATGTTCGTATTAAGTATATCACTGTTTAATGTTTGAAAAAAAGCAGTCTAGTTATGCTAGCCTCTGTATCTAGACGTACTAAGCGAGCTAGCTGTATAGCTTCACAGTAATATTAGAGGCCTGACAATTCGTGCTATCGTTACCGGTTTACTTGTGTTGTTACAGACTTATTTTATGCTGCAACCCTTAGGTTTAAAAGGAAGTTAACTCAGTCGTAAATAGAAGATAGCCAGGACAAAAACAAAGGAAGCTGATGCCCATCCAAAAATCAAGTATTTGTTGAATTTGCAACACAGTGAAATCTGGCCCCTGAAAAGAGGTGGTTCCTTCACAGTTTGTAACATTAGAATTTCTAAAGTTCTTCTGAGGAGAGGACCCCAGATGTAGTATATTTGATGTACACTGACAAACTGAAAGCAGCACATTCACAGTGAGGAGCATGCTTTACCTGCTTGGCTTTGGACTTGCTGATCGTGTCTGAAATGGGCTTTTTCTTCTCCCTCACAGCACTTTTGGAGAACAGTTCGACAAATTCTTCAAAGTCCACACTTGGTTCCTCGATTTTCTCCCACACCAGTGAGTCATTGGGTCTAAAGATAGGAGGAAAGAGTAATCATTTACATTGCCAGTAGGCAGGCTTTAATCTGCCATGCAATGTTTGAAAAAAAAAGAGTACCCCTTAGTCCACGTTTGCAGTATAATTCATGCCGTAGCCGCACCACAAAAGCCATTTCTAGATTGTCTTCTGCTGTTTTATGAGTACTCATTTGTCATCTTTCGCAGGCTAAAATGTTCTACACTTGTCAAATCCGTCAGCCGAGAAATTACATTTAGAATTCCTTATCAAGCTCCTAGCTTGCATGTAAATCAAGTAGTCTATTTCTAGGACGTGTACTAGATTGGAATTTTCCAGGCCTTATTAAGGAAAAGAAACCTGGTTCAAGTCAATTCACTGCTGACCACAATGCCTGGACTGCATCACTTTCATTTTCCACAAGGTTAGCATCTTTATTGCCATCACAGCACTCGGTTGATCCTAATCTTAAGTGGACAGGCTTCCTCTCAATTCTCTACTGTTCAGAGAATACCTTTGTGCAAATGATCCATATCTATCTTCACTTTATGCAGCATATCCTTACTTTTTAGCATGCAGCTGGATGCGTGTCCAGTAGAGGGGCTTCATTGGCTTGGGGGGCTCTATCACAGCCTTGGCAGGGGCAGCTTCCTGGACCATCATGGAGGGCATGGGACCTGGTGGTGGTGGAGGCCCAAAGCCCGGGGCTGGGGGCGGAGGAGGGGGGCCCATTCCAGGCGGAGGGGGTGGCGGAGGAGGGCCCATGCCCGGCGGTGGAGGAGGTGGGGGCGGAGGACCGCAGCCGGGCGGGGGAGGAGGGGGTGGTGGCCCAAAACCTGGTGGTGGAGGAGGAGGTGGCGGTGGTGGGGGACAAGGTCCATGTCCGGGTAAGGGTGGGGGAGGTGGTGGTGGCGGAGGAGCTATGCTTCCTGGTAAAGGTGGTGGTGGCGGTGGCGGTGGGGGTGGAGGTGGGGGTCCAGAGATTGGAGGTGGAGGAGCTGAGCTGCTCTGTTGCTTCTGCTGGCACGTGCAGCAGACAAAACTCTCTGCAGATTTGGGGATGGACGATGAAACGGAGGACGACACGCTGCCTGATCCTCGGTTGAAAGGCACGTCAAACTTAAGCCCCTCCTCCACAGGCGATGTCTGGATGGACACCTCCTGGCTCATCCTCCCCACTTTTCCTCCTCTCATCTGCGAGGCCTTGTCATAGGCAGCACCCAGAGCTCCCATATTATCCCTGCTGCCCTTCACCAAGGAGGCCTGCTGGCCCTGCAACACAGCAATCTTAATCCGCAGGTCATCGATGGTCCTCTCCAGCTGGGGGATGAGACAGCTTTCATCCTCCGAGGACGACTGACCCGACTTCAACCTGCTGGATTCTGTCTGTCGGCGAACAGAACAAACACATAGCGAAAAAGATTTCACTCAACATGCAACCACATCAGGGCTCCCACACTGGAAACTGTAGAAACTAAAACCCATGAATTTGTGCTTTTGGAGAGAAAAAGTCTTGAAGCTCATACTCAATATTAAAGAAGAAGAAAATATGCTGTTACAATCTCGGAAACACTTTCATTGCTTTATAAACAGCAAAACACCCACAACTGGGGGAGTTTGGTGACAGAGTTGTGAGTTTGAGAAGGGTCAGAAAAGTCCATTATGTCTAGACTCCATCAGACCTCTGGCTCCAGACTGGTTAGAGCAGGGATGAGGGGATACCGAGAGATTTGACCCCAGAGACAGTGAGTCTCGTTGGGCCTCACATGGGGAGGGTCTGTGTCTGCTAGTACACATTCCCCAGTTGTGGTCACAATGCTGAATCTTAAGGAGAATGTTCAGTCAGTATGGCCTTTTCTTATTTATTAACTCCTCCGGGAATCGGGGAGGTTCACTCTGATAATCCAACAAGTCTGTCAAGACAAGCCTGACCTCTGGTGGACAAAGAAGGGTTTACAGCCGAGGCATTTAGCTGCTGCAGTTTATCCAGAGCAAATACTGGGTGAAGAGGCCGAGGTTTACTTTATTCCACGACACTTTGACAGTTCACACAGGTCATGTTGTATCAGATTTCACATCAAGATCACGTATGCATCAAATAACATCTTTCAGTGGCTGATTGTGCACACACCGTATTTTTAAAAAAGCATATATGAATGTCCTTCTTTCTCGCTCTCCATCCAAAGCCCATCACATTATATTTTTCAGTAATTTCACATCTGTATATTTAGCATTACACTTGTAAATAAACAAAACTCTATTAAATACACATTTTAAAGCAACTAAATATAACTCCCTTAAGGGTGACTATTTAGTCTCTCAACATATTCTGACGTCAGGTACTGATGCTTTGGGTTGGCATCCGACCCCAGTTGCCAGACAAAAGCGTCATTGTCTGACAGTCTGGGGGTGAGAATCAACAATCGACCATCTTTGCCAAGTGAGTTACATTGTGTTGACTTAAGGCTAAATAAAGTGGCAGTTTTCTGATACAGAAATCATTTATAGCAGCTCTGCATGCAATTAATATATCAGGTTAGTAGTGAAACAAAAGCAGCCCACACAACAGGATTAAAAATGATGACAGTTGATGTTCTGTCACGCTGTCACAGACTACACACCATACTAGAATTTCTACAAAATGTGTCATAAGACATTTACGCTACGTGTTTTATATGACATGACTTCCACACCTAGAAGTGGAGGGGATGGTGGTGGAGTTACAGGCGACTGCATTACATCATTTGTAAGCATGATATCATTTTATACTTTTGAGGAGGCGGTAAGACAATTTCCAGCCCTGTCTGTGACAACAAAAAGTCAGATGTTTTTGACTGGAAGTCGGGACCCTCCAACCTAATCTGGTGTATTTAACGAGACCTTGGGACATTTCCAGCCATGTTTGTGGCAACCAAAAAGAGGTACAATGGCCTTTTCCTAACCTTAACCAAGTAGTTTTTCGTGCCTAAGCCTAAGCAGAACATAAGCTCAGCACTGTCAGAAGCTAAAATTGAAAACGAACCTAAAGAAAGAGTTGCACCAAAATGAAATATATGTTTGCAGAAATGTACATTGCTGACATTTATACTGGCGATAAATCAGAACAACCGTTACATGCGGAGTGTTGACAGGGAGAACAAACTGTATAATATAAGATGAAGAGAGGATGTAACCAACCTGAGAGTGTAGAGCTCCTGGTGTCTTGGCTGATGACTGACGCAAAGAGGATCTTAAGCTGTGCTCCCTGCCTGTGGTTCGCCCCCCGTACAGTTCCCACAGGTGAGAGGACACTGGCAGGCCTACAGACGCCCAGGTGTACAGCTGCTCCTCCTGCACACGGTTGAGAACAAGCAAGGGCACACACTGTAAACATGATCAGGGATGTTTGTGCTTGAAGCTACTTGTTCCCACCAAGGACTGCTGATTATTGTATGGCATGAGAGATATGTCTGTCTAGATCTGTGAGCTTCCAGCACGGGAATGCCTGAGGATAATAAGCGGGAGCAGAACCACAGAGTTTGTTTTCACTTTTACATCAGCGACGTAGAATTCAGTTCAATCATCTCAAAGCACCGTATCATTTACACAAGACAAAGGGTCCAATAATGGATGATGACAGACACTTTGAGCGATACTGAACTGGATATTTGACTTTCAAAGTAAACCATCCTGCCTTTGTTTGTTTTTTCCCAACAAAAACGTTCCTGTTCCGTCATGAAACATGATGTCTCCACCTGAAGTTGAATCATTTGAGGGTACAGTTATGCCTCAATGGCTGGTAAGAGACAACCAAGCCTCAGAACACATTGAAACACTTATTGCTGCATTTCTTCTTCCGCTCCCTCTTTCTTTAAATGGTCCACCTTTCCAAAACTGGCATTTAGATTTCGAAAGATGCAAACAAAGAGCTTCTTTAGCAGCAAGTTTCTTAATTTACCCCTTAAGTATCAAAAAGGTGCAGCTGAATCTTTTCAATGAACACAAAAATCTTACATTTTAGATTAGAATGTCAGTGTACTTCTGAAATACATGTAAAATCGTGTGAATTCATCCATAATGAATTCACATGACTTATGCAAACTAACGTGAAAATCTATGACTATATAATTGAAAATGTCAAACAAATATAGGTTCTGTAGTTACATTTAAAATCATTGTGTAGTTACAGTGCATTGATTTGTTTGTTGATTGAAATTATGTCATGAAATCCAACTTATAGCAGCACTCTCCTGCAATTTCAAGCCTCATTATTTGAATTATAACAATGCTCGACCAACTTTAAAGATAGTCTGGCTGTTTTTCTGAGTCTAAATAGCCTCAATTAAACATTAAAAGGCCAAAAAACAAGATCTCATGCAAAATTTATGTTAAAAACTGTATTTGTATCTTTTTCTATGAGATGGTTATATAACTGTTTTCACTCGCACCTCTGCTGGCAGAATATTACTGATTTATTATGTTTGTTACAGTGTACGGTAGCCATGTCGCTAAAATAGCGCCTTTTTAATCACTTCAAACAAGCAGCTAATTATAATCTGAGAATATGTGCATTTGTATCTGTATCATATCAATTCACAGTACACGCAAAAAGACTGTAAAGGCTAATTCAGAGGACCCAAAATATGTGTAGAACATTTGTTCCTTTTCCTAAATGCTCACTGCTTTTTATTTTTCTCTATGCAGGTGACTATGTTAAGCTGCTAAGCTTACAAACGATCTGTTAGAGGAAATCAGGTTGGCTGAGTCAGTGATCTCTTTTAACTCCCTTCATAAAACACTATTATAGTCTGGTTTAGTTTGAATGTATTCTGTTTCCTTTTCTTATATTCGCTGCCTTTGTGAAGCACTTCGTAACATACATTTTGAAAATGTCTCTGTAAATTCCTGTGGTTGTTGTGCGCAGTCGTGAATGCACACAGACCACATGAATCTAAAGACTGTGCATGAATCACGTGTGAGCATAGATGCCTCATCCGTTTGTCCAGAGAGAGTTTTTCCATTAGCTGAATCATGGTAACCTGACCTACAAACAAAAAACGCACACATGGTACAAAGCATGCCAAACTGATGCCCTCACAAGCATTTATCCACTCAGCAATGTTTTGCCAAGTGTGAAAAGGGATGACGATTGATTTATTAAGAGTTGCTCTATAACAATCCTCCCCGAGCCCCATTTTTGGACTGAATGAAGCCGGTGGAGTATTTAATTTCAGGCGGTGTGCAGAACAAGAAACAAACTACTCATATATTTGTTCACTGCAGCAAAATATGGTCGTGCAACTGGATACAATGCCATATATAGGTACCAAAGTGCAGGACAAACAGGGGGGTGAAGAGATGGAGAAAGACAAGACAGTGGTGATGCAGTGAGTGGTGGAATTTCACGGTGAACGGAAAAAAGATATAAAAGTGAGATATTAAAAGGTTGCGGGGACAGCCTGTGATGATTTATTTTAAAGGAGAGATTAGCTGTGAGATAGAAAAAGCAATAACAATGAGATCTGCACTCTCAGTGGCAACGGGGAAGAGGTTTTCCTTGGTCAAGATGAATAATGCAGGGCTCGAGGCCTGAAGTAGGAAGAGAGCGGGGGGACAAAAAAGAAACAAAGACCACGGGAGAGCAGGAGTCCAATCCCATCCAATCCTGACATGGAGAGTGCTCTTTGCTGGGGAAGAGCAGCCTGAGCCCAAGGCACGTGGAGCTGTTACATAACATGGTCAGCAGATGGTCTACGCAAGCACAGATGTGTGTGTGTTTGTGTGTGTGTGTGTGTGACTGAGAGGGGTGTCACAGGGACTGCTATTAATCCAGCCATGCGAGGGAATGCCTGAACATGTATGGGTGTCTCCTTTTGTGTGTACGACCACAAATGGAATGGAGTTATTCATAAAAAGAAAGGGCTCTGCTTGTTTGGCCTACTGTGAGCGCACACTATGGCGAGCAGAATAAGATGTGAATACACGGGAGAGATTTTCTATTTATGTGAACAAGATTGCGTATCAGTTGTTTGTGTTTAGGTGTACATACTGGCCGTTTGTGTGCACATGAGCATGGCGTACAGTGTGTCCATGCATGGCAATCTGCGGGGGGAGGAAGTGCACTGGGCAGCCAGAGATCAACACTAATCTGTTCACATTCTTTGATATTCAACAGAGAAACAACAAGGTCAAGGGTCTGCAGTCATGCCGGCCGCCCTGTGAGGCTGCACTCAGGGGACAGCAGAGAGATAAATACGAGCTCCAGCAACTTGACATGGTGACAGTGACGACTTTTGTAGGTAATGTTTACACATGAATCAGATTTGTGCAACCCAGTCTCACATTAAAATGCGTTACTCTAGAAAATATTACCAAAGTTGATCCAATAGTTAAGATATTTTTTATATTATACATATTGAAGTACTACCAAAAAATACACAGCAATCTAATTTGTATATAAACTTTCCAAAGTTCCTTGACTGACCTACAGCATACCAACATGAGGCTCAGTAGATAGAACCGACTGATAGAGGAACTTGATCGAAAAAGCTCCGACAGCCCGCCGTGTTGAACCGTGCGGCAGAATGTGACGCACGTGAGATTACTGGGAGGGAGAATTAAAGATTCATGAAATCAACTTTCACATGGTCACCCCGTCTGTATGCTCCCCTGCTCCTCACATAATGAAATGTCTCTGGAGATGAATCACAGCAACCCAGCACTAAATATATAGAGACATGGATTGGTTAAGCCTCTCTACATTAACTGGTGACTGCAAATCTTTTGAGCTATATTCTTCGAGCAGCACATCTGATAAGCACATGCTCTCTTTAGCATACCAGCCCTGATGTTATACTATCTTCGGGTATGTGAGAAATGCAAATAACTCTCTGCTCCAGCCCTCGGGACGATCACTAACAAGATGCTTTACAGCTTTTAAAGAAAATTGGTGCTATGCTGCTGCAGCTACTGCCTCTTAAAGTATGAAATATTAAAACATATCCCCTCGAGTTAAAAATCAATGCTGTTTCTAAGAAATGCCACATGTCCTCTCCTATAATGTAACTGCATGGTGAAGAAAAACCTCCTCAAAGCTAGACCTCCTATGTGTGGTAGCTCATGTCATCATTTTTGTAGAATAGGCGTGACAGTAAAGACAACAGTCTTACACTAAAGCCTGCTGAGGCAGTGCTGTCACCGTGGAGCTCTGCGCTGCTGTCGCTGAAGGGGTGCAACAGTCCCTGGGCCAGCATTCGGTGACACAGTTCTTTCGCCTCCTCTTCTGTCGAGCCATCACCAGGATGGATACACAGCCTGTCCAACAGAGTGCGACCTGAGGACAGAAGTGAAAAAAAACATGAAACACGGCCTGGAGAATACAGAGCTCCATTTTCTGCTCTGGAGAAGGATGTTCACATAAATAAACCATGAGTCTGGACTGTATTTTAGTTATTGTTTTTCTTGAGTGTTCAAAATAGACACGCTGTGTTATTCTGACTAAAGAGTCAAAAAGAGATGTCTCAGTTTTCAGATGCGATAATTAAACACCTACACGTGCAAACTTTATTCACACCATTCTAAAAGTGGGTGACGAGAGAGATAGTGTTAATTGTGCAGTGCAGAAAGAAATTAACAAATGATATTTAAGGCACAAGTTGCCAGTACATCTAAGAATACTTCTCTAAGGGGAGATGGATTGATTAAATATGACCAAAGAATATGTGTACAAAAGTGAGAAAACACACAGTGTAGATATAGAGCTTGTTAATTCTAAATTTTGAATACAACACACTGAAAAAACACATTAGATCATCTCTGTCTGAAAGCATCTACGCTAACGTCCATATTTAGTCTATGAGCTAATCGAATCCAAACAACTAATGCGGTTAAAGCTACTGTAAGGGTTATTTTTTATTATTAAATTAAGCAGTAATCACTGTTTGAGTGTGTTTGGTTAGTAACTCGTGTCTCTGACATTTTCTAGTATCGCTGCTCAATTTTATCCAATCAGGACAGAGGACTCCATAAAGAGGCGGTCCTGTCAACTTGTGTAACATGCAGATTTACATTTTAGGGCATTTAGCAGACACTTTTGTCCAAAGCAACTTACATCAATTCATACACTGATACATTTAGAGACATCAGATTGCATTGCACCAAAAAATGGATTGGACTGTTGCGGAAAAACTAGCCAATGGATAGGACAGATGTTATGATGGTCCTTCATTACATCCAGTATGTGTTTAGTTTTAACAGATCTGTCATAATCTCAAAACTTGCAAGCGGGTCACGATCCCAGATAAGCTGTTGACCACGGAGGCAGAAGTAATCATTAATGGTCGGAAAAAGTATTGACAATGTGTCATCCACAGGATGCATAGTGTCAAAGAAAGCAGCTCCATTACTTCAGAAAGTCCAACCATGACACACCATGCAGTCAGTTGTTAATGATGTCAGACTAGCTCGATATATTTGTTAAGCATGTGATTCAGAGGACAGCAAATGGATTAAGAAGTCCTGTGACTCATGGTCCTGTGGTCACTGATTTTAGTTTGACAAACACAAAAAGAGGCTAATTCTTGTAACTTGACTGTGTTTCACAAAGTGAAGCCATAATTCTCAGGGAATTTATGTTGTTTGTCTCAGGGATCATGCTGTCAGCTGTGAAATCAGCCGTTCTCCTACGTCCCACTCAATCCTTATGGTTGGATATGACCTGGAAAACTGGCTGAACTGATGGATGTCACATGCAGTGCTGAATGAATGAGTAAATGAAGAAATAACTGGAGTCTCTGTGAATACAGAATTTTGTTCCACAGTCATTAAAGGCCAGATGGACCAAATGTTGACGTTTGGCTGCAGTAATTTCACCTGACGAAATGCGAATGGATCTCATATCATGCCTTATTTTTGTCATGCACCATAACTGTCACTTGGGTTTAGCATCCACAAGTGTGCCCTGTGCCTGTGTGTGCTTTTTTTTTTGTCTGGAATCAGAGGACGGCATCGCCTCGGGTCTGTGTTGTCATTCGGTCGTCTGATTTATGAGCACAGGCCCAGACAGTTGAGAGCAGCTGAGCTCTTGAAAGGCACCACAGCAAGAAAGGAGGACAGAGTGGCATTGTTTCATCAGAGAGTCATTTGTTCTGAAGAAACTTCTCAATAAAAGAACCCCCCACTGTTTCATCGTGAGCTATTGTTCCTTTATACTCAAACTTTATAATCTGCGCTGTAATAATTCCTAGAATGTGATCATTTGTGAGTCATTAGAATGTAAATCACTTGGCAATTATCATAATCACTTCACAGTACGTACCGTTGCGTAATACTTTAATCTCAGATGGGGACGAGGGCTCGGCGCCAAACAAGTAGGAGCCACATCCGACCCGCTGGGGATCCCCAGCAACAATAGTAATATGAACAAACAAAAATATTTTCAAGGAAGGATTCTTTGGTTTCCTCTGATATGTTATGTGGTGAGGAAAGTGTTGCTCATGTGAGAGCAGAGGAGTCGACTCAAAGAATGACTATTTTCTACTACGTAATAAAAAGGTTGAATGATGATAATCCATATTTTTCTCTGTCACACACAAAAAGGCCAAAACAAACAATTAATAAAAGCCCGATGAAGACAATGTCTCTGTGCAAAAGACCTCAATTGCTGTAAAAAAAAAAAAAAACTGATATCACACAGTGGGACTGGGTGACATGTTCCTTGTGCGAACTGTTTTATTTTTATTCATTTTCTCACATACTCGAACAGTGGCTGAAAACAGTCTGCATCGAATGAACAATTTGCTCCTGTTTGAGTAACACTTGCTGAAAGCTACAGTTCTCAGCTGTTTTAGGAGTGTTTTGGGTGTTTTAAGCTTGGAAATTATGCAAGTGAAGTTTTCTGTGTTTTGCTCTTTGCTAAACACTGGTTTTAACTTTTTTATATGTACAATGAGTGTAGTAAGGAAATAAAAAGCTATAATTTAGAGTTGTTGCCAGACGCGAAGTAATACATATTTCAGTGTCCTATATCAATGCCATAAGAAATTATAGAGGAAAGTTTACTGTTTTCATTTGGCGCACAGTCCAGTGGTTCAACGACAACTATGAATCTACATCCGACAGGCCTGAGGCACGTGGGGCACGATAATTTTACATAAATATTCAGGAATGGTAAGAGATAAAGTCGAAAAGTGTTGAGAGAGGAATGAACTGGTTTTGTTTTGTTTTTTTGTTTTTTTTATAGGATTTGCAGATAATGAGAAAAATATATAACTGTTGCTAGCCTTGTTGTTCATGTCGGATCTGTATGTAAATTCATGCAAATGCTGAAGTATAATATAGGTTCTGGCAGATATTGTTCAATACTGTTGGGCCGTGACGTAAACCTGCCAGATGTCTTCAGTTAGGAAGACATTTTTAATTCGTAATCTCTGTCCTCTCTGGCGCTTCATCCAATATTTCCCCAGAGATGGACCAACTGGTGACTATCCATTCACATTATGACATGCCAAAATATATCTTGGGTGGATATACTCATTTAAAGGTTTTGTATGAGGTCTATTAACGGTGCTTCATACCTGTCTAATGGGGCTTTGTGTGTGGCAACAGGTACCTGAAGTTCTCATGACTCACCTGAGAAGACATCCAGGTAAGGTACAGTGTTACTGGAGCTCTTCCGTACGTGATGTGCTCTCCTGGAGCCCAGTGTCCAGTAAGTCCCGCTGGTGTAACTCCTCTCTGGTGTGTCCTGCTCGGGGAATTTGGCCCCACCAACCTGCTGTCCTCTTAGCTCATCATCTGTTGACCAGTCTGAAGACACACCAATGGGCCCAGTGATGGAGCAGGACCTCTGCTTGTGCCTCTTGAACCCCTTGGCCCCGTTGGATTCAACCTCAGCAGCAGTGGCGTCTATTTTCCTGGGAACATTAGGGCTGGTAAGAGGGGAGCCGATTGGAGAGGTGAGCTGCCTGGTGGTGGTCTTAACATAGGAGGGGTGGACTGGAGGGTAGAGTTTGACGGTGGAAGGGGAGCCGGAGGACGTCCGTCTTGGCTGAGAAACATGGGCGTCTGGTGTTAGCTGGCCAAAAGATAAACTACTCTTCCTCCTTTTCAGAGACAGGAAGTCCCGCCTCATAAGTTCCTCTTCGCCCTCCCTCTCCATGGACAGGTCCATGCTGCTCACGCTCTTCTGAGGCCCCATCGGTGCTGCATCTGCCACCACGGGATCCAAGCGGACGCACGGAACGCATATGTTTCTGCTCAGCTGTGGGTGCACAAGTGGGCTCTCCAGGTCATCCTGGGGTTCCTCTGCACTCTCATATGAGTTGGTGGTATTTGTAGTGTCAGGGAAGCTGTATGTGCTGTTGGTCTTTGGGAAGAGGCTGCCACTGCTTCGCTCTGTGTCTGCGGCTGAAGATGGTGGACCACTCTCACTCAGGGACCCTGGACCAGATGAATTTCTTGATATGGGTATTTCATGACTTTCGTTCTCTAATTTCTTACAGTCTCCACTTACTTCTTCAGGTACACATTCGCTACCAAGAGTGGGAGAGAAAACTCCTATATCCAGATTTAATAGCTGGCGAGATGTTACCTTCTCAGGGGCTTTTCTCCCCTCGGCCGCCATTTCCAGCACCATGTCATCGGCCACACACTGGTCTCTAATGGTCTGCTGGATGTCAGACAGCAGGTCTTCATTTTCTGCTGTTGCCGAGTGAAAACTATAAAGGTCAGCATCCGACCCCGAGCTTGTTTTCCGGCTGGTCTCATCCACCAGAGATTGGTGACTGTCTGCGATCAAGCGGCTTAGATCCCCCGTGACATCTGATAACATGCCCATCTCGTCCGCCGACAGGCTCGCCTCCGCAGAAGTCTTGAGTCCTGCTCTGCCAACCTGTGCTGACCTCCCATCCTCCACCGTGTCATCCTTAGACAACCCTTTCGCCTTGGATAAACTCTTCCTGATCTTCATCCCCGAAAACACAGAGCCCTTCACCTCCGACTTAGATTTCTTCTTCCCATTGCTGTGGGACTTTTTAGATTTTTTGTCCACGTCCCTCTCATCAGCATCACCATCACAGACATCCCCTGCTGCTGCTGCTCCTCCACCACTTCCTCCTCCTTTCTTCTGCTTTGCTTCCTGGTTCCCCATGTTCCTGAGCAGGCGGACACCCTTGGCTAACAGGCCATGCTGCTGGGGTCGAGACTGGGCATGCTGGGCGTCCTCCTGGGCTGCTACTGATGCTCTTCCTCTGTTGGTCTGAGCCCTTTCAGAGCTGCTTAATCCCTGCTGTCTGCCCACCACAGTTAAAGGCAGCTGTGAGAATGATGCTGCCTCCCCCAGCGCCGCTGATGCTGCTGATGATGAAAGGAGGAGGAGACTGGCACTGACAGCCGCGGGCTCGTTACCACTCACTCCTCGCTCCCCCTCCCTCCCCTGCACAGCCTCTCTGACTCCCTGATCCTTCCTCTCTTTTTGCCCCTCCTCTCCATCCCCATCTGCTCCTGCACGCTCAGCTGTCTTGCATAACAGGCTGCTGTTCGAGCGAGCAACGCGCTGATGCTCCGGAGTGCGCTGCCCTTGTCCATTTTCGACTGACTGGGGAAGAAGTTGCTTTGGATGCTGCTGCTGCTGCTGCTCTAAAATGCACTGCTGTTGCTGGTGTTGTTGATCAAGGACCGAGTGCTGTTGTTTCCGGAGGAGGCTGGTAACACTGCTCTTCCTCCTGCCTTTGAAAGTGGTAGTGAAGAAACTCTCTTTCAGAAAGGGCACTTGGGTCTCCACTGTCTTTATTGTCTGCATGCTGATTGGTGAGGCTTCATCCGGAGGAGAGGCACTCTAGACTGACGTGGAGGGAAAAGAAGAGGAAATAAAAAATCACATTAATTGATTTTATTTTCAAGCTCAGCTTCACCACAGCAGAAGAGAGGCAGCCTGTTGTCAGTGGAGTCATGGGGTAAAGGTTCAACATAAGGGCGAGCTGACATAAGCAAGCCTATGTCTCATGTTGCTGTGCAGTACATGTATTGTACACAGTGATCATAAACTCTTTACTCCTGTTTCGACTGTTTGTTCCTCAAAACTGTAAACTTCTTGCGGAAATTAACTTTCAACATTTTATTCATAGCCTTTAAATTTTTTATAAAGTTGTTGTGATTTCAATTTTCTCATCAGTGAATATTTGCCGTCTTTCTTCTTCTTTTATGATATTAAACTAAATGTCTGCTGTCAGCTGTTGGGCTCTAGGAACTTGTGATGGACATTTTTACCATCTCAAGCATTTTATAGATTAAATCATTTATCAATTAACTGGGAAAATAATCGGCAGACTAATCTGTAATACAACATATTACTGTGAAATATTCAGTTTATATATTTAAGAGCTAATAAAGTACATCAGTGCAAGCCTGGGAGCTGATTATTTCCTCTGGGTGTGGTACAGACAAAGTAGAGACAAAGTTACACAGTTAGTGGTTTGAAGTTACAATTCAAATAATGTAAGTGAAACTAATTACACAGAAGCAACAACAAAATAAACAAATACATGAATGACACATTCTTGAAATTAGGGTCCTAATTAAAAGAAAATGATTTACCAGAAAGTAGAAGCACATACACTCATTAAAGTTTGTGTTCGTACAAACACAATAACTGATAAGAGTTTCCCTTTTCTTGAGTGCTTGAGAACATCTTGGTCTGTTTTCAGTAAGAAACAACAAATATTAAGTCATAACATTGCAGCACAAGTCAAATTTGTAACATTTAAAGTCAAATTGGTGATCAAGCACATAAAATGGTAAAAAAAATAGTATATAAACCTCTTCGTTAAAGATTTTTAAATTAGCAATGACAGTGTACTTGCATGACGGGTGGATTCTCCTCCGTGGATCAGCACCGACTGAAGAAAACAACACAAATGGGTGTTTGTCTCTGCCTGTGAGCCGCTCCTTAGCCATGGGTCACATGAAGTTGGTATTTTCCTCATCACATGCCTGGTGTCCCTGGACATCTTCCATTAGCACTGTCTGAGACGCCCCCACTAACTTCATCAGGATTCATCATGGGAATATACAGAACTGTGTAACAGTCAAAGACCACCCTTTTGTTTATTCAGTTTCTGGTTAATATTAGACGCACAGTGTTAATGCTGTGGTGCTGACAGACAGTAATGCAATGCTCACATTTAATGCAAAATTGGAACAAAGTCGGCTCCACCACCACCTCCTCCGCCTCCGCCTCCTAACATTTAGTCAACTAGTATTTTCTACCTTTAGTTTGTTGCTCCCTGGTGCCACTTTTAAGTCCTTCTCTCTAATCAAGAAACAAGTTTCAGCCGTGTCCTCCCAACATAAGCAGTTACCAGACATGTCAGAAGGCCTAATGTTTAATTCAAACAGCTGAAGGTTTCTGACGAGGGTGGATATATGATCATTAAATCACAAAAAGCAACAATTCAAATTTGGTGGTTTTCTTGCAAGCAGCAGATAAACATTTTTTGAAATAAATCCCTCAAAAAAAAAAAGAAAAAAGAAACTATTGAATAATAAAAGCAAACAGTTAACATATTCAGCTACATCTTACAGTCCTACGTTGTTGGTGTAGAGGTTTGTGGTATCTTTTGCCGGCTATAAAGCTAGAATAACATGCACTGTATGGGAGAGGAAAGTCCCTGGCTTCTGGCTTTTTACATGATGAGACCGTAAAAAGTAAGTATTAACATCCCTGTCACATATCTACTGCTGATATCACACATATAACCAGCAACAATACTAACTTTTTTTAAATTATTATTATTACCGGTGGCAACATGCTTATACTGGATAATATACCAAATTTGCAAAAATGGAATAAAACATGCAGAGACTCACCCAGCCTCCATTAATAATGGCTCTTTGACAAGGCACCCACCTGCTTTAGTGGGCTGCTGTGGTCACAAAAGTGTGCACAAGTGTCTGGGCAATACTGATACTCATTTATTTGAGCCCATTCTTAGAAAATTAAGGTTAAAATAAATCAAAGTGAGGGCTGGGCACATGGCCTTGAAATAATATTGTGATATTCTTAGGCTATACCATGATTGACAATATACATTTCAGTATTTTGAGATCTAATCAAAAGCAATACATTAATGTTTGAATTAGATGACATTCACAAATGATAACACAATTAGATTTCTGATAAATGACAATAAGTAATGTGTATATAATGACTAAGTATGTCAAGACAACGACAGACAGGAAAAGACAAGATTTATGTCATATCATAATACAATGATAGCAGATGATATATCGTGACAGTAACAATGTAATATTGGTATATTGCCCAGCCCTAATCAAGATACAAATGAAAATAACACAATCATTAATTGTGACACACATGCAAAATAAAAATAAAAAATCACAAGTTTCTGTCAAAAAGTTTTTTGTTTGTTTATTGACTTAAAATATGAGTATGATCAGCATACTTGAAATGTAACAAAATGTTTGTGTTTTACCATTTTGGTAGTTTACATTCCCAATATTTAAGTACAAAATTCTCATATTTTGACGAAGAATCTATCATGACACTGGAGCACATTGTGTTGAAAGCAGACAAAATCTCCACTAATGACAGGCATGGGATCATTTCTAAAAATCTCTTCTGCATACAGAGCACAAGTCCCACCAATATGTGTGACCATGGCATCTAACATCCACTCGCCCTCCACTATAACAGCTGTCCTAACACAGTTTATCCTTTAATACCTGCTGCACATATATTCAAGATTTGGGTGTGGCGACAATGTAAAAACCAACAACTTAAGATAAGAATAATATAATGTGCAATACAATAAAAACTGAAATAAATTCTTGCCTTGCTTTACATCTTTAAGCAGACTTATGTAGTAAAAACCTGATGCACGTTAGACCAAAAACAGCTGTTGATCGCATTTACAAATCAATCGCCGTAAGTCAATTTAATTCATAAGTTTAAAGAAGAAAAAACTTCACCCATAAATAATATGAAATTAAACACAAAAAAACTGGTTATGACAGAAAAGAAGTTAAAATATTGTACCTTCAGTGTTTTTTTGTCTTCATATTAGCACAATGGGATTTTAAATACTGCACTGACAATGATACAGCCTGGACAACATGTCTTTCTTAAACCACTAGAGGCTGCCATTGCTCCACTACATCAAAGATGAGCGGCCTTTTACAAAGAATTCCTCAGAATCATCACTTTTGTAGAAATTTAAAAGATAGTGTAAAACCAAAACACACATCTTTATAAATGGACATCTTTGTGTTTTTGCAATCAATCATTGTGTATAAAGTCAGAAATATCCAAATGTTCACAAACAGAATATCATTATTGTATAATCATTACTCATGACAGAGAACCGCAAGTACATAAAAACACAACCAATGTACTTTTAATTGTCTCCACCATAAAAACCACAACAATCACATTGAACACAACAGCAGTTCACTGACTGTGGTGCCACACAGAATATTCACAACTCAGTTCATCAGAAGAATCATTTTTCAGACTGGCTCAAAATCTCAGGAATATCTAGAAAACCAAAGATGAATATCACAAAAAACAAAACAGAACAAAAAAAAAACAGATCTCTGTTGACTAAAAATAAGGACACAAAAGGAGTCTTTATATTCCATCAGACACACAGGAAAGCTATATCCATTTAGAAAGGCAAATGTACAGAGGTTCTGATAAAAACACATGCCAATCAAGAGGACGGCAGGTCAAATCAGCACAATGCAGAAGCCTGTGAACACAAAACAGTTTTGTCCTGGCTCTCAGTGAAGACTTACAGATACAAAATTTTATTTGAAATGCAAAACCACTCTGCACATTACAGATCTAGCTACCCACAGAGAGAAATGATAATAAATGTGAATCCCCAACCCTGTGACAAAGAGATCCTTCCCCTTGTGTCAATTGCACTTCAATAATTCACCTGCAATGCATTTTAAAGCCCTTTTCTAATATTTTCCACTCAGTTCATTTCCTCTCAGCCGTCCTCACATGTACTAAGGTGAAATGGTAAACAGTTCTTCGAGGACAGAGGGAAGGCTTTCATCTCTGGACCCCACCTTAAACAACCTTTCTTCATACACACAGCTTTGCTATACGGATGCACCGACACAAACACGTACCTCAGACCACCACATAGGACTGCTGTGCTTGAAATATCAGCAGAGAAACACATTTAGGATCTCTAAGCAAAGGAACGCCACAGAAACAACAACATGGATGTTTCTTTTCCTTGTCCTGTGTTAACTCTTTTTATTCTCTGTTTCAACTATCCAAAGCCTTCTGTCTTTTATGTGGACTCCCTGGGAATTCTCCTGTGGAAGACCACTGACTGAGCAGACTGCCTTTGTTGGAACTGCTGCTTCCTCCTTTTTTTCTGGTCCCAGCGGCAGAGCAGTATCATCTTAAAAGTTGTACGGAAAGTCTTGTTGCACAAGGCGTAGCACATGGGGTTGACTGTGCTGTTGACGTAGCACAGCCAGTACCCGACTGCCCACAGGGTCTCCGGGATGCAACCTTTACAGAAGGCATTGATCAACACCATAATATTGTATGGTGTCCATGTGATGATGAAAGCAAAGAGGATGGCACTGAGTGTTTGAGCTGCCTTCTTCTCCTTCACTAAGGACATGCGCTTCCTCTTGGTGATCTGAGTCCGAGCTCGAGCTGCAAAACGTTTCGCCAGAGCTGCCTCTTTGAAAGACATTGGGACAGATGGGGATTTAGTAGTGGTGCTGGTGGTAGTACTGTCGGTGGCAGTCGGTGTAGCTGTTGTGGGATCATCCAGATTGCCTTGGTTAGAGGAAGCCTGGATGGCAGGCATTGACTGAATCTTGCGTGAACAGAAGCGTTGGTGGTAGCTATTTTCTGAACTGTTTGCTCCATCGGGAGCATTGGTGGCAGTGGTGTTGGTTGTGAGTGTTGAGAGGCTGTCTCGGCTATACTCTGCTCCCCTGAGGGGATCTTCCTCTGAGGCCGCATCCAGATCCTCACATGAGGTGAGTTGGGAGTTGACAGCAGCCTTTATACCAGGCAGGCTGAGAACAATGGAGAAAATAGCATGACTCTGGGAAATCATCTCTCGACCCCCACAGTCCTCATCCTCTGACGACCCAGACTGGTCCAATGAGGCTGCAGCATCATTGTTGTTCCAGCTGTCGCTGCTGCTCTGGTCTGGATCACGATCCCTCTGCCTGAGACTACCAGGTCTCCAAGAACGAACCCCAGGCCAGCAGTGGAAGCGCCCAACCAGCTCCCGACACGTGCTCTTCCTCTTAGACAACCTGGTCAACTCGTAGCTGCTGCAACTTCTGGAACTTCCTGTTTGATGGACAAAACGAGCTCTCTCACCAGCACCATTCCCACTTCTTCCTCCTATCGCACCACGTCCTCCTGAACCCTGCAACCCAGCCAACTCTTTCGAACGGTTCTGCGTTTCCTTGTAAATGCGCCAGTAAAGAACACTCATTATTGTCACAGGCAGATAGAAAGCTGCCACCGCTGTGCAGAAGGTTATTGTGGGCCGTGTGAGGAACTGAATGTAGCACTGATCTGAGGGAACTGTCCGTTCACCCTCAAAATACTGCCAGAGTAGGATAGCTGGGGCCCACAACACAAGAGAAACGAACCAGGCCAGGCCGATCATGATCCCAGCTCGCCTTGTCGTCCGTTTGGCCCTGTAGGTCAAAGGCCTGGTGACTGAAAAGTAGCGGTCAAAGCTGATGACCAGTAGATTCATAACTGATGCATTGCTGGCCACATAGTCTATGGCCAGCCACAAGTCACAGGCCCAGGTGCCCATGGCCCAGTAGCCCATCACGAGATAAGCCGTGTAGAGGTTCATGGAGATGACCCCAATGATGAGGTCAGCGACAGCCAAACTCAGCAGGAAGTAGTTATTGACCGTCTTTAGCTGGCGATTCACCTTGAAGGACACCACTACCAGGATGTTTCCGATGATGGTGATCAGTGACAGCATGCCTGTCAGCAAAACAATGAGGACAACCTGCCACATAGGGTGACCACCCAAGGGATCAAGGATTGCAGTCCCATTCTTGGATTCTGAAGTAAGGTTTAAGAGTTTGCTGGTGGAGGATGAATTATCATCCAGGGTATTCACATGAAAAGCTGGCCAGGAGGGTCCTCCAGTTCCTCCTTGGTGGAGGGCATTGGATTGAGGGAAGGCTCCGGCTGCTGGGGTCGAGGTGTTGGCAGTCAGGAAGAGACCAGGGTCTGTGCTGTTTGAGCTCATTGTTATGTCCTGGCATATTCTAAAGAGAGACAGAAGCACAGAAAAGGGAGGTAGGAAGAGACAGAGAGGGGAGGGAAGAAGGACTTGGCACAAGAGGGAGAAGGAGAAAGAGGGGAAAAGGATAGAGTGACAAAGAGAATGAAACAGAGAAAGGACACATGAGTAGGTAGGTGACATTCCTATTCATATCCAGTAGGTGAGGCTAGAAACCCATTCTACCAAATTAAGTGTCTGAAAAAGGCACATATGTTCAGCTCTAGCTGGTCTAGCCTGTTAAATAATCACTCATAATTTAATGTGTAGACTATCTGTATGCACACTATAAATTCATTGCAAGCCATATATTAGATTACAACTTGACATTTGAATCAACGAGGCTAGACAGCCAGCACTTTTGACTGCAATCAACACCTGTATCTTAGAACAGCCAAGAAAATTGCAAAGAAATATCACCTACACACAGGTAAGAAATTGGGATTGCACCTTGCATTTGATTAGTGCGTCTGACAGGGGTGGTTTCCTCCTGTCGGATCAGGTGTGGAGGTGCACGCTGGTGATCTTTATCCAAAATTTAGCTCTGGTGTCTGGTGGCAGCTCTGATGTCACTCTGTTTGTCAGTGTGCCAGTCAAACACAGAGTGTAGTTACACCATTCAAACTGCATGGATGGATTTTTCTAAAATATGAACACGGCACAGCTCTCTGTATCAAGCCGAAGACTGAAATACTAACAGGGCCATGTTGCTGGCTCCAGCTCGGCTGTAACATTATACAGACATCATTTTGAGTATGTGCTCACAGAAGCACAAAGAATAGGGGACAAAGAGAAGACAAATTAGTTGAGGAAGCACTCCTGGGAGGTATTCTGGCATTTCTTCCTGTCTGAATACAGACATTTTTGGTGTCAATTAAATGATGCAAATGATACCCCAGTGCTGGTTCATTCGCCACCACATTTGATCCTTTAAGAAAAATAAAGTTAAAGACATATTTTGGCAGAGAAAGTTACGCAGGGAGAAAAAAAAAATCATAATGGTGAAATTGAGAGACAATTATCACTGCATGAGCAGCATGATCCTGGAGAGTAGAAAGTGCTGTTTGTTGTCTGATTGGAGATCACTTCAGGATCAGAAACACAAACAATAAACATAAGATACTGCTGTTTCTGTCAAAGTGGTTCTTGGTAATTGGATAATAATGTGAGGAACTGCCATTTTATAAAGCAGCACGCACTGTTGTATTTTCAAGTTTTGCTGTGCAATCATTTGTTATTACCATGGTGCTTTGCATTCAGATTAGTGCATGTGCATAAAAGAAGAGATGCTTAACAACAAACATGGTGAAGAGAGGAACATGGAAAGTGCTTTTTAAGTAAATGTAAATGTCCCTACTGTTATTATCATGTATAAATAAGGGCTGGTTGGTATAAAACTGACAAATCTCATTCAGTATTGTTCTTTGGAATATTACCAATATCATCTATCTAAGAAAACATTCTGTCACTTTTTTCTTTTTTACCTTAAAATGACAGCCTCAAAATAATTTTGATGGTTCAGTCTCTTGTAACAGGGTGAATGGTGTCTCTGTCTCAGCCACTCCGTCCCTCATCATTTCTGCACTGTGTACCTTCAGTGAGAGGGTAGGATCACCGCGTTACATACATGTTGACTCAACATACAAGTTTTTTAACACATAACGTTGTTATGACGACGGGTTTTGTTTGTAGTCAGCACTTACATTATGTCTGACAAGTTGTTACACACCTGGGGTTTGTATTTATGCCTGCGATGTTGCACTCAGAAACTGTGGGGGGCGCCAAATCTCACAAAATGCCAATTTCTACATAATGTTGCTTCATGTGGGCATTGATATAGCTAAGGTTGAGACATACCATGAATAAAAATGTGTTTATGGGGATGAACCACTTTCTTAAGCTCCCTATAGGATGAATTTCATCGTGTACAGTATCCGTGGTAACGGTTAATAGCACTTCAATTGCTACTTTTTGACAACTGGTACAGTCAATACTATACATTGGATTCATTTAAATGCTTTCTCCACATGCTTGCTTTTCATTGTGAAAGCCATGAACATGGTGTTCTTCCGCTGACAATATTGACAACAATTCATTTCAAACCTGCCACTAACCGACAGCGGCCTGTGTGAAGAGAACAAACAACAACCTGTTTCCATGGCGGACGAGTTATATCATCAAACGCTTCAAAAACACACACATACGCGCCATTTACACTAATAAACCGACAAACACATGTGCTGGCAAACACTTGTAAACGCACAATAACACACACACACGCCTTGACAGAATCTCAGACTTCCTGCAGAGCAGTTAAAGAACCGCAGTAGCCAAAAGCGACTGACAGCCATTTGTGACACTGAGCGCACACCGCGCTCTGACCGTTATCTGGAGGCTCCCCGCTATTCCCACTGTGGACATGTATCTCTGGGCCCATGCACATATGGGGCGAGTATGCGCTCACATTTCATGCATCTACTGTTTATGTAAGCCCAGTATGTGAAGAACAAAACCAGATGTAGACACTTTAATCAGCTAGGTGTATATAACAAATATGTAGTATTAAACAAAATTGCCTACAAGGAACAAACTTAAAAGCCTCTTCAGAAAACAGGCTACATTTATGTTTCTGACACAGCCAACTCTACTGAGCGTGTGAGACTGCAATGTGCTGCTAATAAGTGTTAAATATATTTTAATTGGCTTACGAGGGCAAAATGTGCCTGTGTGAAGATAAGGGGCTCTCACAGTCTTTAATCTGCTACCTGGATTTGTTGTTAACAAAGAAATAAAATCATAAAAGCAAATAATGACCGCCTCAAAAGTCAGACAAATTACAGCACAGTCAGGTGTCCTGTGTGGGGAGTGGAAGCATAGGAGGCATGCACAACAGGGGTAAAAAAGATGAAATCATATGGGGATAGGCCAAATGCTGAACTCCCTGCAGCTTTTAAAGTCACAGGAAATAGGCACAGGTGAGTCAAGATGCCACTCAGCTGCAAAGATTTACAGAGTGCAGCGCAGCAAAACACTGGCTGGAGAATATAATGCTGTTAAATATACAGTTTATACTGTGCATGTGTCATGTTTATTCTGTTATTTATGCAGAACATTGAACCAATATTTAAACACAGAACAATTAAGCCTTGCTGTTGCCTCAAATTGCAACGCGTGACAAGCAAAAAATTTGCATCTGCAGTCCCCTGGGAGCAGAAACTGGCTGTGCAACAGACAGATATTTGCTCTGCTTGCTTTCCCCTTAAAATTGAACTGATCAAGCCCATGTGAGGGAAATGACAACATCCCTTTCCAGGGATTGGTAGGCTAGCTACACTTTTGACAACCAGTCGAGCCATTACAGCACCTCCCCCTCCCTCCCTCTCTCTCTCCAAGCCCACGTCAAGCCCTGTATCTTAAGTTCGACTCCCAGGCACGTAGGTGGGGTGATTTCAGGTACACAGAGAGATCGATACTCATTTGCTGTGTTACAACACAACGTGTTCCCTGACATTTTGAGATATTTGTCCCAGCAGGGTTGAGCAGTGCAATCCAAGTTGGGTCCAAGGATCCATCTAAATGATTGGGTGAGTAACACACGGCCATTTCAGGCTTCTATTTTCAGCAACTAATCCAGCCAAGCAGCGATACGAGGGAGATGATGTCCAGCAAGGATGAGTCATGTATCAAGTGCATTTAATAAAGGTTGAAGCTGCTATCATCTGAATCTTGGCCACTTTGGCTTTCTCCTTGAGTGCCAAAACATACCTTCAGTTAAAAGGGATGCCCTTCCTCAAATTTTATTTTTCCAGGTATTTACAAAGGCAAACAGCCAAGGAGGTTCAATCAAGAGATTCCATGTTTTACAGGAAAATGGAGAATTTTGTAAACATGCTGTTTTTCTTGCTGCCTCGTCTAAAATTTCATAATTTAATTTCCTAATGCTCAGGTCTGTAATGTGCACTTTTGTGTTTGAGCCAAGTGCAAATATACATCTGGAGTTTGACAGGGGTTTCAGCAGTTTACTGTAATAAGGCATTATTGTAAAAAACAAAAGGCATAAGCAGCTTTAACGCAAAAAAATAGACTGCCAAACAAGGCATAATAAGACCGACCATGAACTCTGTACTAAATATACTCTCTCTATGAATTTATTTGCTGGACAGGCTAATGAAAACAAATCAACAGTTGCAGGGATATTGGACTGACAAAACGACAGTCCGGTATTGGCAATTCCAAGAGCGTTAAGTTCAGAATGAATGCAGACATATTGTTAATTAACCCAGCAGATGCAAGCAACAGCTTTATGATAACCATCACTGGCTGGGCCTCACTCCACTGTTAAATAGTATGCATATTGCTGCCTTGCGGCAATACGACAGACGGCAAATGTAGAAGAGAGTCAGGACTTTAACTAATGATCACTGACCATGTTTCAAAAGCAACAATGCCTTTGATTTAAATGTGCCACTATATAAGTTCTGCCTCCATGGGTTGAGTGTTCTGGGAGGCATGACTGCTGCTCTGCTTTACTCTTGTTTATCGACCAGCAGTGATCCGCGGTGGTGACCTCTATGTCGAGTCGACTAACGCTGGAGAAAAAAATGTACTTTACCTAATAAAGACATTAGAGAGAAGAAATGGGAAAAGTGGAATGAGAACCAGAGTCTCTGATGAGTGCTGAATTCACTGAGTGTTTACCTAAATTTAAACACATGGACACGCACACTGTTGCTTGCTAACACTGTGTACAGTAAAGTAATCTGGCTGTTCAAATGATCAAACTTGCTTTACATTTGGTAAACACACTTAAAATTTTGGGATAATATAAATACACAATGCAACAAAATATACAACAAAGGTCTTGTTGTTTTTAAACATTTAAATGCAGAATTCTTACATATAATATCTTTAGGACAATTTGTGGCTAAGGGGTGGAGCCAGCATCTTATTGGAAGGTCACTGGTTCAGTTCCCCTGGTCTGCATGTGAAATTGTCCTTGGTCAAGATACTGAACCCCAAAAACCACCATCAGTGTATGTATGTATTACTGTAAGTCGCTTTAGACAAAAGTATCTGCCCTGAATGTTATTGTAATTTAATAAACAATCTACTGTACCAGACCATCTCAAAGCCTCCGCTATCCCTCAAACATGAATGATGGGGTGTCACACAATAAGGGATGGCACTCGAAGAAACATATTGCCTAATCCAGGTCATATAGAGTGATAAAATGAGCTGAGGGTGTTTATTTTCAGGGTGAAATGTGATCTAGAAAACAATGTCACCACACACACTGCAGTGTGCAGTTATCGATTTCCGTCTATTGAGCGAAGCAGCTTTGCTGATACGCAAAACCCAGAGTGGAGCAACTCTGACCTAGAAGTTTTATCTTACATTTGCAAATACTACACCAACACATGAAGTGAGCTACGACTGCAGAGGCTAAAAATAGACAATCAAACACTGTGTGATCTGCCCTGTGGAGTATAGGAGGTGATGCCACAACTGCTAATAAGTTGGGAGGTTTAAAATCCATATCGTTGCACAATTTGACCCAAAGTAAAGACCAAATCTCTCTTAAACAAACAGTGACTAGCAGGGCAAAATGACACTGACACCTGCTAATTATACTGACCAATATTGGGATTACAGATTCAAAAAAGATAACATGTAGTGGGTCGGTTCATTTAGATTAATGAGAACATTTTTAGAGATATTCCGGTGCAGCACGTACAGAATGTGTCATATGGACCACAAAGAATGGTGTAACTTGTGATATCCCAAAAGAGAATCCACGTGACTTTTGAGTTTATTCACTAAACTATTATGTAAGCTCTGTGTCTGAAAGCCTTCTTCATAAATCATCCTCCAGCTGGACACGGAGCACAGGAAGCAATCAGTTGTTCTTACCCAACCACTTCTGACATGTCGTCCGGTGAAACATCAGAAACACTCTGACAACACCAATCTGTAGACTCATAAATGTCTTCAAACATTCAATTCTTCCCACAACCATATTGAAAAAGTCTTTTCTCTGGAACAGAGATAAGTATTAAAAGAGTTTCTGTTATTATAATTCAACACAGGGATCTTTGTAGCAAACAACTCAGAGGCTGGAAGAAATGAAGTACAAAATTCTTTGTTACTTCAGTAGATTTTTCTATCTGTACTTTACTAAGAGTATATATTTTTCCTCCTGACATTTTAACACAGATATCCGCACTTTCTCCTCCTTCCATTTTCAAAACCAGACTCGTTACTTTAGCTTGAATGCATTTGAGGGGATTTATAGATTATTTTTATTTGCCGTCACCGTACACCGCCTTCCCAAAACCATAAGACTGATATCGATGTCAGTGCACATCAGCGAGACAAAACAAAGATGTAAAAGACGCGACAAGACAGAGAGGGACTATATAATTACAGCGTTTGTTGAAAAGTGTTGAGCCAAAACCTGATTTGAAAACCTTAATTTAATACTGACAGTCCTAAAAGACTACACTGGATGGTTAATACTGCTGTCTACAATACTAAATGTCTGAATATCAATACCAACTACATTTTAAATGAAACTGAATGTTTTTTCCTAGTTTTATTGGGGTTGATACATAATGAAAGTCACTGGTCTTTGAGTGCTTGTCCTTCATACAAGATAAAGGGACTTTGCGGTTGCACAGGATGAGCTAAATCTATCACAAGCTGGTTGGTGATGATGGGGCTGCTGCCAGAAGATGGTGGCAAGGGTTGTGAAACAGCTCAAGGCCATCTGTCAGGTACTCACTGCTGACAAGAACAAGCATTTAGTGCCTACTTGGCAGGAGACGGAGTCGCCGGAGTCCATGCGGGACGCTCTAAGGCGACTCTTAAACTTCACAGATTCTCAGTCAGGCAAATCTTAAGTGAGCGTGTTATTATGTGAAGCCTTCACAGCACCTCCTCCGAACAAAAGGCTGTGAAACCTGTCGATGGTGACACAGCTCACAAAGGATGTCCCCCCCACCAATAGTCTGTCTCAGTGAGAAATATGACGAAGGAAAAGATGACACGCTGGGCAAGACAAAAGCTTCAAGACATGAAGGTAACAAGGATTATGCCGTCAAAACGATGGCGGTGTCTGATGGTTGAGGGTGGCCACCATCCAAAAACTTCAAAAGGCATTTAGAGGAGAAGCTGTGGAGGAGGCGGCAGAGCCAGCTGCTTCAGCTCTACCTGCCAAGAGGTACAGATAGTTAGAGGCTATTCAACTTGTCTTTTTAAAGCCATTTCGATCGGGCCATCGCTGTGACCAGTTCAACCTCTGACAGGATTTCAGGAGGTAACTCTAAAAACAGCTCCTCTGTCAGCCACTTTACTGAAGAAACTTTTCTGTTTAAACTTGAGCGATGCTGCTTGTAGCCTGATCAAACCCAATTTTTGATATTATTTATGATCTGCTGTCTTCAATGTCCGTGAAATGTATTTGCATTCCGCCATTCCGTCCCTGGAGTCAAATTGCCTTCACATGCGAGAGGGGTTCATAGGAGCTAATGAACCAGAGTAACTGAGCCCCGCTGTTTACCGTTCACTTTCCTACAGCTGTATACGAGCTCTATTAAGTCACTGCTAATGCAAACCATTTCCTACTGTCGCTGCTCAACATTAAAAGCACTCAACGAGCCGTGGCACTCTGGCAGCTCACCTGACAGAGCCTGCGCCACATTTAAGGGGGCCTGTATGAAGCACTGTGTCGGATGCCCTCGACATCACCGAATGAAACCCTCGACGTGTGCAGCGTGTTTTAGCTGCCAACATTTAGAGTAGCAGCCGTAACAGCGTACACAGTAAGCCACTCCTTTTTCTGTTGGTCCTCGAGAACGTCCCCAGACTCCCTTAATGTATCATGCAATTTTGTGGGTGTTGAGTTGCGAGAAACTTTGTGGAAAAAACTCGCTACGACAAATTCCTCATTATCTGGGCTTTCTTGTAAATTCGTCAAATGCTATGATGGAAATTGTGAGGCCCGCATGTTTATTTGCATGAAGAACAGAGAAATGAGATCCGATCAAAACAGTTCTGTTGTTTCCATTGTAACTACTGTTGGGTGTTACCAAATTAAAATAAATAAAGCATCACTATCAAAATAATGAATAACTTCCTGATGGGGGCAAGCATGGATGGCATCTCTGTCGTTTGCCTGTACATGTTTTGTGGATTGTGTGACAGACTGTCTGGTGAACAAAAGAAATTAAACAACTTCTTCTGAGTTAAATGACTAAAGCCTGTGAAGCATGACCAAGTCTCCTCGATTACAGGCATCATATGTCTGATAATGCTGAATAATTATGCGGCAGAAATGTTTGTCTTCACATATCTGCTCTGCTTCCAAAGCTAACATGACATTCAAACTGGGGAACATCCCCATCTGCTGACATCGTGCTTGAATTTCAGACACGTTGATCCTTCCAGCTGTCTCTGAAGTGTTCCCGTCCAAATTTGGGTTTTGGTGTAAATACAACACATGTGGTATTAATTTTAGTATTGGTGCTATTTACCAAGAACGTCACACAGAGTCAGTTAGGGACACGTTCAACTTTACAAATGTCTCTGCAAATGTTGAAAGGCCTGTTTTCTCCGACAGTGAGTCCAGCGCATGAGAAATGTCTCTCTCAAAAGCAGCCAGCCATTCATCCCTTATCACAAACAGCGCGGGAGAGGTTTCTCAGCAAGTAGCAAACATTAGAGGATGCGCTGAGGAGATAAGGTAAATTAAAAAGTCAGAAAATAATGGCGAGTTTGTTGCACTGGATGACAGGAAACTCTCCGTGGGGGAAAACATTTAGGGTGAATGTGGCAGACTGAAACATTGAATTGATCCTTCAGTTCTGATACTGTGCCACTCTTTATTTGCATAACAACACCAAACACAAATTCCTCCTCGGCGAGCGACCAGCCATCACACTGGCCTCTCGCTTCTCGTCTCCGAGCACTTGGAAATGAATATCCGCTAATTACTTTGTTTGTTACTGCTGATGATGAGAGCACATGGTCTGACTCCTTCCAGAGTTCGACTGCTCCATCATATGCACCACACAAACTCAGTTTTCTAATGGTGGTGGGTCTCAAATGAGATGAGGGCGCTCAGGTCAAAGATGGGCTGACACATACAAATTAAGAACCCTGTCAAAATGTACAATGTACTGATCATTAAACAATGATTTCCTCTGCAGTGCAACAGCTTGGTGATGACTGCTATCGATGTGTTTTTGTATTGTAGTATTTTCAAGCAACTAACAAATGAGACAGGCATATATGTGTATATTTATATGAAAATCTTAAAAATCATCCCAATCCACCTAACAGCTGTGGATATATCTCAGTCTGAATTAAAGTAGTGGACCGACAGACCAACAAACCACACCGCTAGTGCACGTGTTAAAAAATAAAAGACATCAGAGTCCTGGTGCCAGTCCTAGCTGAAAAAAGTCTGCTTATTTATTTATTTGATAAGCATGTTCACACTTTAGTTTCCAAGCCAGCACCGAGAAAAAGTAGAATCATTTATGTATATGTTGTGTGTTATCTAACACTACATTTTCACACTTCCACTTAATATCGTGGTCAAGATACATGTGTGTTTATATTTTTTGCTGTAAATGAGAGGAGGAATCGTGCAGGATGGAGCCATGCATGCTTTAATTCAATGACAGTGTGTTTGGTTTTAGTCGCAGAAGTGTGAATCTTGCTTTTCGGGTTTGGAAAATACACATCTGACCAAGTGAAAAACTCGTCTGCCCGGGGAGCCGGCACAAACAGGACTTGTGTCTGCACAATGGAAGAAGTCTAGTAAGTCCCTTAATACCAGGAAGCAGCTCAGCGTAATTATTCTGCCTAACCTTGTTTATTCTCCTTTATGACCGTGGGCAGCCAGGAGATCTGCTTTTATTGAGGTGTCTTTTTTTTGCTGCAATCCAGATTACTGCAGCACAGTGTCTGAGTCCTGCTTACACTGGCACCACCAGCCATAAACAGACGGCTGCTTGACGGTAGCTTAGTCTGATAAAATAACAATGCGAAGGAAGTGAAATAATAATCAGTGTGAGAGGTTACGCAGGGTGCCAGCGATGGCTTGCTGGCATGGGATCCGGCCAAAACCAGATACTTGGAAAGAACTCTGTTGTATCGAGAGCATGATGAAGGACAGCACAACTATTTACAAGGTGCAAAATGTAAGCTATGTCCGTTCAAAAGGTTTGTCTCATTTGTTTTTTTTTTTCTTTTATAAAACCAGTTACGCCTTGTCTCTCTGATGATGTACAGAACATTGACTGGAACGTTAAGTTCCAATACAGGAAGTAGGTTAACATTATTAAAGTGCTGCAAAAGCACACAGGAGAGGCTGAGGTATATAAATGGTTGTACTTGACTTTGATGCAGACCAGGGTTCAAATCCCCAGGTCTGTTCCGAGACTTTAACGGCTTTTTAGCTGCCGAAACATAGCGATAAATACCTGAATCGTGCTTTAGAGTGCTTGTTGGTTGAAACATATTGAACTAGCTTCCTTTATGTTCAGTATAAAAATATGTTTAAGACATCCATAAAGATAACTGTAAAGGTTACTTCCATTAGTTCCTGCTCAATGGCACATAAAACCAAGACAGGTCCACTTCCTGCTTATGAAAACGACCGGATCTCCCGCATCGCCTCGACATTGTGCAGCTCGGAGAGAATGCACGCTAGACATTAACTTCCAGTCTTTCAGCGTTCCCTCCACCAACTTAAATGGGAATATTTTTGAATCGTACAGCTCCTCTAGACTTTCAAAACTGTTACTGGACTGAATGGCTCAAATTCTGAACAATTTGTAACTCTAAAAAAAAGTGTATCCACTGTTTTACATAATTAATTATTTACTGTAATTACATTAGCTGGCCACTACATAGAATAAAACCTTTATCTTCACAGGGAAGGCAGGAAAGGCACAGGTGGAATTCATAACATGAACTATTAACAAGCTGCAAAACTATGACGTTTTCTGGTTCAGCCAAGTCTTTTTATTACCAAAAGTCTTTTTATTTTCCTAAAAGAATAAAAGCATTTATTTTTTCAAAAATTAAATTTCATTACCTCCTTTGCAATATTTGCATCAGATGTGTCTGAGGGCAATTACAAACAGCACTTTTTCTCATTTAAATCTAAAACTTCCTGTGAAAAAAGTAAATATTTTGTGGGGGGTTTTTTTGAGTCGGAGCAGGCTCTGGGTGTGAATGTAATTCTTCTTGCTATAGCCTTCAGCTGTTGTATTATAGTAGGAAGGTGTGAGGAGAAAAATCTCCACGTGGAAAGTGAAGTGGGGTGCTGTTATGCTTCAGACCAGCGCGAGAGGCTCATGGGATTTCACACACATCCTCACCTCTGCGGTGGGTCTTCGGGCTTTTTGACAGCCTCAGTAACAAGCTGCTGGAACTCTTTAGACATGGCACTCTCAGACACTTAGAGACATGCCTGTGTAGTATGGCTGTGTATGGGAAGGCAAGGAAAACTAGAGAGGCAACACAGAGGACAGTGGAAGAAGAAGCAGGCTCGGGAATATGTCAAACCAAAAGGCTGCAGCCACTTGAGGATGCCTGCATGGAGAGCACCGAGAGTCCGTCTTTCATTCTCACAGTAAATCTAAACCTGGATGAGGTCCAACGCATACCTCGCCTGTGTTTTAAAACAAAAGCTAAGTTACTGTCACCGAAATGAGGCGGGGCTCTGTGGTGGATGTCGGAGTGAAACAAAAAAAAACACAGGCTCGTGCATTAAATTCAGAACGGTGACAGCTCATTCCTAACAATTCCCGCAATCCAAACTATGAAATACCACGCTCAGGGAAACAACGTTGCTTTTTTTTTGTGCGAGGCTGATTCCAGGCCTGACCCCCTCTGCCTCGCTCCTAACGCCTGCACTTTCGGTACGAACCCTACACAGATGCTATACACGTGTAAGTGATAGGCTATTGCGATCAACCCTTAAAAGGAAGTGCAACCATCTGTCTATTGAACAGAACAGGCATTCGAAAAAGAGACGGAGAGGGAGAGAAGACACACACTCACTCCTATGTAAACATGCGTCTACAGGATGAGAGGGGTCTTTAAATGCCGGAGGCAGGGATGTCGGGTTGTGCTGGGGGGCTTAGGAGAGTGAGGGAGGGAGGTGAAAGGATACAGTCGGGGGGGGGCTAAGAATGTGAGAGGACACGTGAGTAGTCACACCTCCTGCTCAGAAAGTGTAAATTATCCAGCAGTGGAGTAACAAAACAGACTTTCTCATCTCGGGACAGAAGGTTGTCAGGTGACGGAGACCATGTACACTGCTGTACTGTACTCCCGCGCCACAAAAACACAGAAGCATGTGCACTCCTCTGTGCAGTTATGCTTACATAAGGCTGCGCACACACACACACACACTCACAGGCATGCAAACACACACGCCGTCGGGTGCCAAAGCTCAAACACTTGAGAGGGCAGTGAGTCAACAAGGTGATTGCAGGGAAAGTCTTGAAAATGATCCAAGTGCCATATCGCCACAAAGAGAGGGTGGCACTGACAGAGCCGGTTATAATGCAGTCCAAACAGTTCTCCTGGCGGATGTAGACAGGCTTACATAGACAGTCAACAAAACGCTAACTGTATTACAAACATGAACACTCGCGGGGACACGGAAGTGCACACACGCCTAAACACACACACACACACACACGCACACACACACACACACACAATCTCACGTCTCTGGCTGCCCCTCTGTCTCATTCACTCAAACATCGCTGACCCATCCCTTCCTGCTCTCTCTCTGGCTGCTTCACGCACACACGCACACACGCACACACGCACACACGCACACACGCACACACACAGACACACAGACACTGTCTTGGCAGAGGGTGGATCCTATTTCATCCAATAATATCAGCCCAGGTGACGTGACTGTACCTGGCACTGGGGCCTAAAATAGCTTTTAAATTTGATTCCCTAAATTCTCTGGGGAAGTCATACTGGTCTCATCTGTCTTTCTCCGTATCAAAAGCCTGGGCTCTGTTAACTAGCTTCAGATGAACCAGACCCAGACATGTCGATCTGGACAGAAGGGTCTGATTAAAATTTTTTTTTTAAAAAACTAAATCACCCACCTGCTCACACATGAGCGTCAGTGGATGGGCTTGAACATATTATATATATACATAGATATATTACATGCACATATAAAGCTTTCACTTGAGCAGAACATGCAGATGAGCATATTTTCATCCCTACTTGCTGAATCACTCAAATCATATAAATTATTTGAGTGTTTTGTTTCCTCACATCACTCAATACGGATTCACCATATTGTTGACTTCTTTGAAGAAAGTTGTTGTGTTCTTGCGGAGCTGGACGGAGCTTACCTGAATTGATTGCATCTCACTCTTCCCCCTCTATCAATATTTAATGCCCGTGCCAACTGTGCGCCTCATAAGGCCTATGAACTGTTTGTCCCGCTGGTTGACTTGATCTGTGTATACCTCCCTGTTATCATTAGCAGCCGCTCCTCTAACCGCAGAGTATAATTGTGTCATATTTAATTCATGGCGTTCAAAACTAAATTGGATGGGGTGGTGATTAGATGGAATGATGACACTCTTCGCACGGAGGTCAGGGTCGGCACAGTGTGGTTTTAAAGTTGATTATGCAAAGATTTTGAAGCTGCTCACTTGATAAAAATGATGACGATGGTGACGATGCAGTGGAGATGAAGACAGACGCAGTTGCCTTAATTGGAATATATGAAAGGCAAAGCATATTTTAGGCCCATATAAAGTCAGTCTTAAGATGTGTGTGGATATAATCAGATGCAAATTCCCTCCAGGCAAAATAAAATGTTGGTAGGTGAGTTTCTGCAAACCACTGATACATTCACATTTGCACACACACTGTCACAGCATACATACCATATCCATAATTCAATAAAATGTAATATGTTTGTATGACATGTTTTTGACCTGACTTTCGTGTGCTGCAGCAGCAGACTGGCTGATCCTCTTGACTAGAAGTCAGACATCACCAACCATCTTTGATGTGACCAAAGCAGGTACGGTGAGCCGAAACATGATCTTTAGCTAACCCTAACACAGTTGACCTTAACAGACGACAAGCACAGCGGTGTCACAAAATAGAGCTAAAAAGAATTGAACCTTAAAAATGAAAAGGTTCAAATGAACACGTCTGTTTGTTTTCTATGTATAAGTTGGTGCAATGAGGAAATAAAGAAATGTGTTCTTCTCCTGAGGTATTCTAAGGTAACAAAATGGCATTTTATGCCTGAAAAATTCCAAGTGTTAAGTGTTTATTATCAGTGATATTATCATTACATTTGAACTTGGGCCATGAAAGACTATAAGATGTGGACTCCTTATATTTTCCAGCTAACAGGAGCTGTTACAGACACCTGCAGCTTTATTTGTGCATCAAGAATGTAGGTGAGAAAAAAAAAGAATAATTCAGACAGTGCTCGATCAACACTTGATCAATGCCAGAAGCACATTCAGCTTATAAGATGGCAGCTTTCAAAAGAGCCCAAAGACATGCCTGTGCATGTCCTCCAAATGACAGCCTGCCTGTCAACAATCAATGTCAACAACAGCTTTGAAATGACTTTGGGTTAGATGGGGAAAGGTGTTTTAAGATTATTTTACATACATTTATAGGAATAAGAACACATTTAGTGAGTTACTTTTTTCATGTATCTGTCAGGGACCATACAAATGAATAAAATGTGCCAGATTCAGAAGCTAAAACAAAACAAAACCAAAAAAAACATGTCAGGTTTTAGCCAATTATGAAATGATAAACCTGGAGTCCACATATTGAGTATGGAGGCACCTGAAGATTCTCATTTCGAAAAACACATTCAGTGGGTGCCAGTGGTTGAGCATCGTAAGAATTTATGGCCAATAATTATATTTTATATTGGGTGCTTACTGGTTAATGAAGCTTGAATGCTAATGGCGACTGACGAGTGATGGATCAGCCGCACTGACAACTGGCTTTTTGCTGCCGAGGCTTGTTGTTATTGGTCCGTCACAAGACATCAAGCCCGGGGGGGAGAGTCCATTCAGAGCTGAAGGCTTTACATGGGCAGGATAACAACAGAGCTGATCTGAGGAGATGCAAAAGATAGAAAACTGACATATTGGCGAATAAATCTGAATATTGGAGGAGGGTAATCCCTCTGACAAGTGCGTCTTGTCTTCTGCCATCTTTAGAGGCAACCACAAAGCACACGATACACATTCTGAAATTAGCATAACGAGGCAAACCGCTGAGCTAATACACAAACGGACTAATATCTTGCATAATAAAACTGCCAGCATTTATGGTGGGGGGAGGAGCCTGCATCTAGTGAATGATGATCTGTGGCGTGCAATAGTTCCCATCCGGCACACTGACAGGAACATTATGAGGATGGAGAGTGATGAGCTCTTCATAAGCCTCCGATACTGTATGGAGCCATGCTGAGTGGAAAAAGACTCTCTTTGACTCCTATTGCACTTACAACATGGCTAATATGAGTGGGAGCACTCAGTGCAAGAGACAACGCAGACCAGAACAGGCTCCCAGAATATTACGTGGGTGGTTCAGCCATAAAAATCATTCTCGGGCTATAAAGGAATCATACAACCGAATTACATTTTGGCTGTAATGACTGTATGAATACCTGGTCATGATTTTCCTCCTTGGGGGGATTTTCAGTATCATTTTTCAAATCCTTCCCTTCTCAAGGCTTACAGAACACGACATGTATCAAACCAGTCGTGCTACAACGGGTAAAAACAGGCTCAGCATGTTATAAAACTCCAATAACACATCATTCTAACGCCTATCGGTAATCCCTACTGCTAGTTGTCAAAAATTAGCCACAACTTGAGCACATCTGTTCATCATAATCGCATTACACCTGCGATTCCAAGCGTGCCAACCAGCTGGCTGCGTAAATCACAGTGTTTATCGATACTTCACCGCTGGACTCTTGTCATAATATGTCCTAGAAAAAGCAGCAAAGCATCACTAACTGTGCTGGTTTTTCTGCGAAAATGAAGTACAGAGCAGGAAAGGTTTTACATTTCCATTGAATTAGGCACATTATTTCTCCTGCCAAAAAAATAATAATCTATCCCTGCTCTCTTCCTTCAATACCAAAGAATGAAGTTTTCCGGGCTTTTTTTTTTTTTTTCCTGCTTTGAACTACCTCCCTCTTAATCAAGCGGACCATTTTTCTCACCCCGCGGCCTCACTTGTGTCTCTCTTTTCAGATGTCAACAGCAAACGAGGAGGCTCTGAGGCCCTTAAACTTATTTAAACAGCGCTGAGAGCGAGTGTATTACTCAATGTTGAAGTTAGTGGATGAAGATAAACACCATAACCGTTCAAGTGTCTCAGTCATTCCTGAGGGCTGTGATCCAGAGACGTCCTGTAGCCTTAAAACATTCATATATTATCATACCAATTTCTTTTTTTTTTTTTATCTTCTTCCCCTGCACAAAAATTCTCTTCCCAAAGCTAATGGCTTTATCTCCCGCATTTAAATGGACTCAGGAGTGTTTCAAGGGAGAGGAAGAGGCATAAAGAGAAGCAGTCAGACAAAAGAGAGCAGAAAGCTTAGAAAGACACGGGAGGAAGGAAGATCCCCCCGTGGCCTGAATTTGACTTGATATTATTCCATTATCTCTCCTTCTATTCATTCCCAGGGTGACCTTAACCTATTCTATGTGGGAATTACAGTGCACTGGGTTGTCATCTGTAAACGAGGTATAGGAAGCTGCTGAATACACAGAAGCACCTCCAGTGTTCTGATTCCATTGTCTCGCAGATGTGGCCTTCCTTCATGTGGACACATGGAGTGCATGATGAATACATTTTTGACTGGTCGTCACACCTGTATTGTATGAGCATTAAGTTTTAAAGCACCCAGCTGTGATGGGAAAGGATTACCTCACTGAAAAAATGCAGGTCACTGAGCTCGGTAAATATTGAGCAAACGCCTACGTATAAAAGATCACCTCGATGACGCACAGAGCGCATGGTGCTGCCATTCACCTGACATCTGAATCAAAAGGTCCGACTCGAGTCCTAATCTCTTGGATACGTGATGCAGAAATCAACATCAGCAACTGTGTGTTCAATAATTTTGCAAAAGGTGAATCAGAATCAGAATCAGAAATATTTTACTGATCCATGAGGGGATATTGCTTGTGTCCTTGTGTTACAGCTGCTCTCATTCAAAAGTCTCAGAAAATAAGCAGAAAAATGAAAAATGTATTTGAGCAAGAATAATAAAAAGTGCATCTATTTAGTGTAAACTCTTATCTTTGAGAAAATGTCTCAACTTTGCCTTGTGAATGATTAAGATTTTCAGTATTCTGCACCACAAATTTGCCCTTTGGTGAAGAAAGAAAAATGTCTTACAGCTACTTCAATTACCTCTGAAATATTGTTGATTTTGGTGGCCCGAGGGCAAAAGAGGTAGTTTGTTTACTGTCGAAACCACAAAATATAATGTCAAAAATAAAATCATCTAAAGAAAGATCTCCTCCTGCTTCTTTAACACTAGCTAACATACTGCTCACTGTACATTTGCCTGAGAAAAAGTAAACCGTGAAAAGGCTCTTCCAGTCTGCATGTGGAACCAGTGGCAGACGTTAAGAAAAACTGAACAGAATATCTAATCTTTTCTCTGATGGTCTTATTTGCTGATGTAGGTAATGCCAAGGCATCAATATTAACCATTAACCAGTTAAAAACTCCTTTACGTATCATTAAAGACAAATGTATCTTCATTGTTAGACACTTATTTTTTATATCTAATAGGATAACACTCATTTTCCAAAATGACTTGTTGGTCTTTTTAATAAATGCCAGTCAGTCATTTACCTCTTTGTGAAAACCTTGTTTACTTCCAGTTTGAATAAACTGTGTTTTCTGTTTTTGAAGAAGATCTGTATTGGAGGGCTGGATGAGGAACTAACAGCCTGACCGGACGATCGCCTTGTTTGAATGACTGAACGTGACCGATGTTCGTTGGATCAGCTGATGATCAGCTGCCAGTTTGCACATGACTTACAGGTCACGTCCTGCATGAACTAACGCGATGCTTCATTAACTTATTTTATCTATTCTTCATCCAAGCCCCGAAAATGGCCTGAAGCATCCACTTTACAACTCAGTCACACTGAACTGCTATGCTGTACTCCCCTCATGTGCAAACACAAATCCCAAACAGCCCTGATGTCAAATACTTTGATCTGTTTCACACAAAGTGCCGTTTTTGGAGAATTGCTCATCTGGCTGAGAGCGGGAAAAAAATCAGGTCAGAGGAGGTAAAAAAACAAAAGGGAGGATGTGCAACTCACACTTTTCAGGCTCCTGCAGAAACTTCGAACTCAGTTTCCAAACAAATTAATAAGCATTAGATTGTTTCTCTCTGTTGTTAGGTGACTGAATTACAGTAGATCAATACAAGGTTAAGCTGTTAATGATTATGCAAACACGGCACTCTGCATCGCTGGATTTTCACAGTGTTTGAGTTTGAACAAGGAATTTCAAACCAATCCGCATCCGGGATCTGTCATATCAATGCTTGATGCATATCTGCCCACTCATTTGTTTGTCTTACTGATCGAGGGCCTTTCATGCCTCATGAGATGAAAGCCACACTATCAGTCAATTGAGGAACTATCATCTTTCAAGTCATTGAGCGTTTAAGTGGATGACAGTTAATACTACTGAGAAGCCAACAGAGTTTTTTTTATCCTGTGTTTAACCCATCAAACTACTAGATCAGCTAGTGACTCAGCTTGAAATTAGGTTTCTCGGCTGATAACTTTACTCAGAATTACCAACTAAAGAAGAAGACTGATCTTCTAGTTAGTTAGCTGGCAGCAGAAAAAAAGCTAATGTCCAGCAAAGGCAGTAGCTGATCCAGTGGGTGGCTAAGTCAGACAAACGAGTTAGCACTTTATCCTAACGAACAGTGGCCTTCTCATTTCCCACCACCGGCCTCACATTCATAACTGGCTTCGAAAAGATATGACCTCTTCTTTTGCTTCTCAGTTGTATTAATTTTGTCCTTTTATCCAGCGCAACAACTTTTATAAATTCCTCTCCACTACATGGCTTAACCAGGATTTATCGGAACTTGGTGGAGCCGCATTCTCCTAATCTGCACCCTGGACATGAAATAACCCCGAGGACACACTGCCAGCTTAACGATTTCTTTCTCCCTAGGAGAAAAAAAGGAAACGCGTAACCAAAGAGTGAAACTTGGTATCATTGATGTTCCATCTGGGCAAGTCTCCTTTGGAAAAGATTGTAATCTTAAGGGACATCCTAGTTAAATAAATAAATAAAAACAAAGCTAAAATCAATCATACAAACAAGATTCCCCTTTCCCCATCGCACTGAATTATTGCATAGTAAACTGTTCTTTTTGTTCTTCCCCAACTCTCCTCTCTTGATCTGGGGGAAAAAAAAAAGTAATCCATGCTTTTATTTCATCACGCTTGAATTCCTGCAGCTCCCTGTTCTCCCCGTCTGAGCACGAGCCCGCAGAGGCAGAGCAGGAGAGAATAACACCCGCCTTCCTGCAGCAGCTTCTACTTTATTTCACAACGGATTTTAAGATCTTACAGTAAGTTTGTGTGAAGTTCAATGAGGTCTAGCCTTAAATTAAATTACTGACCTTATGACCCCCTATGATCAAGAACCAGATCTGTTGCTGAATCCATTCTTTAACCTAAAAGCTGAACTTTCCACAGCCAGGAAAACAAACGGTCCAGGCCACCTTTTAAATCGCTGCTTTTAAAACATGCATTTTCTCAAGCGTGTGTTCTTTCACCGAGACGCATCATTTATTCTGTGTTGTATCTCTCAGCTTTTATATCCTTTGAGAAACTTTTGTCTTTGGTGGAAAAGGAAACAAACAGACACTTTGGTTGCAAAAATCAACAAAGTTTTCTGGCTTCACACAACAAATGCTGTACTGAATACATTTATGAACGTGTCAGAGAGGTGTTTGGATGGGTTTTTTGGTTGTTATTTTGGTTGAGGAGGACTCATGACTTCCATATCCATGTTTCTAGTCTTACCAAGAAATTCAACTTTTAGTTTGTGGTTTCTATAAATATGTAAGACGGCCACGGAGTGAGTTATGCCTCCAATTCAGTGAAATGAACATTTTCAAGTGTCATGGTGGTGTTAAATTTAGAGACTGGTAATGTAGACTTACCAGAAATACCATATTAGGCGTCCAATGTCTGTCAGTGCTGTAATGAGTACTTTTTAACAAGCTCTCCCACTGGGGGTGGACAGAATGAGGATATTTTAAAAAAGCAGTGCTTGTTGGTGTTGCTGACACACCCCAGACCCACATCGAAATTAATGGCTCCATCTGTAAAGTGAGGTTTTCATGATTTCTCCATTATAAAGCAGCTGTAGGTGCTATATAAATACTGTGACAGTATCCTAGTGCTCATGCTATGCAGAAAGTCACAGCGCCTGTTACTTCGAACGAGCAGTCCAGACCTCTGTAAGGTTGTAATGTCACAGATAAATACAGTCACCGCAGTCAGACATGCCCCCAGCACGGCTTTGGTTGCAATAACACTGGCAGAGCTGATCCAAAAAAAAAATGGGCCTGCTCAGGCCTGTGAGAGCTGACCAATCAGAAGAGAGAAGAGCTAAAACAGAGCATTCAGGTAGAGAGGGTATAGATAGAGGCATTGCAGCAGTGGATTGTTTCAGAAAAATCACCAGTTGTTTAAAAATTAAAGCATGAAAACGTCCTCTAGAAGTCACTCAAAAGAAGAGCAATGAAGCTAAAATAATGGCATAATATGGGAACTTTAAGCTTTTGATTTGCCGACCACATGTACACAGTATGTTAAGACCACCAGATGCTTTCAGACAGTGGGATTTCCTTAAAATGTGGTACAAAGTCTTGTGCAAGGCCCATGTTTTCAGTGAGACCCTTCACACCGTCAAAGCACGCTGAATAGTATCCCGATTCTATGAGACTGCACAATAAATAGAAGCTGTATCTTGGGGCTATTTGAGTGAGAGGGCAAAACTGCAAGATTTCAATGTTGGCTTGAGGCGAGTATTTGTACAACAAAATCTGCTTTCTCCAGCCTTGATATTTGAAACGTCTCTGCCATTGTCTTAATTCAGCTGTCTGACATTAAGGCAGCTTGTGTTGACTGCGTGGAATAAAGAGGGGACTGGTGACAGGCTGCCTTGGTGGACAACAAGAGAGACGGAGGCGTGGTGTGAAATGACAATAATGCTGTTATTTACACTTTCTCACTTCTCTCCATCCCCTGAACATGCACATTATTATTATTATTATCGTCATTAGACTAAATATATGTGTCGCGGCTTTTTACATTTGTCAGGAGGTTTTGACGGGCGACATCTGAAACGGACTATGTAATTATCATCGCAGTGGGCAGTTTATTTTGTGACCTTACTTGGGCACAGATGGTGCCGAGTGTGCCGAAAGAACAACAAGACCTAACTTAGTGTGAGCTTGTCGCGGAAAAGCCAGAAAAAGCAGACACAAAAATATTTTCCTGACTGAAGTCGCTGCATTTCCCCGTGGCTTTTAAAATACAAACAGAACAGCTCACGCTTCGGAGCTGCCCTCAGAGAGGCAAACGCTTTACTACAGCATAAGAAACCAGGAGATAATTCACCACTTTGTTACTCTGCAGGTGGTGTTTCTCTGTGTTAAGTGGGAGGCTGTCACCTCTGCACACGGCCTCCTCTGACTGTCAAGGACAGACCTCACAGACAATTACAGTTAACAGTTTACTTTCCTTGCAAACATTCAAAAGAAACTGCTCCTGAGTTTGAGAAAATACGAGCTAATAATTGCCTCTCAACTAACAAGAAGTGCCATGTTTATGCTGGATGAATACATTTTGCCGTCAGAAGAATAACAAAACTGTCAAGAATATGCCCTATTCATTTTTACATGGATCATAAATCAGAATACATTCGCAGTCTAACGTATTAATGCTTTGAGAAGTTGGGTTTCAACGTCCCCAAACTTTGAAGATCTGTTGACGTTGGGAGTGTCAGAAGACGCATCGCTGCTCTTTTGACGCGTTGGACATTAACTCATTACGATAAATTTTTTCATGCTGAAGACAGATGCGTTTACGATGCTGCTTTTTAATTTACGGATTATTTTTTGTGAGGACTGAAACGTAGAGATCAGGCAGACTTTAGCTTAGCTTTTTGTGGATTGTTCATAGAACAACACTAAACTGCTGCAAAAGAATCTTCAGTCTTCAGAGGATGAAGACTCGTCCATCAAACTGGTATTCAATTAGCCTGCAGGCACTGACATATGAACGCACTCATGGGGGTTGATGGATCCGAGCAGACTTACAGGATGCGATGCGATTAGAGGGTCAACCAACACAACCACTTTAGCCTTTAGGTGGATTCCTCAAAGGCCCACTGATGAGATAAAAACCAGTAGAAATTCATGAGCGGAATCTAATTTATCTTTTATGTTTTGCGGAGCACGACTTGAACTTGATGCCCGTTAACTTCAATTAAGATTAGCTGCTCGTGTTCGGCTCATGTGAGGATGACTCTGTTTCCCGTGCCAGTGGAATTTTGACGGGGTGATTTCATCTGGTTAGTTGTTTACTCCTTGAGGGAGAGCAAATTAGGAAAGATTTGAGGGCAAGTAGGCGTCTTGAATATTCCTACTTCATGTTTTTAATCTCATTTTCTCGCCTGGTGGATACAACTTTGGCAACGACTTGTGTGTTTACTGTTTGTGGCGGGGAGAATTTAGTAATTACAGCACTAAATAAAAAGGTACGCCACAAAATTACATCTGAATCACTTAACATGTAGCATTTCGGCTGCCTAATAACCAGATGTTGTCATTAGGATGTATTAAACATAATAAATATTACATTACATAAACAAATTAAATGATTGAATAGCAAATATTGCTTTGAGAACACACCCGTCTCCAAATGCCACGCTATATTAATATTTATTATATCTAATTTATTACTTGCTTAGCCTTATGGAGTTGTTTTAATATCAACAAAATCAGTTTTCCCCTTATTAGCATGCAAATGTAGGCAACAACGTCTCGCAAATGTAATGAGAACATCTATTATGTCAGAGACTTTGTTCGAAGGGACTTTTTGTTCAGGAGTCAGTGAGCTCATTACCTTAAAAATAATAGTCCTATGAAGGAACAGGCTTCATATTCATTTTGAAGATATCACTCTGAGGAGGCCATCAGGACAGCTTCACGGGAAGTGTTTGTCCCCCGAGGTTTCCTGAAGGACTTGAAGGGTCTCCACTGACACCCTGCAGTAAGGGCCCTCTGACTCTGGGGAAAGGGGGCTGTTAGGTGGGGGGGGTAAAGCCTTTTAGGCATCTGTGCTCTGGGACCAGTCACTTCATTATCTATTATGAGAGGTCTGTGGTGGTAGGTATGACATTTCTGTCCTGTTTCCCTGTTAAAGCAGAGAATTCAGAAAACTTTTGATTTGTTAATAATCTACCATCCATCGTTTCAGGCAACAAGAAAATGTGTGGAAAATGATGATTATTATTATTATTATTATTAAGTTAAATAAAATATATATTTCTTTACATATAGTTGAGGAAATATGCTGTATTTATCTGTATTTATCAGCTCAGGGTATTCTCCTCATTCATACATTCTTGGTTTCCATCTGCAGTATGCATCAGTAGTAATTTGTGAAACAGGATTTCTCTGACACTGTGCTGAAGTTGTTCTACCAGTGTTTGTTTGCCTTCATGCCAACACACAGCAGCTACACTTCACATGAAGTCAAACATCCCAGTTAAAACATTTATATTTACGCAGTAAGCCGTGACTGGAGCGTAAAAGTGTAAAGGAAGTGTTGTGTCAGTAACTGTAATACTTTCATGTTTACAACATGTCTGTTGTTTTTGGTTTTAAAGCAAGATATACTAAATCTACCATGTATATAGATAGAGAACTTAAGGTCTTTATTTTTTAGGTCCCATGTCATGATAATTTTCCATCTTAATAAATAACATTTTACTTGTCTTCATGCTCAAGTTGGGTTCATCGCTGCAACACCTCTATTCAGCCTTATGGACCCACTGGTCTGCTGTCATTGGTCAGCTCTCACAGGCCTGAGCAGGCACCGCCCACCATGTTTCTACATCAGCCCTGCCAGCTGTTTTGCAGCCACAGCTGTGACGGTGATGTGGCTGGTGACTGTATAGCGGTGACATCACAGCCTTACAGAAGAACTGGCGGCTCGTTTACAGGGACATTTGCTGAAAACAGACTCTGTGCATTTCTCTGTACTATACTGTACTATCACAGTATTCATATAGCACCACAGCGTGCTCCATAATCAAACAGACTTCGAAATCTCACTTTATCTGACCTTTAAAAATGACTCATATCTCCAACGGCAGTGTCTGAATCAAAAGAGCAGACACTTGCTAATACCTGAGCTTCAACCTGTTACCAACAGTATAGCGCCTCAGTTCTGGAAGAGAGCTGTAACACCACAAAAATAATCCGCCGATTTCTTTTTCTCATGTCATTGTGCATCTTATCATCTTACCATCTTTTCTTAATTTGTTCTCATCCTCTTTACTCTATCTCCTTTTCCGCATCTTATGAAAATGAAAGGAAGGAAGTTAAACTTGAAATATTAACACGCCCCTGTAATTATAGATAGTCGCTAATTAAAATGGTCAAACTTTTCTCAAACAGGTGACACGAAACTATTTATTCAGTCCTTTGGTCGCTTTTCTGTCTCGCCATCGCTCAATCAGACTCTTCCCCTTTCTCTTTGCTCTTGACTCAGACGCTCTGTTGAGGGATTTGTGCAGTCATCTCATTGCTCTTGCAGCGGGGTTAGACAGAGGAGGGACGAGGTTGGATATTTCATTGATCGGACGCGAGCGCCTGTAGTGGATTGCTTTGATCGGGGTCTATGCTTCGTCTTTGGGTGGTATCAGCCCGTTTCACACCGCGTATCACATTCAAATCATTTTTTAAAAGCGTTTCCCCCACAGCTCTCCCGCACCTCCTACGCTATCACAGGCCGTCTGCACAGTGTTTGTTTTGAGTCACAAGTTGGGACACAGTCGGCCAAGAGTGATCTTAAACGTCATTTGAGTGTGCAGTAAACATAGCACAGCATTGCCAGAATCATTTTTTTTTGGGGGGGGGAGTTACAGAGTATTTATGTGGTTGTTTTGAGAATTTGAAGGATGACCTCAGTGTCCCACTGTCAGCCTTCTTGTTTGTTTGGTTGGTATAAATAATAATTCCAGTCCTGGGGATGATTGATGGCTCTTTATCCCAGTGAACATAAAGCACACATAAGGTCAGATAAGCCTCAAAACAGTCTCATTATGGTTTAGTTAAGCAAAAGGCAAAGTTTCAGATGTATTTTAGAATATCCTTTTGGCCATGAAGGAGTATTCCTTCACAAGAGGGTATTTCTACTGTTGATGCTACTTTAGTATGCATTGCATTGCTGTTTAGTTAAATAGCACTAGAGGTTTTAAAAGTACTATCTGCAAACCCCCCCACCCCTTAAGGTGTCTTTGTGACAGTGATAAAAAACATATGAAGGGAAATTAATTAACTTCTGCTGACCCGACAGGGAAATTAAATGAGGAAGGCAAAATAAGACAAATGCTCAGTGACGCGCAGTTCCAAGGTTGGCCCAGTGTGCATTCACGCTCATCATCGTCTGCTCTACCAAACCGAGGTTTCAGTGTTCTCTTGTCAAAGATTTTGTCACGGATGATAGAGTCCCTTCCAATTGACCTCCTCGTCATCAACAGATGGCTGAGGGAGAAGTCGATGGACCCCAGCAGCTCTCCCCTGGACACCCCAAGCAAAAAGATCTCATCCCTAAATCCAATCTCAGGCATCTTTTGTCCTCTCTTTATCTTTCGGGGGGGAAAGCCTGAATGGTCTGTCTTAAATGCTGCTCACTCAATCTGTCCAAAGAAAAGAAGGTGAATGATCTCTGGAAGTTGGCTTTCTTGAAATAACACACATATACTGGAGACTCAATTCTTTCAAGTAATATTGTGCTTTTTACTCTTACTACATCTTTTCAGAAATATTGTCTAACAAGTTTCTGCGTCACACTCAAAGAAGTGCATTTTAATATGATCTTTTTTTTTTTTTTGATAGTTTCTTGGATTTTTCTGGCAATCAGACCAAAAACACCCCACAAATTCTGATCATGAGAGAGATGCTGAATATAGTATTCACTAATTGGCCAGGCAGATAATTGGTTGACTCCTGCTCATGTACATTTTTGTATAATTTACTTTCAGTGTCATTTTGATACGTTCTTTTCCAGAAAACTACTTTTGGTACTATGAGACACTCACTCAGGTACTATTCCTATCGGTTTCTTTAACTTTTAATAAACGTCATATTTTAACACAATGTCCTAACTTCTATATAAGTATTTTTTTGGGTTCTTTTCACAACATGGTTTGTAATGCTCACTTTTATTAATCAGTGAAGCAGAGTAATCTATCAGTCCGAAGACTTTGGTGCACTCTGTGCTGAAGTGAACAGTTTTGTTTTGTTTTTTTTAAACTGTACTTCTGAAATATTTGAAACAGCTGAATGCCGGCTGCCAAGCTGAAAACACACCTGGCTGCCAAGATTTCTCAAAAAAACCTCTCTCTGTCTCTGTGCTTGTCTCCTTCCTGCAGACAGGCCTCAAGCTTGCCACAAAACGTAGTTGGATGAAACATCAACAGAAAATGCCAAAATCCAATTCCGATGTAGTTTGCAAAAGCAAGTAAAACTCAAAAAAATCAGTTTCTTTGGTATTGTTTTGCTTGTTAAAACTGTTTACCTGTGGGTGCACAACCTTTCACAAATCCCTGATGTCAAAGGGTTTTTAAATTAGACTTTCAAAGCTGAATGCTAATATCAGCACGCTAACATGCTGTTGTTCAACAAGTGTAATGTTTTCTAGTTTCATCATCTTATTTAGACCATGACTGTTTCTACAAAATACCATGGTGTCGCATCAAATAGTTACTGACATAAAAAAGGCAGAACCAAATCCCTAACCTGACATCCATGTGACCATCCCAGCTCTCAACCATCACCAAATGATTTCCACAAACTCTCAGAAACTTCACAATGTGAATGTGGAACAACTTAGTTGGGTCATATCATGGGTCTCAGTTGAGTTATTTACTGATTATTCACCCATCTTTTTTAAACCACCCTGCTGAATAAAACCACATCCCGCTACCTTGACTGAACCAGATGTCTTATGCTATAACACTGATCTCAACTGGACCGATGTTTCATTAATGATGCTTTGTTGTTTGACTGTACATTATTATGTTGTAAGGTGACCTTGGAAAAAAAGAGAGGTATTGTCATAATTTTTACCTGTTTAATGTTGAGCAACTGTCCTCATGTGTCATGTTTTGATTTACACGTCCTGTCTTTGTCTCTTTCCTGCCCTATTCCCTGTTCACTTGTGTTTCATGTCTTAATTTGCCCCTGTGTATTTACGTCAGTGTTTTCCCTCTTCTCACATCTGGTCCTCGGTCCAGTTTCGTTCCTCAGTTCTCATCAGTACTTGTTGTTTCTGCACCTCATGTGGTTTGGTTCTCTGTTTAGTTTTGCCCTTGGACTTCATGCTTTTTATTACCTGCCCTTTTTTTTCTCTCTCTCTAGATTCCGGCTTTATTTGATTAAAGCTCACTTTCTGTTTTTCAGCCTGCCTTGAGTCTTGCATTTGGGTTCTTTATTTGTAAACAATGACACGGCTGAAATAATGGGTAATCCAGTTTTAAATGATGAAGTGATACCTTTCCCACTAATTGTGTCTTAGTGTGTAGAAGAAACAGTTTAGGCCAGATATTTTTCCTGGAATTTGTCAAACTGAACGTCATGTTATGTTCAGTTGAGGGCACAGCGACGGCACAAAGTGGAAAAAAATCCCATCGTTCCTAGATACGGACACATTTAACGCATTTATAGTATGATTGTAATAGGTTTGTCATTAAGTTTGCATCATTAAGGATCTAGGGAAGAAGGATCTATCAATACTAGAGGACATCATTTACAGTCAAACCCTGTATTGACTTTTTCTCCACTCTGAAAACACAATCCGAGACGGCTGTCTGCTTCCTTTGGCCAATTGCAGGGCTTGTTTTCTTATTGCTGGGAAGGAATACGAAATATTTGATTTTCACTCCACCTGTAATTGCACTTTTATTTCTCCTCTAGCTCTATTGCCGGGCTACCAAGGGCCACATAAAAACATTTAAAACTCCCTTGAAAACTTTGGGTATCCCATAATTGAGGCAGCAGATTAGCAGCGAGCCCTTTGCCTTTTTCAACATTCGCTGGCAAATAAATGTCAATGCTAATGCAGAACGTGGAAGTGGAATTAAAATGTGCCTTTGGCAAAGTTGATGATGCAATGTCAAGATGATGCAATTTGGATACAATTCATAATAAAAAAGTTTTAGCAAATGACTTGGTAAGAAGGATTAGGGCAAGGAGGAAAATCACTTTGTTTGAGAGTCTGTCACACATTCAAAAAACAGACCTCACCTAAGTGGGCCTTGTTAAATAGCTGCCATGATTTACACAGACAATCAATAACAAAAAAAAATGCAGCTTAGTCTGTATTTTTCTTCCCGGAATGTCAGAGTTTTTTTTTTTTTTTTTTCTTTCTAACCAAGTGGCAGCATCAGCACAGTAATTTCCAGTGAGATAATAAATCACCTCTACCCTGGAGACAGACAAACACGGCATGTGTGATGGATAGCCGAGCTGTTAAAATGTGAAAATGCGCTGTTTGGATGGAGACAATACAGCACTGCAGCTTATGCCAAGAGGCATTTTGCCAATATGAAACTACCCATTATCATGAAAAATAATCTTTAGGTGGAAAGGTGATTTAAAACCATGTTGCTCAGGGTGATGACGATGATAGTGCCATCAGGGAAGACGGCACTGAAGATGTGTTGGAGAGCATGTCGTTTGTGACATGAACACATAAAAGGCAAACTGTGGATAAACACAATCCATTTAAGTGAACGCCAAGAGGAAAGACGAATGAGAAAAAGCGAAGGAAAGAGTGCAAACAGGCTGCTGCAGCCGAAGACAGAAGTATTTCTAGAGAGGGATGCCAGGGAAAACACAAGTAGCTAACGAGGTATGACACTAGGATGTGAGAGGCGAGGAAAGGCAGGTCAAGCTAAGAGGAGAAATATATGAACTACATGAAATATAGTTATGACCTATAATGGAGTGAGGTGATTACGCAGTCGCAGCATCCGACCGGGCTTCTGGAGCTGTGTGGGGCCGCGGTGCAGGAAGGGGGTGTTGGGCCGGAAAGGGCAAGGGAATGTTTCTTCTCCTCGGGGGTAAACTGCCTGTGACTACTTTGCGTGTCCATCATTTCTCTCCACGGTCTAATTACAGCTGGTTCCACCTGGCTACACTGCTCTGTCCTCCTCAGTGCACAGTGGCAGTAACGTACAACCGCACTGAGAGTGAGGGACCGCGAGTTAAAGACGGGAAAAATGGCTGCTGGAATGCTGCATCAGTAAGTTGCTTTGATTTCTCAATACATCCTGGACTCACACTCAGCTGTCTCCAACAAAACACATATTCTCTAAGAAACATGGTTTTATAAAATTAAATAATTACGGTAGAAGAAAAAAAAAAAGTCAACTCTCCTGAACAGCGATTGCCCGATCATAGCTCAGCAGGTCTGTCAAGCAGTCCCTCCACATGATAAAGGGGTGTGCAATGGAGCTTCTCGAGCCCGATCTCACCAAATGGTGTATGAATAACACGGCACTGTCTTAAGTCATTCTGCAGCGCTCTTCGCAGTCTGGGTTGAGCTTTTCACATTGTCATTACAGGCGTGAATGTCACATAGAAAATGATATCAGCTGACTTTGTATGAAGAGAGAGGAAGTTCACACGCAGAGGGTGCTGGCGTGGATGGACGGGGCAAACAAATGCCCAGGAGAACGTTTCTCTCAACGTCACCTGTGAAACCACAAACTTAACTTAACTTCTGTCTTACGGAGCATGAGATTGATAGATAAATGTTTTTTTCTGGGTTTACAGGTTGATGGCATATTTACTGTTTAGTATTTCTCCTCTGTTGGTTACAGCAGCAGCTCATCCTGGTAGTTGTTCAATTCTGGGAAGTTTACACTCCAGCAACTCCTGCTGAAGTTGTTGTCCAAGACCAAGTGCCAAGTCTGCCAATCAGACATGCTACTCCTCATCCTAAAAAGCCTTTTTCTCTTTTTGCACAGCACAGTCCACATTTTTTCTTCTTGCTTTTCCAAGAATGTGGGGGGAAAAAAGCAGTCAAAAATCGTTGTGTTGGAATAAACTGACTGCTCTTCCACATGTATAATGTAGATCATCAAATGCTGATATTTTGCCTGAGGCACTCATATTCCTATCACCTTGAAAAAGCTTCAAAACATGTCAGCTGGGTACATGAAAAAGTCAGCTGTAGATGCTTTAATAAAGTAAAAACAGCAGAGCTAACATGGGCCCAAAGAGGTTGCTAGTGAGAGCCAGTAAAAAAATCATTCGGACTGTTAAATCTGCCATCATTATCATTCCAAACCACATATGTGCTTTGTGAGAACAGAAAGTGAGACACGTGTAGCAGCAGGGTTGAACGAGCCGGCGATTCCCCAGCCGTCCGGTGGCCATCGCTTTATCTGATCAGTTCTTTTTACTGAGAATCGTTATCTCGGAGCTTGTGTGTGGCAGAGGCAACTGAGTGCTGACTGTTCAGCTGGCTGCCTTTAAAATTTCACGAGATCTAACAGAACTGCTGCTAAGACGCTGTCTAATGAGAGGAACGCTCTTCACTTCTTCTTTCCAAATAATGACGGAGACCTGAATAATAGAACCGTGAGATTCACTTCATCAAGCAACAGCTTCTTGCTTTCAACTGCTCCTCCCTTTCTGTTATTATTACCCCCTGAAACTCATTTTAAAGCTGTCATTCAGAATAATTCAAAATGACTTTTGAAAGAAAATTCATCATTAGAAGAGAGAAAATGTTGTCCTGGGTAAATTAAGATTGGTGTGCGATGGTGGTGTCTTTGAAGAGACGGAACAATGAATCCACCGTGCCGTCTTCAGGTGTCAGTGCTCAGTATGGAAACATATTCAGAGAGGCTGAATGGAGCAAACACAGAGTCAGTCAGACAGCAGGAGAGAAACGCTGGCACACATTTACACCTCCAAAACACTGCAGAAAATAATTAGCCATTACAATAGCTTATTATTTTCAGACTTTAAGCCTAATTGCACAACAGGGGATGTTACTCAGAATTGACCTGTCTTTTGTGGTCTCATTAGCAAGAGAAGAGAATCATTTGAGTCTATGAAACCACAGCCACCGCGGCTGAATAACAAATGGCCTCCATCAAAATGCACGGTGAGCTTTTGCTTGATATTACTGAGGCTTTGGCAAGCGCTCTTCAAAATAATAATCAACTCATAACAAATCCTGACAATTATCGCTGAGTGTACCGATTAAAGCCTCGACAGCCCTTTAGAATGAAGTTACAGCACTAATTCAACAAGACAAGCACGGCGTGTGTGCGGCGCACTTAATAATCCATCTAAATAACTTTGTCAGTTATCATTTACTGCATGAAATACATCGATTCTTTGTAGCGCTCTGAAAGTACAGTGCAACAGGCAGAGGACGTAAATGAAGAATGACAAGCATGAAGCCTTCCAACTGTACAGACGCGGGCACAGCTGTCCGTCAGAGGAGGCACATGCCAATAAATTCAACAACATCCTCCTCAAGTCACCAGCCCTTCAATAAGGAGGCAGCTGAGGGCTACACCGCTCCACCTACAGCAACCTCCGTCACAGGAAACTTTTTCGCTGTCTTCAAGAGTCGAAACAAACGGGTATGTCTTACTGAGAGCGGCGCCCTGGCACTGAACGCCGCAACACTTGACGCCACATTTCAATCCCAGTCACTCTAGGAGAACGCGGGAGGACTTCCCCTAAAAGTGAGCAGTCCACACAATGTGGCATCACTTCAAATTCAGATTGAGAGCCTTCCACGGCACTGGTTTGAAAGCTACTTTCATGAAAGTGAAAATCCATTAAGGGAGCCGGGCTCTTCCTCTGAGGACACATCAGTCACTCGCAGGCGGAGCTGCAGAGAATAAGACGACTACGCGCACTGCACTGAGGAGAAACCCCTCCTAATACCACTACACATTTTATATAAAGTCTTTTATGACTTGCTGACAATCACAGCCAGAGCCAGCCACTTCCTCGGCGGGTGGTTGCGGGTGTAAAGCTTTTTTCCTTTTTTTTCTCTTCTTGCTGATTCATTTTAAAAAACCTGTGAGAAGTGAACATGCATATAAGGTGTCGAAGACAGGCAGAGATAAGGTTTCATGTGAGGGATGAAATAGCGTTCGAACTGTGGGAGGTGAGACAACAGAATCAAGTAAGCGTTTTATAACCTGAGAGCCTCGTAAGTAATGAAATACAGCCGTGTGAGACATTTATTGCGGCGAACCGTAAATTATCCACGGAGCCATTTGGAAGTCAGATTTCCGGCCTGTGCGAGTGAGGAAATATTTTACAGCCTTCTCCTGCACCCACTTGGGAATTGAATTTGGTTGTATTACACAGCACATGCGACCTGTATTAGGTTTGTGAACAAACAAATGACATGCTATTTTTGGCTACTAGGTCAGGTGACAACAACGTCTTGGTGATTGTATTAGCACACGGGGTGACTTTGCAGCATGATAACAGATTGAAGAAAACCTCAGAAACATTTCTTGGCTTAATGATGTCTGAGAAATGCCAAATGCTGACCACACAAACAGAGGACAAGATTGCGATTGTGTTGGAATCTTGTGAGACTGAGCAAAAATAAACAAAAACAAACTGAATATCTGCAATCACTGTAGAAAACACGGATTAGAGATCCAAACATTGAGAGATAAAAGCTAAACCAAGAGGTTAAAAAACAAGCTCATAGGTCAGGTTTGGGCATTTTAATCTCTTTCAGTTCTCAACCCAACTGCCAGAATAAATGTTGGGATTGTGCATTTTGTCATGGAGCTACTTTACATGTTGGGTTTAGCTTAGTTGATCTCTTGTTTTATGTTGAAAGTTTATCCTCAAATGTCATATTTTACTGTCCTCTTCCTGTCTTTGTCTGTTTTCTCCCTTTTTTCTGAGTAAAGGCAGATTTATTGTTCATTATTGTTAGTTGCCTTTTTTGATTTTTTGACATGTCTCCGGTCTGCATTTAAGTCCTTGTCTGATGAATTGTGACATGTTTCCGCAAACTATGGACACATGGAAGCTTTACATTTCTTTTGTAACTTCATGTCAGCACTGTGCTGATGATCTGGTTAGGTTTAGGCACAAAAACCACTTGGTTAATGTTAGGAAAACAAAATGTTTTGGCTTAAAATACTTGCTTATGTCACCTCAAAACATGGCTGGAGATATCGTGAGGTCTTCTTAAAAACACACAGTTTTGTCACCACTGATACAGCAGTCATGTCACGTTTATGAATATTGGAACGCAGTCTTGAACTGTTGTCACTGGCTCGGCAGCCTTCTCATTTAACTCCACTTGTCCATCTGCTTCACTTCCAGATATGCAAGTCAGGCCATAAAGGTGTACAGATGTGAATGTGATAAGACACATATTGTAAAAAATGTCCAATATGGTATGTCGACTGTGACATGCAGAAATGTGAACGTATCAGTGGTTCAACTGCCAACATGTTTTCTGGCAACGGGGCTGCAGTTCTGGCAGCGAACTGTCAAATTCCACACTCAGTTTTATAGATTGTGATGTAGAGACTGAGACCTCCAAGTCACAAACAAATTGATCTACTACATCACTATGTCAGCGGTAAAACAGGCCTGTCAGGCATGTCATGCTGCAGCTAACATGACTATTCAATCTTCCTACTGGTCAAGTCAAAATAATTCCACTGAATGTGCAGCCACCTAATGTGGTCACGTTTTCTGCGACATTTGTCCTCTCACCCGCCATGTGACTGAGCTTTTGGCAAAGGAATATTTCTAAGGCAGATGGCTATAGATGCTATTAACGGTGCCCACTTATCAATTAGTCTGACTCTGAAACAGCCACTCACACAAAAGGTCAGCCACAAACAGTCCTGTATGCTCGCTCTCCTGCTCTTATCTCTCTCCTGATGAGCCCACGCTGTCTTGTTCTCGTACTTTCAAGGCTCTTTTCTTTTACCTTCATCTCAGCTGCAGTCTTCTCTTCATCCCTTGTCCCCTTGCTTCTCCACATTCCTGTTCATTTTATTCCTTTCTTTCAGAAACTTTGTGAAACTCCCACAGCTTTTAACCACTCTCATCCACTGATGCCTGTAGCAGCTTTAGTACGGTGCTGTCACACCTATGAAGATGATGAGGTAGAGGCATTTGATTTCAGACATGCTCTAATTATGAATTAAATATACAAATCGGTGAGGGAACACTTTAAAGCGACTCTTATCTCTGGCTTTGATTAGAGCAGCTTGGCACAAATCTGCATTGGTGTACATCATCCCGAGCCGAGTGTTAAATATTGAGAAACGTTTGTCATCGATTCATTGTTTCCCTCTCCTCTTCACAAGGACACATTCATAAGCGGTTCAATCGGCGACCAGAGGCATTGGCTTTTGCATTATGTTGTCCTTGTGAGGGCATTAACTCCATGTCACCGGTGTGATTCTGTCACTGCACACAGAGGTGGCAATCAGGATTCACATCAGAATTCATTGTCTCTGCTTTTGTGCCCATCAGCGGCAGGTGCAGCTGCAGAATCAGCTATTCATTGCTCATGGTCTGAGATTTTCCGTCTCTTACAGGGTCGACTTGTGTGCAGAGACACATTGCACAGTGAATGCGAGGCGAATACACATGCAAACCAATACAGCCAGGAAACTGGGTGAGACAGGAAATCTATTAGCCGGTTAGTCGTGCGGGTTGTTTCATTGATGCTAAGTTGGATTGATTGCATTGTGCGAGTGAATGTGTCTTGCTTTATAAGGCAAAACTCTTCTCACTCCTCGGCTTGTTCCTTTTAAGAGCTACAAGGGAAAACTTTGCACTTTCGCTCATACCTGAAAAGGTGAAACACACTTTTTATCATCGCAGATGAAATACGCAAGAGGTCGGCAAATTAAGCTGAAGGAAATGAAGGCAAACTCTGACCTTCTGTTCACACAGAGCTCAACGTGATCGATGAGGCATTCATTTCCTTAACAGCTGAGATAGCAGATAAACTCGGCAGATGAGCGGATGCCCAGCAAGTTTGTCAGCTGTGACAAGTGAGTCATTGGTCAGCTCAACTGCAATGAGATTTTCATCCTTCAAAAATGTTAGACAGACATTCAGAAAATGTATTTGAAAGATTTCAGGACTACTTATTCAAAGGAGACATATCATGCTAACTTTCACGTTCATAATTCATTTGGGGTTGCTACTTGAAAAGGTTTAGATCCTTTAATGCACATCAGTTTTCTCAGACTGACCAGTGCAGCAGCAGTTTATTCCCACTCTGTCTGAGACACTCTGTAGTAGCGCCTGTCTCTTTAAGGCCCCCACCCTTCCTCAACACCCAGTCTGCTCTGATTGGTAACTCGCCCACGCCTGAGCCAGCACCGCTCGCTATGTCTCTGGTCAGCTCTGTCATGTTTTTAGCTTTCAGTTGGCTTCACTTCTACAGTGAATGTAGGCATGAATCATGCACATGGTGGCAAGTGGTGTGATACCAAGAAGTCACGGAATTAAAGGCGGGACTACCGACAAGTCATTTCAGCCACTTCAGCAGCCGTGTTTTCGGTGGTTGGGTGGGGACTTACATAACACACTGAAGGAAAGGAAAACATAGAAGCATAATGGGTGTCCTTTAAATAAAATATTACAATTTTCTACTAAAGTAAAAGTGCAGAAGTCTTATCCACAAGATGTAAAAGGCAAGTTTTATGCTTTAACTTATGAAGTGTTATGAAATGTTGAATGCACGATGTAACGTCTATAGAATAATGAACCCATTAACATTCCGATTGGTTCCTTATAAACCCCCTCGGCTTGAAATCCCCAGGCTAAATGAGGGCCGACTGCCGTTTCAGTCCGGCTGGCAGCCTGGCACCATTTCTATCTGCTGTCATCCCTCCATTACAGACTGAATTAATGAATAAACTCATTCTTCGTCTTGTTGCTGTTGGTAGTTGCTACTCTGACAAAAAAAAAAAAAAAAAAGCGGAAGAGCAATCTTTGTCTTCACAACAGCAGTGCCAACAATAATACCACTTGGAACGGTCATCTGTTTCCACTTTCAGAATCAAAAGTGAAAGCACTAATTATGCAACAGCATGGCTCCCAGATACGATCACATATAATAGTGACTGGTGATAATTACTGCAGCATTAACATGTACACTACATTTAAACAGATGCCACTAATTTTTAACTAATTGATATACAATTATGTATAGTCATAGGTTTTATGTATAATAATAAGATAAATATAGTAAAGTGTATTCGTCTGTGAAATATGATAAAGTAGTAGGAAGTGGTAAATGTAATAAAAGATACCTGAGTCAGTGTTATGATCTACCACTGCTCAGATAATACTGTAAAATGATATGAAAGATGAAGCAACTCCAGAGCAGTAAAGAAAAAAGACATTTTTACTAACGCAGTGTTTTCACCTTACATTAAATAAAAGCTGCTTGAAACCCGAGAAGTCAGAGTGTCAGTGCGCACAGATCGACCAGTCGTCGAGATCATGGAGGTGAAGAGAATCCATTCGGGGTTCATTTGAGGTAAATCTTTTATGCTTCATGCCGTAAGTTTGGAAAGTTAGCAGCGTTGTAGATGAACTGCACGCTGCTCAAAACTCACTCTAAATGCATACGAGACCTCTATCTTTCTCCCTTTGATAGCCACCCCGCCTGCGCCTCATCCTGCATGGATCTGTGTCCCTCAGAATTGGCTCCAGACCAAGAACACAGTACCTTTCCTGATAATGCTGATGGAAGGCTTTCTATGCTGATCTGTAAGGTTATTTCTAACTGCATATGACATACAGGATGCTATGTAAAGTCAGGAGGAGAAAGAAGACATAGGAGGAAACAGCGAGCAAGAACAGGTGGAGGATAATGATTGTTTCTTTCTACACCCGCTGCCTTTCCTCTAAGTAACAATGGGGAGAAAAAAGCACGAGACTGCAGAAATCCACCGGGATGAGCAATAATCCATCCTGCTATTCACATCGTGTCTTTCAAAACAGATCATATGAGGCCTTTCTAAATGAGCTAAATTCCGTTAGCAAAACTGCATACTTAGCCAATCCCCACAGTACTTTGAACTGATAATGAATATTCAGACCCCAGCCAGCTTGGACTGACCTCAGTCTCACTGGGAGAAGCACACATGTTTGACTGGGCATAAAATACACTTTAAAACAACTGAGGTTTTTATTTATTTATTTATTTATTTTAGCAAAGAAACCAGGCAGCTCCCGCTTCAGACCCAAATGCTGAGAGGACTCTTGATTCAGGGTCTGTTAAGGTTAATAATCTGGTGAGGCTCTGTCAGTTACGTCCCCAGAGAAGAATTTACACTAAGTGCATTAAGCTTAAGAAATCTGTGACTAACAGAAGCGTCCCCGGGGAAGAACGATCCTCCAGAGAGCTTTTTATTCCCTGCCAAAGAGAATGGACTGAATCAATGGAGTGTCATTAATTGCAGGACAGGGTGGTATTCTTGGCTCCAATAATTCACAGAGGAAATGGCTGTGAGCATTATTGCACCACACAAATCACACTGGCAGTCAGCTTAGCTGATAGACAAGGGGCAGCTGGGCTTGACTGTTCCTGAAAAATGAACTAGAAATTATACATTGGAGTGGGAGCTCCATTATAATCACATTATCTGAATGTGGCCAAAAAATACTGGCCACCTCATATCATCCCTCTGTCTTTCTCTAAAGTCCTGGCGTAAAGACACAGTGAGGGCCTAACCTGCCTGTAAAACAACAGTGAAGGTACTGAATCAAAATGTTATGCAACATAAATGAAAAGGAAAGACAAATTATGTGATTGTATATGGCACTATCAGTATTCATCACGATCATTGAAGTCTGTTGTTTATGGCTACAAATAATGATTTTCTTCCCCTTACATAAAGTTAAACTGAATATCAATATGTTTTTGTATGAATAATAATTAGTTGATGACCATTATTGATTATTGAATCTGCAGGTCACTGTCTCAGTCAATCTATACAGCATTTGGTCTATAAATAGTCAATGAATAAATGTCAATTAAAAATGGCCGCAGTAAATCACAGCTGTCACACTGAGTAAAGCAAATCAGCCCTTGTGTTGATGCAAAGTCAGCAGACTGTACAGTCTATACAATGGACAGCGCTTGCTTTTTTTAAGAAAAAGAAAAAATGCACACATTAATGTCCAAAAGCACAAAGACTTGTCTTTAAATAGTTTTGTCTGACATATAAAATATGTTCAGTTTACTGTCACATATAAAAAGCAGCAAATTCTCACAGCTTTTTGTCTTAATGGTCCGATTTGTAAGAAAGTTGATTTTTGAAGCTACAATCCCCAAAGCATCAGTGTTTGATGAGCTGGGAATGAGACTCAGAAATGAAAAACCTTTCATACAAATGGACTTTAAAGATATTAATGACATGGATGCCAGTTAAAACAGTAAAATAAATCACTATCAGCAAAACAGATTGTGTTGCAAATTAAGCTTTACAAATTAAAATATAAACACATGTACATAAAGAACTAGCTGCCGACACAGCAGAAGGTAAAATAAGTTGCGTACCGAGCCTCCATCTTCAATAACTCATTTCCCCCGCAAGTAAGTCGGATTCCCATCACTCATCATATGTTCTGTGTTGATTTACTGCAAATGAAAAGTGAAAACTGAACGTGTGTGATAGTTTATGCTTTTGCTGATGGCCATGATGCAAACGAGGGAGAAACTCTCCGTCTGAGCGTCTTATCAATGTTTGGAGACGGAGGGAGAGATACTCAGCGTGTGTGACCGCTCATGCACCCACACACAGAACGCGTACGTCATTAAGTAAGGCAGCTTAAGAGCCTATAGCTGCTCAGGCATAACACTTTCCATGCGTACAGTTTGGAGAGGAGGGAAGGTAATGAGTTGAATTACTTTGCTAAATGGAGGGAGCCTGGTGCTCTGGACTATAACACTGTGCAGAGGTGACCTCAGGAGGCCTTGCACTTCACTCACTGCTCTGTCTCTCTGCTGATGGGCAGGATTCAGATGGGATGTTATCAGCACGGTTAAACAGGATCACTGACCGGTGGAGGATAGGTAATAGGCTGAGGAGGAAAGTGTTAGTCCAAAGAATGTCACGACTGATTGAAGGTATATCCACAAGGAAAAAAAATGATTTGCTTGATATTAAGACATATGAGAGCTGTGGGATAAAAGCTGCACTAAGTCAGGCAAAGAAATATGAAAACATTATTTCCATTGATGGGATGATTGAGGAGATACAAGGCAGACGGGGATAAAAGCCAGACCGGGGGAGTAGATAATGGAGTACATTAACTTCATTGGGTCCAACTTGATGTAAGGAGAGGGGAGGGTAATGCAATCAGTGGCTTTCTGTAAAGTCCAATGCTCTGAGGGTCTGATTTAAACGGCCAAATTAGGGGTTTTAAAACAGCTGGACAAGATGAATGGAATCTTAAAGATGCAAGTTAATCGTTGTTCGCCATGAAGACAGACGATTCCTCAACATGTATGTAGATAACATGACGTGGTGGGCAGTGGACTAATATACCAAATACCGAAATCAAACGGCGAGTATCAAGTATGTTGCGATTGAGCAGCTGAGAGAGAGCGCGGGATTGAATCACTGGCGCGAAATAATGATTAATGGCAAGTGACTTAAAACATTAAGCTTTTAAAGGTCGTACATGAGGGAAAATCTCTCTGGGTGATTATGTTAATGAGAGCGCATTTCCTCCTGCGGCTGCTTCAGAGCGAAGCCTGCACAGGTGGATTGATATTCCTCCTCGGAGCCAGACAAAGCTCAGAGGGGCTGCAGGGTTAGTGCGAGGCCAGTCGTAGCCAGCGCGTGTGTGCATAAGTGTGTGTGCTCGCATGCGTCCAACCGTCGATCTGCGTTGCGGCGTGTCTGACTTTTTTTATCAGGGTCTGATCCGAGTGCCTCCAGATGCTGCTGCCATTTGCTCCCCTGCCAATCAAAGGCCACAGCAGAATGCCAGTCCCTCAGAGCCCCGGTTTACAGGCAGCTTACCTGTATGTCAGTATTACTCAGATTCACACTGTGCTCTACCCCCTGGAGCAGCAAAGTCACAAAAACGTAAGATTTTCCCTTTTCATCAGTTGTGAGCGAGAGGAAGGAAATATTCTCAGTTAGGTGAGTTGTGTTTAGAAAATAATTATGTGTAATCACATTCGTATGAACAACTGCCAGGTTTAAAACCCTTAAATTGGTTTAATCCGTAACATTTTAGCTCAGTGATCGCTGGCTCAAAATAACACTTAAATGAATTACTGTGAGCTGAGGGCGCATCATGAGCAGCTATTATGTTCAGCCATGATGAAAAACTTTATGTCCCCTTTTAAAAATGTGTGCAGCTGCAGCTACTGATGCAGATTTAGTGCTGCAGGGATGACATACTTTTGTAGGCCAACCCTGGTACCTGTGCCAAAAAAAACCTTAGGATTAACGCATCAAAGTAAGCTCTGTGGCAAACAGGAGTTTATGATACTTAAACCTTTTGTTCAGCAAAAATAATTTCCACAAATGGACTCACATTTTAAGGACAAAAAAGTAAAAAGAAAAAAGAACTACACCAAGGGTGCATGACTTCAGCATTACCACTACTAAGATACCTATTACTCTATAGGAAACAAACTTTGTTACAAACTGATGAACCTACAATTTGGGAAGATTGAGTTAGAATAGTTTGCAGTCCATTTGTAAAGGTGGACTAATTAGTAGATGAATTTCTGTGTTTGCCGTCCCAGACAACCTGCGTAGCCTCATATAGCCAGGTTTTTCATCTAGCCGTTCAGAAAACCCACTGCCTTCGGAACTAGAGGTGAAAAGTGCTAAATCATGTTCCAATTTTAAGGAACCATTCCTTAAACTGGGACCACATTTTATTCTCGTACAGACTACATCATTGCCTGACATCCAGCTTTTGTAAACTCCATGCATACATCCCCTCCTGTGAATCTCTTGTGCATGTGTATGCCATTTGAATTTAGCAACTGGCTATGCAAGCTACTTTATATCTGTAAATACCTTTAATAACTATACTGGAATAAATACCAGCCATACACAAAATAAAATAGACTAAAATCTAAAGGTTTACAGTTTTATATAGGATATGTTTTCTATATCTGCGTTAAGAGCAAGACAGACCTCTGCAGAGATAATGGCGTTGTTTTCTTTGTTAAAGGAACAGCATGCTATTACTTTAAGAATCTGCAGGTGAGACACCTCTAACATGGCAGGTTAATGGAAAACACATCAAAGGAACAAGTATACTTTTCACACTGATGATTCACCTTATCTAACATTAAAAGGTGAAATGAAGAAAAAAACAACAACACCAAGGGAGGACAGTGACACAATCTTTGACATTTACACACATCCTGTCGATTCCACGAGGACGTCTCAGAAAAGGCCATTTGATAGCAGGACTTAAGACATACGCTGGTATTTTTTCATCACCAATTATATCTTGTCTGCAGACCTGCACCTTGACAGAACCTTTATCAACTTCAACTTCCTCTGTTATAATTCAAAGCATTGGACTCGGAAGCGGCAATAAATAAAAAAAGAGATATTCGGGGAATGTTAAGTGCAACAAACAGCCTTAACGTACGTCATGGAGAAAACGCATCCATCCCAATTGCATTGCTGATTCTGGCACAGATTAGCATAGCCTGTAAAGAATTGCTGACATCACTAAAACAGGCTATACTAATTAAAGCCAGAATCATCAATTCAGATCCATCGGACACCTTGAACCCTAAAAATGGAAGAGAGGTTTGGCTCCGAGCAGAGCTAAAGTTGGAAACGAATCAAACGTTAGCTTCAGAGGGTGAGTAGATGAATGGAGGCGGCAAGAAACATGAGATGCTTGTAAAGACGAACAACACTTCAAATTCTGTAGGTTAAATATGGCTAAATGTGCACATTACATACCATACAAGCAACCTCATTTTCAGACCTTTTAAGGGGAAAAAGAGAATAAAACCGTTCTCACATCACTCAAGCCGGATGCTGGACCTCCATTTTGTAAATCCTTGTAGTACACATGGTTCGTTTAGGTTCAGACCCGCACAGGTCGGCAGGACGGACATCGACTTGTTCTATCTTGATCACACAGAAGCCATATTTATGAATTACATCTCACATAATACATCACACCAGGACGAGCTTTCTCAATGACATCCTGCCTAAAGGATGGGAAAAAAAAAAGTAGAGGAGTCGAGACAGTTACCACGGAGAGAGTGGGGAAGGTGCAGCGTGACAGAAGAACAAATGACCAGAGAACTGCGTTTTAAGATAAAGGAAACACACATTGTGTTTCAAACCTCAGCTCAGCAAAAAACACTGCAGGATTTCCCACACATGGGAATACTACAGCAATGACTGGGAAAGATGAGGCCAAAGCTCCAATAATGAAGATGTCGCACTGGCTTTGACTCTCAGACTTAATTCGTCAAACAGACGACGTTCCCCGTGTTTGTTTTGGTTTGCTCTTTAAAACAGTTAGTGAATAAAACTCCTGCGAGAGCGTCTGTTTGTCAGAACGGCCCAACGAGAAAATAGCTTTCAGGATGCTCCGCTCACGAGTCTCAATCCTTTACTGTCCATCTGCGACTCAGTAAAGGCAGGAGATGTAATAATTTCTCATCGTAATGATGCAGACCTGAGATAGTGCTCAGAGGATACAGTCGACAGATCCATCACTGCGCCGTTATGACGCATGCCTAGATCACTAACTCGGAAAAGGAAAGATTCCTAAGGGGTTGTGTAAACATAATAACTAAAGTGGGATGACGTAAGGTCAAAAGACGAAAGGAAGAAAGTGCGCTTGCTGTTATCCAAGGTTGTGTCTCGAGGTTTACTGCTGGTTTGTTCAGTAAATTGAGTAGCTTGAAGAAATGAATACATACTGCGGCCTGAGAGACACTTATTGCCCTTTTCTTATCTGGTCTTTAGCCACTGAATTGATGAAGTGCAGATTATAATGGAGGTACAAACCTAAATACGTCATATAATAATCGCAGGCTCTATTTCATTTGTGTATCCGTGGCATACACAGTTTGGTTTTGCACCTGTAAACTGTAAACTGCCTCAGGATAATATTGTGACATCTCTGTTAACAAGGCTAAGATTCTACAACCACACAAGCGGCTCTACGACACCGTTCTTACGTGCTGATTCGAGCTAAAGGCTAATGTTAGCATTGCTTACATGCTCGAAATGGCAATGCTAACATGGTGATATTTAACAAGCAATGGTTACCATGCTCAGCATCTCATAATCAATCCAGACAATCACCATCTGGCTTTCGTCCTCGGTGGTAAAACGATACAACGGGCACTCAGGCTCAGGCTAAATAATATCTGTGTAGCAGTCACAGGTATTTATTGGCTCTGGCTCCAAGAGACGGAAGTAAAAGCTACCGGTACATAAAAATAACCGCTGTTAACCTTTAAATAGACCAACTAGGGACAAGAATTGTAAATTAGCAGTGGCCATAAACTCTCTTTGCACTACATCAATTGCATTCTCTGTGTTCATCCCAAATTCTAATAAACAGAATATTAATATATAAAAACACTAGCACTAGCCTTCAGAAACAAATTCCAATCGTTCGGTGTAAAAATGGTGTTAATGTAAAGTGTTAGCATACCAACATTTGTAATTAGTACTAAACACACAGTACAACTGAGGTCATGGGCATGTTATTAGTTGGTAAAGTAAAATAATAATAATAAAATGTACCTAGTCAAAAACAAGTGCCCACCTGTCCTCATCAGAAAACTGAACGTAAAGGTCGACTGTGAAAACATCTTATTACAAACTATATCAACATTTCTTATAAGGTGGTGACCTTTAGTTATTTTACACAGTTATTTCAACCCAAACCATGATGTTTTCCTTGACCTAATCAAGTAGTTTTCATGCCTAAACCTTATTGATTGTTTTTGGGCCTAAACCCAACAGCCAGCATAAGACTAAGTTACGCCTGTCATTTTCATTCATTTGTTGAGGTATGAGAATGTGTTTGAGTCATCCTGAGTGGGAAATAGTCAGAAAAAGTCAGAGGATGGTCAAAGTCATCAGGATTCATCCTCTGGAGAGACACATGTCTGAATCAGAGTGTTGGACCAACCCACCACCTGGTCACCCCCAGAGCTTTGCTGCCAGTGTAGCTAAAATTCAGTGTCTTGTTTTGCCAACTTTTATTTCCCCTCACAGTTTTATTGATCAGCAGTATTGTCACAGCCCAGAGGAAACTTACACAGCTATCACACTAATGTTAGGTTCGAGCCACACACTTTATAACACACACACTGAGCAACAGAAGCAGGAGAAAGAGTGAACAGACTACAGACCAGGCTAAAGAAATGTCTGGATTGATTGAGAAATTAATTCAAGCGGGAAAAAAAACCCCTCCTGTTTCCCTCCTTCAAATTTAAAGCTGCTTTGCTGCAGTCAATAACTTTTAGTGCTGAACAACACTTTTAGTGTGATGAAGCCATTCTGAGCTAATAAAATGTAATTAAGTGTTCTGGGCTTGCCTTTAAAGGCTGCTTTAAAACATGTTTCCCGTGTTGATCTGAGTGCTGTGGCCAGAAAATGTGTTCTGCTTGTACATTACATAATGTGTGAAAGCTTTTGAAAAATTTAATTTACTTATAAATCTAATTATGTTATGTAAAAGGCTCTATAATACAGGTGGTTCTGTTTCATGTTGTGTGAATACACTTTGGAAAAACAACATTACTTACTTTAAGCCCTGATAGCAGACGGCAGGCCTAGCAGGTATCCATTAAAATTCCTAGAGTGTCTGGTAAGAAGCGATAGCGCAACGGATGTATTAAATATTGCATGTACAGAGGTTACAGACTACGGCACTTTTCCACCAGCGCATTCCACGTCTACAGAATAACATGTCCACCCGGTTGACTGAGGAGCTGCGTGGATCGAGAGCCACCACATGAAAATATATTTATGCCACAGGAGAAAAAAGTTTTAGAGATACATCTGGACACTGTCTCCAGCAGGTATGGGACTGTGTGTTCTGGCAGCTGAAGTATCTGGGATAATAAAACATGGGAATTTTGTGGAGGGATGGAGGGGGAAAACAAGAGAGGGGGGGAAACATGTAAAAAGTTCTCCAGCTCATGTGTAGCTGTTTTTTACAACAAGATTTCTTCAGCTTGGCAAAGTGCATCATTTTCCCTGTAGTGTTTAATAAGTGCATAATATAATGAAACAGGCATAATGATCGGACATAAAAGGTGGGCTGTTAGGACAGCTGTGCCTCAGTCCTATGAATTAAAATGTTTGCATGCACAAATTGATCAAATTAACCTGCAGATGGAAGCTGGAAACGCGTGCAACAGCCCAGTCGAAAACGCCGGCAATTATCTTTTCAGCAAACCACTGATACGTTCACATCCATACGTCATTTTTACATTCACTTTACATGTTTACGACCTGACTTTAATATTGGGAAGTATGGAGATAAGCTTGGTGAGAAGCTTGCCAAGCCAGTGATCACGGTTCCATACTGTATTTAGACATTTGCAATGTTTAGGAAGACCTTATGAGGACATTTTTAACCATGTTTGTGGCGACAAAAACAGGTATTCTAAGCAAAGAATCTCCGTAACTCCACCCAAGTTGAAACCTCACCAGATCATAAGTACAGAATTGTCACCACATAACATTTGAAAATGAATCCTTAAGAAATGTAAAGTTAAAACCATCTAAAATATACATTTCCAATGTTTATCCTGGTGATAAATATTGTTAATGTATTCCGCAAAGTATAAAAACAGGGTCTCCAAAGTCATTAGAGCTTAGGGAAAAAAAAGCTTAGAAAGGTTTTATGAAGCAGTAAATGAAAAAGATTATATTCAGGAGATAAAGCAGAAGTAGGCAAAGGCTACTGAGGACGCAGAGTTTATATACTTAATCTCCAAAGATAAAGCTGTGGTGATAAAGTTGGCATGTTTTCCTTGACTAATGCAGTCTTAGGCCTGCACGAGAGATAAAAATATCAAAGTTAGAGATACGACAAAGGTTATGAAATGCGTCCCGAGGTGGCATAGCTTTGTAAAAGAAAACACTTTCAAACTGCCTGTATCAAACCACAGGGTGCACAGGTATGAGGGTAAGAGTATAGAGGTGATAAACGACTTTAAAAGAAAAACCCGAGAGGCATAATAAGTTCCCCCGACATTATAGGACACCAAAGGAATTGAAGATCAGCGGCGAGCATTATGTGAGCTTTTGGCGGCCGGAAAACTCGATCACAGAAAAAGACAGATTGCTGTGGAGCAGACATATTGACAGAGAGAGGCAGCGGTTTTGAACCAGAACTGACTTTGGATAAAGGAGCCGGAGGATGAGAGCTGGTGAAGTGCAGGAAGGGGACTTGGCTACAGGGTTGTGCAATATGGCGGAAACCAAATTAGACTCATTAAGTGCTACATAATATGTGGCATCATCCTCTCAAACCTCAGAGGGAGGAAAGACGGGAGAATGCCAGAGAATAGCAACAGTTATGGCTAAATATGAGCCATTCAAAAGGGTATTTGAAAGCTTTATAAATTGTTTAATAATGCAAACGGCTTGATCCACTGCTTATGCTTTGTGCCAAGATGATAACAAAAGTGAAGCAGCATATATCTCCTTTACTTTCTTTTACAACAACCCCGCTCTCTCCTGACTTGTGTTACCATTATAAAATCACAGCTTATTACAAATGTTTACCATATAGTGGATCTATAGGAGGCTTCAGAGGGGGTGACAGAGCCTTCAGTCTCGACATGGCAGCATCTCTAGGCTCTCGACTCCAGCATTAAAAGAAACAGTGTCCCAGCTGTGGGTCTGCAGCGCTGCAGCTGTGGCTTCCTTTCCTGAACATCCACGACTTCTTCGTTTCTGTACCCGGAGGCTCTACCTCATGCCCGCAGTGCAGTTCCATCTCAGCAGCCCTTGTCTGTGTGTAGTTCACACAATTGTCCCCTAAAGCAACTCATACATATGACTAATGCATAAACAGCTCTACACAGTGAGGAAACAACTGGAACAGACAGGCAATACGCACATACCCGCCGACATCTGTGAAGAAGAGGGAGATATCCCCGGCCATGTAACCCTCAACCACAGATGAAGCACAAAGCTTAAAATTGAATTCACAGCTCACAGTAGTGATTTTGTGACGAACCACCCTACAGTCTGCAGAGTGAAGGCAAGAAGACAAGCCAGTGAGACGGGGCAAATGTCAATAAAGAGGAAAGTCTAGCAGCTACTTCACTGAAATTTGGAAGTGCGTTTGTCTTCTTCATGTGACCCGTGTCATCTCTCTCCAGCTGCAAACCAAGCAAAGCAGAAGAACTTGTTGTGCGAGCGCAGGGGCGACTGACTGCAGGGTCCTTTGATCACCTCTGCCTCTCAGTTTGGTTGCCAGGTACCACTACACACACATCCCAAAAGAAACGGAGAAACTCCCGTTTGATTTGTATCACCGTTAAATCAGGTGATTAACAGGATAAACTGTAGCACAGCGGGAGAAAGGGGTTATAAAAAGAGAGACTCCAGCAAAAATAGGGAGGGTTGGCAGGCATGTAACAATATGTTCCAGGTTGATTCAGAACTCTTTGTACTGTGTCCCAAAAAGAAGTCAAAAATAACATATAAGTATAGTTAATTTACATTACATAAAACTAATTATCAGACTTTTTTCTGTACCATCTGTGTGATCACAGGTCCTCTTCCTATTAGGACTCATTTGAAAATAAAAATCTGCAGATACAGAAAGACTTAAACTCCTGAAATATAATTACCTCCACCAAGGAGGTGATGTTTTCACAGGATTACACAAAAACTAAGTAACTGATTTCAGCTAAACTTGGATTGGAGGATGATCTCAGCCCAGAATAGACTCTACCAACTCTTGATGTAAATCCAAATAAAGGAAGGAGGAATTCAGGATTTCTTCCGCAGTTTTTTTTAATATCACGCATTTTTCTACATTTTGGGTCATTTCTCAGGGAATGGAGGATCCTGATGAAAAATCAGACCTATTAGCTGGCTGGTGAGGTATTAGTGAGTGCAATTTGATGTGGATCCAAATAAAAATCCGGATCTAGCTGACTTTTTTTATGTTTTGTTTGATGTTGGATTAGGCTTGATTGAATTCATTGGAACTGTTGGGACTTGGCGAGGGTATGAGATCTACAGAGTGTCATTCTGGTCACTATTGTAATGATCCCAGCTGGAAATCTAAGAGATGTTTTATGAAGTGTGCTATTCACACATTATTCTTCACAAGGAGGAAATGTCTGAAGTCAATCAGCAGGATCATTAAATAGCCTGTGCAAGTTGTTGTTTTTTTTTTTTTTAGATGACCAACAGCTGTATGAGGACTGATCCAAATCACATCCTTTATTCATCGTAGTTCATTGTGCTGCAGCTACAACAGCTGTCGAAAATGTCCCATTGTGCTTCATTAAAACAGTGGGACTGCTGCAAAAACACACTTTGATTTGAGTTGCAGAAAAGAAAAAAAAAATGCACGACAGCTAACTGTTCCACTGAAGACATACAGTATATAAACACTGACAGCAGAGAGAGCAGAGCTTTACAAAAAGAGTCACTTGGCATCTTTTTCAGTGACATTTGGCAAAAGCAGCATCCTTCTCAAGTGCTGCAACTGTTTCTGAACCTCGGTGCTGTGGACAGCGGCTGTCCAAATGCTGTCGCAGAGGACCCAAACAGACACTCTGCATTTAAAAACATCACGCATAGCAGTACAAAAAACATTAGGCACCATAAAAAACATCTGATAGATAATTCTTATTCAAGAGCACAGTGAACAAGTGTTGCATATATGGGGGAAGAGAAGTAATTTAGTATTCTGCTGCTTTAAGTTAATCTAAAAATATAAGACTGCAACAGTCAAACCGACAGATACATCAATATTAATGGCCAAGAAACACGATTTGTGCATTACTAGAAAACACACATCATTGACAAGGCCATGTTGAAATCATAAATGAATATTAATGAAAAGTGAGATTTCCATTTGGCAAAGTTGAAGAGTGTTTAAAGAGACTGAAAACAAACACTGGCGTGTTTAAAACTCACAAGTCTCGCTGCAGTTTTATCAAAACATTGGGGACAATAAAGAAGTCAGCAAAGTAAGCTTAACTTTAAGCTTACTTTGCTTGTGTGTGTATGTGTGTGCATCCATGTGTGTATTCATGGTCCTGATCAGAGATTTCCTAACTTAGTCAAGGATTATTCTGTAATTGCAAGTATGAGCCCCTGAGAACTGCGGCTGAATACCAAATAGTTTTATAATTTTTCAAGTATAATATCACACAAGCCGACTTCCTAATGAAGTCCCACTGGACCAGTTTTCCCTGCTAAAAACTCACCTTTTGTTCTCACAAACACTCCGTCAGTTGGATTTTGACAGACATGGTCGAGATATTGAGCAAGAAACAACATGACAGTTCATGACAGAGACTGATAGAATTAAAAACTTGAGTAAAGCAAAAAAAAAAAAACAAAAACAAAAAAAAAACAGTGTACTCTCTTGCTTCCTCTCATACAGTGCAGGACAAATTCATGTAATTAGACAAGTTATTCATACTGTAATTATTGCATCAGATAAGAGAGATTTCTGTCCTGAATTATGCATTTTGCATCCATGTAGGACTTCGGTATCTTCTATCAAGCTGGTGAGCAAAAAGTAGATTTAATGATGACAAATTGCCACATAATTACTAAAGATTTCTCCCAGAAATATACGTCAAAATATGTCAAATTAGACTAAACATAATGTCCGAAAGTTTTTCCTCCAGTGCTTTGGAGAATCTCATTTAAACCTTAAATCAATGACCACAATCTGCCACTAAGCATCCTGACTGTTCAATAAAATCTAACAATGTAACCAACAGCAGGAATAGATAAGATAGAACAAGGGAAGGACAATCATATTACTTCAGACAGGTAATCATATTCAAAGAAATGAGGTGACAGAAACAGTTTATCTGTTCCTTCCTACGCTCGCACACCCAAATGTGCTTGTCCATAGCTCTTGTATAACCAGGTCTCTGCCGCCTGCTATTGTGAACCCGAAATTAAATGCATGCTGACTGAATACTATCCAATGCCCGAGTGCTTTTTCACCATTCCTGCTGTTCCTACTCGTGCTCACAGAGACGCTGGGTGACAAACTGCAAACCGACTGAACTCTGTATGGGGTAACAGCATGTAAACTGCACATATGCACCATTTCCTCCATGACAAATGAACCTTGCCTTTTGCCAGTTAATTAAAATGATTATTTTCTCTATGTTTGCTTGATTTTAATGTTAATTTGTGTAGGTTTCACTTACAGAGATTGCATTGATTATAGCCTGAGGTACTCTGCTCTGCTATCAATCATCGCTTCAGAGCAAAAACCTGATTTCCATAATGAGGCACTCTCGCCGAAGGCTACTTCATCTAATACTAACTTTGCAGAGGACTTGAAGGTAATATTTCAACACAGAACAAGCTAAGCAGCATTTAGACACTATCACACAAAACCTGTCTGAAAATATATGTCTGCTATGCTCAGGGGATGAATTTGATTACTTTCAAACAAGGCTTTAGGCCACCAAAAATATTAGAAATTCAACTAGATTTAGATTTTTGTCTTCATGTTTTAACTCCAGTTGAAATTAGCTTTTATAACCATTAAAGGTCCCATATTATGCTCAATCTCAGGTTCATGCTTTTATTTTGGTAAATGGAAAATGTTTACATGATTTAGTGTTAAAAAAAACACATTATTTTTCTCATACGGTCCACGGCTGCAGCATCTCTATTCACCCTCTGTGTGAATGCTCCGTTTCAGTGCCTGTTGCTTTATGGCCCCCCCTTTAAGCCGAGTCTTCTCTGATTGGTCAGCTCTCACAAGCCTGAGCACCATGTTGTTACATCAGCTCTGTTGGTGTTTCTGCAGCCACGGTTGTGCTAGGGGGCGTGGCTGAGTGTGACTGCTGTGACATCACCATCCTACTGAAGTTCTGGCTACTGGCTTTATGCATATCTCAGCGGATTCAGCGTTTGGATCCTTGAGCAGTATTTATATAACACTTCGAGCTACTTCGTTATATAAAACATTGACATCTCACTCTCTATAAAAGAAGACCTTTAAAAAAGTGACTCACGGAATAGTCACAAGTGATAATTCAGGTCCTAAAATCTTCAATTCTGGATCTTAAAACAGTTCAGCCTCGCCAGTACCTGTCCTTTAATATGTTATTGCTTGGGCTCTTATTTCAAATATAAGCACACATATGCTGTCTATGTGTATTCATTCTGACCTTGACTGTCATTTTGTCCATCCAAGATCCTCTGTTTTCTGAAGAGGCTTTTAAGTTTGTTTCTTGTAGGCAATTTTGTTTAACACTATATGTTTGTTATAAACACAAAGCACACAATACCCCACATTCTCTATTTCTCTGGGCCCCTGAAGACACTGCACATAACGAAACATTACATTTATTATTATTAGTAGTAGTAGTATTTGTACAAGTAGCAGTCGTGTTGTTTTCTTGGTGTGTCATGGCGTTTTGTGGTTGTTGTTATCAGGCTATCATCCTAAGGTTTGTTTATTTATCCGGCCTTGCGTGTGCTGATATTTAGTTTTCCACAGGTAATAACTTACAGATGGTTTTCACCCACCACTGAGGATTGCTGCCGTATATGGGCTTTAGTTTATGCTAATAAACTGCCTGGAATGTACATCCAAATTAACATGACTGAACGTTATTTTCACATGGGTACTTGGCCTGAGCTAGTTTCGTGATTGAGACTTGTTTTGTTTTGTTCTGTTTTCAGATTTTAATTAATACATTTAAAGAAAAGTTTGGTGATATTCTTTATCTTTTCAACCAATAATCACTGTCAAATTTTGCCCAAGCCATATTGCTGCACCGGCGGACATGTTCTTAAGCGTAAACCCTCCATGACGTCACCCATCTAGATATTTTTTGGCACCAGAAGTGACCATGTTTGAACAGGAGGGTGGACATCGTCATTACTAAGAACCCAACGACATCATGCTGCACTGATAAATTCAAACTAACTATTGAGGCCATAAACTCTTTAGAAAACTGTTTATTGGGGTTATAAAACAAGCGAGAAGTAGGGTCATTTACTCATCAGCTTACATACATCTGGACTTATTTTAGAAATGAGTAGAGTCGCTCCTGGTGCCAGTAATGTTATATGTGTGTATGTACATATATGTGCCAAACTAATTAAGAAGATTACTGAGCCTTTATAAACAATAAAATTAAAATTCTTATACATATTTCTTTATTTAATTTTAACACTCAAGTCTTCAGTAGGAAGAAATTGGTTGAGTCTTTAATGACTGTTTATGATGCATCAATATATCTTTTACACACACAGGTGCAAAGGTTTATAGATCTTATTGAAGGCCATTTCAGATAAAATACCAATATACTTTGGTCATTAGGAAAAAAAACATAGCCTTAATTAAGAAATAAAGATTTTTTTTTCTGCTTGAAAGCTTAGCAGCACTCAGGCCAAAGGGGAAAATAGCAATTATTAAGCACGGCTGAACCAATCGACGCTTCAGAGGTCATTCAGGAAAATCCACATTGAACGTTTTCTTTCAATGGCCGAGAAAAAGTCATCTGATGATGTGCTTTCTTTAATAAGACTTCATTTAAAGTGTCTAACATCGTGTTAGTAAATGGCTCGGAGCTGCTCATCCTGCCAAACACTGACAGGGGGGTTTGGAGATCATTTATGAACACAAGGAATCCGGTTACTCACCAAATGTTTTGGGGAGGTGAAGTGTCTGGAGGTCACCTTTCAGCAGCGTGCCTTTTGGTGTCCATGCTGTCTACTGCGGGTGCACGATTATCCTCCTCATTCTGGATCATGGCGTCTGGGAGGCAGACAAGGGAGCAAGGGGGCAGAGGGTGAAGGAGAGGACAGGAGAGAATATGTTAAAGATTATTTGTCCAAATTAGGAAGAAGAACACCTATAGCGCTCTTTTTTTGTTGCATTTGAAATGAAGGACAAGCTTCAACGGCTGGAAAAGACTGCAACACTATGTCACCAGAGTTTGAGCAATCATGACTCCTCTTTCCATCTAGAAAATATACATTACACCTCTCAAATTAGAGCCAAAGGTCTTCAGTTTGAAACTAATGTGTATATCTTTCATGTATGTCATTGCCAAATAGCTCACATTGCTCTGAGAAAAAATCTCTCCCTATGCTTTATTTGTCCAATATGTTTTAATCAAGGATCTACTTGAGTAGTGTAGCTACCATTCCCCGCTGGATAATATCTGTCAAAGGGAAGAATGGCATGTCTTCATGTCTAGGGAAGTGTTCATGCCTTATATAGTCTTGGTCTAGTAGAGTTGCCTGCTGCACATAGCTGGATCTAGCCAGGGGCTAAGGAAGCAGACCTTATGAGAGCTCATTAAAACAGTCTTCAAGTCTTAAGAGACAAATATGAATGTACTACAAAAAAATTTGAGCTTGCCATTAAAAATAATCAAAAGTAATGGAGCAGTTCCCAGGCTGGAAAAGGAATTTATTAAATACGGAAGTCAGAGCTGGCTCGGGTGGGTAAATGAAAGAGGGTGACAGAGTGGAGGACGGTCGATGCAGGGGCGCGATACACATATTCAAACACCTCCATTATTGTGAAACAAATGAGCACACTTCTGCCTTTATGTATCACATTTACAAATTATACCTCAAAGGTCAATTGAGGAAACATTTCTCCTCTGGGCGACATTTATGGGTGAGAACAATTCTCTTCCTCTTTGAGATCGTTTGTTAATAACACTGACATTTACATCGGCTGCATGGGGTTCAAACTAAAAAACACCAATTTAAATACAAAATTCCACGACAGTTTCCCAGCAAGATGTTGCGCTTCATCCTAACGCTGACAACCTCGCTTGGCCTTTTCTGCTCCTGGTTTTGGCTGAGTCTGCAGGGGTGTTCTCAAGCGAGCCATAAAGAGGACCGAATTAGACAATTAACATTTTCAAGTTGCCACTTTAAATCCATAACAGGACTTGATCTGAGTCTCAATTTGCAGGAAAAATACCCCTATGAATAAGGGGGGGGGGGGCTTTTCTCTCAATAATATGAAATGGTAATTATCCAGATAGAGTGTGAATGTGAATGTACAATGGCTCATTACCAATCTGAAACAGAAATGTGTCAGCCGGCACATGTGAGGGCCGGTCCTTTAAAGTAATAGATAAAAGGTCAAGTCATTATATGAGCTTTAGTTCTCACAGAGAATTATACTGAGGAGGAAGATCTTGAAGGGCTCATTGTCAAAATGCAACTGTGAAGGATGTGAAAAGAAACCCGCGTTTAATTCCATCCATACATCGGACGCCTGCGGGGCGACGGATCAAGTCACAAAACAAAGCATTCTCTGCATTGAGCACAAAAATCTGCTGCATTTGTGTCTCCTACAACAGGATGTATGTTCAAATTTGTAAGAAGGTTGTGATTTCAATTGTTTTACACCAGATACACGTTACATGTACATGTTAACCAATTAGAATTGCACGTAAAGTCACTCCTAAATTCTTGTATAACAGGTATTATGCAACATCTGCAGCACCATCCAATCAAAAGACAGTTTCAGATGCCGTAAGCTATATGTCAATATTTGGTTCTGAATACTTAAATGATGCTGTCAGTGTGATACAGCACTGTATATACACACATAGAATAAATGGGAAATATCTGATTATGCTAACATAACTAGTCAAATAAGTTTATAGAGTGGAAACAGACAACTTTTCAACTTTTTCCCATTTAGTGTTTCAAAGTATTAACACAATCGCTTTCTGTTTTCCTTAGAGCCTAGCAACCACCTCAGCGAGGCATATAGCATTTGTTTCCTAATGAGGAAACGATCATCACCACTAGTGTGGAAACAAGAGAGAAGAAGTAAGCATCTAACTGACGAGTGATACGGTTATAATTTCACATGGAGTAATAACAGTTTGAGTAGTGCTCCATGCAAACAAGTAACTACCGCAGGGGTTGGAGTTGGGGTTGAAGGGGGAGGAGAAGAAAAATGAGGAGATCCAGTGTAAGTTTATTTAATAACTTAGTCTTAATTGAGTCATGAAGGCTACAAATCAAACCGTCATTTTGCCAGGAGCCGGGAACCAATCTTGGCCGATGGTGTAAATATTCCAAGTAAAAAATGTATGTAATTCCAGTTTAATTCATAGAAATAAAAACTAGGCAGCATTTTTCAGTTAAAAAGAAGTTCGAAACTGGTACAGATATCTTTTTCACTGACTACTACTAAGATGTTGATGAAATATTTACATTTAGACAATATTAACTTTAAGGTGAGCACATTTTAATTAACATGGCGTTAGGCTGTTATTTGCACATTGCAGAGGATACAAGATGGGTTTGTGATAAATCTGGCAATAACAGTTTTTCACCTGCAATCAAAAGATCAACCTGCCTCAACAGCCGCACACATCTTAGCAACATAAAGCATCGTATGATTTTAAGCATATACACTTGCTCCAGAAGTCCTGGTGCTGAGTAGTCAAAGCTGTAATGCTTTTAGTGTATGCGTATGTGTTTTGCAGCATATATATCGCTTATTTTACATTAAAACTGATCCCATTACAGTGTCAGCTCACAGCAGGCATGCCCCAGAAGTTGCTATACTGTTATATAGTTCTACCTTGAATTTCCTCCGGGATCAATAAAGTATCTATCTATCTATCTATCTATCTATCTATCTATCTATCTATATCTGTATGAAACATTGTGTTGAAGTTTCCCTTCCAGTGCAAAATGAACAAATTATAGAAAACGTGATTACATAAATGTTTGCTTTGTGACATTAATGTTGTAGCCACATTTTAGTCGGTTGAACGGAGAAAGACGTCTTATCGCCGAGATTTCAACTAGAAAATTCAACATCGAAATCCCGGTTGGTGCTCACTGGGAGGTCAGGTGTGTTGACCACAGTCCAATTCAACTCTTTCACTCTTTAGTCTAAATAGATAATAAATCAGCAACCTAGCGTTCCTTTGTTACGTGGCTCCGTTAGTTATGTAACAGTTACACCTGCCGGTTGCTCACTGTAAATATTTAAAGGAAACTTAACTCGACGTAACAACGACCGTGATGAACGTTTCAATATAGCAATGCATAAATCATCCTCTTAGGAAGCACTTCCGCTATGACTAGGCTAAGTAAACCTCTGCACGCGTTATGCAACAGTTAAACTTGTTGGTGAGAAGAACCACCTGCTGCCTTCAAGTGTATTAAAGGAGGCACATACTGTGGGAGCGTGCAGCCGCCTCGGGCCAACACAGGGGATTGACCACTGCAGCACACAGCCACTGTGGTACGCGACTACAACATGATGGGGTTGGGTTGTGTGAGATTAAACCCCTGCAAATCTCATGACACTCTCACTCACAGCTCCACTCCTCTCCTCCTCCCAAATGGAGCCCCTTATCTCAAGCAGCTATGGTCCAATATAAATCTCCCAGCAAAGCTCTTCAAATTTATTGGCCGAAAATACATTGATATCACCTTTCAGCGAGTGTTTATCCTTCCCTGTTAGCTCAGCAAGGCGAGAACAACTACACAGAGCCTAAAATATGGCCCTTGATTAATGTCTTTGGGGATTTATGTTACACGAGTCAAATACCCAGAGTCGGGTTGATTTAGGGGCTGCGGGTTTTCTGTTGAGGCATGATAAAAAAAAAAAAAAAAGGAACTTGCTAAGGCAAACATGAGTAAGAATGTTTACCTACGCTGCATCAGGTATTAACTATCAAGCAGCATCTTAACCTCGCAGCAAATACTTCTACCTGCTGTGGTGAAAGCTGCAAATGACTAAGTATGTAATCACCTGCATGTAAGGGCATTGCAAAGAGCCTCGGTGCCTCTCTGAGTGTCTTACAAATGGCTTTTTCTTTTGATGAAGTGATAGTGTGGAGGAGTGCATATCGTCTCCAGCTGCAAAGCCGCACACAGGAATGTGTAGGAGCGTGTGCGTGAGAGACAGAGGGAGCTGAGAAGACGGAGGGACGTACAGAAAGAAGGACGGACGAGGACAGAAGAGTGTGTGTTTCTTATGGTCGAAGCGCAATTGAGATCCCGCCAAGGTCATTCTCTTACTTATGACATACATGGAGCCAGACTGAGCCTCTCACTTGGACGCTCTCCATCTGCTCCCACTGATAAGAGTGGCTACTTCATGTGCAGCGCACAGACACCACGGCTCTGCATTGTGTGGATATGGTGTGATTGAAACCACATTAAGATTTTCTTGGATCACAATAAAAGGAGACAGTTTTCTCCCGCACGCAGTTAAAGAAAATTCAGACAAGTGCTTTAATGTGTAGTTTGATGTCGTGCTGCACTAAATCGAAACGAGTAAATGACAAGCGCCATTTGCATGAGGATTTGTCAAAGGGAAGTTTTGCAGGATTCGTCTGTTTCTGTTTGAAAATGCACCATTAAAAGGTGTGGCGAGCGACTCCAGAGATAGACAGTAGATTATTCCAATATAACTTCAGTGAAATGTGAGAATTCATTCATTACCTACTCACCCTGATGCAGACTGAAATGTGGGTGAATTTTAATAGCCCACAAAAGATTGCTGGAGATTCATAGTTAAACAGCATTGCAGCATACTCTGAAGAGGATGGGGATTGTTTTAATAAACATAACATGGCTCCATACAGCTCTTCCAATGTAACCTAAAAGTCTAAAGTCACGACTTTATTTACCCCCTTTTTAAAGCAAAAGACTTCGCTGTAACTGCTCAGTTAAAAGCATTAGCACACACCTCAACTGAAGTGGGTGCACAAGCTTGACTGCGTGTCAAATGGGATCAACAATGTTGTGTAAACTCTTTTTCCACTAATTCGTCTTTGGATTCACGTTAACGTGCATTTTCAGACTCCAGATACCAAATAAACAGCACGGTGCACCTTTCAATATGAAACGACCGACTGAGGCAGAAACAGTAAAGCAGAGGAAGCACATCGCAGTCACACCTACTGCTCAGTGGAGGGTGTTTTCGTTGAAGAACCTTTCCAGCCACAAAGGTGGACAGGGATATTCTATTTAATTGGTTTATGCATGTCAGCCGGGGAAACTCAATTGCAGGATATCAAAGAGGACTGAAACAGCTTAACCCAAATGAGACCTTTACCCGGCTGCCAAAAGTCCACATATTTTCCCTCGGTGTCTTCTGAAGCTCATGTAAAACGGGGGGGGGTTTAATAGGTGTAAGAGCACATTGTCGGCCAAGCAGGACTGCAGGACTCTCTCCTGATCAACACTCAGTCACCACTCTGCGAGCTTTCTGAAAAATGTATGAGGGGAAAAAAAATCTTTCTGCTGTACGGGTGAGGACGCATTTCAGTTTGGATTTTCCTGTAAGCCGTCTGTTTCGTCGGACCACAGGAATTCAAAGCTCGGGATCGGTTAGGGACAGAAGAAAAAAACATGGGTGCTGATAAATACTGTATGGTTGAGACATTACTGTTTATGGCAGCGTGTTGGTGCCAGTCCTAAACAGTGTCTAAGTACGTGGCAATAAAGGAATGAAGAGTCATGTTTGCTGTACTGGGAGGATGGTTTTTTGCAGATAGTTAGATAGAATCCTGCAATTAAATGAGCTAACATTGCTTTGTATGCTGATGACAGTCAGCTGTCTGGATATGACTCAAATAAATTGTGTACATATGCGTCCAGGCAATCAATTACCTACTGAACCTTGACAGCAATCTGACCACAGGAACTTTTTGCTTCATTAAACTTTCACACTGATAAATTCGTGAGCCATCTGCTAAAAAAATACTGCCGTTTCCTCACACACACACACACACACACACACACACACACACACACACACACACACCCTCCACCCTGAGTGCTCCTCTAAAGAGTGATATACAAAACTTCAAATGGATATCCAAAATTATGCCGAGCTTCTGCGACACCGAGAGGTTCAAAGACTGATTGCCATAACTGCAGCTGATGATCTCAACATGCGACGCTTCCTTAAATGAGCCTGAAACCCATGGAGGGATTTGACCAATTGGCAGGAAATAGGGCAAAATTGACTGAGAAACAGATGGAAGAGAATCAGCACACTAGAAAGCCCATGGTAAGAGGGAACGAGAGCGGAAAACTCGAAATAAAGGCAAGATAAAATGAACAATGGAGCATTAATTTGAAAGCACATCAAAGAATAAAGCAATTTCCTCCCTAAAATCAATTAACCTAAAATTGAGATCTGCATTTGTCTTCCTATCTGTCACTTTGAGGGCAGGAAGGTCAACTCCAAGCAGTCGCATTCGGATCTGTCAGTGAACTCATCTGAATCAAGGAGTTGAAAAACATCTTAAGCGATCTGTAACACTGTTCTTTGCTGTGTATCATTGTGTAATCTTTCCAAGAAACAAGACACAAGAGAAAAAGTGAGACATAGAGACCTTGAAAACTTGCCAGACAGCACAACATTCTCACCCTTTCACATTTCTTGAAAGTCGTCCCTCTAATGAGTTCCGCACACGGACAAAATGTGAACCGTCACAGCCAATTTTAAGACAAATTCAGGATTCACTCAGTCTTTGTATTTGGATAAATCAGTGCCAACAGCAGCACGGGTCTTATCGACCTCACAAATAAAGCTGCAGCTCTTCAAAGCCACAAAGCCTGATCCAAATATAAACACAAGGGTCACCTATCATGGAGATTCAAAAGGAACCAGCTACCTCTTTTAAATTTGGCAGATCTTTATATATATACTAACTCCAGACTGCAACAAGAATGAAGTTTGGAAGTTATGAAGTTTTCATGATGTTTTTCTCAGCTGTAGGCCATCATTATTAAGACAAAACCTACATTTATTTTCAACAATGACTGAGGAGAAAAAGAAGGTGAAGAGGGAGAGTGACAGAAACCAAGGAACAACAGGAGTTAACAGATGGGCATTCGCTCCAATGGAGACCTCTTACAATATCACCAGGGGTTTAATTCTGCTTTTTCACCACACTGAGACTGGGATTTCTAGATCCAGCCAGGTTTCTTACCGTTGGTTTTACTTTGGACAGTAACACGGCTCCTTGTGGTAGCCTTGTTGCTAACACGGCGCGCCAATAAGAATAGCGGAGGGAAATGCTAGATGGGGGTACAGTTGAAAAGTTGTGTATTTCAGCTTTAAAGACCCAGTGTGTAGGATGAAGAGGGATCTGTCAGTAATGGAGTATGATATTCAAAATTACGTTTTAATTGTTGTATCCAAAACTATCAATATCTATCAAAAGAGGCAGCAGCTCCTCTACTACAGAGTCCACTGTCTAGGGTGAGACAAGAGATATTGCAACCACCCATCTAGCTGCCACTAAATCCGACAAGAAAACAGGGATGTTTAAAAGAAGGTTCCTCTCGTGCTGCATGTAACCTCGGCAATCAAACCCAGTGTGCCATCTTGAAGTATGTCTCTGTAAAACTTCTAAAATGCATCTGTAAGTAGAGAGGATCAAGGAGGGAGAGGCTTGGCAGGGGGGCTATTAGCAACGACTCACAATTGTAGCCTTTGCAAAGGTCTTTTCTGCACCTGCGACTGAAAGAGGTGTGACACACAGCTGGAGTAGACAAACCATGGTGAGAGCACAGCTCGACAAACGCTCATTGGCATTCAGAGGTTGTACTAGTTGTTTAATCATCATGACAAAATGTGTAATGAAACTTTCTGTCCTTCATCGCACTGTTCTAACCACGTTTAATGACATTACACCTTAATATTACTCGTGTCATTCTCATGTGACAGAGATCTAACCTTATATTTTACTGATATTTCTTTAAATCATCTTACGCAAGGAGAAGGAGAAAGTGAGAAATGAGAAGAGGGTAAGGCCTTGAACCCTTAAACATGTTTTGGTGAGTAGAGCTGAACAGAAACATAATCTTGTTTTGTTGCCAAGAAAACTCCACAGGGCACCTTAAATATTCTCTGTCCCTTCTGCATCTGGACCAGGTCTTTCAGCAAAGTCACATCTGATGGTTATGGCTTTGCAGCAACGACCCTGTGGTGCAAGAGATACAAACACTGAAACAATGGCTGCTGGCGTGCGCAGTATATGGCTCTTGGACTGCGCTGGAATACCTGCCAGCTTGATGCAACATCTACTGTGAGTGAATGAAAAAACTGTCATCAGAGCAAATGACTCATGGCCATATTAATGACTCTCCTGTGTTGGATCGGGGTGGGCAAACACAGGCACACACTTCCCGGCGTTTATCTAGCTGACTTCACTCAGCCGAGGTCAGCGGATTACTATCCGTCTTGTAGGGCCGGATATGAAAGCTTCATATAAATCTCTGTACTGCTAGAGCTGTACAGCAACAAGCACTACAATTCCACAGTAGAGAAGTAGAAATGTAGAGGATGTCAGGGTTTAATATAGTCGCCCCATTTACTCTGTCCAAGTGAGAGGCATGGCTGTTATTATATACTCTTAGAGAAACAAGAGAGCCATAACAGAAGTGAAAAGCAGGAGAAAACAGAGTTTGAACCTCTGCAAAAGGATCTCAAGAATGTGCCACTTCAAGTAAGCCCCGGTGCTAAAGGACACTTCATCTCTGAATTTAGCCGCATCTTTGACCCCGTGTCTGCTGCCATCAGGAGCCAATTGATCCTGATGAAGCAAACACTGTCAGATAATGACAGATCCAAGCCAAGCCACATCAAATTACAGTCAAATAAATTCACATAAAGTGCTTTAAATAAACAGGATGTTTGCAAAAAAAAAAGTGCAAAGTGCATGAGTCATCAGTGGAGGGACGAGACTTGAATGGGTTGAGGGTAGTTATTTGCCCAGAGTGTGAATTAAAAATCCGAGCGCGGTCTCCACATCATTAACCCTTCGCAGCTAAACTGACCCTACAAGTTCATTTGATCTGATCGTGTTGTGGGGGGGTGTGGAAGTGGAACGGGGAGGGTGAGGTCTGCGGGGGCGCCCCTTTGATGCTGTAATGCTAAATTTCTTTTATCTCTGGCGAAGCGTTTGAGACCGGGCCGCCTGTCCAAAAAACTCAATTAGAGCCACTCTGACTGTGAGCCGAAAGCATGAGAGAGGAGGCGTGAGGTGTGATCGGCACGGGGGGGGCAATAAATGCAACCATTAGGACGAATGGGACTGCAAACTGAGTCACACAAACAAAAAGAGAAGGTTTTTAAGACAAAGTCTCCTCTCTTTAACCGCAGGGGGACGGAAAAAACAGCGGCAATCACACCAGCGCTGCGCCTGGTAGCAAGATGACCAAGAACAACCAAATTCCTGTTTATGATTCTCTCTGCCTGTTCCGATTTCCAGCTGGTGAACAAATAATCTTTTCATTGAAGTTCATGTTAATGGTTAGCATTGTGTTTCATGGACAACTGAAGGCAGCCTGCTTGACAAATGATGTGTATCCTCGCCGCACGGAGTGAAATTCCTCAGCCCATTTAGCAAGCCATCATCCAGGGCATCATCGGCGCAAACACCACCAAGTAGCATAAAAGCATTCAGAATCCCAAAAGCTCAAAGCTCTTAGCGAGCTCGCTCAGCCGAAACCTGTGTGGGTTGTTTTTCCTGCCCCCGAGAAGCATATTGCACCTTCGAGACAAGGTGTAAAGAAAAGGCGGGGATGGGAAAAAGTAGGAGGCTTGAAGGGATGACAGGAAGCAGAGGAGGAAGATGTGTCTGGCAGACCCCCTCAATATTATTTTGTGACTGTGAAAAGAGGCGCCGCAGCTCAGGTGAGGAGGGAGGAAAGGGGAGAGGAGGGGAAGTGATGGGGGGGATAGAAGCATCGGCACAGCTTTTTACATCGGGCCTTTCATCTCCCTCCTGCCATCGGTCATCAGAAATGGGAGAACGCCGACCCCCAAACACGTTCCAATTCCTTTCAGCTCAGGACCGGCTGAGGCGTGAAAGAATGAGAAATATAAAGGAGGTTATATTACAATGTCCCGAAAAGGACCAAAAGCATTATTCACAAATTTAACTGCAAAGTCCCGCAGCCAGCACCAACAAAAGAATATTCTAGGTTTCCATATATAAATGGTCCTCCAGCAGGCAAAAGCCACCTCAAACTTTCATCTCGCAAGATGACTAATAATCATGAAACACTTCCTGTGGATGATGTAGTCCTGAAAGAAGTGGAAAAAACATCTAGGTAAAAGGTCAAAGAAGAACGAGAACAAAGTTATTATAAAATCAAGCTTTCTGTACAGTATGTAACAAAAACAAACTTACAGACAAAGGAAAAGGCTTTTCTCAGACATCGCAGAGACACCCCGGGTGATTTTTAATATACTGTGGCTTCACTGTAATTCGACGTGTATAAGACTGAGAAGTGTTTGTGTTTTTAAGAGACGGCTTCAGAGTGAATTATATGTTTACCAGTGTTGTGAAAACTTGCCTTTCAAAATCATGGGAATAACATCTCTGGCCATTTGTTTGTCTTTTTCACAAGTTATTTGTCCACTTCGACCTTTTAATGCTGCACAAACAGCAAGTCATAAACAGTGGGGGTCAGGCAGGATCTTCACTGAGGGAACATACTGAAAATGAGATCAGAGCTACTAAAGCGCAGCATTTCTACAGAGGAGCTGCAATTCAAAGACGTGGCTATTACTCAACACTCCTGCATTAAGATGCCGAAAAACAACTAGACCTTTGTTTTATATTTTGTTGAGTTGTATAATGCATGATCCCAGATGTTTTCAACATAAATCCCTTATGTAATGTTTGGTAATGTAGGTACTTTCATAACGGACATTTACAGATGTAATGCAGTGATTGCAACCCAAAACCTAACCAAACTGCAACTGTACGATGTGTACCAGTATGTCTGTCACTTTCAAACTGTAACGTTCATGTTGTTTTGGAGACGCTGACAATTAACCTACTCAGTCGTTCAGGTACGAAGATGTGTTGGAATAAGACATTAATAAATAACTTTCATTAGCAATCGTGACTCATTAACAATAAAGGACACATGACATCAGCATAATTACTGACATCATCAAACTTTCTTTTGGCAGAAATTAATCTTAGAATTGTGCAAACACAGAAACCTGTTAAAATATATGTTGTAATACAAAAAAAAAAACTTGACAGTGTTTCTGAAAACTCAGATACTACAACACTTTCATACCATCAACAGTTGAAAGGCTGTATGTTCACTCGAACGGTGATAAAACAGGTATCTTTTACTTTGCCCGGAAAAGCTGCGGTAAGCCACAGTTGTTACAGCTGAAGGGTTATTACCAATCAGGCCAGCTGTGTCTCTTTGCCTGTGTGACTGAGGGGAGTGAGGGAACAGCTGAGCCTGCCACAGGAGGTGACGAAGACAAGAGAAAATGTTGTAAAAATTCTCTCCCCAGGACCGAAGAAGGAAGATTTGGAAACTAAGCCCAGGAGCTGATGAAAAATAAAAACCAAGGAATACATTTATGGATACCCAGACTAACTGCTGACTTGTGCTAAATGGAGCAGCAAGCTTTTCCCTTTCTGAAAAACATGTGCCCACAACATAAACAACATTAGCTTTAAAGTTACACTCCATGGAGCTCACAGATGAAAATCAGCAGTGAGCTGGAGGGAAGCTCAGGTCGTTTGAGGGAATGTTTTGGGGCTTGCACAAAATTACAAAGTGTGTCTTACTGAGCACGATTTATTTCATTTTGCAGCCGACTCGTTGTCCAGTGGGATGCCAGCGACCTTATCTGTAGGGCAATTTGTTATCCAGTGAGGAGATTATGAAGCTGAGAAATATACTGATGTCTCCACAATAACCACACTTCTATTTCAACTTGGTTTGATGAGAGGTTTGGAACCGAATTCCATACGAATTAAAACAAACTCAACACATTTAGAGAGAGATTCTTACACTTAAAGCAACACGTAATTTGGCACCCCAACAGTTTCAGATTCACTCATATGCCACCGCTTAAATATGAACAGCTGTACACGTGCATTTGGAATGAGTCGACAGCTTCGCAAACGGCCAAACATGAAGCAAGTGCAACAACACAGGAGCTTAGAAGGCCATATAATATCACTTACTCAGTCAGCTAGCTGCTACTAGCTAACTGAGCTAACTAGCTAGTGGCAGCTACAGTTAGAAGACTACCTTGGTATCTTTTTTGGAGACCTCTACTTCGCAAAGCTGACTGACTCATGTCTCTGGCCTTTTGCTTGCTCACTGCCTCTTTAGCTTCCTCCTTCAATGTCCTCTTTGGTCTTTTTGCCTCGGTCCAGTTCTGTTCCAGTTGCCCGCTAGCTTGGCTCCAGTTCTGAAGAACAACCTGGCATCGCTCCCTGCCAGCATTTCCTGCTCCGGGCCTGAGAACCTCCTCCTCTGGGCGGGCCAAAGCTGCAAACACCAACAAAGTTTTCTGAGCTCACAGACTTTGCAGGGTCAGCTAGCTGCATGGCTAACTGAGCTAATTGAGCAGGTACCGCTACCGTCAGATAGCAGTTACTTAAAGCTTTTTTTGTCCATCAGAAAACGGCTTAATCACAGAGAGTTGACGAAGGGAACCTGGAGGACGTCAGAAGGAAAACAAGAATTTTTTCTCCAATATGATCCAGTGTGTGAAATAGAGCCGTACAGCGTGATGTCGTTCTCCGAGTAGATGTTCCAGCTGATCCAAGTTATCCAAGCAGAGTTAGTGATGACAGCGTCACCAGTATCATTTATCTTAGGTAAAATAGTTACATAATGTTGGTTTAAGTTCTTGGTTTGTCACATCCATTTGATTGGCATGCATTTCTATCACAGTGGCTCTGCACCATTCTGTCAGATGAGCTCTCTATTGATGCACACATTCATGTCCAAAATGTGTCCATTTGTACCCATTTTAATTTGGATCTTTATAAAAGGTTGACAGTGTTATTTACATTTTTCATACAACTGAACTGTCAACTGCAGATGGACCCCCTGAGGTCCAAGTACTACAAGTGGGAACTATATAGCATACTATAGCCTATTCAGGGCTTGAGAGGGTATTTTAATTAAGACAAATAACAAAACACAAATTAGCATCAGCATGCTCTGTCACCCACTGTAATACAGGAAATCATGTGTTCGAAGCCTGAAAATACCTGCAGTACAGATGCACAGGAGGTCGGGGAATAATAAGAGACCTAATATTATGAAAAATGCAAAACACAATCAAAACCACATGCATCAGTGAGAGTGCGGCTTAACAGCCTTATTAGAAAACACCCATCCTGTCAACACATAAACGGATCCATAGTTTGCCATTTGGAGTGAAACAAATATGGAGGCTCATGCTCCTGCACTCCTTTGTTCCTTTCTCTGCTCTGCTGGATCAGGAGTTAATTCTGCTCAGAGTGACTGTGGGCTGCAAGTGACAGCAGTGAATTAATGATTCATTATGCCCAGTGTAAGCAAATAGTGAGCCGGCGATGGAGGAAAATGGATTTACGCACATCCAGCGCCAACCATGACATCTTTGCAGCTTTTGAGAAATATTCGGATATGCACGTAGAACTCAAAGCAGCACTGTTTTTTTTTTTTCTTAAACCACAGGATGAAAAAGACACATGCAGCTCAGATCCACATTTTTTTTTTTTTTTTTTAAACTGCTTCTTCCGAAATCTGAAACCCGAAAACTTTGACATTCATAATCATTCATTATGAATGTGATATATTGCTTGCTCAGCCAGAGGCTTTCTTCTAAATGAATTTTCCATTTTCTTTTCATTCAGGTCAGTCACTTGAGTCTCAACATCTTAGCCTCACCATATGTTCAGAGGCACTATGAAAACAGTCAGACCCTGTTAAGTCTGCAGGGTGTTTGATGCCGCAGAGGACATCATAAAAATTTGATAGTTATGTCAAAAATACTCCTTCTTGGTTTGGGATTATTAATGCAGAGAAAACTGCACAATTGCAGAATGTGTACTACATGCATATTCCATTAAGAGGCACAACGCCGGTTTTACTGATGATGTGCTTTAGGACACTTTGTGTCAAACACATCAGACTGTTTTTCTGGTTCAGAACTCCTGGTGTAGCTATAATACGAACGCTCTATTAAGGTTCACACACTGAGTCTACAAACCTCTTAATCTCCTGTGTCCACGGATCACCTCTGGGCTGTACATTCAGCTAAGCATCACAGATCAGAGTCTTGCTTCTCCAGTTCCTATTTAAGGGACAGTATAGTGTTGCAAGGATGTAATTTTGGTAGTTTACGCTTCTGCAAAACACAGAAACATTCTAGTTTGTACAAGTCATCAGTGATGTGCAACTTTGACATTCGTATAAAACCTGCCACATCACGGTCAGATTGCATGTTTATTATTCGACTTTCAAATCAGGAGTGAATGGTGGCGGAGTTACAAGATGAAGCTGCTACACAGGTGAATGCAGTTTGTGTCTCTATCGCTATGTTTGAACGTGTGAAACTACTATTTTTATCACGGGGCAACTGTGTTTCAACATTTATAAGCCTGATACCACTGGGTATTCTGGGGACATTTCCAGATGTGTGTGTGGCGACAAAACCAGGTGATTTTAACAAAACCTGAGGACTTTTCCAGCTATGCTTGTGGCAACCTCGACTGGATATTTTCCATAAGAAATCAGGACATTATGATGTGTTTTTGGCAACTAAAACTGGGTGTTCTTCACAGAAGTCAGACCATCTCCAGCCACATTTGTGGCCTCACAACCAGGTGTTTTTAAAGAGACCATGGGACATTTCCAGCCATGTTTGTCCTGACTAAAATAGGTATTTTAAAGCAAACCATGAAGTTGTTTTAGTGCCTAAAACTAACCAGAGCTTCTTTGCCATAAGAGCTTGGAGTTGACGTACCTACAATCTTAATATCAGTGGCAACAGCTTCAAGAAATAAAATATAGATGGTCTCATGAGCAGGTTAAATGTGGAGACCCCGATGTCTCCAGGTCGCCTGGATGTACAGCGAACCATCTGCATATGTCACTCTGATGGATGAGGCTGGAGCAGAGATCGAATGGCCTCGCTGTTCAGACAAGCCTTAGGTTGGGACCCATCCTGTCACTTCCACTGACGGATGGTTGCACTGAACACGAACACACCCGTACAATCACAGCGACAATGCTCCGATAATGGCAGTGAGGGATTTTGTCTGTTCCGGAGGCAGGTGGGGGGTGTTAGAACTAATCAGTGTGAAGCGTGCTCCTACAAGGAAAAAGTAGGGAGTAAAATGCTGTGAGTCCGTGGACTAGACTAAATTCAAAAACGCTAAAGAAACGAAGCCCCGGCATCACAGTAAATACATTCAGTGCACAGGAGATGAGGGATTTCTGGTTTCATTCCCCTGCAGTCCTCCAAAATATGTTAGTATGAAAGAATTGATTTTCTCTCTCAGACACCCAAAGACCGCAGAAGCTAAAACAGAAGTAGATCAAATAAGGGGGTGAGGGATTTATTCAAAACTCGGCCGAAAAAATTCTCCTAATAGGGACACACTTTCAGAGCTGTTTCAATAACAATTTCACATGAGTAAACTTCTGTTCCTACATGCTGGATACTGTGTGGCATATTGTTCAGACCACGGCAAGGATGAAAACTAAAACAAAATCCTTGCATCGATATAAATAAAGTGATTATTTTATCAGCATTATTATTGTTGCAGCTCATGTGGCGGGGATGTAACGGTAACAATGTTACATAACTAAACTGAACATGTTTATGCTTTGGCAGTCGTGATGTTTTCAGATTTGTTCTGTAAAACGGAGAAAAAGACAAGTGGCTGCGGCTCCAAAAAAATGTCTGCCTCGAATGCAGCCATCTGCAAAACGACTCGTCATTTCATTTTTTCATGGCTCTTTGAACAATTTTACATGAAAGACAAATGAATTCTTATTCAGGCTCTCCGTCTCTCACCCAGCCAAAATGAGATTTCGTGAACATGTATGGTCGGGGCGTCTTTGGAAGCAGGTACCTGTATTGTTGTCCGCACACATGCACCATTTAACTCTATTTGCGCTGCACACCTCTAAGTATTTCCACAATATGGATATGAGATCCAGTTGTGCAGGAAAGTTGCAAGCTGACAGACAAGCATGCTGCAGAGCCTGTTTGACAAGAGGACTTAAAGTATAACGCTGCTCAAATCAGCATATCATGTCAGAGCTGCAGGGATGCATGTCAGACTGATTTGAAAGGGACAGTTTACCCAAAAATAAAAAATAAAAATAGCCCTTTTTTTCCCCTGACCTGTGGTGCTGTCATATCATCTTAATTGGTTTGGTGTGTGTTGGCAATTTTTGGAGATATTAGATGACACTCAAGGTGGCAAAAATAAATAAATAAATAAAACAGTAATGTTCCTTCTGCATGGTGATACAGTTAGTGGGTGTAGTTTGGCAGGAAATAGGGACAGACTGACATTTTATTTAGTCAAGGAGCTCATAACCAGTAACTAAGTCTTTACCCCATTCACACTGGACAAGAAAACGCCCCTTGTTGTGTTTGGGACATTGAGTGAGACGACAGAGGAAGAATGCTGCATCAGTGACAAAGTAGCATAAATTAACCTGTTAAGCCTGAGCCTTTGAGCACCCATTGTAATGGAGTGGAGCGGAGTGCTCTGCACTAAAACCTCTCTAATTTTGTTCTGATTAACTTTATTAGCATAAAAGTTGGCAGGGGTAATGTTCAGATGTCTGGCTATGGGTCACTAGAGATTCGGAGCTGCAGCTGCCTCATTCTTCAGTGATATTCATCCTAAAATTGTACTGCAATTTATACCGTGTGCCAACTTAATTTACTTGGACACAGCGACATATATACTTATACTTACACATCAAATATGTCAAGTGTTCCCTTTATTATGATAATTTGATTAATCACATCACCTTGTAGTTGCAGATATAAGTTCTGTTAATCTTCGAGCGAGACAAAAAACCCAGTTAATGATAACTGGCCGTGCAGATAATAGGTCCATGCCTTGTTGGAAAAAAAAGTTCAGACAGGAATCCAGCCGTTTGTGGATTATCTTTAGTTACCAGGTCATGCTTTCTGGAATGGGACACTGTTGTTGAGTTTTAATTTTTAATATTTTTTTTGCACTTTAGACACCACAAGCTGAGAACCATCTAGTTCCTCTGTATTCCAGGGAAGGCAAACATCTCTACAGCTCGAACAATTACACAGACAAACTATAGATTTTCGTACTTTCCCCTTTAATGAATTATTCAGTTAACAGCTGCAGCTGAAGCGTTTTGACCAAACAATTTGTCTGGATCAAATAACCTGATTAGAAACAAAACTTATTTTTCTTTTATGCGTTTCTGACAAATTTCTCATTTCACCCTTCAACAGCTCTTAGAAATATTCGGCAGGGAGACGAATAAATTTCGCTTTAGACACCTGGCACTGCAAAGACTGAAAACAGTCAAAAACATATGAGTCGTGGAGTTTTTTCAGACTGTCTGGAGTCTCTAGAGTTCCTCAGTATTCTCGCCTGGATGCTGCAGTTCAGCGACAAAGCATTTCCCTTCAGGAGCCAAGTGGCCTCAATCCCAATTAAAACACACACATGTGGCAGTGATATGATTAACTCTGTTCACCTTAGCAGAGGCTGGTGCTTGGAAACTAAGCATGGAATTAAGAGGGGAACCCAACACTGGATTGTGAGCAATGTAAATAACCTCTGTCACATCCTGATTATGATATATAGACACCAAAGTGCTTTTCTTGAACTTGCTGCCAAAGCTGAGATACAATGAAAGAGGTCATTACCAAACCGGGGACATGACTCAGACTCTCTTTCATACGCTCTCCGAGGAACCGTCGACCACTGTTAAGCTATCATATCTCCTCGGGTCCTGATATGTAACGTATAAATAATAAACACAGCGGCGGCGGGGAGGTCACAAGGTTACCCCGGCTCCCCTGGAGGTTTTTCAGCAGCTGAGGATTAAGCATGATGTGACTGATGTAACGATAGCAGCTTAAGAGAAAATGAAGCAGATGACTACAAACTCTAACTGCCCCTCCATGTCTTTGCTGAGAAAAGAGATTTAATGAGATTAATTTAAAGAGCTTTAGGGAGACTAATCTGTGGAAAAAAAAGAAAGACAGAAACGAGCGGTTAAATAAACATGAACAGCAGAGAGGAAGAGGTGGCACGGCGCGAGAGAAAACTGGAGGAGTTTACTCGGGGTCACCGGCAACATGTAGCATCTTTAATGAAATATCATCACGGAAAACGAATGTGCGAGCTGAAAAAAAAGTGCCGCAGCAGTTTAACGTACCAGCTCGAAGCCCTCCGGGATCACACCCCCAGTATTTTACAGTATTTATTGCATCTGCTGGTACACAGTGGCGCACTGGGTGTTTTAATCATTTAAACGGCTACAAGCAGAATTATTAGGTAATTATAGCATCTGTTTAATTGTTGTGACGGCAGAAGTTTGTGTTTGTTGACAAATCTTACAGTCTAAGTTCAGAGGAAACATACGGCAATTCTTTTCTTTCTTCTTTTACACTAGGGGGCATAAAGTCGGGATGTCTAGCCACCTGTTAAAGGTGATGACCCAGACTAAAATGTCCCAACAACATCTTCACTGACTGTCATGAAAGTTTGTTTCTGGAGGATGATTCCTATTGGCTCAGATAATCCTATGACTCGTTCCACCAGTGACAACTAAAAGTTGACATTTTTTTGGTTTTGAGTAAAATATCTTGACTGTCACTGTTTGGATCACCTCCTGTTTTATCTCCTCAAGTCACTTTCTGCTTCCTGTCTTTGTCTGTTTTTAACCCCTGTCTCTGCACACCTGTGTTTGTCATCCATGTCCTGGTCCCGCCTCCCCGTCAGGTTTTACCTGGTTTGCTGCCTGTGTTGTACTGTGTTTTTTTTTAACTTTGTTTTTGGTTTGTGCTTAATAATTATTACTGTTTTGATGCCAGCCTTTATACCTGCCTTTTTTTTTAGGGTTTTCAATTTTATTTGTATTAAGGTTTGTTTTTTCTGTTACTTTTTCTGTTCTGTTGTTCTGTTACCTGGCTGCCTCTGCGTATCTACAACGGGTCAATTTCTAAAGAAGTATGAACCAGCTGACAATGACGAGACGAGGTATGAAAACAGACAAAGAATGCGAGTGGAAAGTGAGATTTGCTTCAGATATTCATGTCCACACCAGGATGATAATCTGGTCAAAATTTCAAGTCTATTTATTACTAGACACCTGAAAAATTAATGACCTGTGTTCAGTGCAAAGTGGCAAATATCAGCATGCAAAAAATCAAAACAAAGATAGTGCACATTTTAAAAACGATACCCGCTACACATTAAAATGTTACTGCGCTATCTTAGCATGATAATATTAGCGTTTAGCTCCATGCACCTATTGGATCAGGCTTGATGAATTAAAGGGGACTCAGGGTTTTGGCCACTGTAGGTAAAGTCTCTCTAAATAGAATATAATAAATATTATGAGATCAACAATACATTCTTCTGCAGTAATCTAAAAAGTGTTGTGTTACGGCTGTGAATTCCTCTGTGTTCTGAATTAAATGTTCATATCTAAGCACAGCAAACACAAACATCACCCACTGGGCATATTTTCTGATAAGAGGTGGTCTGAGTGGAGAGAGAGAGAGAGAGACGCAATTTCATGCCAAAACGGCTCACAAATCTGCATCTCGCCTCCTCATCTATTTGAGCACAGTATCAGCCGTGCTAATTCCCTCTCCTCAGCGCGAGCGGGGGTTTTGTTTGGAGCAGAAAGATGCACAAACTTAAACTAAGATGGTGTCTTGCTTTGTTGCCTCCGACAGCCTCGCCGCCGATGGAGCATAAGAGCCCCATCGCGTCCTTTTTGTCTTCCTTGTTTTCCACTTACATTTGAGGAGATTTAAACTGAACTCAATGCCAAGAATCCAGACTTTATAAATCAAGCTGATTTAACCATTGTATTTTCATGTTTACATCATATATTTGGCTGACTAAATATTGATAAATAATGAGCTCCCACAAATCCAGCACGTTGCCTGTATATGCAATAAATATGCCCCGCTTGGGTTATGATTACATTTCAAAGAAACACAGAGGGTACTAAGCCAATAAACACTTTTTCTTTTGTTTTTTTTCTACCAACATAACCCTGCCAAAAACTTTTGTATGGAGATGTGCCAGTTAATTCCATCCATCCTCTCATGCCTCTGGCCTGCTCTTCATCTCAAAGACACCACTAAAGTTAATGTACTCTGGCTGTCTGGTCCTCCGACCACATCGCCCTGTTTCTGTAATGCCTCAGAATCTGATGACTTGAAATGAGATTGAAGGCTTGGAAAAAAACAAATACTTCCCCAGCTTTTCCTTGTCAAAGCTGTTCAATAAGGCCTGCACGTTATGTTTGTTGGGTTTTTTTTTTTTTTGCACCGCTGATAAGGACGAACAAAAAAAAAGCAGATGACCAACCCTGAACACCTACTGCAGTGATTCATGTCGCTGCGCCTCTTCCACAAAGCTTTGATGCCATGCCAAGTTACACACATTCCGCCGATGAGCTCGAGATTATTATCACTCCGCTAAATGGAAGTATTCCCCGGGGAGGTGTTAGAGGTTTTCACTGCTCCATCCACAAAACACGGAGGAGTGAAAACACCGGCGAGGGAAAAGCAGGCATTCACCGATCATGACAGGGGATCGCTGCTGTAAGGATTACACAGTATTTTGTTACTGAACGCGGGAAAACTTTATTCTATCCGTTATCGGACAGTAACGAGATTGCAGCTGATAAATGGAGCCAATGATACAAAACAGAAGAAGGAGTTTCAACGCAACAAATCTTATAAAAGATAAGGCTGAGAACTTCTATCATTATCAACCATGAGGAGCAGAGAATCGTCGCCTGTCTGTATAGGCTGAGGAAAAAAATCCATATGATGCATCTCCAGTTGATTTTGCTTTCATGCGTATGAGGCCGTCTCGAGGCCGAGGTGCACGGCTGGGTGAAGAATCTCAGGTGAATCCAGACTCGACAGTCAGCATCAATATTCCTTACGACGCTGCTTGAGGCTGTAGATTTGTTGTGGGGTTTTCATCTGTTTCACAAGAGAGATGTTTGGCCTCTGGTTTTAATTTAAATAGATGTATATATACATTACCTCTTGAACAAAAATGAGTGAAAGGACCAAGAAATTAGTATGTCAGCAGAGCTTGTAGAGAGCATTTCATTTGATTTCACTCTGATGAAGATGGCTTTGTGCATATTGTTAACAGGCCTGTCGTGTACATAAAAAGAGCGGAGACATAATTGTAAAGGGTGCATCTTAAAAGCCACATGTTCAATCTAGTTGATGGACTAAGACTGTTTCACTTCCTCTTCCTTGTAATCAGGCTGTTGTCTGCTTGTTACTCTTATGCAACACTTCAAATCCCAGTAGGAGCGTTAAACATCTGCGTCCCTCGTGCCTAATTCTGTCTCAGTTCTCCGACCTGTCCAAAAGAGTTCCCCCCCGCTGTGCAGTAAATCAGTGACAATAAAGTATTGAACCAAACGCTTCCTCAGGCACACACTGACAAGACAGTAAATTGGAGTTGAATTTTTTGTTTTTTTTGTTGCTTCAGACTCATGTAAATGTCAGCTGAGGATTCGACCGGCTGGCTCGAGGGCTGTGGGTCTTGCTGGCTCGGATTAATTTTCCTCTACAGAGTTTAGCCAGAGGGCTCGCTCCACAGCTCACCTGAGCCCGGTACAAGTTCTACAAACCCCCTGTTTCTTTCTGAAACGTCAATCAACCTGCGGAAGGAAAGACTGAAACAAAAGCTCTGGTTTGAACTCTTCTGAAGAATTGGCAAAAAATGTCACTCTCACATCTGCTTCAGGGGGAAAACTAAGAAATCAAAATTTCACAGAGAGGTCATTTTTACTTTACTTTGTGTCGTCTGACTTTGACATTTGGTGTGAAGGGAGGTGATAAAACAAAGACCAGCAAACTGCTACACAAGAAGGCAACCTTCAAGCACCGCTTCATGTGCAGGTAGAACAAACAAAGTTTGGTAAAAGAGGTAAATCAGGTGAATCCATTAAAGAAAAAAAAACAGCTGGGTAAACAATTATCCAATCATGAGGGTGACATTAAAGTAAAGATCAATAATTGATCCTTAAAGCATGACTGCACCATCTGCTTAAAGTCTCCACAGTGCTACTCGGGGAAAAAAAAAGACAGATGTTTGTCTTAACGGCTTCAGAGGCAGCACCAAAACGATCAAAATATGATTAAAGCACAATCAAGAACGTGCCCTCCGCCTCAAGACATACATATAAGAGCACATTTACACTTTAAGGGTGTTTTTATACCTGACCTGTGGTGGAAATGGACCCGGGTGCATTTTCCAGGTTGGTGTGGTTCATTTCGGCTGGTGTGAAAACTGTCACTCAAACCCTGGCGCGGACCAAACAACCGGACCAAAGGTCTTGGATTGCTTCCAAGTGGAGTTTGGAGTCCTGCACTTGTGTTAAATGCACTTTTCAATTTCAGAGTAGGGCATCAAAATGGGTGACCTAAAAACTGCTGTTCTGCGTGATGTCACACCTGTCACAAAATACGCATATCACTAAAATAAGATACTAATCATCAACAGGAAACCAAACAGGAAACAATCTTAATATCATTAATGGGTCAAAAGTTGACAAAACTGTTATGACTGTATTCTGCTGCATGTGCAGGTGAACACAGTGACTATTTGTAAGAAAAGCTGATTGTTGAGTCTCATAAACACACAACAGATGCAGTGCTGCGTAAATTGCTGTGACATCTGACTTCCTGGCATGGGTCATGATGATGCACCAATGAGATTATCATCATCAGACCAGAACTAAAACGCAACAGTGCGTAGTTTTGTTCACTTGGTCCGGACCACGTGAACGGAAGTACACGTCTGAAAACACTTGAGTGTCCCAGGAACTACTTTTGAGGTGTGGTTCCACCACGGTCTATGGACACGGAAATGTGTCATGTTAGAGCGCTGATGTCTATAAAAGTATGGTTATCATTCCATGCTGATGTGTCCAACCACAATGGACAGAAACAAAATGGTCTGCAGCTGTAAATTTTCAAATATGATTGCTGAAAAAAAAAATGTTGTACAATCAGAAATATACGTAGTCCCTGGTCCGTGCAGTGAGGACGAAGTTCCTACGGTGGAAACGTAGCTTATGTCATTCAAACGTGCACATATATCAGCAAAAAGGCAGATTCTTTGGATGTTCCGGATGTAATAGTCTACGATACTCTCAATCTATGAAACAACACAGCCACAAAATCAAATCAACACCTGACATCAGACCCCATGCTGAACATAGCTGTAGGACTTTGAACAGCAGCTCACACACACACACACACACGCACACACGCCCACACACACAGTGTAGTTAGCTAATACAGTAGAAATGCTGCTGTTTTGCACAGCAGCTCCCCACATATATTATCAAAAACCCCAGTTGGGAGCAACTCAGCATAGATATTAGCTCTGACAGGTTGGCACAGCAGCCAATCAGCACCTCCAATTCCACTTGAAAAATACACACTCAACACAAATAAAACACACTCGCTCACCTTTTTTTTAAATCTGAGTCCCATGAGCTTGACAACAGTGTCCCTTTATCTGCATCCAGCACTAAGATCCTCTCTGCAGACATAATGGCCAGCACCCATTCAGCCTCTCTTGTACCATATGCTGCTTCACAAGTACTTTTTGATCGGTGCTGATGTGGAAAAAAGATCACTCGCGCTGTTTTAATTGTGTGACAGGTGTTGAATAAAAGAGAAGCCGAGACAGCCCTACACTTCGATGTGAATTACTGAGGGCCATTAACATAGATAGGGAAGGACGTGCAGACACACTGATGACACGAGGAAAGTGTGAGATTATTCACGAAAAAAACACGAGACTGAAGCGATTTTAGTTCTTTAAACATATTTTAAGTCACAACACTACGGACAAAAATCATGTGAAATGAAAAAGGCAGAAAGGATCAATGATAAACCGTTTATGTTGGTTACGTTCTCCACCTCGCTCCAGCCTCTGACGCGATCTGCAGATGGAGCTCTACAAAGCCAGAAAGTGTGATTAATTCAGGATGTGTACCAGAGCCGAGCGCTTGATACACAATTCGACTCACTTGATATGTAGCTAATGAGCTGGATTACAAAAGCGAGAGGGAGTCAAGCAGAAACAAACAACTGGAGAAAACCAAAAAAGGGCACAGCAGGCACCGTTTTCACTTGTAACGCGCTCAACGCTCCACAGCAGAATCCTAAATAGAGCTGAAAAAAAAACTCTGACACATTTATTTTGACGGGAAGCTTATCACGCAGCAGCATCTAGTCTAACTTTACGATGGAGTGATTGGACTTTAAACACTTTAATTAAGTTTTAAATAAGGAGGCTCTTGTTGTGACATTAGTGAAATATGATTCATGAGCTCATCATCTCAGAGCGGTAATGAAAAGGTATCCTCACTAATCAGAAATATTTTTGTCTGAACACATTAAAGGAGACATGTCATGTTCTTTTTTTTATGTTTTTCCTCTCCTTTATAGGTTCTGTTGCGTGTCAGAGGTCTTGAAAGTTAAAAAATCCAACGGGAGCTCCCCTTTCCCACAGAAAACCCTGCTCCTGAAACGCCTCATCAGTAGTCCTCTTTAATGCTGTGACTTTGTGACATCACACTACATCACCATGTCATATATTTGCATAATTTATGCCAAGCAGCTAGTTTGGCCCGTAAGAATTAGCTAGCTCAGGCATGTGTGAGCTGACCAATCACAGCAGACTGGGTCACAGGCGGGGGGCCTTAAAGAGACAGGAGCATGTAAACCTATTCTAGTAGTAACCCAAAATAAAATCATGAACCTGGAATTGAGCATTACATGTCCAAATGATATGAAATCAGATCTGTATGCTCACTGAATCGAGCATCCAAGAGTTAATGGTGCCTTTTTTTTTTTTTTTTTTTTTTTTTTTAAATCTAACGACCAACAGATGTTTGTTTGTCTACAGCAACATCTGTCAGGAGGAATGCCAGTCGTGAATTATTAACTTAAACGCTGATTTTATCGAACAGCAGCTGCGACAGAAATCCTTCCACTCATCTCCAAAGTATAATAGCATCTGCTTTTACCGCACAATGAAGGCGGCATGTCACGGCATGTGGTATTCTTTAGATTCCTCCAGCCTGAAAATTCAATCAAACATCCCGCTGACAGAACGCCATCATCACTTTGCAATCACGAGCCATAAACGCAAACTGCTCAGTCCATAGTGTTGCCTTGATGTCAGGAGATGGCTTCCTCGAGCGTGTCACTCCACATGCATGATGATGGAAAGCATTTTTAGTTTATTGTGAGCAATTATCCCATCGTACGTAAATGGATACATCTTTTCACTGGAATATAAAACGCTGCATTGATGGAGGGAAGCAGAGAGCGGACGTACTCTTTGGAGAATTCAGCAAAGTGGAAACAAGAATCAATAACGTTCAAAGAAAACTTGAAGGAAATGGAAAAGAGGCATTGTGCAACAGCATTATTGTGTTTTAGATTGATTTTTGTAATACTTTAGAGTAAGACTTTCCTTTCCCTAGTTCTTTTTGTTCAGCTTCCCGTCATCCCTCGGCTGCAGCTCGCTCATATTTAGAGTCGTCTGGTCACTGCTCTAAGCTTTTTCTCAGGATTATGAAACGGAAGCCAATATGAATGTGTCAACAGAGGGTAATTGCTATCTTATTAACACTTTAAACTTGCGATGACCAGACCCCACAAAAAAAAAAAAAGAAAGACGTGGGCGATCCACAGATTTTTTCAAGAGGACGTTCGGCTCACATTTCCCTCCAATTGTTTACGAGAGCTTGTTCTTGTTCGAAATCTGTTAGTTTTACTTCAACTCCGGATCTTTCACCATCAGCCACTGCGGGTAGATGCTCGCAGAACAGAACTGAGCTGCGTGCACCAGAGTTTAATTCACGGAGCAATCTTTAACGCGATCGATGCTGTGTGAAAACTACATTACCTCGGAATAATAAACAAGCCATCAGTGACGGCAAACATTAATCGGAGCAAATAAATGTAACGCTGAATATTGAGAGATTGGGGCCGGTCCAAGTCAAACATCCATCATCCTCCTAATGTCCTTCCTACGGGTTACACTTGAGTTGATGCAGAAACGCTGTTGGAAGTTTGTTTTTTTTATTTACAGTGCACATACTTCACTCTCTTAGTCTTTGTTGTCTTTTTCGCTGTCCCTCCCCCCACCCCACCTCTTCCACGCATGATCAGCACAGCTCTCTTCTTTATCCTTCCCTCCGGACCTCCACTGAATGATGTGTAGCAAGTTGTTATTGATTTTATTTGCCGGGAACAAAGACAGAGAGGACATAAAAGAGCCGTCATATATTAGACATGAATCTGAATCCCCCCTCCCTCCTCCTCCACCCAAAGATGAGGTTTACATCGCCAGGAGAGCCGGAGTAAAGACAGCGAGACAGCTTCCCGGAGAGAGGCGGTGACACGTGGCAGAGGATGTGGGTGAATGATAAAGAACGGAGCATGGAGAGTGTTAAAAAAGAGAAGAAACAACAAAGATTGTAAGTGCATCAGCAGCAGCAGAAGAAGACAGGGCCTGCTAGACGGCTCCAAACTGTATGGAAATACCGGTGTGGACGGCGGCACTGCGGGATGTTTCTTCACGCACAACATTCACAGTTACGGCTGACAGATTAAAATGTGCTTCCACCAGGAGGTTTATAAACCTTAAACACCTACATGACTCCAACCCTCCCTCAATAAATCACCCTCCCCTTCTCCTGGCCAATACCTGACCTCTGAACTGTTACTCACTTTTATCTCTACTTGCTGTATGCTGAACATACACAATATCCTAAAGTAAACATAGTGCAGCATCTTTAACAGCCCTGAAGTGAGCGCCTTTTTGCCGCCAATAAGGGGCATCTCCAACTGAGCTTTTGACAACTAGTAAAGGTCAGCGAGTGTCACCTTAACAAACGTGGTGTTGGCCGTAAAAGACCGCAATCGCATCCTCGGGGCACCTTTATTGGAAGTAATATAACCCTGATACAACAAAATAAACTGCAACGTCAATAACGTGATATTTGCATGAGGCGCCAGTATAATTTTGATTGAAACCCTGCAAAGGTACTGTGTCTAAACTCAAGGCTGCATAAAATATCTGTGAGAACGATCGTCGTCAAAACGTCTGAAAAAATCTTAAATGTTGACATGGACGCTAATCTGCATAAAACATGACAGAATTCAATTCAAACGCATTTTAATTCTAAATTCGCTCCATATCTTATTGACACAATTTTATGTACAATTCTACAGGTGGTTTAACAGCTCGAGCAATTTAGAAAAGATGACATTGAATTGTTGTAAAGATGGAAATTTTAATCAGTATCTCTTATCGATAATCGGCGGCCCTGACAATCGATTATCCTTTACTCATTAATAATGTATGAAAAGTGTTGGATGTTTTCCCATTGGAGAATTGTTTGCAGGCTACATCAAGATAATAAACAAAATAACATACAAATAATGACGAAAATGATGAATTGGTAAATTATTATATTCTAGTTGTAAGTGACACTTCTATGGAGTTGACACCAAACCTTCAACAGGAATTTTGCCTCATCCATCTTTGTATCCCCACAATGTTGGCAGAGCAGACAAATGAACAAGTGAATGGTAAACTTCCTCGTCATTTTGACACCAGTGATCCACGAGGGCGTAGTCACATCAAAAGCCACCCCTCGGTCACTCTGTCTTCCATCGAGTGAGGGCAGCTTCACCAAACTTCGATCAAACTGTCAAAACTAGGCAGTGCTGATAAACTACACAGCAGGATTTAAATCAAAAATATCTTTTAGTGTGCTGTTTGGACAAGCACCACATATACATGTTATTCCAGTCTGAGAGAAACAATCATGCTAAGTGTGTTCCTTACTTCTAATTGGACAGATTATCAAAGGTTTACATAACCACTCACTGTCCTGTAGAAGACTCCCTCTGATCAGGTCGGATCAGGCCCGTCTCTTCCAATGTATGTGTTTACACGAGGCATTCTGATTGGGTGATTATTCATAATATGAGTGAAATACAAGAGTCTGTGAAAGCATAGCCAGTGTCTTCGCAAGCACCGTGTCGCTGAAGCTAAGCAGATCCCGTGAACATGGGACAACAACAGTAGCTGCCCAGAGCGTGGAGACAAAGACGGAGAGGCCGAGCACACACCCCACAAGGCTTTACTGTAACTGCGCCGTCAGACAGCACGTCTACTCACTGGAGAAACAACAGAAGGACGTGAGAGGAAGTGCAGCGCTGCATAAACACAGCTGTTTATGGACAAGCAGACACTGATTGACAACCTTTCTACCTAATCCTGAAAATCACCCTCTTCCATCAGCACTCAAAGTCTGCGCAGAAGAACTCATCAAATGACACATTGCGCGGGGGAATGTGTGTTATTGTTTTAATAATTGAACCGAGATGGAAAAGTTTCTGCCCATGCAACCCTCTAAAGATAGACACTGCGCTTTGCTCTGCTGTGGTCTGCGTGGCTGTGAAAGTGGATTAGATGGGCTTTAACATCAAGACGAGCTCTAATGAAACCCAATGGGAGAGTTAGTCCGTCTGTTTGGCCAGCTGACTCCTGTAAAATACCCATCACTGTCTCCTGTTGCCTGCTCTAAAAGTAGCCTGGTGGTGCCAGTCAGTGCCTCTGGGTCATACTGTTTGATTATATTGTCTGGATCATACAGCAGCTGAAACTCTCTGTCTGGTTCTCCCCATCATGCATGCTTATTTCATATTCTCGTGTCCGCGCCTACGGAAGCCAAGAACCGCCATGGATTTTGCTTCTTTTTTAATGCACTGTTATCTCATGATAACAACTTATTATCTCATTAACTCGATATAACATAGATTGTTTTCTCATGATAGCAAATACATTTATTTTGTTATCTTGATATGACAAAGATTGTTTTCTCATGATAGCAAATTAATTTATTTCGTCATCTCGATATAACAAAGTTTGTTTCTTCGTGATAATGACTTATTATCTCGTTATCTCGATATAACAAAGACTGTATTCTCATGATAGCAAATTAATTCATTTCGTTATCTCGATATGACAAAGATTATTTTCTCGTGATAACGAATTAATAAATAATGTGTTCATCTTGATTTCAACTGACAAGAGCTGCAACGAATTACGAATTACAGCTTCCGTAATATTAAATGAATTAATAAACGTTTAATTACGTTTCATATTACATTGCTAAGTTAATGCTAAGTCTACATTTACATTACCTTACCTGAAGCAGCTGGATAGATGGGAGTTTGTCAGCCACTCATCTGCTAACTGGTAGCCCCTAAACAAACCCAGTCAAGTAAACAACAACAAAATGTCATTAATTAATTCATAATCACGAGAAAACAATCTTTGTTATATGGAGATAATGAGATAAATTAATTTGTTATCACGAGAAAACAAATCTTTGTTATATCGAGATAATGAGATAATAAGTTGTTATCACAAGATACCATCTTTGTTATACCGAGATAAGATAAGTTGTTATCACAAGATAACAATCTTTGTTATATCAAGATAACGAAATAAATCAAGTTGTTATCATGAGAAAACAATCTTTGTTATATCGAGATAACGAAATAAATTAATTTGTTATCATGAGAAAATCTTTGTTATATTGAGATAACGGGATAAGAAGTCGTTATCACGAGATAACAGTGCATAAAAAAAGAAGAAAATGGTCATTCTCTGCTTCCGTACGTGACAGTCTAAAACATGTCACATTAAAAACCGAGAGATTATTTGGTGATAAGAAGTTTGACGTTTTAGGAAATACGTTTATTTGTTGAGAGTCAGATGTGATCACATCATATCTGCATGCTAGTTGGCGTAGCTGAGCATAAACATTAGAAACAGCTTAAGAACTTCAATTGATTTCACTGAAATACAGCTTCATCGATGAAAAGCTGCAAAAAAAAAAAGCACTCAACCTGCTGATGTAAGCCCAAAAATGACTTTTACTGAGGGGAAACTCAATTAAAAACCATATTTTCCATCATATGCATGAATCATATACGTCCTTGGAAAAGTATCTTTCACTGAACTACAGCTTAGTGTGCGATGGTGCACATGAGTGCTTAACAGCTTGACTGGCTCATTAAACTTCATGCATCCCCTTTGTTTACTCCTTACAAACATCCAAGTGTAAAATATACAAGTTGTGTATTCAAGTTTTTTTTTACGAGGACTCTTGGCAGGAGGCAGTGGTCATATTGTTTTTTTTTGTTTGGTTTTATTTCACCTTTGAAGGGATCCAGGCTAGCTCTTTATCCCACTTTCACTCTAGATGCTGAGCTGAGCTCACCAGCAGCAAACTGTAGCATCATGTTTATTGTACAGACATGCTGTTTTTCATCAAGTGTCAATCAGCTGTGACATCACCCATGGACTACTTGTTTTCCAGGCCTTGAGTTTGGCATAATGACCACAGTCATGCCCATATTTGGAGGTTGAGCGGTGTAAAAATAATTTATAAATTGAACATCATGCTGTATCAAAGAAGCCTGGAAAGTAGAGATTGAGACCATAAACTAAATAGACACTGAGGTTATAAATCAACTGAGAAGTCATTTTTTTCATAAGCTTACAAAGAATCTGACTTGTTTTTTAAACCAACAGTTGCCCCCTGCTGGTGATTAGAATGAATGCAGGTTTAAGGCACTTCAATATTGGCTTCAGTTTTGAGGCATGGGAGATATGTCCACATTTTATTCATCTGACTCAGACCAAAAAATTTTCCAGAAGCCCCAATCTGTTCCTTGAATGATTACACTGAATTTTAAGAAGAAGGGGGGAAACGCTAGACATAAAAAAGCACCCAATCCATCATCCCCTCTTGTTCTTCTCCTCAATTTTTCAACAGCATCTGAACATTTTCACCATCTTGGGTTCTAATGAGCCAAAAGCCTCAGCGTGTGTCCTCACGCCTGCACCCACACAGAACTACAGGTACAGCAGAAGATTAAAAAAAAAAAAAAGCAGAGACATTTTCATCCTACTTGGAGCCGGCTACATCTCAACCATCAATGTACCATCCTCCACCCACAGCCCATTTGGGAAAGTCATAACGGTGATCAATAAGGCAGTAGCATTGTGCACAACAAAACCATTTGTCAAGGAGGGCAAAGACTGAGAAAGTATTACTCAACCAATATTGACCGGGGCTCAAACAATACATCAAACTGTGAAGGCTCTATTGCTGTTTCACCTTTTTGTCTCCCGTCTCCTCCTGCATGTGTCTCTCTGGTTTTTTTTTGTTTTGTTTTTTTTCTGAATGTCTCTCCCTCACGGCAGGCAGTGGAAAGTCACAATCATCCAAACAAATTCCAGCTCCACCTTTCACAGGCCGTGCATCTCACCGTGCGTGACACAAGAACTTGACTGCACTGTTCCCTGACAATGAGCCGTGTTGATGTATTGATATAAAAACACTCGGATTGTGTTGATATATGCAACACATCAAAATGTTAAACTGGAGAGGTGTGGGGGGGGGATAAATCGTGGATCACGTACAGGGCGTCCGCACTGTCAAACTCACACTGTGGCTCCTGTGATGAATGGCTGCAGGCGTGGACTAAAAGGAAAATATTTGCGCCATGGCACAGATGCTGTTCCCTCTGCTCTTACTCATTATCCAGCAGCACAATGTCAAAGTACCCCCAGGTCACTGAGAGGGAACATTCCTTCACATGGCCATCTATGGGCAGCATAAATAAACAGGCACCCCAATTCATGAAAGCCCTCCACTTGCCATGTAAGGACACGATTAATTTCCCTCTGTCTGTCCACAGCAACAAATATCAGATCACCAAAAATAATAACCAATGTGCCACAAGGAAGGAGAGCGCGCATGAAACACAGTCAGCGCTTTTCTTCTGTTTGATTAACTTTCACTCAGGAGATAAGAACAAGGTTTCCACCGTGTTTTGATTAACTTTACATGAGCATATTTTCCTCAGAAGCCACGTCGCCCCTTTTTCTTTTCTTTTTTCTTCTTTTTCTCTTTTTTTTTTTGGAGGAGAGTGCAGAGCGCAGAGAGGGCTGGGCAGGGATGCTCAGCCGGCCAGCAGCGGGGCACAACAGCAGCAGCAGCAGCAGCACTTGTTCGCCAAAGTTGCAATCAAACAATAGCACATTTAACACGTAACAGCTGTGAAATCCCGAGCTGCTTTGGAAACAGACACAAGTAACCATTCATATGCCGTGTTGTCTAACTTCAAAAAACGCAGCGTTGCGCGGCGTTAACAGCGGCGGGGAATCACCTCTTTCTTACAGAAGGCGACTTTTCTGTGCGTAAAATAACCAAAACTTTCCACTTCCATGTGTCACGTTCACCTACCTCACAACATTTAAGTGCGCGGGTCAGGAGCGGCACAAGCAGACGGGGAAAATGGCAATCCAGTCAAAGTTGTCTCGGCTCCATGTTTGGCACAGCGGCAGTACGGCAGTCCAGTCTACTCAGATCTGAGGCGCTAACAGAACAGCGAGGCTCGCCACCCTCTCCCGTCAGCGAGCCGTGCATTGGACGGCGATGCGCGGTGCACCGCGGGATCTCCAAGGGCGCACGAACCAAGCAGCGCTTCGGGATTGGTCAGAGCGGCCGTGACGCACCGGCAGGTGGCACACCCGGCGAAGAAAAAAAAAAAGAAGAAGAAGAAGGAAAAAAAAAAGAGAGAAAAGTCCAGATTCATTCATTGATAATAGCTGTGGGAAACTATAGGAGCTTGACACACACACACACACACACACACACACACACACACACACTGGCACATAAAACCAACAAACACACCCTGTGGGACTCGTTCAGAAATGTCAGGGTCTTGCCTTCATCGTTGCCTCTCCGCACGCTGAGTCTACGCTATTTTTTCCGTTTTAATAATGGGACAGTGACATCAACCAGAGCTTCAAGCTGTTTAATTTGGCACAAAATACTGAGCCATTTCATTTGGCACCAGCAATGTCCCTGTTTTGTAATTGCAGTCTGTTTCCAGATGACTCTGCTGCAGCAGCTCTCTGACACAAAGGAGTGCTTCTGTGCCTGCAAGAAAATCAGCTATTTCTCATATGAAGGAGCCAAAATTGGTCTCAATGATTGTTTTTTTTTATATATTCCCTATTAAAACAGTTTTTAACCTACTGATGGGGCTAAGGAGCTCTCACAACAGGCAAACAAAGGAAGAAGGAGAAAGAATTAAAAGAGCAGTCGTCTGAGTGAGTCTGGGGATGAGTGCAGACACTTGCACATAAATAAATTACAGAAAAATTAGGAAGCTGAAAAGAATCGTTTCATTTGACTGTTTCGCCCCAAAGAGGGAAACAAACAGATGTTTCCAGAAGCAATAAGCAAACACATCCTTTACTCAAGCAGAAGAACAAATACAAGTGTGAAAGTACAAGTATTGATTAAACTTCTTTCCTCAAATAAACTGAAGTACGGCTCTGAAATATATCAAAGTATAAAAGTAAAATGTATCCCGCTGAAGAACAAGTCTAACAACCACGTCTGTGCAAAGCTAACTGCTGATACGTTGTTTTAATGTCATTCAAAAACTTAAACTTAAAGGGAGAATCAGCAGGATTTGGCCGAGCTGTTCCTAAACACACCACGAAGATAGCAGATGCTGAGTGTCATTCCACGGATGTCAAATACCGACATTTTGGGTTCGGTAAAGTGTCCCGTGCATCACAATGAACTGAAAAATTAAGAAAATCCAGGCAGAGGTTTGCAGGGTCTCTGACGATACGAGACACCAACATCTTGGAGTCTCCCGCTCAGTTTTGTGATGTTGGGAAGATGCCAAGCAATGGCGAAATTGAAGAAAAATAACCAATAATTCTCTTAAAAATGCATTAAAACTAAAGTAACAAGACTGTATTGCAAATGTAAAGAGCATAAATTACAGATATTTGCGTTAAAATGTTGGGAAAGTATTTGTGCTCTGTTACTCCCACCTCTGGAAAGGGTTAGGGTTAGTTTTCTGACAGTTGCCTGAGCGTACACAGTAATTCATGGAAGCCAAAGCAAATGTTGTAATAATTTTTTTTCTTGAACACAAATAACAAGCGAGCAGTAATCCTGAGAGGAAAGTGTGAGCCAATTAGCGGCTGGCTGCGGGGACCTGTGGAACTGGGGCCCTCGCAGCTTCCTGCTCAGACTCGCTCGCAGACCCTCGGACCACATTTCCTGTTCGCGGTGCAGCGTTTCTATGAAAATACGGAACGGGTCGGAGACGCGGATAGGATATCGCGCCGACTTCCTCCCGACGTTCAGAGCGCTCTCATCATCCTGATGCCTCGTGGGTCATTCGACGCCGTGTCTGTGTGTGCTCTCCCAACAGCTGCTCGTTCGCATCCTGTGAGAGTGGAACTTCCATCTGGATGCCGGCGTATACATGTGTAGGCTTACATAATATGGCGTCTGTTGTACGTAGATGAGCGGGATCGGCTTGATCAGGTTAGTTCATGCTCTGGTGTTCTGTGTACTCTCCTATACCCTCGCGGATATTTGTTAATCTGGGGTTATTAAGGGAGTCTCCGGGGAGACGTAGCGAGAGAGAAACGAATCAAGGTAGAAAGAATGCAAATATGGACGTTAAAGCCTATTTGTTTTATTTCACTGTTGACTACGACCAGGCTGATGGAGCAAACACGGCAAATGACATCGGGGACTCTGAGGTATGAAACACAGCAACAATCGTTTTCACACACAGTGTCGCAGTTTGTTGAAAGAAGAATATGTAATAAAATAAAGTGTCCAAGACACCTCCAAGTGAGATACATAGGATTTATTTTTCACATCATAAATAATAAAACGGTGAAGAGAACCACGGTCGGCGGCTCAAGGCCAGCACACCTGCTATACTACGGGCTTCGGTAAACACACACACACTCTAAGCCGAGCCTCGACATTCACCTTCCTGCAATTTCACACCGTCTGACTCCACAAGAACTGCATGGACACACTGATAACCGAGTCACTGTGGCCAACCGGTTTACAGAGACAGTTTGCACTTCATAATGGCCTCGTCCGTCCAGCTCTCGCCGTCAGCTGCGTGCGCAAAAAACACCCAATTAGAGCAAAATAATGTGGAAACATTGAAATTATTCTTAAAGCCTTGACAAATGATGGCTTTCTGCTGAAATGTTCAAGGCTTTGTAGACAATCAGAGAGTTAAAAGTTTGTGGTTTTTCCTGCATCGATTTCCATCTGCAGGATGTAAAAATTCAGTGAGATACAGAAAAAGTTTGTTTGCCCACGAGGTGTACCGCGGGGCTAACAGTGCTGAACACTGCCAGATGAACAGGCAGTCAGAGAAATGTTTCTGGCAGTTACCGTACTCTGAGCCCTATAAAAAGATATGTTCCACAATCCCAAAGGTCCCCAGAAAGACTTGCGGTGTATTTTTTTTGTGAAATAAAAGTCTCACTGCAGGTCCTACTCTATTAATTGATAAACCAAAACTACCAACACCCAACAGTCCCCTTTAATCCTTTCCATTATATGTTTAATCTCTGCTTGATCCAGATGCATTATTTCCTGAGAAAGAAACCAAAATGTAAAAACTTCCTGGATGCATCCCTTTGTCTGGATCTACACCAAAGGTAAACTAGGTGTATTTTGGACCGAGACCCATCCTCCATCCAAGTTCGGTTGAAATCTGTTCAGTAGTTTTTGTGTAATTCTGCTGACAAACCAAGGGACCAGCAAAACAAACACCAGTGAAAATACAACCTACTTGGTGAAGGTAATAGAGAGAACAAAAAAGCTAAAAGCAGACAACCAGATAAAAAACACGAGGCATAACAAAAAAAAAAAAAAAAACAAGTTAATCAAAAGCAAATCTGAACAAATGCGTCTTTAAGATGTTGGCGAGCTCCAAAGCGCTGGAGCTGGTACCTAGAAAACTACACTCTCCTTTTCCCTCCCGCCTGGAGCGAGGAGCAGGTAATAAACTCTGATCTGAGGACCTCAGAGTCCTACTTTTATTACATGGCAGCAGTAGCTCAATCATACAGAAAGGTGCCCGACCATGCGGGGCTCTGAACATGATTACAGGGATCTGGGCAGCCTGTGAAAAGACCTGAGGATCCCTGTGACATGGGATCTTTTGTCATACTTGGTCATAAGCTTGGCAGCAGCGTTTTGAAACCACAGATAACCGGTTTATGGTAGTCTTGCGATGGACAAGAGGGAATAAACTCATGAATAATCACCTCTGACTGACGTCTGTGATAAGAAATAACCATTAGACGCAGCCCTGCGTGCATGCATTTTAACATTTGTATGAATGTTTGTAGATAAATATGGATTCAGATGTTCATAAAAATCAATTTACTACGTGTTGAATCTCTGTGAACAGGTTAGAAACTAAGAAATGTTTCTAAGTTAATACAGAAAAACGCTCGCTGATCAATACAGTATGACATGAAAAATCAATGTGAATGACACCAGAAAAGTTTCACAGATGCAACATCCTGCTGTGAAGAAGGGTTTGATGGAGACGATACAAGAAGATGTAAGTCGAGATGAAATGCAACGGACGGGCTCCATTCCATTTTTTTTAAAAACTATCTTCGATTTGGTAATTACAGGAAAATAACACCACAGCATTAGATCATTATACAACATTTCAGCGCTTCAGAAGCACTGAAATGTTTTATCGGACCCGCAGTCGGAGTAAAAACATCGCCCGCGTGATGTCTGATTTCACAGCGTGGGTAATTTCAACCGATGATTACAGCTCAGATCATAAAGCTTTTTTTAAAAAAAAATAAATAAATAACATAATGTTGACAAATATTCCTGGAAAAACACATCTGAGCTAATTCATAAATGAGCACCACTATGAACAAATGATCTTTTTTACATAACCTTCCTTTTAACATGCAAGAAAGACAATGTATCCTCACTGGTTGGGCGCTGCTGGTGGTGGTGACATGTTGAATACCACCAATCTTTCAATTTCCGGAGGGCTTTTCAATTTAAGGAGCATGTTTTTTTTTTTTTTTAAATAATTGGAAGCGATCACCCTGAGGGTGGTGCGTATGCGGGGGGTTCCTGTGTGTATGTGTATGTGTCTGTGTCCTTCCTTGAGATGTTCAAGCATCTGAATACCAATGAAGTGCTGAATTATCAAGCACTCCCAGCTCCACGTCGCTTTGTCATCTTCTCTCGCTCCTCCAACTTTCATTCAAACAGTTTTTATACCTCGAGCATGCACAATGTCAGTATTTTCCCTTTTATAGCCATCCCCTTCTTCCCTCTCTTCACATGAATAAAAAAAAAAGAAACCTAATCCTCCTCGCACTGTGTCCAAAGAATTGTGCATCTTCGTAGACATTTTAGCACTGACCTTGATCACAGCCTGACTTGTCATCTCCGCTGTCATCCCCTGTCCTTTAGCAAGTTGTTAGTAGAATATACAAGCAGAGCCGGGCTCTCGCTGTCTCCCCGCAGACCTTATTTGCCATCCGGCCTGTCGACAGGATCCCTCAGTCCTCCGCTATAAAAACTCTTCAAAGTGACAATCGCTCCACAAAATATCTGGCTGCATATATCTTTTTTTTTTTTGCCGCGCCATATAAGCTCTGAAACTCTTCACACAAACTCGAGACAAAGAGAAATCCCTGGAAACACAACTAGCAATCGCACTTTCTCAAATTGTTCCAAGCCCAGCTTTAGTTTGAGTCCTGTTGTGTCATTTACGGGGCGACCGTGGGGAGGGCAATCAGGCGGTAATTGCTCAGAGGTCAACAGCCCATGGTGAACTTGGCGCCATGTTGTGAAGAAGAGTAATCACAATCAAACAGAGTTACCTGTAACGGAAGTGCTTTTATCAGACTGGAGAGGAGGCGACGCATGCTGACTCATGGCTGGATTCAGAGAAGGTGAAAACTCCAGCAACACTGCAGTGGTGCTCCTGAAGGATATTATCAGGGGGAAGCCACCGCTGGCATTAATATACAGCATAATCCCCGCAAAACGAAAAGGTAAGAGCTGCTAGTTTATTTAAGTTTAAACCATTAGCAACCAGGTAAGGGTCAAGGTAACTTACCATGTTCAGCACATAGATCTTAGGCTGGGAGACCTATATGTTAGATTGTTAGATTAACACATTTTGGCTTGTAGTAATAACAGTGGATGGAGACAGCTTTCCACTTTCCACTTGCATTCAGGTCAGTTTAGGTAACTAAGCAAAATCTCAGTTGGATTCAAAAATGTGTGGTTGCTCCTGGTGTGCTGGTCGACACCTTGCATGGCAGCCACCGCCATCAATGTATGAATTACTGTAAGTCGCTTTGGACAAAGGTGTCTGCAAAATGACCTAAAATGTAAATGATGGTAACAAATGAATCGGAAATGACACAAACTTACTGATAATTGCTGCAGATATACCACAAAAAGAATGTCTGGAATTTCTGAAACAATCGATCCTTGATTTCAGACATAAGTAGTTTCTCATCTAGCGGGCAACTGTCAGATTTGCAGGCTTAAAGGGCATGTGTTACAACATACAGTTAGCCAGACCTAGTGAGGAGGCTGTGTCTAAAAGTATATTATAAGTAAGTATACTATACAGTATGTGTGTATATGTATATATTTGTATATATGTGTGTGTACATATATGAAAATGAATAGATAAATGTGATAGGGAACTGTAGGATCAGCTGCTGTTGCATGCTAACATCAATCTGTATTAAAAATGCACCCTGCAATAACATACACATCCCCTTTTATCAAAGGTGTACTACACAGCTCGCTTGTAACACAGGCCTGTAATCTCAGGGGAAATTAGAATAACTGTGAACGACATTCAAACGGCATCATCAGGGTCAGGGTCACTTCAAATCCCAAGTCACTGGAGATACGGACCTACGTAATTGTTTTCACAGGCTGGGTGGTGTAAAAATGGGCGTGCTGCGCAAGCCTGAGACTGTTTGTTGAATTTCTACTTCCTTCAATCAGTGCGACAACACGACATCACTCTGATTCACAGCTGAGAGATAAATTAGGTCACTTTTAAAACTGGGTGCTTTAATTGTCAGACTCAAGGTGAGGAAGCTGACATGTTTGTGACGTGCGGTGTCCTTCACTGGATCTGACATATTCCTCTCCATGCAATCAGATAAAATTAAAAAGATTTCTGAAGTGAACTGAGGAGAAACCCCATCACATAAAAACAGCCCCCGCGAGTTGACAAACACAATCAGTCACCCCAAGTCTCTCCTGTTTCGCCCTGTTTCCCCATCTGTCACTAGTCAGCAGCTATTTAGTCAGAACAAAAGTCAGATTATGGAGACTTTTAATTACGCTGAAGGCATAAGCTAATTAATTATCACTATCAGTGGTACGGAACATCCCTTTAGATAAAAGAAACAGAATCTAATTATCTTTTGACCTCTCTCTCTCTCTCTCTCTCTCTCTCCCCCCTCGGTAAGCTCTTCGGTGAGTGTACACAGTCGACTCATGACACGCATGAACTTGAAAGTCAAACATTAACATTCTGCAAAATTTCGCCACAGAAATTCTGTGAATTAAAAAAAAAAAAAACGCTTTTTCCCTGGCAGCCTTTGTCCTGCAAACACACGGGGGATAGACTGAAGCTTTTCCATGCTCGAGATAACTTACCAGCGACGGCTCACAGCTTTGACAGACCCAGTTGGACTAATTCCTCCTCGAGCCAAGAAAAAAAACAGGGCTTTCCCCACATGCAACAACACAAAGCCAAAATGCATGAATCACTTATTCGTAGCAGTATGCCACGGACCGACCACTTGCTCACCATATGCTGCTTTGTCTCCCCTCCCTGAGTCCCAGCTCCACTCCTCTCCTAATGATGTACGACCGCGCACCTGGTTAGCCAAATACTGATCTCCCAGCATTCGTGAGAGAAAGACGCCCAACAGGGGTTTTACTGGGTACAGTTTTAAAACGCCAGCACTCGCGGGGCGTGTGTGCGAGCCTGTGATAAGGGATTGAGGATGTGACAGTGAGAAAACAAGCGATAGAAAAACAAGAAGTGGAGGGATGGATGGTTAGAGTGTTTTGAACCCTTATATGTACCGGATAGACGCTGAACCTCAAAGGCCAAAATGAAGGTGCTCATTCTTTTTGTCTCCGGAGCAGATTCTTGGCTCGGTGTGCTTATTCTGAGTTCTGAACATCCAGATGGCCAGATGTTGAAAAATCCCAAGGAGATTTGAGGGATAAGAGAAATCATCAAGGTAAAAAAAATAAAAAAAAAAAAGGCAAATAAAAGGGATGTGCTGTGATAAGGAATTAGTGTGCGTGCTGCGCCTGCCCACACATGCAGCACAAGTCGGCCTGCATGTCTACCTTCAAGCACCCTAACTAACTCCGCTGATCTCTTTGCACTTATACAATCAGGTTAAGTGGTAATAAATACCCTCTTCTTCCTCAGCCCTCTGAAGAAAAGACCACATCTGGTCTTGGTTGTTAGACTCATATTAGGTCCTCGTGCAGGACTAATCAGAGCCATCCCAGGCAGGCTTATGGGATAATTTCGGGATCATACTGTTCTGATGGACTGAGAGACAGAGCTCTGCTAACAGTTCATCACGTCTCATTACCTCACGAGGAGACAGCCGCAGACACTCCGAGCTCTGACGCAAACCAAAAATCCACATGAGGTTAGATGTCACACAAATACGCGAGTGTACATGAAGCCACACAGTGACAGAGACTATATTATCAAAAAGGTCTTCACCCAGCTGACACGCAGCAGGAATGTACTGCATTAAAACAGTTCTCGAGTCGAGTCCCATGAGGCGGGAACATGAAGAAATCAGCGTTTTCTTTATTTATTGATATATTGATTTTACTACCCTGGCTACTGCAGCAGGCGTGTGAAATCTGTCTACAGTGAAACCAGAAAGCTCATCGAGCATTGACGAGTCATTATAGATCCATTTGGCCGGCGTTGAACACAAAAACAATGGGAGATTTGTGTCATTTCAACGATCGTCTGTGAGGGTATGAGGTGCATCTCACCTTTGTGGAAATACGTGAAGTAGTTTTTGTGTTATCCTCTTGACTACTTGCCAGTAGATCATCAAAACTTGATGATCTTCTAGCAAGTAATGCTTACAATGTCCAACTTAATCCAACTCAATAAAATACGCTGATGCTCTCATATGGCGGCTGACCGGCGCTACAATCCCAAAGGGTCAGTATTTGACGAGTTGGTAAATCCAAAGCATCAGTATTACTACCTTACCAACAGGAGCCCTAATCCTGTGCAAATTACAGCAAATTCCATCATAATCCAACAGTTATATTATATATTGTTATACATAATAGAACCATTTTGGACAAATCCACCTGTATTTCCATCTCTTGACTCTTCATTAGCAGAACGCAGAATTCAAATGTTTTCCGTGGAGGTCTACATTTCTCAAGGATAAAAACAGTGTGTATACAGGGCATTAAAAGCACCGCATACCCTGTCATAAATATTCAGCAAGACTCATTGTCTGTACGAGACCCGGTGACACCTAGCAGCGTCCAAGTCGACAGTTCATTGATAAATAATTCAATACTGAGCACTCGTGTTTTCAGAATGCAAAATGTATGTATCATGTATGTAGAGAATCCCGGTAAACATGACAGACACAGGTCTCATAGCTGAGCTCAGAGGTCTATTCCAGTCACCCATGGCGGGCAACATAACACAATAAACATACACATGATTCAGGTTATTAAAACTGACAGACTATTTATCATATCCCTCTGGGTGATAAACAGAGCAAGGCAAGGGTGGAAAAACAACAGAGGATGATAGTTATTTTCACTCCACAATATTTTCAGCCCCTCTTTCTTTCACTTCTACAACAGACGTTAGATGAAGACACTATTTTTCAGTGCAGATGGCACTTTCAATTCATTTCACCACCAATTCGGGGATAACACTAATTAAACAAATGAAGAAACTCAACTTCGCTGTTCAATGGAAAGGCGATGTTTCTTTTCCTCATTATGTCTAAATAAGTTTTGTAGCTACAGAGGAAAATGAGACTGTGTGGCTCTTTCTTATTCCCCTAACAGCACTCGTCCATTCGCAAAGATTTAAGGATTTGATTAAAAAGAGATTAAAAAGCTCGAGCCTCTGATGGAAAGGAAGTAGATTTATCTGTGGCCAAATTACTTTGAGCCTAAAATATAGGATTCATTTGTTTTTGTTTTTGTTTTTTTTTATTTAAATCGGGCCCTTATATACATTATTAAAACTGGTAGGAATGACTGGAGCAAAAAGACTAACACACAACAAATGCTCCAAATTAGATCCAACCTCAGAACCAGAAGACACGTGTTATTGCCTGTATCAGAATCATTTGTACTGTACATCCATCATTGAATATTAGAAGTAGCCTCAAACTAACTTTAAATTGGCAGCAGGTCCCTTGATAAAACATTATCCTGGTTATTTTGTTATTTTCAGCATTTCCAAGCCTGGGTTTTTTCTCCTTGTGACAGCTGTTTTCAAAATGACACTATCAACATACAGTGCAGCGCAAATTAGCTGAGAGTTGCTCTCGAAAGGCCCTCAAAGGCCAAAGCGAGCTCTAAAAAACATGCTTCTTTTAACCCACTTAGCAGTAGGACCTGCATCCTGTCGCAAAGTCCAGAGTATCCACGTAATCTCCTGCTGGCATTGCATCCACTGAAATAGACAGTCTGAGATAATTTTCTTACAAAAACAAAGTTTGCACAGAAGCCCGGTCTTCTTCAAAGATGAGCAATATCCAAACACAGCAAATGAAATAGTTTTAAGGTAACGCAACAAAATCCCACCCTCTGCTTCTTCAAACACGATATGATTGCTCAAAGAAAAAATGGCAATCAGGAAAGCAAACAAAAAAGGGACAAGGAAGTTCCCTTTGCTCACAAAGCAAACTTCCTCATTCCTGTGAAGGCAGTAATAAGCAAATCCGGAAGTACAGTATGTAAGCAAATGAATACAACACCAAATCTATCTCAATAATTGATATATTGTAAACAAAGTGAGTTTAACAGGGTACTGAACATTCCCACATCTCTAAGGTAACTCTCCTGAAGGACAGTTAATTCTATGTTGGTGTGTTTGTGTTTGTTTTTTTCACGTGGTGGGGACCGTGGCGTGGGGAACAAAACATTTGCGAGGACCAAAGTCTTGATCCCGTGGATTAGCACCACTTTGCCACTATGCTAGGATCCATATGTGTTCACGATCACAGCATGTGGCACAGTTGCAAACAGCATCTGGAGGGAGAGGAGGAGGACAGGCAGGGACAAGAGGCTAGACACAAGGAAAGACAGGAATAGACTCTGACACACACGTTTGTTAGATACAGTGGAAAATGAGAATGTGTCTCATTGTTCTCCCCAGAGCTGTTGCTAGAAGCTTTGTTGCTTCCCTCTCATCTCTGCAGAGAGCTGCAAATGGACAGTACCGATCGGGCAGTCCTGAGGAAACGGTGCCAGATAGAGAAGTTTATGAAGTGAACCACAAGCGAACATTTCAGCTATTCTGGAAATGGGAGTTACTTGTGTGGTGTTAAAGAACGTGGGCGAAATGACAATGATGTATTGTGCAGTTTGTTGCAAGTTTGAGAGAAAGTCTGGTGAGATGTAACATGATGCAGCTGATCTTTATGGAGCTTTTAACTGCATCTTTGAAGCTGATGCAGCTGCATAGTTGTCATGAAGATGTCTGAGCAGATATCAATCAGTAAATGTGGTCAACAGTGAATTCCTGGGTAGCTGCCTGTCCTGACAGTCCTGCAGCACAGAGCGGCCCCAGAGGAGGAAGTAATCCAAGAAAAGAAACAACCAGATGGTCAGGAGGGACTGCAATAGTTGAATGGGTTGGTGTGTTTACTGGGGAAACTACAAGTCGTAACCTCCTGTAGTAGCACCGCCACTAAGATACAGAGGAGAAGTAGAAAATATGATGCTACTAAGCGGACCAACCACAGTCGTTGTGGTCTGTGCTGCTGCGATGTGCAGTCACGTTTCTGGGCAGGTGCACGTCGGGCTACAGTGCAGGCTACAGCATAGAGTCAGCGGAGAAGCATGAATCAAGCTGAACTCCAGGCTGATCCAAGAATGAAGCGTGGGTGGAGTTTGGGAAAAATGATTGGTGTCCGGTTACTGATAGCTAAATAGACAGCTAGAGACTAGCTATCACACAAAGTTGCCTTGCCCTTAATTATGAAGAACTTTAAGCCTTTATATAATTTAAACGAGTGAGTGAGTCATGGGTTGGAAAGTTAGCTATTGAGAGCTACACAGTTCTCTGTAACCACACTTATTTTTGCTTTAAAGTTAGGCACACTAATGTGGAGGTCTGTGATTGACTCACTTTTGGGGCCAATTTAGGAGCTGCAGTTATCGGCACTCGCTGGTCGTTCATTGTTCAGCCCTGGAGGTTGCTGCTTGGTTTCTCCTGGTCTGTCTGACAGGTTTCTCCACCCACTCACTCTCAGGTGGTGATCCACTGACAGCTCCAATCCTCTTCATCTGAGCTTTTGCTAAGGTGTGTTGGAGCACCTCATGCTATCATTATTTAAATAGCAATATATATATATATATATATATATATATATATATATATATATATATATATATATATATATATATATATATATATATAATGCATTTAGATTAGGGGTTATAAGTGGAGAGATTTTTTATTCTAGGCAAAAACAATTAAAAATACCCCCACTGATGATGTTCTTAATGATGTTGATCAACCATCTTTGTAGTGAATACATGAATACGTGTTTGTGTTATTGCATCCACCCAGATAATTTGCATTCGAATCATTATCTTTACACACAAACTTCAGCTGGTGTTGTTTTTAATGTTGAACTCTGATAGAATCAAAACCATTTTTCTCTCGCTCTTAAACAAACAAAACATGAATGAGTCTAAAACCAACTCCCCCACCACCACTGTAAACAACGCTGAGCCAAGTTTTTGAAACCATCAAATTATAAAGCTCAACAACCAATGTTCTGTGTGTGTGTGCGTGTGTGTGTGTGTGTGCCTTAAAAAAACAAAATGCCATAAACAGGCAGGGTGAAATGTTTGTGTTCCTTATTAGACAGACGAAGGGTCGTGACGTGCTGGCTGCTCGCTCTAAATTGGGCCGGGTGAGGAACCAATTAGTGCTGCGTAGAACAGTTAGAATTCTCATCCCCTCCTGTGCCAATCATCATAATGCAATTTCAGATGACAAATTAAGTCCAATTTACGGAGACAATTAAAGTAACTAAAATCAGAAACTAGGCTTGCCCCCCATCACCCCCCACCCCCCTTTCCTTCCTCGGGGCTTCAGTGACAATATGTATACTTTTTTTTCTCCACTTTTTCTGAGAGGAGGAATCAAATGATTAAACCATAACCTGTGATATGAGTCCATGGCCTATCCTCTTACACAGACTGAGGAGCAAAGAGGAGCAATAGAGAGGGAGACACAGTTGAGAGACTCACAATTGGATCCAGAGTGGTTGCATTGGATATGAGCAGCCACAGGTAAAGATAAGTGAACAGTTCCAATAGCAAAATAAATGTCTGTGTGTCCACTCTGGAGCTTATTTACAAAATACAAAGGATCTAGATAAGAGACAAGTGTGTGTGTGTGTGTGTGTGTGTGTGTGTGTGTGTGTGTGTGTGTGTGTGTGTGTGTGTGAGAGAGAGAGAGAGAGAGAGAGTGTGAGTGATAGAGGCAATCCTACCAGGGTGGAAAAATGACAATTGAAGAAGCCAAGTGTTCAGGACTGATAATAGGAGCAATCAATGAAAGTCCAAATGGTCGTGTGGAATATTAGATCACAGCGTCATTATCTGTAAGAACAGGACAGCTAACCAGACCAACTATCGCTCTTCAAGGTCCAAAAAAAACCAACTCGTCTACGTGTGCATTCGAGCAAGCACACTGTATAAATGTCTTCGACCATCAGTCGCCAGTCAAAGTTTTCACTTATCAAGTAAAATTCCTCGATATCTAATTAATGGATTGCGGAAACATTTACTAATGACTTTCATGGTCCCAGACGATGCATGTTTGGTGATCAACGTGTCCAGTTTTAGTTCTGTTTTATTTTGAAGGTTTAGGCTTTAGGCTTTGTTTCCTGTCTTTGTCTCATTCCCTCCTTTGTTTCACCTGTCCTTGATTATCAATCCCTGTGTGTTTAATCAGCATGTTTCTGTCTTTCAGTTGTCATTTTATCTGTTTTGCTCCTTATGTTCACCCTGTGTGCTCCTGCCTGTGTTCCAACGGGTACATATTGAAGGAAAAAATGGCGCCTATTCTGTCCAGTGAGAATTGCCCACCTGGTGCACATTAGCTTCAAATATTACTGGTTATCGAGTTTCTGGGGTCAAGGAAAGCTTTACAAATACAAAACCTCTGTTGATCAAAAGTTAATAACAAAGATTAATAGTTGACCTTGTTTCTTTTCTAATGCTGGTCAGCTGGGAAAATGCAAAAGGCAGATGTAACTTGTGTATATTGGTAAACTGGGGATGTGATCTGAAAGGGTTGAAATGGCATTTTTCATTTAATCTCTACTTCTAAAAATACCATCCATCAGGACAACCCAGTCTCTCAGCAGTTTGTGAAATGGACTTTTAGCTGGAAGCAGCACTGTGCAGCCTCACGGAGACGCCAGCATGGCTGCAAATGCTTGTTTACTGACACTCCTGTGAAACCGCATCTTCCACCTAAATTATCATCACTGTCCTAAATGTTGTGGCTTTGAGACCCTTCCTTTGACTATTTCCTCTCTTTTTCTCACTCTGACGCTGATGAATGAATAAGTTACAGCACACTCAGGTGTCTGTGAAGTGAAACAAGCTGAAACTGTATTTTCTGGAGGTCAAGTAAATTCAGTGCTATAGGCACTCCCTGCTGATCGTGCAACTTAATGCTCTTGGGCTTGATTTTCCTTTTGAAACCAAAGGGGAACATTTGCATATTTCTTCCTGGACTAAATATGTCCAAAAGTCGCCTCTCGCTGAAAGAACAGGAGACGAACAGAATACAAATGTGGCACTTGGCACTACACCATGTCTGTCCTAATCTACGGAGCCAAACGGATTACAGGGGAGCAATGTCCCAGCATTTTTAACCTGACATATTCACTGACTGCTACACTCTGAGACAGTCTCTCTCTCTATCTGTCTGACTGTGGGCAAGGCCTCATACATCAGTGTGTAGAGGAGTGGGGTTGATGGACGGACAGACAGATGGACAGACAGACTAAGCTAGTAGCTACAGTTTGTCTGGGAACACTGAGTTCAGCGATGGCAACACATTCTTATCATAGCCACACAATGTTCCTCAAGTCGTACATCACATAGCGTCCCTGAAAGGGATCCATGGACAAAAATATTGAAACTCTTGCTTTCCTCCTTCCAAAATATATTGCAGAGTCTTACTCTTCATAACGATAAATCCCTGAAGATGTACAAATATTGAAAAAGGAACTGCTCTGGGCATTTGGGTTCAAAACAGAAACGTCTGAGTGGCTGCTTGGTAGAAACTCTAAAACACAGATTTCATCACGGTAACTCGTGACAGGGCCTTTTACAATATCTGGAGCAGGGTGGTATAAGAGAAAGAGGCCGTGTGGATCTTACAGGCAGCTGTGTAGTTGCTAATCTTTATGTACTTTATGTAAGTAATTCTGCATCTCATTCCAGATCTTCATATCTAAATACGTGTTGATTATTCATCAGTAATGGACGGCCGCTGAGAGGTGATTTGCATGTTTTGCATGCAATCATTGAAATTAAATGGTTTTCTTAAAAGGGAGATATTAATGTGGTTTATGGGAAATTTGGGGGGGATTCATCAAGGTTCATGCAATTTGCAAAGGTCAGTTTTTGTCTGGGAAATGACCTGGATAATGGAAGGTTGTGATGAGAAAATAGAAATAATAAATTTATCTCTGCTGCACTGAAATTTGAATGTGTCGAAAAGATGGCTGTATTGAATTCATTTAGAAAACAAATTATAGCATTTTTTTTTTTTTTTTAACGTACCGTAGGAGAGGGAGCAGGAATAATAAATGAAAACATTGTCTGAGTAGAGGTCGACTGAGAGTTGTGGCTCCATTAAACCCAAAAATGCCCCGTGGTGATTTCATTCTGTTGATTAAACACTGAAGCCTTGATGGCTCATCCTTTGTTTTGTCTGCTGACTACAGCTACCAACCTGTCCAGAGCAGAACAAAACAACTTTAAAAAGCACAATTTGACCTAGAAACCACAATCTCGGTGTTATGAAAAGGCAGCATAAAACACAAACGGTTGTATTAATAGGCGGGCAGGTTTTTTTTTGTTCCCCATCTAATTGAAAGAATGCCGGTTGTGAACCCACTCAGGTCCCACTGGTGAGTGGAAACACATATCAACAGGGTAAAACGCAACACAACACCGGCGCTCTCCCTCGAGTGAGCGCTCGTCCGTTCACTGTCGTTTTATCTGTTTCTGTGACTCTCCTACTACCTCCTCCATCAGCAGGGTCCTTCTTATGTTATTCCGGTCGTTCAGCTGTTACCTGCAGACAGTGTCCGCAGAGGACGATGCCTCTTCCTGTTTTTGGTTGCAACGTTTTAGCCTGGTGGCTGTAGATAACAGTGAAGTGAGGTTCAGAGAGAACAGTGGATTGTGGATTGTGTCATTATTCATCAGCCATTACAATGTACAAGTGGTAATTACTTCAGAATGATAAGTTGACTTTTTTTTAGACTTTATCTTCAATTAATGTATTTTATCACTATTCTTAATTATTTCATTTTTTGACTCAATTAATGTATTTTATCACTATTCTTAATTATTTCATTTTTTGACTCTTTGGATTCCTCTTTGTTTCAAATAAGCTAATTTTAAAGGCAGCGTCTTTCTAATACACCTCACCAGCTCTCAATATATGGATGCAGCAGAGATCGCTACCAGCTTGTCACGTGGCACACCTTGCAGCTCTGCCGAGCAGCACTCCAGTAAATGAGCATCGTCTTTGATTTAACATGGATTGTATTGACTCTAATCATCTCCTCACCATCTGCCCCGACAGTGATCATTTGCTCTTGATGTCACGAGCGAGCTTGGCTTTCCCCTCCAGTGATTCTTCTACCCTCAGCGTTCGCAAGTGAGTGAGTGAAATGTTAAGATTTCCCTCTGACAGACCACTGACAACTCTGACACGTAGCACAATGGATCTGGATTATCACCAGGGTGCACTTTTTGATCGGCACATCGTCAGAGTCACTAAGAATTAGCCAGCGAGTGAGTGAGAGACAGGCGAACTCAAAGCAATTCAATTAAAATACATTTTGCGGACTACCTCCACCTCATCAACACATCAAAAACAAAGCTGTGCCTGAAAACTGATATCAATCAGCTCGGTGGCGTCTCAGAAGAAGCTAGCTAAAATGATCTGAGCATAATGACAGAGATAGGCAGGAAGGGATGGCTGGCAGCAGTCATCCATCCGAAATCACAAGGCAAAACAATGAGACCGTATTTATATTCAGAAACCTCCACAGGCCAGACGCGCACACACACACACACACACACACACACACACACACACACACACACACACACACACACACACACACACTCTCAGAGAGCTTAATCAAGAGGCAGATTCTGATTGCAGGACAAATGAGAGATGGACGTCTGCTGCGCGAAGGGTATCGGGCTCAGATCGACCGTGACGATGATTGTGTGTGATTGTGTCAGTGCGTTGAAGTGATGTGATGAGACTTTTGTTCTGTAGTTACACAAGTAGACACAAATGTTTGGAGAGAATGATGAAGCATCAGTCGCTTTCTCTTCTGGAGCTCAGTCCGATGCCTCCCAGTTAATCTGCCGCCACTGAGGTCAGAGAAAAAAAAACGTGCAAATAAATGAAACGCAAGCAAATACGAGTGTAATTAGATACCTGATACGAAACACATTGATTATGTTAAAAACTGATATACAGATATATGTCGATCATATAGAATAAAGATGAGGAAAAGCATGTAGATCATTGTGAACTCTGGATGCTGGGATTATAAATGGCAGCCACTAATCAAGCGTGCTTTAACATCTCAAGGCGACCGTCCTGAACTCTGACCCCCGAGGAAATCGTTGGAGATTAGCGTCAGTCAGTGAGCGAGTCGAGTCTGTCCGCGCTGTGTGAGAACATCTCCACGATAACCTCCGGCCGGGCGTTTCTGTCGGTCTCTCCGTGACCTTGACAGAGGGGCAGAGGAATTGTGTTCCTCTAACCGTCTTCTGCGACGGCGTGCAAGATTGTTGCCTTTCTGATTTACAGCAATCAAGTGGACAGAGTTGACACACCGCCACAGTGGAAGAAACACACGGTGAGAAACTACGCAGGCGTTTTCATTTAGTGAATTTTTAAAGATTTACTCAGAGTTACACAAAGTTTGCCTTCGCTTTGGGTCGTTTTGAGCTGTTTTGAAGACACAGACGTTGTCAGAGCGACATGATTCTACGCTTGGCAGTGTTTAATTGGCCCACTCAGTGTGTGAAGTCAGTTGTAACGCTAAGCTTAATTATGACTCCCTGCACATGTGGGCTCCCCTTGGCAATATCTGGGTCATTTTAGGAGACAAGAAACAGGCCTATTTGCCAGCAGTGAGGCCATTCACACATCACATTTTGCCCTCATTCAACTGTGTTGCCATCGCAGCCAGCCAAAGCCATCTGCCACCCTGCACCGAGCCTGCGCAGGTAGTGCAGAATCAGCGCAGGGCTTATCATTTATTCCCAGACCGCGAGGCGGCTTCTGTTTTAAAATGTTCATTTATTCAACCTGCTTTGCTGTAACGCGCCAAATATATTTTTCTTTTCCTTTATTTTAAATGGCAGTCTGGCAAAAAATCATATTCTTTTTCTGTTCGTGAAGGAGCGTTTGTCACATTTTTATGCAAAACTGAACCTCAGGACATAATGAACAGGATTACTTCTGCATCCATGTGAGTTATTGGACCGGAGCTCCTGTCTTGCATTTAAAAACACTTTTAACAGCACATTGGCCAGCGTTTCTCTCCCCCCCTCTCACTATCTTCTTATTTCCACTTGAAAAAACACTGATGAACTTGGATTATCCAGGTTAAGATATGTCCTACTATCAAACCTGATGGATTGAACCTTGATCCTCGGAGATCTGAATCACTTTGCCACATCTTTGATTGCTATCAATCAAAGAGATTTTCTGAGTGAAAGGGGGGGCGATTCTCTGAAGCTTTACTTTATTGGCCAGATTATCACTGTATGTGCAATCAGAATATGGTCCAGGAGGCAGGACCGAGGTAGGTAGATAAGAACTCAGTGGTCAGGGCCTGGCCATTTACAAAAATGCATCTTGGGCTACAATGGAGTTTTTATGCAGTGATACCACAAGTGGCCACCGGGCAAAATTGGAGGCATGACTAAGTGGCGACCTACTATCAATTAGGGAAGTCCTGATGGCTCAATTAAAGGCATTTTCTTAATACCGGCTGTGTGTACTGCTGTGTTGACTGGATGTTTAGATACTTCCACAGTATTCATAAAGCCTATAATAAGAAAAATACATGAAATTGCCCCTTTTTTTTTCTTTTTTATAATGTTGGACAAACAATTTATCCTGTAATCTTAAAAATAACCAAGGTTGATTGAGAATGAAAAGGCATGGTTAGTTGTCGTATCTGGATCTTATTGTGGTGATGTTTACTGTTTCTAAAAATACATATACACACATGTATATACATAAAAAACATAACACTACCCCACTTATTAGCTGGGACACTATATTTTCCCCCAGAATCTGAAAATACTTACTAAAATAGTGCTATGTTACCTTTGTAAAAAAATAATGCTACAGTACAAGAAGAGCTTTGGTAGGAAGTTGGGCCTGGGTGACTTTGTTCTCAAAAAGTAAATTAAAACCAGCGGAGAGGAACAAATGGATATACAGTAGAGACTGAACAAAAGATGATCAAAGAGGAAAACTGTGACACGCGCACACAGAGAGCGACTGTGCATGCTGCGAGACAAAAAGTGTGAATCTAATCTCATGCCTTCCTCGGCAGACATTATATAAAAATCACTTAGATTTATTTTTCAGCCGCCCAATGTGTCTCCGTAATGAGTCTCGCATGCATCTTTAAACCTAAGGCACAGGGTATTCAACATTTTATATATAGATATGAACTGGAAGGGTGGAAAAGAAACTTTTTTTTTTTTTTTTTTTTTTACAGACTTCTGTTTTTCACACTTCTTGTGAAAATAGTAGAGTTATACCTCCACCAAGGCCCCACAGTATCATTTTATCCAACCAGTTCACTTCAGTCGAGGGTTTATATTCGCTTCTGTTACGTATAACAGCAGGGGGAAAAAACACTATCCTGTATAAAATCATCCGCTGGATTCAAATCAAACTGAACTCACTCATAGATACCAGACAACTGAATACGCCTGATTAGTGCAGCACCACTGTCGTAACTACAAATCCCAAAATCATGCAACAATACTGTCAGCTGTAATGTCAGGCGGGTTCAATAGCTAACAGCAGCTGAAGTAGCAACAAGCTATCTGTCCGTCAGGCACTCCACAGAAAGTTGAGGCAGAGCTGCAGCAGGATATCAGCAAATATTTTCTTATTCAAATATGATCCAGTTTCACAGAGATATACTGCAGCTGAAGCTCCGTCCCTCTGTCTGGATCCACACCAAAAGTTAATGGGGTTCATTCCGGGCAGAGACCCATCTTCCGTCCAAGTTCAGTGGAAAAATCTGTTCAGGGGCTCATTAGTTAACGGATATGAGTGAAAACAAACTCCTTGGCGGAGGTCATGACAGTTATTAATTGGTAATTGAGCAACTTATCTGAATCTGTTCAGTAGCATGTGTCTCTCCGATAATAACACATTCCACGATTTCCTGCATTTCATTTAAGATTAAAGTTTAAAGTTTAAAATGAAGTAAAATTTCACATTACTGATTTATTAGATACCTTCATCAACACACACGTGCAAACACGCACACACACAAGCTAAAGATAACAGCTGTGAAGGCAGATGTCCAGACAGCTGCTGATACAAAAACTGTTTTTCTGCAGCTCTGTCTTTCAAACCAAGCCAGGCGATTAGAGTCTTTAGAAGCTGAACACAATGATGATTAAGAATAATATCGATATTCATCTCTGTTGGCTTCAGGTTAGTCTCCCGATTTCCGTGCAACGATAAAAAAAACAAATTGACGGATAACGCCTAATAATTCCCGCCAGTAAACAAGTGCTCCTCCAACTAGATCCTTTGAAACTCAACTTAATTCTGCTTGGAGAAAAAAATGGGTCATTTCCCCCCCACAACTGCTGCAGCTTACCTTCGAGTGAGCCAATTTACCAGTTTCAATTATTAAAGCCAGCACCTGTCTCCTTTCAGATTTTAGTGGCTCAGATCGCTGTGCGAGCGGCCCCGGCAGAGACCAAAATCCACTCTGTCTGTAGATTTTTAAAGTAACAGCCATCGAAATGAGAAGAAGATGTTGGGTGTGATGACACAGGATTCAAAGCGGAGCGATGCAAACACACCTCATCTGCTGGGATTTCTACTCACTCTCCGGCCTTTCCTCGATCCCTTTCTCGTCATTGAGTAATTGGCTTTCTCTTGGCATGGAGTTGTCCAATCTAAATGGTAATTTGGAAGCCCCCCCCCACCACCACCACCCACCCCCGTCTAGTCACTGGTGGTAATGCTTGTTTACTGGAAGACAGTTACTCTATACGAAAATTAGAGTTGTAATGAGAAGGCAGGGGTCTGTCTGACTGTCAGCCGACGATACATGTCAAAACCGAGAATCTGCTCTACAGCACTTCATGTGATAAACTACACATTGCCTGAGGCGTGGCTGTTGTGAGCCTGGGAAAAGGAAAGAGAGTCCGAATTAAAATACTGTCTTGTATTTCTTTATATAGACTTTTTCAAGCATTTGTATTCGCTTCATGTTTATCTGTTTTCCCAAGATGCTGTGTTTTCATCCTACATTCAAAACACATGCAAGGCAGGTGTGCTGGAGTCCGCGGCTGTAAATTTCTATTTGCTGTATTAGCTTTGATGGATGTGACCTGTCCGAGATGCTTCCCTTCCTTTTCCCAAAGAGACACTAGAATAAGAGCCAACCACTTTAAAATTAAACGGCGCTAATGGAGTGAAGAAAGACGATAAATCAATGTGTTGGGTGAACCAGAAACAGGGAACAAGACGATCTCTCTGCAGATTTTTTGGGATTCAGTAATCAGTAATCCTCGCCGACGGATGTATGTCAGACGTCCTCTCTGGTGAGGAAATAAATAACATGTCTACATTTCATTTGTCATGTTGATATTAACATACTGTTGTCAAAAGCACAGGCACCTGGAAATGTAGTCTTTTGTCACATCCTCTGCTCTATATCTCGTTTTCTGACCTTGCAAGGTCCGAGCATTTCACGCTATCTTTTAATCTTTACTTCGGGATGTTATTCTTTGCTACACCTTCTGGGCCTTTGGTTTGGTTCTCTGGTCAATTTAACAATCAGTGAATAGCAGTTTAAGGAATCCCCAAAGTCTGGAAAAGAATAAAGAGGGCTGCATTAGAGGAAATATATTCATCACACGCAAAATGGTTGTTGCAGGTACTTAATCTACCGGATTCACAACAGAATTTCATTACCGCCCTTCCTGTAAGAAGACTGCTAGCTTATTGCTTTAAGTTGCTCTTACTTAAAGGATTAATGAGGTCGCATTCAACTACAGTAAATGGGACAATAACGCCACTGGCGCACAAAACTGTGTGAATTAATAAAGATGCACACCATGGTTGCTTAAACTGGCAAATCCCCAATGATCATCCAGTTTAAAGTTCAAATAACGTTCCAGGTGGATAGATTCAATTTAAACGAGACATATTCCACTCATTTTAAGGCTCAAAAGTTTGTTTTGGGTTTATACTTGACTAGGTTTGCAAAGATTAGTTTTCTCATACTGTCCAGTGCAGAAGCACTCTGTCTGAGATGCTGTGTTTTAGCCCCCGACTCTTTAAGCTCTCGCCTCCCATCTGCTCTGATTGGTCAGCTCACACACGCCTGAGCCAGCACCGTTCAACATGACTCCAGTCACCTCTGATGTGTTCTGAAATCACAGTGTGAGTGTGATGTCAAGAAGTCACTAAAGGTGGGATTACTGATGAGGCGTTCAGGAGCAGTGTTTTCTTTGGGGGAGAGGAGCTTCTGTTGCTTTGGACTTTGGGCTATTTAATTGTCAAGGCTGTTACATTTAAAAGAACCCGTAAAACACACTGAAGAGAAAAAATAATAACTTCACTGAATGGGCAATGGGCTTGTTTTATGTGGTTAGCAGCTGGCTGTCGGTTGCCCATTACTTAATCAGTGCAACCATAGTGAATCAACATGCATCATGGCGATTTAGTGCGGCACTTCTCAAGGCCGTCCTGATGACTTCAAATGGCTGCACGGATTTAATCAACTGAAGGGGAAGCTTTTCTAAGAGACTCAAGATGTTGTGAATGATAGATACTCGACACAATCGCACAGTGAGGTCCGCGCAGGCTAGTTTCTGGCACGAGGGGAAAAAAATGTAAGGAGGAAAAGCTAAAAGTTATTTGCTTTCCTTATTTTGTGATGTCTCCCTTAAAAAAAGAACAAAAAAAACTCTGAATTGAAGTTGAAGAACTTGCTTATTCTCGATTCTAGACCAAGACTCAGACTGTGTCACTGCCTAACATGCCCTCATACTCTACACAGCAGCGGGCAGGCATCAAGTGAATCCCTGACAGGTCAGTGAAAACCGAGAAAGAAAGAGACTGCACAAAAGAAAATGACTTGGGAAAGACTGTCTGGGGATGACAGCATGGATGAAAAATAATAGAATACATAACTGAAGTTCAATCTCAAACGGCCGATTGCCCATGAGCACACACACAGGGGAGCGATAATTTGTTCAAATCACACAAATATGTCCCCCTCATTCTCAGACACAAGTAGCACATTTGGTCCCGGTACCAAAACAAAATTAATACAATTTTTATGAGATTGCAAAAAAAAAAAAAAAAAAAATAACCCAAGCAAGCGAGAAAGTGCAGCTCAAACAGCCCAGAGCTCCAGAACTGAACCAGTCACCAACAAAAAGGAGTCATGTTTAATTCAGGGCGTTTTGCCTCAGGTGTGAGTAAATTCAAAACTCCACTCTCCCCCCCCCAAAAACTTTTCTCACCTCCAGAGATATTTTATTGATTTACAGCTCAGATTACATTGCCAGGACGTGTTTGGGTGCGGAGGCATTAGCTCCCACACAACCGCAAGTATCTGAGGCGACGTTCAGAATGAGGCACCCATATGTCCCCTTATTCATAATAACCGTGCCCTCTATGCAAACCCATGCTGCTGCTGTTTGCCAATCTGAAGCCATCTGCCCATGCATAATTCTCAACTCCTTATTGTTGGTTACTCATGCTGTACATTACCCCAATGCCTCTAAATAATGTAAAAAACAGAAGGCAAAGCATGACAGATCTATATCTCATTGATTTCCCATTGAGGGGTATGAGAAATCAGGCTGTGTCCATTAGTCACAGCACACATTTTGCATATGTGTCACCAGGTCAAAGACGACTCTATTATCTCTGTCACTGAAAGCCTTTTTGTAGTGGGCTGTATCACACCGGTGATCTTGAGGAATGACACAAAAGAGCCTCGGTGATTGATATTCACACATATTTTGTACAAATAAAAGGCAAAAAGCTGCTGCAGAGATGGACACCAATGTTGACTAGAGTAGCAGCAGCGACCTTGGAAAGTATTGTTTTCAGATAAAGGTGGTGCACAATAAACCCTGTGGCCAGGGTAAAGTGTTGGCGTTGTACGAATCAGGAGGCGGGCGGTTGGTGGTGGAGTTACAGGCTAGAAGACTGCAAAGCCAGTGACCGCAGTTTGTGATTGCGGTTTCAAGATACGTAAGTGTGAAACCAATGGATATATATTAGGTGACAACAGTATTCTAACATTGGTGAGCTTGACAACAGCTGGTATTTGGAAAGAGACCTCGGGACAATGTCTATCCGTGTGTGTTGCGACAAAAATTGTTGACTGACTTGATTTTGACAGAAAGTCAGGAGATCTCCAGCCACGTTTCTGGCAACCAACACAGGGCTCACAGTGGGTCACAGTGTAAAAAGATTGCCGATAATCGTGAGATTTTAAAATTAAATATAAACATATCACAGGTTTGCAGAAATAAACATTGCCACATTTATTCATGTGCCTGAGTTCATACATGTTCATATTCTGTTGAAATGGTACAAAAGCGACGTCTACTCGCTGAGCCTGGATAGTCCTTTTTCTTCATTTGCACTTTCAGGTCAGCAAACACTGTCGTGGAAAGGAAATTAATTTCCCTTGGACATGAAATAAATCTCATAAAAAGTGTTAAGATCAATATTTTGCTTGAAGTTGGTGACATAAGGTTGTGACTGAGGGGACCAAAAGTGAAGAGCCAGTGTGATCATGAGGTTGCGGCATTGTCCTGCTCAGTTCGATTAGCCAGCGCTTTTCAAAGGAAAGACAAAGTTCATGTGCAATATTTCCTTTTTCAACATCACGGATCTGATCTGTCATGTAGTGCTGTTGGTCTGTATGGCTACTGATCATTCTTGGAACAGTGTAAAAAACCTAAACTACATCCAGACCTTCTGGCCTCTGAATTGCTCAACCACAGGATGGAAACATCAGGAAGACTAGAGGGGAGAAGCCTGGCGGCTACAGAAGAACATCCATCTTATCCACAGTACCTTTTGATGGAGCGGTTGTGGGAATTATCCACAGAGTCAGTGTGTTTAATTTGGGTTGAGTTAGGTGCCCTGCTTCAAATACACGCTGTTCTGGTAAATCTACCGGTGGAAGGCCACACTCCTGAAATCCTGCCCTGTTTCTCTTGCAGATCTGTGGTGTGAAAGACCTGCAGAGAGGGTTGGATGTCTGTGGGTTTGATGTTATTACGGTATGATTGATTTTTATACACACTGGAATGGGATAAAATTCCGTATTAAATGGGCTTTTGATGAGAGGTTTTTACCCGTTCCTTGACCTTTGGACTGAGGTATTTATGGCAATTCATCGACTAGTTTTCAGTCTCGTGTAGTCCGGAGTTGGCAGCTAAGATCCTGAATCTTCTGCAGGGACATGGTCTTCTCAACAACCATCTTTATTTGAATTTTGTATCATTGATACCTTGTTTCCCCTCCATTTAGCAGGCACAATAGTCAACCCTAAAAGATTTGAGGATATGGTCAGAATAGTCTTGAAAATGAAGGTTTACAGGGATTTAAACCTCAATCATGTGTAACCAATTTTGCTGATGTATACTTTATCGTTGATGTTGAGAACTTCACATCAATGTCTCTCTCCGTAAGTCATGACATGGTTATTCAAGTAATCCACAGACCTTGTTGAGACTAATTTCATGTTGGAAACTTGGTCATTCTGTCAAACTACTGCCAAACTACTTGCATCACCAGGAAATGTGCATTTACTCGCTTTGTCAGCTTAGTTAGCCAGCCTCTTGCATACAGGCAAACTAGAGTATGACCCAAACCATTTCTCCACCCATGGGTTTTGAAATAATGTCTGGGTTCTGGTTGGGTTCAAGTTGGGTAATGTCAACTGACATGGTTCTTTCAAGTTTTCTACCCAAATGTAACTCTGGCTCTATTCATAGATGTAGAACTTATATTCATTTTTTTATTCAATATCTATGCGCATAGAACACAGCGTACATTAACTGCATAGGGCTCGAGTCAGGTTGGACTGTCGAGTTCGGGTCACTACTCTCTCTGTTTGAGCTGCGCTCTAATGGACACTTCCTTCTGCGTTTAGCTCTACAAACCAAGTGCCATCTAGTTCCATTATACTGCAGAGAAGGCAGACGTGTGCAGCTGATATCGCCAACATAACTATCTAAGGGCAAGAGGAAAAAGGTGTATTTTTGATTTTGAAGGACACTGGCCCTTTAAATTTCCAAAATATGCTGCATGTGTCAAAGGAATGTTATACATGTTTTGATTTGCATCTTGTAAGGATGAAATATCTCAGAAAACGAGCCGAAAATATTTGGAGCTAACACGAACACAGTTCAGTCACACTCATCTCAGATTCCATTAGAGCACAGCGAAAACAGGCCTGTGACTGTGACAATAATCAAACGCCACGCTGAAATGGCCTAAACTGATGATTTGCTCAGAAAACCCGAGGATTGGTTTTGAAATTCAGTCCACGTCCTGATAAAATTTAGTTTATAAATCACCCAAATCCCAAACACTCAACTGTGGCAGACAATTATGCATTCACACACAACCGCACTGGTCATAAAAAGAAGCTGATGAGTTTTCAGGCCCTTTAAATGATTTCTGACATCAGCCCGTCAGTGACAGAAGCAATCAGACATATCTATGAAGCTTGATTTTAATTGGCCAAATTTCTGACCAAGATTTCTGTTTATGCAAAGAACATAATCCAAAACTTTCCGTTTCTCTTTTACTTAGACTTCTTCCCTCCACTCTTCAGTGAGTTATCACTATATGCTTACAAGTCATAACTCAAAAGCAATATGAATACATATGAGCAGCAGACTTGTGTAAGCCCAGTGTTTGACCTTTGCATAATGAGGACAATTTCCGTAGGTGGCCCTCCCACACCTGTCACCCCGCTGTTAAGCTCTGTGCACACATGCACACTCGGGGCCAGTTCAACAAAACTCGACACGCACGTTTAGTCGCCGAGTTACACCCGAGGATTCCCCACAACCATCGGTGACAGCGGTCAATCGCATCGTTAAGCTCACCAATACACTTCCGCTGCAATATTTTTGACCTAAGCACTGAAACACCTGCTGGCAAACTGCCTAGAGGCTGGTAATGAGAAAGGAAAACGAGCAGAAGATGAGGGACACGGCAGCCGAGGGAAGGGGGAAAAGAAGAGAACAAGAAGCAAGGGCAGGAGGAGGAGAAGGATCCTGAAGAGTTGAGCACAGCAGACAAGATGTGAGAGCTGAAAGAAACGGGAAGAGGAGGGTAAAAAGAACAAATGCCAGAGGGAGAGTGTTTATCTGGATGCCACACAGGGGGAAAGGGATGGGAGGCTGTGATTAGAAGGACAAATCACTTCATTCACAAAACATGAGCTCTGCAGAGACACATCCAGCTGAGGAACTGTATCTGTATTCCCAGCTTTGACTGCTTGAGATAATGATGTATAACAGTAAAGTGTCACAATACTTTTGTTGAAGACTCAAGAAACCACTGAAATGAGCAACTTCCTGCCCACAGGACTCACAAAACAAACAGTTCATTAAATTTGGATCTCAACATAAACAAGTGGTGCTCAGTCTTTAGTTTCCAAATAATTTAATTGTCACAATTTGGAAATACTCATCAATATATGTGTATTCAGAGGGAAAATCACTCCAAAATCAACAATCAACAAAAATTCAAAGTAATAAAGTGAGTCCACGGGCATCAATCATGATGGCTTCTGTGTGATGACATAATCTTGGGAGGCTTTAGATCGCTCAGATTTCCTTTCATCCTAGTTGATCCTCGTATTGCTTACGGAAACAGTCTCCGACAGGAAAGAATTCCCAGGAGCGCTCCTGGTACATTTTCCACACATAAGATTCCTAGCAAAGAAAACAGAGTGGTAATATATCTTTAGGACACATCGCTAAAACAACAATCTAAACAGTGTCCTCAGAAAGTATCTGGAGCTCTTCCAATATTTGTTTGGCTTGATGGAGAAGACTTTTTGAAATAATATAAACAGTCCCAGGGCCCCGCTCATTTTGGAAAGAGCATCAAATTGTTCACAAACAATTCAGCCTTACAAGAAATTTTCCTTCATCAATTCTGCAGCATCACATTTTAAATGCCTTCTGTGCTATAAAAATAGGAAATTTATTCAAATCATTCAAAATAAAATTTAAGATGGTTCATAATTTTCAAAAACAGGAAATCGAATTATGGCAGTTATGCAACTGTCTACTTGCCTTAAAATATGTATTTTCCCTTGTTTTAAAACTGTGAGTTATGAATACCTGCATGTTATGGTGGCCATCTTTAAATCTGGACCAGCTACAAGGCAGCAAAATTAGCCCTGAGCTGCTCTTCTCCATCTGTGGGACTTGTATCACTAGTGGTACACAAGCTGCCTTTAGTGGTCTAAGGGAAATCTATACTAATACTAATGTCTGCTTATTAAATTTGCTTTCTGTCTAGGAGAGGAAGATGACCCCACATGAATTGTTAACAAACATTAAAACTTGTGCTATCAGACCAGGAGGTACAAGGTCCGACTCCAAGCAAACAAGAGACAAGCTAACTGCATGGCCCCTGACCTTCAACTTATGTGAACTTGTCAGACTTCTCTAACCCACTCAGGGGAAAGAACTCTGTCCCCATTCAGCTGAATGGTTGATGTGACTTTGCTGATTTTGTTTACCGACCTTATCTATTGCTACTTGTATAATTTGTAATGTCACTTACTATGATTTCCTTATATTAAAAAATTCAAAGCTTGGTCAACTTGAGCACGTTTATTCTCTCACCAGGAAATTATGAGAATGTCCACCAGAAGTATATTTTGAAAATTAAATAAGTTCATTTAAAAACTTTTGGGTGCCATCAAAATACTACAGAATATTGAAGAATACTTAGTTACTTAAGTTTTGTCTGCCAGTTACACTTTTGTTTCAGCCTGTTAGCTAACCATGTAGTCACATTCATGCATGAAGGAGAAGTGCATAGAGGGAGGAAGCTGAGGGCAGTGAACTGAGCACTCATGCCGACGACTAAAGCATTCACACCTCCTGCTAACACTAGCAGCAAATGGTATAAGCCAGTGTGACTCGACATTTGTCATAATGGGACTTGGAAATCCTAATACTTTTGGAAGGTGGTACACGGTGCGAAAAGAAAAAGCAGTGCCAGCAGCCCAACCCACAGTAAGACAGGTAAAGCTAGCATATCTCTTACTCTCTCTTCAAGTGGGAAGGGGTCGAAGAACATTTGAATAGTTCGCAGTAAACATCACATAGTGCCCCTCCCTATTATTTATTGTGATGTGTATACCAAGTGTAAGAGACAAGAGGGACAAAGAGGAAGAAAGACGCAGCTCTTTTGAAATTGACGATGCGTCTGCTCATTACAAAGTTCTCCTCTACACGACGGATCATTTAAAATATGTTAACGTGAAAAGACAAGAGGAGAAGTGAATTGAACCCTTGCCAGCTTCAGTTTTGAAACCTCCTACTCGCAATGGTTCATGAGTGAAAAGACAAACTGTAATCAAGGGGTATGTCTGGCATGTATATTATCATAAACTGTGCGTGTTGGGACTGATAGAGCTTTTGAAAGACAATGTGAATACAGATTCTGTCTTAGCTGAAAAGGTTGCTCTACAGCTTTGTCAGTGGAGTGGCAAATGCTGGAATTAAAAGGTCACAGGGAAATAGAGGAACCATTGTAAAGGGACATATTACAGAATGTGAGATTTGGCAGTGACAGTTGAATTGTTAAGGGGAGCTTTAGACGTGCACAACATAATGTAACTTTGATTGGATCAGAAGAGATAATCGTTATACCTGCCCTGTGTGTTCTGTTTCATCCTTGTTAATCAGGTACATCAGAAAGAATCTGTAAGGACAGAGAAGAGGGATTCATGTCACAAACCTCCCACACATATTTGGATATGATACAGAAGGATAAACAGTCAGGGAGAAAGTTGGATCATTAAATTCTGTGCACAAGTCCTAGGATTGTAGTGATTATGGAAACAGTTGTCAGGCATTTCAAGTAGAAATACAGCTAAAAATAGCAACTGTATTCTGACAATTAATGCTGGCAGATATATGATGATTGACAAGAATTAATGAATAATAAAAAGTAGTGATCCCTCACTTTATTAAATTATTATTAATAAGGTTCCAGTTTGAAGACCTTTACCAGGTCATCTTAAAATGTCAAATGAGGAACCACCGAAGACACGAGCAGGGAAGAGTCCATCAGTCAGAGGAAGCACACACATCTCGCAGAATCCATTCTAATTAGGCTCAATAAGCTCTTGCCAATTGCAATTATTGATGTGGCAACGGTCCACAATGCATCAACACCTTCCAAATAGCCGGTTTTAACCATCCGCAGAGTGGAAAAGTTTTCATTAACTCAGTAATTAACTGTGCACCCACATAGGTGATGAACACCGTTTGTGTTATATGTGCACTACCATTGAAAAGTAAAAAAAATAAGTAAATAAATAAAAAAATTGTTCTTTAATCAATTTTAAGATGATTCATTTGGATAGTTATTTTATACTATTAATGCCTTAAGCTGTAGTTTCTCACTTTTATAAGCTTTTCATCCGTATGTGATGATTTTATCAGACATGATCGTGTTTGCACCCTGTTTTTTTGTCATATTTTTGTAAGATGTGTTGCAAGTATCTTGTGATTGGCAGATTCTTACTGGAGCCTGGAGGATATATCCAGTGGCTGTTATTATAGCTATAAATTTGCTAATCATCAATATGTGGGTATTGGTCACTATGTTTTCCAATATGTGCTCATTTTGTTGCTGAAAAAGATGCTTGGCGTGATCTATAATTACTAAATTACATTTACATCCATTTCAGTCAAAGAACCCAAAAGGGTCAGCGACTCTTCCTTTGGTACCAGACAGTGGTGACAGCTGTATTGAGGTCTATGGGAGATGCTGCATACTAAAACCCAATATATATACGTGTTTATGACTTTTGGAGAAGAAAATGTCTCCAGAAAATGAAACACCACACTTCAGAGAGGACGTTAGCAGAATTTTTTTCTCTTCAAATGATTGAAAGGGCTGATAATATTGTGACAAAACAGGACAGGCCTGACAAAATATAACTGATGAGACTGCATCTGGCGTCTGGCACCAAAAGAAGATTCTTTCTTATTTTTACTCCCTAATATGAGCATCGGCCCCACAAATCCAGTATTGGCTTGGCTCTAACTCTCACCTGCTCATGTCTTTATATCGATGTGGTAGAGGAGTTTCTTGACATTTTAAGCATGCTGTTAGAAAAATGTTGATAAATATGAAACAATACAAAGGTTTGAATATGAATTATAGATGCTGAGTTGGCTGTTGGGAAAATAAGCATAACACCTTTAATATTTTAAACCAAGAACAGGCCTAAAGGAAAACAACAGAACACACAATCAAAGTTTGTCAGGAACAGTTTTCATGGCTATACTGATATAAGGATTAACCCGTAAGTTCACTACCGGAGGTGTTATTGTGGTTTTTAATATGTTGTTCCCGATAAAGGTTTAGTAAAAGTGGAGCATGCCAAGCATTAATGCTAAACTACATCTGTTTAAGGTAGCGTGATAAGTCCATGCTTTTTAAGTGACCGCATATCAAGTTCTACATTTCAGTATTAGGTTAGGACATCGGCAACCCGAGACACGAGTCAACTCACAGATAGTTGGCCAGGTTGTGCTCCTGCAGCGTGTGAGTCTCAAACCCATGAGGGACTTTATCGAAATACTCACTTCCTATTCCACATATGAAACATTTGGTCTGCAGAAGAAGAGATGTAAGACATTTAATGATTTGTGAAACAGGCTTGACACATGACGTTCCCTAGAGTATATTAGAGAAATAGTAAGACCTTCTGTTTTAGTTGTCTGTGACTCAAACTCAGTGTGCTACCATAATATGGCCCCTTTTAAGTTGTTTTTGCAAAGACACTCAAAGTAGGCCCACGAAAGGGCAAAAGGCTGTAAATAACAGCAACTTAATACTTAAAGGATTACTCACTGCCAAGGCTTTCATAAGACGCAGGGGGATATACTTGCTGAAGATCATTTATGTGGGCACTAAGCAGTCAAATTACCATATTTGTCCATAAATACTGTAGCTGTACAAAGGTTTTGTCTTGGTAAAATGAACATTTAATTTGTGCTTAAGGTTAATGCAATATGTATTTTAGGGCATTCCTATTTGGGGCTTCACGTTATGGGAGGATGGAAATGGCAGCTGAGGCAGATTTATCACCGCTGACAGCAGCCGAGCAAATTGCATCTCAACTTTACTGTGTGGGAAAAAAAGGCTGTAAACTTCCTGGCACTGTTTTATTTGTTTGAGGCACACACAGTGGGACAGATACTATATAGAGACTGCATGAAAGCACAAATGAAAAACTGATGTCAGAAAAAAAATGACAATACTAAACTGGGGGGGTATTTTTTGGTGGACCGGGTGGTTAAAAATTCTGTCAAAATTGATTATTACCCATCATTTTTAACAAAGCAGATGGATGATTTCTTTTTTTTTTTCCTGCATTGACAGCGGAGGGCACGAAAATGCTGCACCCAATGTGCCTTACCATGTAAATGTGAATGATACAATTACACAAAATTACTTACAATTAAAATATGAACTCAACATTTACAAGAAATTAAACTGAACTCAACTGATGTGATCTGTCACCAGGCTTAAGGGCTTAAACTGGGAGCTTGCTTGATCGTAATCAAACACATCAAGGAAAATTGCAGTAGAGGCCGTTCTTTGCCCCAGACAGAAGACTTTTCATGGCTGTTTTAATTTAGTTATGAATCTCGGGCTCCACTGCCACACAGCACCACTGAGCTGAGTTTTGAAGACGATCCTACAAGCACTTGCCTCAGTGGTAGAAAATCTTGTTGCATGTTCTCCTGGCATCTTTCTGTGACTTGTTTTACTCATAGATCAGCACCCTGATAGCGGGGCAGGTTTACTCCATGTGGTCTTCATGTGGTGATTAACAATGTTGTGTGTAAACTACTAACGCTACATTAGTTCACCCTCAGTTTCCTGAACTGTCAAAATGACAGACAGCCTTCAGATCTTACATCATTGTAGAAAATATTTTGTTAACCACTACCACTTCTGCTATAAACTAATATAGAATACTTATGATCTTTTCAGTCTCCTTCTGTTCTCTTGAATCTTTGGTAATCAGTAAATAATTCATCTTGGATTGTCTTTAGTCAACTGCACAATCCTATTTTTAATGTGTTTTTTTTCCCATGTGAATTAGAGTGAGAGATGGTGACTGCTGAATATCGTATCCAGGGACACAGCATGTGCACCTTTTATATTTAGAAGGTAGCTCACTACTGTTGTCAGATCCTCCGTGCTGTCCTGTTGCCTCAGCAGTCAAGCTTTTGATTACCTGCCTGCCTCTCCAGCACCTTTGGACTTTGCCTGTTCTGATTAAATGCTGTACCTGTTGCTCATTGACAGTCTGTGTGACCACATAACGCAGCCTTTTTCAACCTTTCTTGTTCTGCCTGCAGGCTCTGCGCTGGCAGGGTTCTGTTCACACCTGTTGCAAACTGAGGGGTGCGTTCACTGTCGCTACCTTATAATTAAAGCAACTCCATAAGCCTCCAAGAAAACAAGCATCACATTTGTGGAATCATAATGAAGATATGCATGATTCATTTGTATTCTACTGCATCTAGTCTGTCTTCTTATTATAGTCACTTATTACACTCTGAATATAGTTAAATTCTCTTACAGAGTGTCAGTATGCAAATGTGAACCTGGGACATAAAAGAGAAACAAAGCTTGAAACAGTTGAAAAGACAAAAAGTGATTTTTGTCTTATCCAAAATCTATTTTCCATGTGTGTCATGTACACTTTTAATTCAACTTAATTTAATTTAATTTTAAATGACCAGATTGAATTACCTCAGACTGTTTCTGTAATTATCACCCACTGATTATTAATTAGAAGTGCTATTCCTCTTCATTAAGGCCAATGGTATGAATGTTTCGGCTCCCGCATCACTGAATCCCAGTCATCTCTTCACACACATTTGAATAACAAGTGACTCAAGTATTTATCTTCACTAGTCTTTGTCGAAATCTGACACAGCACTGCAGACTGCTCAACCTTAATACCACACAAAATGTATTCAAATTGTTTGAATGGTATTTTTTCAGTAGTGCAAGAAAGATTTAGTGTGTGCGAGTTTCAAATCTCACCTCCATATCCTCTTTCACCTGCTCCTGCTGGTCACGCAGCTCCCCAAAGGCATCAATTATCAAGCCTGCAAAAAAAGGATCACTACTGTGTGCGTCTGTGTATCTGTTTGTTCACAGGGATTCATGTGATTGGCAGATGTCAGTGAAACTTGAGGATTCAGCGGAATAAACAGATACTTTGTTCTTCCTCCACTTCCACATGAAAAATTCATGAAATGTATTCTTGTCAAACAAGGTGAATAAAATGCGTTTGAGTGTCTCTTGGTAAAAACATATGGTATAGAACAGATTCAGCCTTTGAGACTCACCCTGAATAATGGCGAGGAGGATGACGATGACAAAGAAGAAAAACGTGATGTCAAAGAAAATGCGTTCCACCTCAAACTCATCTCCAGCAGGGTCCTCAATCTCGTCACCAATGCCCCCGCCTGCACGCACTCCTACATACATGTGGAACATGTAGCACTGAAAGAAGAGACATTTTAATTTATTGTATACAGTAGGGTGCATTCCACCTGTGGACACTTGAACTTTAAACTCTTCATTCCAGACAGGCTGTCTTTAACAAGAGTGAACATGTAAAGTATCTAAGAGAAACTATAGTTTGGGTTCTTTAAAATAACACAGTATGTTAAAAAAATTCAACAGCAAAACAACTTGAGAATGTATTTACTGCATTTTCATGCCTGTCTCCACAGATTCAAACAAGCAGCATTTTAAAACAATTTCACACAATGGTGGGACTTTTTAAAATCAATATTCTTCAGACAGCATTTCCCCACAAGGAGTTTCATTATAAGGCAAGAAGAACAAACGTTTAAGTTACAGTACTGTGCTTTGATGATATTTTCCACAACACACAACAAAAAAAAGTAGTTTGTGAAACTTTCAAGGAGCATTGAAAATTACAAACTGGTGCTTTTTTTCAGATAAGTTAACAAGACCAAACAGTAGAGGGTGAGATGTCTGCTGCTGATCTTTAGATTTTTCCCATTTTTCCCCGTCAAGCACTTTGGCAAGTGCTGTTCAAAGTCAACCACAAACAATATCACATTGAGTGTGACCGAGGAGTTACTGTAATATCCCCTGCCAGCTATAATAGTAGGGTTTTATTCAAATGCTATCGCTGGCCAGCCGCCTGCTTGTTTGAGTGACAGTGGAATCCACATTACAATAAAGCAGGCAGTGGGGTGTTAATGTTGTGAATGGCAAAACAAAAAGCCATACTGAGGCTCGAGGAGTTGTTTTGAATCTATGCGTCCTTCATTTTAATGAAAGGTAGCGCAGGAGCTAAGACAAGAGGTTGTTCTTATTCCAAGAATGGGGATCACCGTCAGAATCCTCCTCTACCCCTCTCGATCTGAAGGGGGAGAAAATGAGTGTGTGGCTGTGTTTGTACTGTGAAAGATCAACATCGACAGATAGAGAGGATAGAAGGAAACAGATAAATGTGGAGAGGCAATGTGTCAGTATGCTAATTCAACTCACAGTAAGCATGTCATTGCACTTCATGTCTTGGGTGTCCTTGTCGTCACTCTTGTTGTAGAACTTCCTGAAGAAGTTGAAGGCCACGACAGTGTAGAGATACACAACAACCGCCAACAGGCCTACAGTCAGGGCCAACTGACAGACACACATAATTACAAAAGGACAGACAGAGGCAGATGGGCTTTGATACGCTTCTTCATCTTAGAAAAGCCCCAATATAACCCTGCAGCTTGAAAGCAAACATCACATGCATGCATACTGCAGCTATGAACACACAGTAAGATAGATGGATGGAGAGGAATGACACACACATTCACACACCTGTTTCCCGTTGTGTGTGACAGAGGAAAGGATGGTGCGAAGTGTCTTAAAGCCCATGGCGATGTCCAAAAGGTGGGCAGCGAAGAAAAAGTTGTTATAATGACCCAGGACTGACATGGCCATATACCACGCCAAGTACAAGAAGGACTGTGAGTGCACACACACACATAAAACAGGCATAGATTACCAGGACAGATAGAGAGACAAATGTGTGTTTTAGATAAGGCAGAATTACAGGATATTACCACCGTCACTCCTGCAGCAATCGAATCAACCAAAATGGTAGCACAGTAGAACAAGAGATTACACAAATTAAGAATAAGTCGTAAAAAATCTGATATGTTCGACACACTGCTCGGTCATATTACGTTATCTGTTACCATAAATTGCAGGACGTGACACCTTTATCTTTGTCTTTGTAGGAACAAGAGTGCACACAAAAACAAATCAAGCAAAAGTAATTTAATATAAGACACAAGCCAACTTACATTGTCAGTGAATACAACTCCTAGTTTCCAGACCTGGTACTTCATGTCAATGGAGTTGAATCTGAAATAAATATCATTATCACATTACATGTCCGTGGCTAAAATCAGACCATTGTTGCTCCAGTGTCAGCTCTAAAGAGCCAGTTTGATAAGGGGCTCAGAATGTCCTGTTCTTCTTCAAGTACAGCGTCATGTTCTAAGACCTTCTTTTGTCTGGCCAACCCCTAGTTAGGTAACCCACACAAACACACAACCTCCCAAACACATACACAAAAGAAACACAATAGCTATAATTAGTAGCATATTGGCTACTAATGATCAACCAGCTGAAATGTTGGTATCAAGGTGATTGGTACTGTACTTAAGTAGATTCTTCAGGTATTTGCATTTTAACACATCTATATTACATTTTCAGAACAGGCTTGTTACTTTATGCAGTTGAGGGGATTTCTAGATTGTTTTTATTTTGCACCTTTCCCAACATCTCAAGACTGATTTCAACTATCAGTGCGCATCGAGTGAAAGACAGTTCATCTTGCTCTGATACAGAACAATATGTAAACAGACAGAGAGGGAGAGTCTGAAGCAGAGAAAAGGCATGTTAGTATCTTGTATCTGCAGAGACCCTGCAGCCCTCTGTGCAAATTGTTTTATTTTTCTCAATTTTTTGCTGCGAGGTACCAACAGAAAATATCAATATTTGACACTATCTTTCTGGTGCTTTTAGGAACAGCTCAGACAAATCCTACAGATTCTACCTTTAAGTCTGATAGTCTTTGAAGTATATCAATTATCCTCAGAAGGATGCCTTGTACTTGTATACTCTGAGTACATTTCAGGGCCTGTACTCAGCTACTTTTACCAGAGTTATAACTTGAACTTCTACTTGAGTAAAATCTGTGCTTACTTTTTTCCACCTCTGGCCAACACAAGAGCTGGACAGAACAGTAAATAAGCTTGTGGCGTTAAAGTTCATCAATAGAGCTCATTTAGGATTTCTATTCACCTCTAAAGTGAAGTGCAATATACAAAGAGTTTAAGTGATTTAAGTGATTTCATCCTAGATGGCCACATCGCTATCATCAATGCAAGCCTCTTTACGTACAGCCACCTGCTCAACTGCATACTCTATTACCTATTAAACACCAGATTTATATATTAATCAATTGATAATTGGATGCTATTTTTCTTTGATGCCTCACTGTATGACACACATATACAAAAATAAAAAAATATTTAAACTGTAATCCACTATATTTTGGTTGAAAAATGCATATAAGGCGAAATACATGACAGACTAGATGGCTGCAGTTTCCTGTTTAAGACTCACAAAGCACTCCAGGCACCGTCTCTCTTGAGCCTCTTCCTTTCTGTTCTCTCAGAGCTGAAGTCTAAAGCAGCTTGGTCCAGACCCAGGAGTTCACTGATCTTCTCACAGCCGTAAAAGTCACCGTACTTATCCATCACCTGACAGGGGAGGAGGACGGATTTACGTAGTGATTAAAACAATAGTCCCTTCAGCGTCTCTCCACATGAATAAAGATTGACAAGAGATGGCAAGAGGTACCTGGCTGAATCCCTCTGCACAGTCTGTGCCTTAATGAGATGGCAGCTTAGTTTTTCTGACAACCAGTGGGAATGCTTATGATAGCTACTGAACAAAACAAAACAATTTTCTGATACCTGTGCTGACAATACAGTATTTTTTAGGAGGCATAGTGGTTGCACCTCCCAATAGTAGCATGGTGGCTGTGTAAAGGACTGACGGTTAACAGCACACAAATCATTTGTATCGATCTGGGCTCATATTCTGAATAATGTACAGTGAACAAATTCTAAATTCAATCACATGACAGATGCAGAGTTTCTGATTATAGTGCTGCTGTGGATAAAAGTAACTTAAACCTAAGCCACACGATTTATTAACTGGAAACAAATGCCAACTACAGTCTAGTTTTATTACAGAGCCATTTTGTTATTACAAACATAAGCTCCTCAACATTTGGTGAGCAATATCTGCAACGCTCCAAACTGGAGGAGTGGATTACCAGATGCACTTGAAGGTATTGTACCATCTGTTTTTACTGCTGGCTCTTAAACTGATGCAATACAGACCATTAGATGCAATGTGGCAGTGCTTTATGTAATTCATAAAGGGCAAGTGGCCACCTGCATGACAAAAAGCTGAGGCCCAAACTGAGGTGCTTTAAAGTCAGTGACACTAGTGGTGGGTAGATTCTGGCTCCCAGAAAATCTGTAGCTCTGTGGACATCCTTTCAAAATCAGAAATTGTGGAATAAAATTCAATATCACAAAGGGCTAAACAGCTAATTGTATTTCTTCTAATTCGAGGTAACATAAAACACATTTAATTCAAATACTTTTTTGCTTTACAGAGAGGTTTATTTTAGAGTGTGTTTGCTTGATTGAAATTAGTCCCAACAAATTACATTCAGCTTTGTGTGGTTGCTTCCTTGTCCCAATAAAGGAACGTTAAAATGAAGGAAGGGTCAGGAAAGGATGATGATTTTGGGTTTTAATGTGTTTCTCCATGAATCTCCCATATGCGTTAACACAGCCGCCACCACAGTCTGGCACCAAAGCAAGATCCAGTGACATAACGCCCCTTCCTTTGTTTTAGTGTCCATCATCCTGCTTAAAGCCCACTCAGGCCATTTTCCTGTTGTTACTGTGCTCTTTGTTTAAAGATGTAATTTCAGGAAAACACTTAAACGGACCTAAGAAGTACAATCAATATGGCTAATGTTCATTCCAGCCCTAGCACTCAAATGAGGGTATCACTGATATGAAGCTGCTCTGATGCCATCTTTGGATTCGACAAGGAATGTGTTTCTTTGAAGACATTTGGGATTTTGATGACTGGTTCTCCCGAATCAAATAATCTGTGAATTAGTAAACACGAGCAAAAAACTCTAGGGTTAGATTTTTCGTTACTAACAGTATAACACCTAACTAAAATGTTCAGAAAAAAGGCAAAAAGACAAATCAGGATTGTCTTGAATCAAAGAATAATTTAATCTGCCTTTATAACCATAAGAGGGAATAAGAATGAAGAAGCTAAATGTGTCATGTGGTCTCTGGAGACAATACAATCCAGTGTGGAAACCTGACATTAAATGGCTCATTAAATTTCATTTGGTTTCTTAATGCAGTGTCACTGAGTGAAATATGCACACACAATTGCATACATGGATAAGCACATTTACTGTAGATTAAATGTATATTTGTTCTGTGCATAATAGTCAATGTCACAGTCCTCTGAAGATCTTACCTTCCTCTTCACAAATTTATCCCAGTAATTACTTGGAAAAGATCTGGAAAGATAGTAATTAAAGATATAAAACATATTTACCAAGAAAATGAAACATTTCATCACTGTACAACCTACACCATGACTATAAACAGATGCAGACAGCAAGCTCCTCAAACTTAAAGTGCAAAACATGTTTTTACTTGATGTTAATGTGACATCAGCCCAGCTGATTTTGTGGCTGTGAACATACGGTGTGTTAATGACCAGTCGGTCCCATTGCCCTTTGATGTCCTCCTCAGGGGGCTGCTCTGTCACATAAAGCCCATCAAACTCGAGCCGTCGTGCCACTTCCTTCTCACGTTTGAAGATCACCAGTGGTACCTGCCAATCACATGCCTGCAGTGATCACTTGATTCGTTAAATAATGCTTGCTAAGAGCATTTTTGTTAGCAATGTGCCCAATTAATTAATAACTTAAATATACTCCAAATTTACAAGATTATAAGAAACTGTAAAAGTAAAACATGTTCATGATAAACCTGCAAAAGCACACACCCAAGCCAGTTTACCTTGAGGCAGTAATAACCAATAATACAAAAGAAGGAGATGATTGTGTGAGCTACAGCCAGGAAATGAAGTGCTGGCTCCATGTATCCACTGCTCTCCTCCAGCACAAAATAAACTGTGCCCTCGTTGTCATCCTCGGCAGCAGAGTCCAGCTCCTCTCTGTGAAGAGACGAGATCACTCCTTCCTCTTCTTGTGATGCAGGTGAAGAAGATACCTGTGAAGACAGGAAGAGACCAAATGAAAGACTGACCTTACCAAAGACAAAGTATACCTATTTAATTAAACATTAAAATCACTCTGTGTTATGCAACATGAATCTACAGCAACAAATTGCAAGAGTTCACTGACACAGTCTTTTGATGTTATCTAGGAGTTCTCTCTAGTTAAACCATTACTTTTAATTATACAGGAGCTGGTGAATCCAAGCGGCATGTTTACGAGTCTGCCAATTACTTAATCAAGGCTTTTAAATAAAGAAGATTTCCCTTGGTCCCTTCATGTTTTTTTGCTTGAGATCAGCAGGTTATATTGACAGGCGCACAATGTAAGTAACTGAAGGACAATAAATTGGCTGTCATGTCATAATCCCATTTTTGTAAGTGAGTCAGAATAATCATTCAGATACGTACAGTTTAAAAGCATTTGAAGTATAGTAAAATATTTCTTCTTCGAAGTGTAGTGTAGTAGAGAGTAGTTGCACTTAATTACTTGCAAATCTGATGTAATTAACTTCTTCTCAAGAGAACACTCACCTTGTAGAAGAGCAGGATGAAGTTGATTGCGAAGGCAACAAACAGAGCCAGCAAACGCATATTATAAAAATTCCTTGCAAAGAAATTCTGGGGGGAAAAATGAAAAAAAAAAAAAAGAAAAAAAAATTCAGGTGATTTCTGCCTCTGTATTCAAATTGAAGTGCCTGTAAGTGTGTATATTTTGAATTTGTTTCCATAAGTGCACAAGCATGTGTTGGTGTATTTGTTTATTACCAGGAGACTCTTGTTATAAGTGCTTATCATCTCCCAGAGGGCTGACTGTTGGCTCTCTGGTTCCTCTGACTTATTAGAGCGTCTCTTGGCTTTCCATTCTGGCTCTGATCTCTCTTTCTCATATTTCCACTCAGATTCAGTCCCTCTGTGAACAGCCCAAGCACAATCAGAGAGAAGGTCAAAGAGATTTATTTTGACATGGGAATAATATTGAAAATTATGAAAACAAACTTTTCACTTCTATATAACTTCAAGTTTTTCTTTAATGAAGTGTGACATCAGTGTGCTTAGTCTGATCTAGATGCACCATGACTATCATCACTACCATATCCACCATTAACTTTATTTGTATCCATTACTTAGGATGTTACAATGTGAGGAAACTGAATCAGCCTCTTCGAGGATTTCATGAGGTAGTAAGATACTCACTTTACATCAGACGTTTTCTCTGTTTTTTCCTCTGTTGCTGTGTGGGCCTTAAGTTGCTGTCAGTAACATTCATAAGGAAATCAAAAATTAACATGAATCATTACAGTATCAAAGCAGGACAAAATCAGGAAAATCATGCTTCCCAAAATTCAAGAGAAATTAAATAAACTAAGCTAAAGATGAAAATATGTCTGTACCGTCTCAGAAAAACTAGCTGTAGAAATTCTTCTCGAAGTTGTGTGGAACAGGTCAGACAGGCTGGCAGTGAGGTCCTGGGTCATAAGTCTGTATTGACTTCCATCCTTCCTCACTTTCAGGCCAAAGATGTCCGACAATACATCCACCTCCTTGGGGGAGGTCGTAGCTGCCACCTGCCCAATCTCCCTCAATTCTCTCTGGGAAGACAAACTGGCAGAGTACTTCCTCAGCCGATCCACACCACTTGGCACCCCCATGACCTCATCAAGAGTTGGCTCGAGGATCCCACCCAGCAAGTCAGATATCCTCGTCCGTTTGGCTCCCTCAATAAGCCCACCGTTCACAAAGGCTATGTACAGAACGTATAAGATGCTGCGAATTACAGCAGAAATAAATCGAACCTGAGCCATAAAAATCAATCTGAGAAGGAAAACAGCTGACATGAGGATATCCTTCAGGGTCATCTTCATCAGTGTCTTCAAGTTTTTGAGAGAAAGCAGAGATGTCAGCATTATCAGCCAATTATATAAGAAAAACATCTCTTTTTTGTCCAGCTCTTCTTCACTCTTTTCCCCTTCTCCTTTTTCAGCATGCCTCTCTCCGGTGTCAGAGCCAGATATCTGGGCCGCAAGCTGCATCTCAAAGATGGTGTCCTCGCAGAAATTAACAAACATCTCCATTTTCTCTTTCTCTCCACCCTCGTTGACCACGTCAAAAACAAACTGCCTCTTGGATTCTTTGACCTGAGGCTTTTCCCATTGTGTGCGGCTGGACTCACTGATCTCAAAGTAGACACGTTCAATGCGCTTCCCGCTGCCAAGGATCTCAATACGTCCTAAATGGGGCTTGAAGTAAGTCAAGACACAATCTGCCAGCTCCAAGAATGTCTTCAGTCTTGAATCGTTGGGCATGTGTTCTGACAAATTGGTCAGGAGAACAGCAATGCTGAAGCCGATATCTTTGGCTGGCTCATGGAAGCGATCCACAAACGCCTCATAATCCACAATTTCACTATCGTCAGTCTCTGCGCAGGAAAGGAGGAAGTGAGTTTCAGCTTGGGAGAAGCACTTGCAATTCTCCATAGCTTTCTGGAAGTCCTTCCTCAAGATGCAGCCCTTCTGATCAGGGTCGTACTCTCTAAAGGTATCCGAGGAGGTGAGGTCTTTGAGTTTGAGGAACATGTCAAAAAACTTGAGCATCATCTCCACATTTCCTGATGATTCCACCAACATATCCACCATCTGCTTCCCAATAGTTCCATTAACAACATTACCTGCAGGACAGAGAGATGAGCAGAGGGAACATAATTGTGGTTTAATGATCACTTGTAATCTATTCAAGATTATAAATTGTGAAAACAACAGAAGTGGAAATCTTGCCTTCTAACATGGAAAGCAAGAAAACAACCATGTCCTTTTGTAAGTCCATGAGCTCTTTCAGAAGCTCAATTTGCCTTGAATCCTGTCCATAAGAAACATAGTTGCAGTTATTTTTTGAAAATTCTACTTAATTTTGTATCCTTCGTTTTACGCATTTACAAGACACATTACCAGAAGCAGTAAGAATGGTTGCAACAACAGATTCACAGTAAATGTTTTATAATAACAATGCCAGCAGACTGAAATAAGTCCTGATGGGGTAGAGACCCTAAGGCACACTGTAATTGCATGTTTTATCAGGGATATAAACTTATTAAACTTCGGTGGATCATTGTACTATACCTGAGAGAGCTTCATCTGCATGTGGGCAAAGACATGGAGGAATCCAACAACGGCGTCCCACAGACGACTGTGAGCCAGACTCTGCTGGTTTCCAGTACACGGTCCCTGGATGAACATATTGACAACGTGAGCTGCATCACTCTTAACTCCTACAAAGTCAAGTTTCAGACAAATACGAGGGGGAAAGAGACAGAAGGCTGATATCAGTATGCCTAGGAGCTCACGCACTGTGACACTATGACATTTACTAGGAACCGACTCACCTGTATGTACTCAGTGAGCGTGTTGAAGACCTGTTTGGCCACTTCTATGGCCTTAGAGAAGTTTTGTTGGCCGTGTGCATCAATCACATTCTTCCCTGAGTAGTACCAGTAGAAGTCACTGATGGACTCCTACAGCATGGCACAGACAAATATTTGTGGTTCATGAGTAAAAATAAAGGATCTCAAGGAACCTACATTCATACAGTAGCCAAAGAAAGGTTGTTTCATCTTCAAATCATTGCGGTCCTACAATGAAATATGTATTCCAGCATCACAAAGGTAAGTCTGCTTACCTGTACTCTCAGTAAATAATCCACAGTGGATATTATGATGTTGACAGTGGTGTTGTTGCCTGTCTGTGTTCTCAAGTAATTCTGGAACACTTAACACACAAAGAATGAACACAATGTGAAAAGGTGAATCGCAATGAATGACCTCATGTATAGATATATATAATATGTCCATATAATCGGACAATGGACCGCAATTCGAATGTGTTTGTTGTATGTACACTCAATTAAAAGTAACATTGAGGAACAATGCTTGTTTTCTTTTCTTTTTTTCACTTAAGTATGTATTATAGTGGTGAAGAGCTGCGCAGTATAGTGCTAAAGGATCATCCTCACACTTTGAAAATGCACAATATTTCATTGGCTTACTTGACATTCAATGTCAAGTAAGCCAATGTCAAGTAAGCCAAATCAGCTCTAGGTCTTTCACATTTTAGTCATGTTTTTTTTTGTTTTTGCACTCAAGCGGAACATTGAAATTGCAGCACTTGATGAAATTCAACAATGTTGCCACTCAAAAGCCTCTATTGTGCCAATATCTGTTGATAATGAGTACATAGCAGAAGACAAAAATACCCCAATGTTAGTGTTTTTCCAATATTGTGCAGGCCTTATGTGGTCCTTTATTGTAATCAATATAATCTATAGGAACTTTGTGACAGTGTGTAAGTGGTGAGGGCAAGAAACCTGAGTTGTGTCCTTCACAGAGCAGCTGTAGAAATCGGAACAGGTCACAGGTTATATCTTTGTCAGGCATCACCTTCTCTCCTGAGAGAAAGATAGGCAGGAAAGGGCAAGGAATACAAGGATGAAGGGCAAAGAATAGAACGTACTGGAGCAGCGGTATGACAGAATGAGTGAGAGAATGTATGAAGAATTTAGAGTGGTAAGACAACGGAAACATCAGGCCACAATGAAGTGAGAGGAGACAGCTGTAGATACTATTCAAGACTGAGAAACACAGAGAAAGAAATGGGAATTTGGAGAGGGAATTTAGAGTGTGTTAAAGGCCAGGGATCTCACGGCTGGCTGCATGATATGACATGGTTTCAGAGAAATTGATTTTTCTTTTATATTTCCATATGAATACAGTACCTGAGCTCTCGTCCATGGCCATGCCTAATCCTTCTGCTTTGTTCTGCCTCTCAAATGCATTCAGATCTAGAACACTGGATAGCATAAAGAAACACACACACACACACACACACACACACACACACAGATACAATAGGATAAAAGAAGATTTAGCATTCTAACCATTTTTGTCAATCTCTATGTGAAGCCTTTGTGACATTTGACAGGTTTCGTCATACAATTTTCTCATCGACACTCACCTACAAGACAGCATGATTCCCGCCATGCTCTGAAAAAAGCCAACATCCCGCTTCTCTCTCAAATAATCCAGCATTTTCTATCAAACAAAAGCATCAAAGATGAGTCAGACAAATGCAGCAGGATCTCACCTGAAGCAGACATGATTACCTTAAAAAAGGGTTTTCTCACTGAAAGCTTGACTACAGTGTCTCTGGGTCAAGGCACCGTCTTCATAAGAAGACAGAGAATTTCACAAAGGTAAAAATGCAACGTGATGAAGAAAGAGATTTCAATTTGAATAAAAATATGACTGGGTTAATAGTCTAAGTGTACAGCTCTACAGTGAGTTGCCAGATAATGTGTCACGACATTTCATTCAGTTTATCATCAAATCTTCCACAGTCCACAACGGTTTACTGTAGACCGTGTATTACAGCTCTAGTTGTAATACTTGTGCTCTATTTTAGTATCATCACTGATATAATATATGTATATATAATTTATTTATTTTTAACATACATAATATACATTGCATACATATTAATCATGAATGCAATTAATCTAGCAATCGTATCTAGCTGCTGCAGTAACCTTATTTCTTAGTGTCACCTAATCTAATTTACCTCTTCCTTCTCTTATCTGTGTCAATCATAATAATCTTTGGTTTCATAATATTAAATATCTCTAATCCCTGCCTGAAAGGGAGAAATGGCCAATGTATAAGACATGTGAATTGCAGACCACTTATTGGGATACCAAGAAAAACAGGTAATATAACTTGAATGTTATTGTGTGCAGTATATTGTAAGTATTGTACCTGTTGAACAGCTGCATTCCCTCCACTGAGAACAGCGATACCCAGCTTCAATGTAGGAGCAATCATGGTGCTTATGTCCCCTGACGGGATGTAAATTTACCACAATCAGAGAATGTACAGTGCTGACTATGAAGAATAATACTACACAAAGACAATTTATTCTCAGCGACAAGTAATAGAGTAACCTTAATATGAGCCATGTACTTCAGTGTTTATGCTTTTCCTACCTTTGCTGGCACTGATGGTTTGCAGCACCATCTCAGAAGCTCCACGACAATGCAGCCTGGCCTGCTGGTACAGCAGCTTCTGCTTTTCCATTTCCTTCTCCTGCACCACAGAAGCAAAACCAAAACATTTAATAAAATGTAATTTGTCAATACATTCTGCTCCATGAATGTAACTTAAACATCAATTAACTATTAATTATAATGTAATCTCATATGACTATAATAATAATAATAACAACAACATTTTAAAACACTTAAATTGTATTTTAAAAGTAAGAGCTCATTCACTCACTTCAAAACTTTCCACCTCCTGTTCTTTATCATCGTCAGCCTCTCTGTGGCAGCTCTGAGAGAGCAAACGTAGAACACAGTTTGGTAGCAAAACATTCGGGGAAAATATTTAAATGTAGAAAAGATACAAAACTTAAAAACTCCCATTATATCGGTGCTGTTTATGTTTCTTTAATGTTGCTTTCAACCCAAAATAAACTAACTTTGTAGCGTCTGCAAAATCTGTATACTACGGACAAATACTACGGCCTCCTGAGCCAGGAATGATCAAATACAATACTGTCATTTCCTTTTGCAATAATGCATGACATAGTATATTATCGTAACACATTAAAAAACATTAGATATTACAAATCTGAATAATTCTTCAATATTCTTTTACCTTGGCCATAATAGCAGCGTAGGACTGATAGAGACCATCATTTATAAGCTTACTGTGAACAGAGAAGAGACAATATAGTTTCAGTACATGTCAGAGCATGAACAGATGTGGAGTTCTCAAAATGGCTGGCAATGTAACTGAACCTCACAGGATCCATTCACATAATTTAAATGTGATCCCCTTACTTACATAGTTGATGCAGCAGCACCTACAAACACCCTGAAGCACTGTATGGATCTATAGTCTGTGCCTGCCCAGTGGCACTTAAAATTCTTATTGACAAATCCCCAGCAGTACAGGAATACACTTGGAATCTGGCTGGCTGGATCACATCCCTGCAGTGGCTGTACTATTGAGAGTGCCCTCCATCCTCTAATGTCTACACTGATGTGGAGAGACACAGCTTTTTAACGTAGTGCTCTCAGTCTCTGCAGGAATTCTATAGGAACACAAATTTGTTAGACAAACAAGTTCAGGGGTGTCCATGGATAACCTGGTAACAGTACTGGAACACGACACGACAGTCGTAGTATCGACCAAAACTTCTATTTAAAAGGCATCTAAGAGAAAAATGTGTTACTTGTACCAGTAAACATGTCTGCCGCGTGAACCAACCAAGATTCAGAATATAAATCAAGCTTTCAGAAAACAGTGGCCACAGGTTTTAGAACCAAAAAAAATCACGCCTCTGACCAATTAAATATTGACTTTCCCAGTGATGGGTTTGACCTGTAATAAAAGTAGACTGGGGCTTTAACTGCATGTGATCATTTAATGAACACACACACACACACACACACACACACACACCCACGCACGCACACACACACACGCACACGCACACGCACACACACACACACACGCACACACACACACACACACACACACACACACACCTCCTTTCTGTCAGGGCGCTTCGACTGAAGAGTGTAATGAGTTGTAGGAGGGGATCGATTGGCTTGGCACCGTCTTTCACCTCCTTTTCTTCCTCTCTGTCGCCTTCACAAAGCTTCATCACTCCTCCCTTCTGCAGTCCAGAGAGGGAGAGAATAAAGACACTGATGTGTCCTCTTAAATAATGTCACATTCTGACCATTCACAATCGCTGGTGGGTGGCCAGGGTTTACACACTGCAGGTTTTCTCCCATGCAAACACACACAATGCAGTATGCATAATGAAGACAAAACATTTTCTGCTACATAAACATCAGAATCAGAATCAGAAATCCTTTAATGTTCCACAGACGGGGAAATTTGTTTGTACTAGTTTGTTGTTGTTTGTTTGTTTGTACATGTACTCAAAAGACCTTTCAAAATACATTTTAAATTATTTGACTGCTTATAAAATAATAAGGAATTAATGCAGGACAACATCACTCCTGTCTTGACCAGAGTTAAGGTAATGTAATGTTCAGTTATCTGAATAAGGAACTACAAAAAGTTAAAGGTGTACCAGACAATTAATCAAGAGAAATGTAAGGTTACTTTTTTTCTCAACGGATCATAATTCAATATATAGGCCTGTTTAACTCTTGTGAGAGAATCATTTTAAATCATTTAAGTCAACATGACTTGCTTTTCCACTCACAGCTAAATCCTCCACAAGCTTCTCCTCAAAGCTGTGGTCTTCAGCTGATATCCAGGATTTATTGTAGCCTTGGAGGAACAGGTTGACAGCCCTGTGTCTGGGGAGGAAGAGTAAAGGGTGAAAAGACAAGAGGAGATTTGGATGACTTATTTGCTATAGACAAATGCAAATAATGGACTGAAAAAAGACAGCACGGAAGGAAACTATTAAACTCTAATAGGGCTCTGATTAGACCCATTATTACTCGTTAATCAAGGCCTCTTCTACCAGTCCAAGGGAATGATTGTTACATCCACGGGCGAGTAAAGAATGCTGAAGCACAGCTACAGTATAATTCACAAGCCACAAACACCAACATACAATACCTACATCACTAACTATTCTCAGCCACTTAGTTTTATATTCTAGTCACAGCTATGTAGTGGTCCTATTCTACCACATAAGTTCCTACAGCATATTCACCTTTTGTCAGTGTGAACAAAAGTATTTTTCTGATGCAAAGAAAGAAATTCAACAAAATGTGATTGAACTGTTGAATAACCTCATTTTGTGCCATCAGCTGATTGTTTTGTGCTATAGTGTGTGATCAAAATAAAGCGCTCAATGAACGAACGACCCCTGTAAAATGTCTTTCATTTTATAACAGTGTCAATACCATTTTTCTCGCTCTATTTTGAATCTTAAACATTTGACACATATCTCAGAGGGTCCACAAAACACCAAATTAAATCTACATGGCATGTCATTAGATGTCTATCTCCTTCTGATAAGACTCATTCTGCATTCAATAAGAATTCACCAGAGCACTAACAGCACTTTTGTGGGTGCAACGCATTCATTTAAACAGCATCTGTTACCTGGGTAAGTTGTAGAGGGGAGCCATCCTTAGGCAGGCAACCACTGCTCGTTTTCTCTGTTTGGATAAGACCTTGTGCCACGCAGGTTTTTTACTTCTCTGCGGGTGTTCCACCTAAATCAGAAGCCAAACATAGATAATGTAACAAGGTAGAGCACCTAATACCCCTAATGACCTAAGGGGTTCCAGTGGGGTTCCTTCATGTTATTGGCCTGTGTTTATCATGCGTTAGTACTGCAGGCAATACAACAGGTAATATATTCAAACCAAATCTATGTTTGGGATATGAACACACCATTTTTTCTTATCCCCGGCCTTTTGATATCACACAGCAGTTGTGTGAACAGCAGCTCTTAGAAATGAATCAAAAGTGCAGCACTGTAGTTCAGCCAGCATGCAATGAACATGGGGCTTCAACGACTGTCTAATGATGACTTTAAATCAGACAAAAAACGTAATTCAGCAGCTCTACAGTACAGTTACGGCAATGATGACCAAGGGGGGTCATACTAAGAGTCACTTGACTATATTGACAAACAAGAGGTATAACCTATCCAGACACCACAAACTGGGGGAAACTTACTTAATAGCCCAGTGAAGACAAGACATACAGATGGCTCTAAAACATTCTAAATATATTATATATAATTTTCTGATGAAGACATTTCCAAATAAAACTCACATAAGCATGAAACAGTGATTACAAAAATGTTCCTGACTGTTGAAGTAGTACCAGTATATTATGATAAAATTACTACTGAAATATATTACTGATAATGATTTTATATTATTTTAAAAGCTCACCTGATCTAGGTAATACTGGACTCGAGCTATTTCCAAAATCCTGTCTACAGTCCTTTGGGCATCAGTGATGGCCCCTTGTTGGCTCAGATGTTCTGAATAAAATGTCTCCTGCCTTGAGCAGTTTGACGCCTGTAAAGAGGAAAACAAATGGCAAAGTTATTCCTTTTGTTTGGTATTTCCACCATTCAATTACATGTATTTTTAGAATGGTTGGTGGACAGATTCTGAATCTGAGGAATTAGCAGGTTAGAGCTAGCACCTTTAATGAGACAAAATCTGTGAAAAGGATAGGATAATAAACATTATTGAAGAATCTTGTCATGACTGTCATGAATCTTGCTTTCCTTATTCCCTTTAACTTCTTTGCCTGAATTAGCATATGATAAAAAGATAAACTAGACTGACTGCTATTTCACTGCACACAATAACAATTTTTCATATAACCAACAAGGGATGGATCAGGAGCTGTGACAAATATGGTCATAGTTCTGTTTATAAGTTTGATATGCTAATGACAAGCAGAATTTATGATTTTTTTTCATCACTGACTTATGAATAAACATATTCATCCATGACTCATACACAAATATTGCATGCACACTGTGTCTCTGGTGAACAATGAGTCACTGACTTCAGGTTATTAAAAAAAAAAAAAAACAGCTTTGTATTTTACAGGCTACAAGAGCTTCTTCCGGATAATTTATCACACACTTCTTCAGCATGTCAACAAATATGCAGAATGTCTGCTGAATGAAGAAAAGATACAAGATTTGTTTGTGTATGCATTGCAGTCGATGTCAGTCAAACAGTCTTCAATATGTTTCTTTGACTTTGGATTGTAGGAATCTTGTCTAACTATTAAAATGAAATGGCAAAAATTACAACTGATCCTCTTACTTAACAAAAGTACAAGTAGGAACTCAAGAATGAAAATGCAGTGACAGCCTTTACCTGACTCTGAAGATGGAAAAGGCAACTGAAAACATGCTCTCGAATTTCATCTTCAGTTTTCTTCTGTGAAAAGCAAATGCCCAACATCAATTATTTGTACACCACAGAGATATATTAAGACACCCGTCTTCACTATTATCACACTACGCTGCAGATTATCAAAGAATTACCCTCATTATATTGAAATCAACGCTGATATTGTCCACATTTCCAACCAACCTGAGTGAAGCCATTCTTTGCCATTGTGATAAGGCCCTGGTCACTTGGAAGACAAACCCTGAGGCCCACAGGGAGCAGTCTCTTCATGGAGGCCACAATGAGAGAGGTATGTGTGGAATAACGATCCCCCTTCCTCTTCATCCTCCTCTTCTCATGGTGGAACTGAGAATAGCACAGCCATGAATATAAAATAACTTCTCTAAGACTTAACCTGACAGTTGTTAACTTTTTTGTGATTACCATCAAAATTCTAATAGTGTTTATGATGTAAAGAGATGCATTTTTTACACATCAGTGTGCATAGTATTAATAATATAGATATACAGCCTACCTTGGACATTTTGTCATCGTTGACCATGAATGCCAAGGTGTTGATTTCATTTTGGACTACGTAGTTCTGTTCCTCCCATTTGAAATTCTAATGCAGCAGGCACAGGTGACGTGAAATGACAGGCATTATTGTGTACAATATTCACTTGGATAGCATTGACATGAGACAAAAGAAACAGTCATTCTCACATGAGATTTGGCCCAGAAAATAAAGACCTCTGCCACCATGCTGAACAGCTGCTCGGCATCATGGTTCAACTCTTTCAGCCAGCTGGCTCTGAGAAGAAACACACCAAAACACATCACATTGTTATCAAAAACTGTTCTTATAAAACTAAACCTATGCCTGAATTAGCAGAATCACTACTCAGTGTCATGCATCTTCCCATTTTTGTATCTTATAACTAGTATAATAACTTGTTACCAGTCCCCAGAAGTTGTTTGTGCTCCCTGTTCCCCGTGCCAGTTCTTCTTCATCCCTTATGTCAATCGTTCCAGCCTTTATTTATGGTGTAGTGTTCCTGTTTTTGTTGATCTTTTCACATACTTTTTACATAGCCTTTTGTCTAACCCCTTTTGGATTATTTGCCTGCTCTGACTACAATAGCTGTTTACCAAACCCTTCCGTGAATTAAAGGACATTCCGATTTTTACTGCATAGTCTTGTGTGGTGCATTCAAATCCATAATCTTGTGAACAATTCTTATCAATTTAAAACAAACAATCATGGTAAATTTGGTGGCCACAAGGTTTTTCAGAATAACTTTAGATGTCCAGATGATAATGAATGGGTGGGTAATGTCAATACAAAATACAGTAAAAATGGGTTTCACTCTCTTTTGAGGCAATGAATACTTCAAATTGCTCCTAGACTTTTGGCCTCATCAAATAGGCTTGCTTTCCCACATTTAAGCTCCTAGGATGCACAACTTACCGATTAGAATCCACAAATGGGATGAGGAGGGGATAGAAGGCATAGATGTCTCGCACAAGCACAGTGAACTTCTCCTGTATCTGCAACTCTGCTTCGGAGGTATCACATACTTCCGCTTTCATCTGCTCCTCCTCAAGCAGCACACATTCTGCCCTCTTTCTCAACTTCTCCATCAGTGGCAGGTAGTGGCTCTTTAACAGCTCAGAGCAAGCTTTACATATGATTGGCTGAGAAAAAACTGAAAGACATGGCAACTATTAATAATGTGAGAATGGGGGATGAAAGGCACACCTGGTGTGGAATAAAGAAATCCACACCTGTGTTGGACATGATCACAATACCTGCCATCTGCTTCATCCAGTCACTCTGGCTTGTGCCCACATGGTTGTGGATGATCCGGAGGATGTGGCCAAGTAGGTCACTTGCATGCTGAGGAATGACAGAAGTGCAGATTGGGTTCTCCGGATGGCCCTCAGGGCCCCAGCACCACCAAAGGGAGATGTAGCTGCACAGCACGGGCAAGGTGACCTCTGTCACATGGACGTAGTGGGTCTGGCGAGCTCCAGCGCCAGCACCAGCCAACTCCTCCACTTCCCCTAGAGCCTGTTCCAGAGAAGGCAGGAGGGGACACATGTCCTCCACCTGGTCTGGCAGCCCCAGGTCTAAATGAGACAGATACAGAAAATGAGGCAGAGAAAACAGATGGTTCAAGATGTGGGTGGTAAGAGCTATTTCAGTGGCCCAAGATTAAACAGAGAAAAACTGATGAATATCAGTTTGTTTATTACCTTCCCTCTCAGAGGCAGTCATTGTGTTGTAGATGGAGTATGGGTTGTTTTGGTTTAGGGCCGGCTCCAGGAAACATACAGGAAATGTCCCAGTCAAGGCTGCCAGACAAGCGCCTGCTGCTGGCCTCTGTCTGTATGAATATGCTATATTAGGACAAAAGTATGCAGCTGACTAATATCAAAAGCTTATCTTTTGGGTGGGATTGCTGTCTTAAGTTGCCAGCTGCTTTCGTTTGGCCTTCATACATATATTAATAGCTTTAATATATACTCTGTAACCCAAATCCACACTTATCTCCATGACCAAGTACCATACCAAAAAAAAAAAAAAAGAAAATCATTATTGTCATTAGCACAAACAATGAAGTCAGTACCCATCCATGTAGATGCTGCTGCTGGTGCCAAGAGAGTAGAGGCTGTTGAGGATCCTATAACAGGAGACCTGGATACTCCCCACTGAAAAAACAGGTTGATGGTTAAAGCTGAGATCCTTGCAGTGTTTCATTCAGAAACAACCAAGGACAGCGAGTAAGAAAGTTGATAGCATACAATCACAGAGATAGACTGGCAGGATGGCTGCTGATTCAGGTAATGAATGATTCCTGGAGATCAGGATATTAGTGAGGGAGACAATATGCTCCTGCTGCTCTGTGGTCATGACTGAGACACTTAATGAGAGCTGGTTTCAAAGATGAGGAAGGTGAAGTGGAGGGGAGGGTGTCCCTGAGTGATTTCACGGGTGTGGAAACCAGCTGTTCATCCAGCTCTACAGCATATGGAGGGAAATGAATGAGACTAATGATAACATGTGGCGATAGCTTTCACTTTACTATAGTGACATGATACATTAATAGTCTTTAATTGTATCTCTGTATTTTTATTTAGGTAGCCCTTACCCAGGAGGTCCACTCCATAGTTTTGCATGCCAACATGCTGGAAGAGGAATGTAAGAGTGGGAAGAAGAATGGAGGTTGTGTAGCTGAGAACTTTGGCCACTCCTCTGGCCTGTTGACTTCTACTCTGAGGTAGACAAACCAAGGTCACAGACAGGTTCTCCACAGTCATCTCCAGATCAGCTGCAGCTGCCTCAAAGAACGAATGCAGGGATGCTTGGATAGACTCTGGGGCTGACTTCATCAAGGTCCTAAGGCCAAGAGGTGAAAAAGGGGTTTGTGAAAAGCAAAGATTCCTGTATGTACAGTATGTTAGAGCTGAAAAGATTAGTTGCTTGAACATTTCAGTCATTTTCACGCAAAAACGTCAAACATTTGCTGGTTTCAGCTTCTTAAATGTGACTTTTTGCTGTTCATCTTTGTCATTTTGGATAGTAAATGGAACATCTTTCGATATGGATTGTTGGCTGGCAAAAGAAGTCATCACTCTGGGCTCTGCAAAATCGTAATGAGTATTTTTCACTATTTTTCAACACTTCATAGACTTAATGTTTAAATTTGGCAATATTTGATGAAGAAAATAATTATAAGTTGCGTGATTAAAGTTATAATCGATTTGATTTTTGCAAAATGTAAAAGGAATGTTATTTGAAAAGATCACAAAATTAAATTGTTGGTGCAGTACAATTTTGGTTAGCTATAATAAAAGCAGTTAAGTTTTCTAAATCAGTTGCTAATCTATCCACCAGACAAGCCCAAATTACATCAATCACTGCAGAGCCAAGATTCTACTTCTAGCTTCATGCATCAGAGGCATTGTCCTCTGGGAGTAAAAGTGATATCAACCACAATTAGATAGCATCAGTGTATCAGTGGCTCAATTACACCAATCATCTCATCCTCAGACATGGTGGAGTGACACTAATATGACCGCAGGCAGAGCGAGGGGATTGATTCAGGCAGAATGAGATAGTAGTGCCATCTAGCTACCTTGCATCCAGAGCCTGAGCCAAAACATGGAGGCAGCTCGCAACTAAGGAGGCGTCATTTCCTTGGGAAAAAACACCAACACACGCACATTAAATCCAAAATGTCAGCACATATGTACAATGACAAAACAATATGCGGCAACAAAACATGCCGAAACACACAAGGAAGAAGATAAATGTTTGGCAATTACATCTTAGCGTGTGCAGAAACAAAATGAACACTGAACATTACAGACACAATCATGGCCAAGCAAAGAGCAAACCAAGGAAGTGACAAACAAGAGAACAAGTGGTGCAAATTAAAGTATGAATAAGATTTATTTCCTCCATCCTTACCAAACAGTGAGGTCCTGTGTCTTACAAGAGCTGCAAGCTTACAAAAGAGGCTGAATGTGAGGAGAAAAGACAAGTGAAGTAATGAGAGGGGAGTGGAAAAAGTAATTATGGGACACGAAATCAGAAGAATGGCAGCAAAGAAGAAAGAGGATTTTTCTGTTAAAAAAAAACTTAAAAGCAAGAAAACTGTTATTATGCAAAACATGTCTGAAGAAATTGTCACATAACAATACAATGTGCGAGAGCAGAAGAACACTTAAAGTTTGGCAGGGGGTGGCACATACCTTGCAATCATCTCCTTTTCCTTTTTTGAGGCATGGCTTCTATTACCACCTGAGCTGAGTGAAGCAGACAGGAAATACAGCCGGTGGCTCTTCAGATATTGTTCCAAAAGAGGAAGGATAACCTGATGAACAGAGGAGAGGTTACTTGTTTTTCATGTGTTATTGTCAGTTTTCGGTTTTCTATTTATGAGTCTTGACTTGTACAACTTGCTTTCATCTTTATATATATTAATATTTTTGACTGTTTATTGTTCTGCACCAGTATACCAAGGTAATGAATACATTCCCTTTGAATTTCTTCTGACCAGCTTCAAAGTGTCATGAACTAAAAAAGTATATATTTTTATCCTGTTTGATGTTGATGAAGGTTCTCAGTCATCTTAGACTTGTTTGACAACGTCCCATAACTTCTGTGCTCGCTTCTCCCGAAGCTTCACTGAAGCGAGACTCACTGAGAAAAATATTTAATTCAAAGACATATTTTGTTTTTCGCTGCATCATTACATCAAATAGCTAACTCTAGAAGTCTTATTTATCACTTTTTAGTTCAACACATTTTCTCTTAAATCAGTCGATTCAAATGTCTTGAGACCACCACCAGAATTTTGAAGAAGTTATCGGGGTCTGAACAGTGCCTTCCTGTTTAATGTGCGTTTGTAATGATGGAGCCAACAGTGACCCACGGGGGAAAGAGGTTAAACATTTTGCACTTGATTGGCTCTTCCTAAGAAAGAACTGCAATTAACAAACAGACAAATGGACAGCCGCACAGAGACTTGCGTGGTTGTGTGAGTAAGTGGTAGAGCGAGATGTGTGGGCTTCAGAGATCTGAGGCTTGACTGTTCATGGTCTTGGCTGACTGGTTCTGACTCGGGTTCCCATCAACGAAAAATAAACCCTTTTCATTCGCTGTCTCCTCAGAGGCAGAACTGTGTGGGAAGCTTTAATCAATCCTGATGGCAATCGACACACCCACATGGATATTCAAAATGGTTAAATAAATTATAAAGCCACAAAGGGTTTTACTTAGAGGGGTTGCCCTTGGCAACCATCTAACAAAACTAATTAGATGACGTAAATGAAATAAGAAAAAAATAAAACGGGAGAGGAAAGAAAATGGCATTGGAAAAAAATGTAATTGGAAGGAGGTGAAATCAATGATAGATTCCATATCAGACAGTAGATTTCAACTGTAATTAGATTTTTGCATTGATCACAGACTAACCTTGGGGAAAAAATGTAGCAGTTGCTGGTGTGGAGCTCTCTCTCCTTTAGACATCTGTCCTCTGGCTTGCATCACCTCTGGAAAGAAAACTGCAATAAAATACTGAATCCTTTGCAATCAAAGTCTAAATTACGATGACACTTGAAACAGACAAAAACAATCAAATTATAAAGAATTAACTTTTTTCTTTTATAACTCTCAAGAAAGGACAGTTTCATATCCCTCAGACCTTGTGTGAACTGTTCTGTGAGGATTCAAATTAAAACTAACCTGACATAGCCCTGCTGAATGTAGAGTCAAAGGAGGGTCTACATTCATTTTATTAATAAGTGTTCATTTTATTATTTATAAAATGAACACTCAAGGCCCAGCGATGTTCAAAACTTTACAACATCAGGTACATAGTATACTATAGTATTTTTGAGATGTACAGCACAATGTCAAATTATTTTTTTGTGTTTCATTTCGTCCCCAGGATTTATTCTTTGTTTTCATTCTTGAACACTTTAATGTTACCCAGCTCCAGCATGTGCTCTTGGGCATCCTCAGTGTGAGACAGCAGCCGCTGAAGGAAAGTGTATCCAAAGCTGTTTGCCACGGCTGGAAAGTCCATCTCAACTGTCTTCCGATCCCTGTGCAGGGAGTGAAATCAAACAAGGCTAATAAAACAGTGCTGCTCAAAAAGACGGAGTTCTGACCTTAAATACTATATAATCTAGACTAGGTGTTTTTACTTTCATAATTTGATTGCAAGAATAAGTAGGGAGTGGGAAGATAAAGAGGCGATGCAATTGTTTTATTCACCGGCTGTTCTGTAAAGGCAGGGGTCTGATTGCTGTCATGCCTGCTAAAGCAAGTTAAGAGAGCAATACTGCTGTGACATGGAAATGGAACAGCTCATTTGGTTCCCACCTCGTACAAACTGTATCAGATTGCCCTTTTGCAATCACAAGCTCATTCTGTACTCACCTCCACACAGTGTAGCCATTGAGCTGAAGAAACTTAAGTATATCTTGGGCCCTCTCTCTGAATTTGGTCTTCTCCTTCGCAGTCAGAGTATCATAGGGTACAAGAACTGAATGGCCACCCCCTCCTGTGAACAGAAACAGGTTGGACACATTGCAATTTTGTTAGCTGTTCTGTGCTCCCTGAGAGGAGGGGAGAGGGTTTGAAGAAACAGAGAAGTTGCTGACAACATGGTATGTTACCTTTACTCTGAAGTTCTAATTTCTTCTTCTTAGCCCAGGCGTTATGGTAGTTTTCAGCCAACTGTTCAGCCATGCCCTAAAAGAAATTTTAAAAAGCCTGCTACATGATTGAACAATTTGACCTTAAATAACAATCCTGTTCACATGGAAGAAAATATCATTTGGATGATTAAGATGTGCAAATGTATAAACTGAAAAACACTTTTTCATATATACAAAACAATGGACAAGCGCTACCACAACTGCAGATGATGGGATAGTTCTAAAGTACCTTAACAGTGTAAGAAGAAGAAAAATGTACTTCTCACTCACACATTGGTCCCATGATAAGGTGATGCTGCTCATATCCATAGGTTTGGGGCTGAACGTTGATGCTCCTTCAAAAGACAGCTAAAAGAGACAATAAACGGCAGATTACTAATCTTTTTTAAAATGTGGAAAATCGAGTAGTGTGAGTGAGATTACGTTTGCGTTAAGAAACTCTTTCGGTGAACTGAATGTGCCCTATACATACCTGTCCAGACTGAGAGACTCTGCGTGTACAGGTATGTGTGCCAGATGCGTCTCCTTCTTTAGTCCTCTCTATGGTCCATCCAAAGGCCAGCATACTCTTAATTGTCTCTTTAATGGCCCAGCGGTATGCCTCCTTCTCCTATAAACTCAGATATAAAGGTAACCCCTCACGTAACATTCAAATTAGCAAGTCATCAGAGGACAGCAGAAGAGAAAAACACTCAAATTATTTCAAAAACTTCAAGAGAAGCGTATTGTCCACTCAATACACAAAAGACCGTGAACTGAGGTATTTTAATCTTTAATATTACACACACTACATTTGGTATGCAAGTGCCCCTGGGATTTGTCAGTTCACTGCTTTCCTTACTGAAGTACATTCGCAGACACACACCACAAAAACGACTACTCAGTCTACCTTCTCAGCCAGGGCCCTGTAAGGCTTGAGGCGAGGGTGAACCTTGGTGTTCTCACAGAGCTGTTCCCCATGAACCCAGCCATTGGCAAACTATCAAATAGAACACACAGATCCATGAAAAATCACACTGAAGTAAAAATATGCAGAAAACATAGTAGTTCAACCACATAACCGAAGGATGTTCTGACACCGTCAAAAATTAACTTAGGAATGTATTCTTAAGTGGATTCAGTCCTGACCAGGATATCATATAACAGCCTAACTTTGTCAGACTTAAAACACCAATTCAGATTTGAGGAATAATTAAAATGATATTACCTTGTCCAGTGACCACTTCTCATGAGTATGCTCTGCATACTTGTTTACAACAAACTCCAGTCTCTCTGGCACTGATACACTAGTGGAGGGAAAAAAATAATACATAATTTAGCTCTGGTAAACAACAGCACATTTGTATTAATGGAGAAAGCACAAAAAGAAATGCTCATATCGACTGTTTAAATATAACTAAATTCTGCCAACCAAATTAAAGCTTACACCTCTCATGAGGAGAAAAAGTCATCTTCAGGATATCCAGATTCAACATTTTCTATTTTTTTGTCCAAAATCTATAAAGTAAACATGCTTGCTCGGTGTCTTACTTCAAGGTGTCGACAGGCTGTGGGTCAAAGTGTCCTTCTGTGTCCATGGAGGCTTTTTTGTCCACATTGGACAGGCAGCTTGAGTCTATGTGGTCAGGAGGCAGGGCCTTGGCCACTGCAGCCAGGCACTGGACTGGGAGCTTAAATAACTGAGGCTCATAAGACTGTAGAGTTTAAACATAGTGTGGGAGGTAGAAAAGCATGGGAAATGATAAGACAGGGTCAGGGGAAGCTGGGCAATAAAACAAACAAATAATACCAGATTCAAGATTGAAGTCTTTACGGTCATTGCGCAAATCAACAAAAGAGCACTTCCCTAAGCTGTGTTGTCAGAAAATAGATACAAGTAATGATTATAAATTGGAATATAACAGACACCAAAGATATCCTTGTTACTACAACAAAAAGGCATTCAAAGAATAGTCAACACAAAAATACATAGCAATACAAGGTAGTCGTCACATATTTATGTGTACAGTAATCTCTTATAGATCTAAAATATTCTCTGGGCACAAGGCACCAGTAAAGCACTAGTCGTTTCCAAAACAAACAAACAAAAAAAGGGGGATTTATAAAGTACTTTTTCTTCTTACTATTATTATTATTATGTTTACCATCTGCATGTGTCTGAACACAAGACGCAACCATTCAAATTTTAATTAGATACAAAGACATATCCCTGTTGGAGAAATATTTTCAAAGAACAAATTCTCTCTTGTGCACACATGCGGCCATTTAAAAACCCTGTTATAAAACCTACTTAAGTAGTCAAGAAATCCAATTTATCAAAATAAAAATCCAGCTGAGGATCCCTTCCCACAACAAAATAAATTGTTTTTGTTTACATACTGAATCTGGTTAACCAGCACAACACAGCCAACACAAACCCACTTACTTACTGTAACTGGATACAGAGTATATAATTAAACTGGTAACAAAATGGTGTGCTGTACTGGGCCCTGCAAAAACTGGTGTAAAAATTAAGTTTGCCTTCCTATACAATTCTATTCTCCACCTTCAGTTATTTTTCAGTTGAAAACAATTTAAAATAAACACAGCATAATAAATGTGACAACTGAAACACTGTGTGCCTAAACTACAGCACATTCACAGAGAGTTACTGTGCAATACATTTACACACTGTACAACGTGCAATGACTTCTGAAACAGTTTTGAGGCTGTTTGGTGTGAGCCACAAGTGGGACTGAAAAACCTCATCAACTTAGTTATTTGATGAGTTCATGTTCTGAATCAGTCAGGTAAGTGTCTGTTTGAAATATGCTGGTGCCTGTTTATGGTGCACTGAGAAAAGATTCACTTATTGCTTTATGTCTCACATTCCAAACAACTCTGTGAAGGAGTGGGAGGTTTCATACTAGGATATGAAAAATTTAAGTCTTAATCTCAAGTGTGTTATACCTCCCTGCACTGTTTTTTTTCTTCTACAAGTTCACTAATGGAGAAAATCAAACAAGTGCTACTCCTGAAAGAAGATAGATAAAAAAGAGGCAATAAATACACTGAATTACACTACCAAAACATAATCAACTTTTTTAGCTCTTCAAGGAAAATATCATTTTAATTTTACATAAATTCAATACAATTTTAAGATTGACACAGGTATTCAAAATAGTTTACCTTTGTTGCCAAGGCATTAAACACACCCCAGAACAACTTTCTAGACAGGTGGAGCTCCTCTTCAGAGGCCGAACCCTGGTCACCCTGCCCTCCAGTTAATGAGTAGTACTTCCACCTCTCCTCATAGTGACTGGTCAAGAGCTGGTAGATGAAATATTGACCAGAGGTCAATAATATTAGTAATTTCATTTGGTGTATTAATATATTTTTCATATGTACAGTAAAAACTTCAAGTTGTTTTTCCACCTTTAGTGGCATCTTGCTGTTCTCCGTGAGATAGGGAACATCGAAGACAAGACGTCGAAGAAGAGGCTGCATCATAGACGGTTGGAGTTTACTGAGGACAGCGATGAGTGAAGAATTAGTCACATTAGCAGACACACAGCATAAACACACACTCACACAGTAAGTGATGCAATAACTGATTATCATGTCTCCCTGAAGAATGACACATGAAATTGAGAGGCCAAAGGGAAGATGTTGATTAATTTAACATTTAACTGAATTTGGCATATAATATCTCAATTGGGCAAAAACAGGCTTTAAAGTGAATCATTAAATATAATGAGTAGAATTAGGATTGCTCTGATCTGTCTGCCTTTGTCAACTATTGTTTCTCATTTCTCCACATTACATGTGATTGGGTCAAACAGCGAAGAGACAGTGAGCTTAGTGGATATTGACAGTCAATGGTGCAACAATTCATAAATTAAAAATAGCAAAAGGGAGAGGGAGGTACCAAAATAACACTGAACCAAAACATTTATTATCCATCAGCAACTTCCTGAAAATCAATATCCCATCCGCAGAAGTCAGCAACAACTCTTGCCAATAATAACCGAGTGGAGACAGAACAATAACTCTGCTTCATCATACCAGCCAAAACCGTACCTGCATACAGCCAACAAGCAATCTTCAATAGTGTCTCTCTGAGCTTTTGTTAAGCTTAGAGCTCTTGAGAGGCTGTAGACTGCCTGGATGAGAGAATCCACCAGCGACGCATGATCTTCCAAAGCACAGAAGAGAGCTGAACATTTGGTGAGGAGGGGAAGCACAGTTGTACACAAGTATCTGTTGAGGGCGAGGGCCATATCAGTGGATCCTAAGTCGGCCTGTAATGAAAAAGAGAAGGGCAGTGCACTTACACGGAGTCCAAATAACTTAGTGGAACTACACAGAAAATAAGAGACCAGCAAGAAGAAATGTTTCCTCAGATAGAAGAGGGATCAAAACAAATGATAGTTTAATTAATTTTTACATTCAGCTGCAGATCACAGCAAGCCTATTACAAATGAATACTAAAAACTAATGAATCTAGTTTCATTAGGAGTGATGCATACAATAACATCACAGTAATGTTAGGATATAGTACGGTCAATTCTAGAGTTGGGGGAGAAAGAGAGGGATATTTTTCATTGGTGATAAGGTGCAGCTTGAACTAATACGAAGTCACAGGTCACTCCTACAGTGTTACACTGGATTTGTCAAGCAGGTTAACGGGGCAAATAAATTCAATTATCTCTGCTCACAGTGTCGAGAGAGACAGCTGCCTGAAGGTCAGGTAGAAAGCCCACTTCCAGCAGGTGGAGAAGAAAGCTCTGGCTCTCGATGCCATAAACCCTGTCCAAGAAAAGAACCATAGCTGCCTTGTGGTCAGGGCAGAACACTGTGCATAGGTCGGGCTCGACCAGCAGACCATCTGGACAAACAAATGAAAAATACATTCAGTAAAATAACCGCCCCTCTGTGTCCATCCCTCTCATCAAACCAGTGTCACATCATTTCAATAGAAGATAATGGCTTATTGCAACTTGGATTTATTGTAGTAATGTAAGATCATTTCACCTTCAGACACTGAGGGGATTTGAAAAGAGATGCTGATGACTCCTTCAAGATCCTGAATGGGGATGAGTGACCTCAGAATGGCTCTGATGCGGATAGCTTCTCCTTTGCCTCCTAGAATCAACTGGATAGACATTTAAACAAAACACTATTACTGGTCAGTCATTTAAAACTTAGACAGCTTATACAGTAACAAATACAACTGACAAAGACATACAGTTGTAAACATAATGTACTATACATTATTTCTCACAAGTACACTGATTAAAATGATGATGATTTAAAATATCATACAGAGTTGCAGAAATTGAGAAATTGTTTTGATGATTCATTTTCTGTTTCTGTTTGTTTCCTGCAAATGTTGTGGTTCTGTTAACAGTTTTTTTTAATCTTGTGTTCTTTTTAATGTCTCATTTACTTTGTCATCATATTTCAATGATTTCAGTGCATTTTGATGATTCCTGTCAACCAAATTTTAAATTACTTTGTGTTTGAAAGATGCAACACAAAACAGTATCTTGCCTCGTTTGACTTTGCACTTCAAAGCCATTGTCAAAAGGACAAGAAATGGCATAATTTTTACAGCCAAATTTGATCCGTTGCTTATGCTGAGAGTCGCTCAGCATAAGTGTCTAATTCTAAGCATCTAATTCACCTCATTTATGATAAAATATTGACAAAGGCATGAGAGTAAGGGCAAATGTTAGATGTGAAAGTATTCTAGCTCTACACGCCATTTTCTCCCTTCTGCTTCTCTAACACAATCCAATCAGAGTTGGTGATTGTTCCAACAGTTGAAAGGTGAGTTTTATTTAGTTTTTGTCAAGTCTGAATGAAATGTTTTAAAGTGATGAAACACTGTTTCTGTAAATGGAGTCTGGTTGAATTGGCAAGAGCGACATAGCAGATGTTTCTGGTTTAACATAAAAGTCTGTCTCAGTTGGAATACTTTCCTTAATGTTGTCAGACACTTAGAACAACAATCTCAGCATGTCATGTGGCAAAAACAAGCACCTTTAGTCGACATGACCTTCTGTCAGACATTGAGAGATGTTGAGAGAGTTGCCCACAAGGATAACATTGCAGCCATCGTAGCCTGTGTTATGGATGCCTGCTGGGGCAATCTACTGGACCACTCCCATTCTTTACAAAGCAGTATGCAGACTTTCAACATTAAGCCTTACTGTTTGAGGAATCAGTGGATATTGATGCAAAATGGTTGCTAAAGGCTGGGGAATCACTTACATGCATCTCTGGAGCACAGCGGCCCAGCAGGTCGATAAGGGCTGAGTAGAAGGTCATGATGGCGTGCCCCATGTGAATGAGGTCATCATCATTGTCCTGGACAACATCTCTGTTACGGGAAACAATCATAATAGTACAAAGTTCATCATGACTTTAATTAATAACTAAGGACGCTGCTAAGAAAGCCTGAGGGAAAATTACTTCATTTCATTCAGAAATTAACCCTAACCCTAAGATGTAAAGAGACAAAAATAAAGAATCTAATACTGACAGTGTTCTGTTGGACTGGTATTTGATACAAGGTCCATCCATTGATGGGTCATCTGAAATCCTGATTGCTTCCTCCATGGCTGAGAGGAGACCATTTCCTCCATCACCACGCAGGGCAGGGCCAAAGCACTCGGGCCGACGAATCAGCAGTCTCAACACCACATAAGCATTCTCCTCTACACTCTCACCTGCAGTCCAGGAATGTACAGAACATTAAGACAAACCAACAGTGGGCTGGATGAAATGATAGATTGTGTGCATTGGAGGGCGTCTCTTTGTTTCACGCAGAGACTCTCATTGAATTTACAGGACAGGAAATTGATAATCTGAATAACACACCAAGGTGATCAATAGCATTAACGATACCCAGGTTAATACAGCTCATGAATTGTACAGAAAACAGGGAACGTCATTTGGCTAAACTGTCAACACGCTCAAGGGCAATTTGATCTGATGCCTTCTGGGTACTGCTACAGAGTGAGAAAAAAATCAATAGTGGAAAAAACTGAGCTGTAATTACCTCTATTGGAAATAGCTTACTTAATTGAGAGAATAAAACAATGCAGCCTCTTGTGCCTATTGAAGTTTGTTTGCTTACTGTTCTAACACTGTCGCAAATATCTGAGATGTGATAAATGCCATGAACAGGTTTAAAGTGTACAAAAAGAAATGCATGATAGATTTGGTCAAATAGTTTCAACTTAAAAATTAAGGCTGCCAAAATACAAAGTCTTACTCCAAGACAAATTGTCAATTAATTAAGCAAATAACATTTCTGTGAGAAGATAATTAAGCTTATGTAACTAAGTACATTTTAAATTATATAAACTAACTGAGATATCAGAACAACACAGGTCTATAGAACTTTTGCAGACTAGTGTTTTGATATTTTGCCATTTAAGTTACCACATGATGTCCTCTGAGGGTGAATCCCTTTATTAGTAGAACTTAAAGGTTACCATTACAGAAGACAGCAAAACGTAGAAAATCCAGGTAACGCTCGCCCTCCACGGGGTTCCAACCAATGTCAGGGTATCCTTTAGCCACCAGCATAGCACAGCTCTGAAGACCACAGCCAGCAAGATACTGCACCACCTGAATTGCAGATATATTAGTTTAACACATAATGGACTACTGTAGATACTGTTCATCTTTTTTATAACATTGCACACAGTGTGCAATCTCTGCCACTAGGGGTGCCTTAATCAAAACAATGAAAAACGTGTGGGTTGTCTTCTTTGTTAAACAATAAATCAGGCCGAAATGTTGGGTTGTGTGATTTAATTCACTTTTTTTCTGTATTATTTTGTAGGTTCTGTTCTTGATCTGGCATGTTTTGCTTTACCCTTCCCATCTCTGTCTTTTTCACACATTTTTTCCTATGCGATTCATTTGTTAATTAACCCCTGTTATTTAAGCCTGTGTTTTTTGACACCAGTGTACATTATTAAAATGTGCTCTTTGTTTCCCCGGTCTGTCTTGGTGTTTTGCATTTGCATCCTCTTTTGCAATACTGAACAACTCTTTTGATTACAGGTAAATAGTTGGAGTCAGGCAAGTAGTTATATTAATTATGTAATGTGTTGCTCGATTAACTGTAAGCATCGTGGACAATACCGCTGCTGCTGCATGTCATCTACATCCTGACTAATATTTGTCTAATATATAGCGTTATTGACACAAATAAAGCTATTTAAATGAGAACAGATTGCTTTCTCTAAGATGTATGGTTGATTACTTTAATGCATAGCATTAGTGCATTTGCACGCTGCATGGGAGGAGGGTGGTGGAGAGTAAACAGAGAGAAAATTATAGACATACATAGAAAACTAAGTGCCACCAAACACCTGAGCACAAATAACAGAGGAGTGCCAATGCAAAATAATTAGTGATGGCTAAGTATGTTGATTACAGAGTAGAGCACATATCTATGTATACATGACATAATGGATACTATTAACCACAGTACTGCAGAGAAGAGCGCAGCATGACCTCACCTTTTCCAGGTCAGGTTCCCTCAGCGCTAGGGCCAGCTCGTTATTATCCATGACTGAGGCTGCTGCCACATCCAGAGGAGTGGCCCCACGCATGGACGGTGAGGCTAAGGGACAAAGCCATAAAACAATTTGAACACATCTACGTTGATGCCGATAATAATAGGATATTGTTTCCTATCATGGGGACAAGATTCTATAACCTTCACCTTCAGGGGTTTTGAATTCAAACCAAGAGCAAGTCAAAAGAGAAGTATTTTCTCCATTTTCTTTGTGCAGTATAATAAAAGTAAACGGATCAGACAAAGTGAACATATATCAGTGTCATTCAATAAAACAGCCCTGCAGTAGACTGTACTTTACTTTGGAAACTACTTTCAGTGAGAAATGTTTCAAATTGAATGCCATCCTTGAGACAGCGCTGTAAGCTATGGTCTCAAAAAGGCTTCACAAATCAAGCTCTGTAATGTGATGAAGGGTTTTTGTATTGTATTTATGTATGTGATGCATTACAGTACATTGGACAGGAGCTTCGGTTACTTTGGACTACACTGCATATAATAAAAGTGAGAGAATATGATTTACCCAGCCCAACACTGCTGTTTTCCAGCAGGTAGCTGAGGTGGTCAAACAGGGCTCCCTGATTGTGACGGCTGATGCGGCAAAAATAACACAGGAATCGACAGCAGCTGGCCACCATCTTGGGAAAGGAAATCTCCTAACAAAAGAAAATTAAATCATGGATACAATAATATGTGAGGAGGTGTATAGTGCAAAATAAACTGACTGTGTATGGCCTTATTAATGATGCGCATCAGCTAGAACACATTATTTTACCTTAGGCATTTCATAACCGTTACCCTTAGGGAATACTTCATTTAACACATTTATGAAAAGACCTGCATCATTGATTACACACATTTTGTCCATAATATCACTATGAATTTTAATTCATCCATCACCTTTGATTCCCCTTCTCCTAGAACATTGACCATCACCTCCATCACGGTCTCATGCATCCCCAGTGCCCTCATTAGGTTGGGGTGCTGGTAGAAAACCTTGTTATTCATGATGTCTCTGTACATTAAACAGTGCAAATTAAAAAAGTGAATCTAAGATGACTTTCCATACCACAGATGATATATTGATGCATGTGTTAGAAATGAGCCAATACAAATGATTAAACAAGATCACAATAATCAGCTGTCAAAACCAGCAAATCTCATCCTACCCTAGTTTTCGGATCATCAGCCTCTCCTCTTCTTTCCCCATGTGTACACTAAGGAGGGACCGGATTTGGCTCAGGGAGGACAGGAGAGCCATGGTGTCCTCTACTGAAGCCTGGCTGATTGTATAGGCTCGGCAGAGAGCTCCAGCCATTTGGCCCCCAAGGCCCTGATACTGGCGGTGCAGCAATGAGAAGATGGCTCGGACCAGTTCAGGGTCCTTTATTTCAGTCTCTTGAGCCCAGTGTACCATCGTCTCAGAGATCAGCTGTTTGAGGGACTCTGGTGAAACATGAACTACAAGTTACTTGCTGTTCTGCTGTTGCTTATTCTTCTAACTCCTCTCTTATAGTAACAAGGTGATGTTTCATTTGGTGTTAATCCTGAACCAAAAAATGATTTATGATACTATACACATGTAAGTTAATAGCGCATGAAAAAGTGATAAAATGCAGTCACTTTGGAGAGTATAGTATCATAAATGTTGAGAGAAGCGCTTAAGACGCACTTACTGGCACTCTGAGGTCGGCCCACCTCCTCTTCTGTTGGTTTCTTCTTCAGTCCGATGACTCTCACCACAAGACTGAGAAGTCGACCTTTTACAGACATCTCAGCATCCTCTTCATCCTCTGTGTCACTGTCCAATTCAATTCCTGCACAACACCCAAAAAGTTTTTCCAAAGTGGCAATTATGGTTAGTGCCTCTTTAAAGCTTTTTTAAGGTTTCCTGGCTCAGTGAGGATTAGTAAAGAATCATTCAAAGATAAACAAGCCACCAACCACAGTGTTTGCTGATGAGATGATGGAAGTCTTGAAGAAGCTGTTGGATTTCTATTGGACATGGACAGTTCAGGTCATCCTCTTTGAAGTTCAGCAGCATGTTGATCTACAGAGAGGTCAGAGATCACAAAATAGTACAGACACATTTCTAAGAAAAGCCCAGCATGTATTATGTATTTTAAAGTGCACAGCAGGAATATAGCAGAAACTGCATCACTTAATCTTCTGAGCCTCCAGTGTTTCCCACCAGAAGAGTTGTCTACCTGTGGCTGTGGGGGTCAAAGCGATGGGAATGACCCACAAAAAACGGCTATCTTTTTCAGGATTGCTTTAAAAGCTTGCCCACAAAGTTTTGCCTTAATTGTCCACCTTACGGTACACCCTGTGGTTAGCCTCACCTTTCTGTTTCTCTCTCCCAATTTGTGTCTGCTCCACTGTCTTTCTTTGTCAGCAGTATGTTTTATAAAGTCGCCCAAAAAACACAACTCACATTTGGGATATTTTTAACCCCTGATTTCCTTTTCCCAACATCAGCTGCATCGCATGCTAATTGCTAATTATGTAGCATACTGAAACCAAGGTGGTACCGTATGATAGTGCCACAATCGGGTGCACTTACAATTTGGTACAAATTAACAGCATAGGTAGGCCCACATATGAGGTTGCCTCACAATCGGTGCGATTACAGGACGGACGTGGAGTGTCAACCGGTTAGGAGATATCAGATGGAGAAAGTCTCTCAGAGGGATAAAAAAAATAAGTAAGGTAAAAAAATTCTTCAGGTCCTGCACCTGGGCAGCCCGCCCAAGAAAAGTTTATGTGTGGGAAACACATTAGCAACTGCTCATAAGAATATGACACCATAATTTAATCTCAGCCCATTCAACCTGCTCCTGTGGAGGTGAGCGGAACTCCTTCGTTTTGCGGGCAGTAAGAGCGGCTGACATGTTGAGTGCTTGCATGACTTGGTTGTAGCGGAAGCGTTGGTTCTCCTGCAGCTGATGCACAAAGTTGTCAGAGAAGGCTGCCACAGCTTCGACCCTGTGGCGCATCTGACAATCACACAGGTAGGACAGCAGATGGCAGAGCTGGAGAGAGAAATGTCGTAAAATGTTATTTAGTGATCAATTTTAAAGAATTTTACAAACATCAAAGAAATCTGATGGTTTGTTTACCTCAAGTTTGACTGCTTCTGGAAGCTTAATTTGAAGAAGTCCCTGTTTCGGGGTGTCATCTACTTTTTTTCCTCCTTTCCATTCTTTTTCATCATCACTAGCCTCTTCTTCTGGGGTTTCGGGATCTGTAGCGAAGACTCCCGGCTCTATCAGGCTCAGAACTTTTCCGAGGTCTTCATCCCTAAATACCCCCATAACCAGCAGGTTGTAGAACAGCCTAATTAGAGGAACCAGCAGCAACTCAATGCTGCCTCCTACAGGATCTCTCACACCCTGACTCACAGCCCTTACTCCAGTTGTCAGCATCTCCACAGTCAGGTTCTTCAATATGTCCAGAGGGATTTCTGGGCTGTCAGTGCTGGCTGTTTCAACTGCAGAGTCTCCTTCTATCCCATCACTCCTGACAAAACAAGGAGATGAGAAATACATCCGTGGTTTAAGGGATGTGCTAAGGCTAGTGCTGGGAATACCATTGCCCCCATTTACATCATTAGAAGGGCTGGGAAACAGGGTGATTTCTCTGGTCTGATCAGTCATAGGCACAATATATTCGTGGTTCATCATGAGAAATGCAGTGGCAAGGCTGCTGAGGTGAACCTAAAAAAAAAAGAATATACATTTTCTTAGTCCTCAAAGACCAATGTTTCCACATCCTGGTGTTGATTAATGTAACCTTAAAAAACCATGAACTCAAACATGCAATCACCTGAATAAGCAGCTGGTAAAATGCAGAGCGGAGTGGGCCAGGGAGGTGGGGATTCTGAATGGCATGAAGGAGCTGGGACTGGTCTACGTGACTGCAAAGGGCATGGCAAACTCTGGTGTTTCCAAGGGCGCATAAAGAGCAGTAGAGGAGGAGAGTGCGGTGATGAAAAGTCATGAGGTCATCAAGTTCCGACAGCTCCAAAATGTCAACACACCTAGTCGTGTGTAATCAAAAAGAAAAGACAATCTCAGCGCTGTTGCTTGGTCACGATCAAATTAAAGAAGTTCAGAATGCTATTATACACAAAACAATGTGCGATGCCTTGTACTTGCAGATCACAGAGGAGCAAGAAATGTGGTAGAAAGCAACACAACACATGCATCAATTCCTGTGCACTTAAATCTGCAAGCCCATGTCCAAAAACACATATTTATTCAAGCTCATTAACCTGTTTTCATCAGGGATCTGAAGGGTCATGACTAGCAAGGGCTCAGAGCACTGGACTCTCCATCCATGGCGCTCATCTGGCCGATCCGCTGTCACCTTTAATGCACAGTCTGGTACTCTGGTCCACGAAAACTCACTGAGATACTGGACTTGAAACCTTGGAGGACACTGAGGAGTGGCATTCCTTCTTTGGCTGCGAAGCAAGCCTGCTGACAGTGGCATCACATTCTGGAAGGAGAGGAAAACATATGCAGCCAACAACATCACAGATTTATAAAGACTAATATTTTCTCATCCAGCAGAAACTTCTCAACACTGAATGGTTCGCTAACTTTTCAAGCTGCAACATAATTAATTACTGATCCAATTCGTCAAAAACACATTTTCCAAACTTCGTAATTATATTAAGCCGACAAGCAGATGAGTATGAAAAACCAAAGTTTCTTTTAATGTCTTTGACGGGATTAATTATAAGTTACTCTACCTTAATGCTTCCCACTTCAAACTGAAACATGTTGCTGGTTGTAGGCTTCACAAAAACAGCAGGAAACAGCTTTGTACTGGCTTCGACCTGATAAATGGAATGCAAGCATAGCATACATAACTCAATATGAGCCTCAATGTATAGTATATTTAATTAAAAGTCATATAAATGCATTACTTTGAACAAAAACAGATTAGCATGAACAAATCATGAATCCATTCCTGTGTGACTTACTTGGTAGTAGTTGGCCATCTCCACTCCACTGGACGTGAAGGTGAGCAGCCCAGTGGCTATGTCAATTAAGCAGCCAATTTCTAGCCCTGAACTTCTCCGGCTCTGAGACAAACCTGTTGCCTCTCCAGCACACACCATGTAACAGTTGCACCGCTTCACACTGTGAAAAAAGTCAGATAATTTGTCATGAGGACTGAAAGATGCGCGAGTGATTTTAAGAGACAATAGAATCATTTTCACAAGAGCTAATATAGTTTATGAGTGCAGTAAATAGAGTCTGCAATTATGGTGTCAGATAAATAATCATCACCAGAATCAACAAAATATATAACTGCATTTAGTATTTAAATCCTTTTAAGGTCATGCATACAAACATTTTAACTGTCTTGGTGTATACTGACCTTTCTTGAACTTTACCACTTTCATCTCCGAGGGTGACAGTCACAGTGTGAACGTTCTCTGTGTCAAAAGTCATGTCATGTTGATGAAAGTCAGAGGTCACCCAGCCTACCCACACATTGAATGGCTCCTGGCCTGGAAGAACCCTCACTGAGTAATGATACTGAAACACAGAGGTCAGATGGTGTCTGGTATTTGCATTTCCACATTTTCTTAATTATGACTGATAATTGTATCTACCAGCAAAGGGCTGAGGCAATAGGCATGTGCATCAACCCTGCAGTGCAATTTGTTCAGTTCACACTAAGGCAGCATAGTGTCCAAATACATTATGTCTTTTCTGTTATTATTATAACATATGTAGACATAACAGTAAAAAATATTTGGTTTTCTTATTAGTGTTGTTTTTTATTCTGTTCTGTGGTTATCATTAATGAAATGATGAGAAAATGAGAGCCTTACTCTGGAGCCCTGGATTAGGTGGTTATCCTTGTCAACTACGACATCTTCTAGAAGTCTTGCAGATGAGTTGCTGCTAGTAAGACCCGGTTTAGTCCGCTTCATCATGAACCTTTAAGAATAGAAATACAACTCATCAAATTGATTGTGACTGTGGTAAGACAGCAAGCTGGTTTTCTTCCATCTTTATTTCCTCTGTTTTCAGTCATTTAATTTTCAGTATCTTCATGCTTCATGCTCTTGTCATTTTAGCCTTATATTGACAGACAAGTATTGAGAAAGTACAGTTTCTAAATAACTAGTGCATTATTATCCCAAATTTAGTAGTCACTGATAATCAGAATGTTCACAATTTTGTGTTTACATTTTCAGATTCCAAATGATATGCATTTCATGACATTTATCCCTTTTTTATTTTCTGATACCTACCGTTGTTTCAGTCTTGACGTTTTATCTGAACTATGATCCTTATGGTTGAGCTCATCTCTTGAGCCAGCAAAGTTGTGGGCTGACTTCCTCAGCACTTCAAAGTCAAAGTCCATCGCCTCCTGCTCCTTCCTTCCTAAAAGGACGATGGGTATTAATTATAGCAGGGCCCTGGAGAGCTTAAGCAGAACAAATCAACAAGGTCGCAATGGTAGAATATAAGTAATCTGGATAGTGGGTAACTGCAAAGATCTCACATATTTATTATTTCACTCAATATTCATCTTGTGACAGCTCAGTCATTTTTTCAGCCCTCATTGTGGTACTTTGTTAGTCATCTTGAGCTCTATGTTGCTAACATACGTACTGTGTATGAAATGATATGATGTAGTATCATCCGAACCTGGAGAAAGAGAGTTGGAGGCCACTGGCAACACACCCCCCACAGGGCTACTGAGGATGGCAGCACATTGGATGGGCATGCTGAGCCGGAAAAAGCACATGTCGCTGCCTCCAACATGGTGTGCCAACAACCGCTGAGATACCCTCAGGCTGGATATTGAATCCGTTGAGCCACAGACTCTTGTGACCTTGAATAACATTTGAACAAGGTTTTCGGGATTATTGTTGTCAATTAACCCGCCGCTACAAGCAACCCTGGGTCGCACAGAGGCCTGTAACAAAATCAGTGCAAAATACTGCTCCATAATACATGCTTGGAAATGCAAATATCATATCATGTCAAAGTTACCAGGTAAATTAAAGCCTACAGATGGCTAAACTAACCTGTAATTTGTGATCATCTGGCATTATGGAGGTAAACTGAGGCTGTCTCCAACTCATCCACAGGGCTGGGTCTCTGGCCATGTTTACAGCAAATGGCTGATAGCCCTCCTGCAGGCCACACACAGTGAAGTACCGAAGAGTGTCTACTTGGCAGCCCAAGTTTAGCCTCCCCACCTGGTTCATCCCAACACTGACAACAGGCAACAGGCCTGAGAAATATAGGGAAAAGTTGGATAGTATATAGGTTGTTTTTTTTTTTTGTTTTTTTTAAATTAAGGGATTGTAATGGCAAATTAAATTCCAATGTATCGATATATTATTGTTCAGTTAAGTACTCAAAATCATTTCTATGTATTGAAGTACCGTCTTTGATATCAAAGTCCTTGGCAGCCAGCTCCGATCCTCGGTCATTAAACAGCACCTCTCCATTGAGCGTGACCATCATGGTGCGTTCAGCCATGTCCACCAAGCAACCCACCACATCACCTCTCTGCCACGGACGTCCCAGGGGCTCGATGCCCTGATGGTACCACTGAGCCTGAAAACAACAGGGAGAAGAAGAGGAGTTAGACAGAAAAAGAAAAAAGTGTGAAGCCTCACATAATAACAGGGAATAAAGTTAGGAACCAACACAGCTAACAGCATCATTAGACTCATTGCTCATTGTCTATGTTCTTTACATAGTTGCAAGTATAACAATGCTTTACTGTGTTTGATTGCACCCATTGTTTATCTGTGTGACACATGTTAATTACAGCTTTGCTGTGATTGTGAACAGCCCTGTTGTTGGTTAAGCACCAAGCTGAATTCAGATGGTATTGCCTTGATACGTGACTTACATATTCTGTTGAGTTTTGAAATGCTTAAATTTGATTCCTCTCATAAGATTTGTTATTCTACAGATGTATAAAGCCACAGTTATTTCTCTGTGTGATCTAAAAAACATCCTCCAGCATCACTAATGATCACACAGCCGAAAACTTACCGATTTGTTATTCATGGAGTTACATTATAATTCTGAACACTGTAAGGGCATATCAAAAATGTCTAAGAGCTACAGAAACATAAAGCCCCCTTACAACAAGGATGGGTTTTATTATCAAAAAGAAAAAAAAAACACATCACAACTTCCACAAATTCACACATTGAGGCTTATTGCGGTTTTATGAAAATGATACATTAACGTCTCATTAAGACTTCTCAAAGTTGGATATCTCACCTCAAATCCATCGAAGACATATGCCTGGTCATCTGCGCCAAGATCTTTATCAGGGGTACAGCCTGGACGGGCCCAGCCCACTCTCATACTCCCCACTGTTACTACTTCAAATTCAAAGTACCACTTCCCCTGGGTTACAGCATATGACCGATCTGGTCTGAATACTCTGCACTTCTCAGCAGAGAAGAGACATGGATATGATAATGTGGCTGTACACAGAGGAAACATGAAAAATGTTTTAGTGTGCTGAAATATGATTTGCATTCAAATGTGCATGGGTGCATCTTTGCAATATAACAATGACAAATTTTGAAATATTGTAAATATTCCATAACATGATCCAATTAATATAGATCAGGGCCATATCTTAATTGAATTTACATCAGGCTGGTTACAATAAATAAAAGTGTAAAAAAAAAACTGAGCTATACAATTTGAGACATACTCCGATCCAGGCTGAGGGGCTCCAGGCTATAACCGTAAGCCAGCAGGGTGCAGACAGCCTCCCTGACACTTTCCTTGCCCACTCTCCTAGTCCTTTCATCAAGAAGGCCGTAGGGCACGAGATACGGGCTCCGCTTTGCTTTCACATCCTAAAAATACAGATGCAAAGAGCAAAAATGGGGAATTTTATTTGTAACACAGCAATATCAATGCTAGTGCTACCAGAGCATGTTGTTACCTAAGTGCATTTCATGTCATGACTGAAACACAATGTATTGAAAATACCTTTTCATATACTCTATCAATATAGATTATTTGATTAAATAAGAGCTGCAATGAACAGGTGATAGATTAGCTATTAAATGAACACCCAACTATTTTGATAATTGATTAATTGTTTTCAGTCTTTTTTGTTGTTCTTGTTTCTGTTCTTGATCAGTCCTCTATAACAGTTAAGTGAATATCTTTGGGTTGTGGACAAAACAAGGCATTTGAAACTGTCATCTTGGCCTTTGGGAAACAATGATCAACAGTTTTCACCAATTTCTGACATGTCATGCCAAACTTGCATCCCTAGTTCACAGGCACTTCCTCCTCAGTAACACCTGATCAGTGCACTTATCCAGGACAGAGCATAAACCTGTTGGCATCCATAGGTCCATCCCTGCTTGATCCGCTCTCTGGCCCAAACATTGTGATCATGTTCTGCTAGCAAGTTCACCACTTCCTGGTGGGCGGGGGTTAGAAAAATGTGGCTCAGATCTACTGGGGCAGGTCTGTAACCACTGGGCTGCTCATACCTGAGAAAGAAAATAAAAAGGGCATAAGGAATATTGAGTGCCGGGGCTCCAAACATGCAAATAAATGGAGTAAACATATTAATCACCATGTACATACTTAGTGGCAAGTCTCATGTATTTGACTCTCTCCTCAGCGCGGTCATCAGTCAAACCAATGTGGAAACCAAGGGCAAGGAGCGTTCTCGAGTGGAAAAACATTTGATAATATTAATAACATGGTGTTTATTTGTTATTAATTTGTTGAGCACAATACAAATAATCAAGTATATTATTCTGTCTGTCTACTGTACAACTGCTCACCGAAGGGTGTCTTGAGCCATCTGAAGGTTCTGGTTCCTCTCCTGCTCTGACAGCTTGGAGAACTCAACCAGACAGGGATCATGCTTCTTCACTTCATCTCTCGCCTGTTTGACATAAGCCGATATTTTTTATGCTGCAAGTAAAATTGAGGCGAGCTGGAACAAGTTTCAAGTCAAGCTTTAGATGATACTTTTCTCCTACATACTATGTGACAAGGGGTTATAACAACTATTATTTATTATATGTGATTAAATTGTTAATGCTGTTTCTCTTTTTCTTACAGGTCCATACGTCCACCCAAGATCAATCCTGTCCACTGCCCAGACTTCATGGATATTCTCAGCCACTTTTTCTCGGATATCCTCAAGTTGTGGGGGCAATACTACCTAAGATGGTAATACAAGTAGGGTAAACTTACTTTAAATACATTGGTATGATATATTTCAGGATAAAAGATTGATTTTTAAAAATGATATATTGAATTGGCTAAATATAATGCTTTTTCTAAATTAAAAAGATTTTATAAATAAAATCTGTTTGAAAATGTAGATTTTTACCTTGCTGATGTCCACTGGTGTGGGAGTAAAGGTTACTGGAGTGGTAGGTACTAAGGGGCCAATGAGAGATTGCTTCCCTTCTCCATGATCCAAAATGTATTTCTGACATGGCTCTACCTTCAGCTTGACTCGTGGGAGCAGAGCGTCAGAGCATGGAGCAAAACCAGGAGGAGGCAAGAAGCGAAACTCTCCATGCCGCCCTCCAAACAGAAAACGAACCCTGATTGACAGAAAAAGGAAAAGGAATGCATTTATTGGCATTTAAGTGTGAACTGAGACAAAAATACATACAATTGCTCAGTAAACATTTGATTTATCTTTAACATTTACTATTACACTTCACTATAGGAAAGGGACAGCCTACTCAATACAAATGAAAAGTTTTAGTAAGGACAGTATATCAAGTCAAGAATTAAGCCAGTTAAGGAAAAAGCAAATCTTAACTACTGACTTGACTCCAGCAGAAAAGCTGACCACAGGATAAAGAAGACCCTCAGCTCTGAAGTTCTCCAACATGCCCTGCACAGGCAGACCATTCACCCTGAAGGAGATGCAGAGAGCACTGAGGTCGAGGCAGCAGCTGACCACATCATCATCTTTCAGCAGGTGAGGGAAGGGAGAGCTCACTCTACGGCCCACACCACCTGAGATTCAGGAGAGACAGTCCTCAAAATCATGTACAGATTTATTTTATTTTGCTGTTTGTTAGTAGTTTCTCCTCAACTAGCGACATTGTTTTGTGTCATGCTTCTATCATTGATATGATATAAAGCAATAGAAAATTGTAATTTATTATCGGATCAATTCGTAATTCCTAGAAAGAATTTTCATCTCACACTGTTGTTGTTCTTGCAATACCTAAGACCGGACAGTTTCTGGATTTATCATGATGAGAAACAAGCATCACTGTGGTTGCTGCTGGTTTAATAGCAATCTCTCCCCATATCTCTCTGTGTAGGCTTTAAGTAACACGCAGTAATAGATGACTGGCTGAACAGTGGCAGTTATTGCTTTTATTCCAATAGCTGCTGAGATTTCAGGATTTCCAAAAAGGCAAAGGAAATGTAGTTTATTGAATTTCTTTATTGTTTCTTTTAATTAGACATGGTACATAAACCACACTCCTTTAATGGCACTTAATTAAATGCACTAAGATTTTTTTCATCTAAACTTCTACGATCTCTCGGTGCCAATATTTGTATGTGGTGCAATATACTCTATTGTCCAATAATCTTAAAACGTCCCTGAAGTCAACTATGCAGTCTCTTCGCCTGAGTTTGAGAAGGAATTCAAGATTACACAGAACAAATAAACACTGTATGCTGGGTCATAAATCTTTCTTGTACACGTGCCATCACATCCTATATTTAATTCTGCAAAATACATGTATATGTGTGAGTGCCTGTGTGTGTGCGTGCGTGCGTGCATGTATTAACACACAGTATGTTCAGATTGTTTTGATGATGCTGGTCTACTGTATATTTGTATATGAAGAGGTAAATAAATCTTTATGTCTATATCTTGAACTCTTTAATCTATAAAAATTATACTCTCAGAGTCAAAACAAAGACTGAGAAAACTAAACAAAAACCAAAAAGCTGTCAGTGAGCTACTCCCCCTATCAGACTTATACTGTAAACTCTGGTTTGATCTCATCCTCACCTGACCAGAGGTGAAGCCCATCAAAGCTGTAGGAGCAGAGGTCGTCTCCCACTCCGTTGCTCCCCCAGCCTTCACCTCCTGTGGGCCTCGGCTGGTAGCCCTCAGTGCAAGCCCAGCCTACACGCAGGTGTGTGGGCTCAGATGTGAGGAAGGAGTCGATGTGATCCACAACCAGCTCGTAGTACCACCTGCGATGCTGGGCTGAATCTTCCCTCATAGCCAAGAAAATGTTTGGCCTCATGCTGAGGTGGAAGAATGTGGAGAGCGAACCAAAGTCAGTAAAAATGGCAAATAAAAGACAGTGATGGATAGTGGTGCCTTTCTTTCATCTCATCTGTGAAAGATAGATTGTGGGTTATGTTATATTGGAGTGTGTAAATAACTGACTTTTTTCTTGTATTACAGAGATTCACTGAATTGAATATCTCAGTAGACAGTCTTAGGTACGCTTCTTCGATTTTTACCATAACTACACCATGTTGGATCCCACACTGCATTTCCCTTATTCAGGGCAATTGGTACACTGTGCAGCCCACAAAGAACATAACTCTCATGGTATCAGCCAATGCAATGTTATAAATATAAATACATATATGAAAGAACAAATACTGACCCAGGCTCTTGTAGAGGTTTTCATTTTGACCTCCCAATATCAATGCTGAAACTAAATGATCAGAAATAATACCAGAAGCAGCGTATGAGAAACAATATGGTGGAGAGGTTTGTGGCAGAGAGGATTACCAATATGTTGATGGAATCAAGTCTGGCCAACACAGTGTCTAGAGAATAAATGCCAGTTCATATAATGACACTAACCTTGCCCTAGACAGAGATCTCATGACAGTGCACAAAAGGAAACAGAGAAAATATGATTTGGTTTAGATGATAGACGAGATTGGATACAAATGGAAAAGAAAAATGGATAAAGAAAAAAGAATAGGAAAAGGAGCATCTGGAAGAACTGACAAAATGTGGCAGGCAAGAGAAGATGGAAAAGAAAAAAACGCAGGATGAGATACAGGAAATGAAAATGAAAGCAGATGTACTAATAAAGCATTTAGTGGAACAAGAAGTAAAAGTGATAGAATGAGAAATGACTTGAGGAGAAAGAGAGGGCTGGGAAACGGACCGAGCAGGTGTGAAGAATATGAAACAAAATAAGCTGTAAGGCCTGAGGAGCAAAATGGGCTGCTGATAGAGGAAAGCATGATAAAAGAAGGCCGCTGCTGAGCAGGTGAGGTAAAAAGAAAAAAAAAAAAAAAACACGCTCAAAGAAAAATGAAATGGAAACTGCCCACAAGATCAGACTGGCACAGTCATCATGAAATATGATGAAACTTTCTATGAAGTGTCCAAACATGAACTCTGTTGAGCTATACCATCTCAGACAGAGGGAAACTTTATAGGGAAAAAAAATTGCTAACTGCGAGGAAATAGAATAGATCCTGGTCTGATCTATCAGACAAAAAGAATTAGTGCAGCAAATGAAGAGGGGACACTGAAGGAGACAAGTAATTTTTTCTGTGAACTCAACTCTAAACCAGAAAAAATGAGTGCTGCACTGTGGATAAACTGAAGTGTCTCATGTACCAAGGACATGGACATCATTACAGATTAAAAACTAATAAAAGGATACTGCAGGCAGCAGCAGTATCATCTCTACAGTTGACAAACCGCACTCAGCTTAACAAATGCATGAGCAAGCATGAGAAGAGGCCCTCATTCAGTGGTGGCACCAAGAATAAATTAATGGACAGGATACGGGAAGATGCACTTCATGCAACACAGACACAATTTAAATCTGCTTTTGCAAATCCTGTCTATGATTTTGACATTCTTTGTGTAACTTGTCAAAATCTGACTCGTGTATCATGAAAAAACAAAATTAGAAAGACACAGATGGAGATATGGAGGATAAAAGAATGACTCTGACAAAACCAAGTCATCCTATTTGGAGAAGACACTGGAAAATTGTACCTTGTGACCCGATTAGCCAGACGTGTTTGGAGCAGCAAGTCTCTGTCTGGCAGCAGGCTGTCACAGATGAGGTTCTGATTGGACCGCACCGCCACACCATGGCACACACACAGAGAGCACAGCACCTCCAGCACCTGGAACACAACCTGTCAGCACTTCATCCAACAACAGCTCCATTAAACACATGGAAATTATCCTACATTAGGGAACAGATCTAAAACTGCTATTACTGACACCACACTTGTTTTTGCATGAGTGCAACACTGACAGCTTATTTTCCGAACCATGCTGCATAAATAACAGGCAGATTTTGAGATGACATTTACGAGATAATAATGGATGAGTTGTTCCCCCAAAAAATCTAAAATGTAGATAAGCTCCTGTATTCCAGCCAGTAAACACAGATATAACATGACAACATAGGCAACAAATGGTCATTTTGCATCCATTATTGATAAAGAATGCACATGAATTGTCATGATCTTTATTTCAAACAGACAAATGCCTTGTAAACACTACCTTGTGGTTGCATCCATGCTTGTCAAGAAAAGAGAGGATTGAATGAATGTGTCCTTCTTTAATGGCATTCAGTGCTTCAGGACTTTCCACAAGAACACACTGCAGAACCTCCAAGACTCCTGTTCATGACAGTAGGAGATATAGCTGATATTTAATAATGGGGTTGTAAAAAGAAATTTAGTGTAGCCCATCTATGCTACAAAACAGAAAACAAATAAATCAGTCAGGCTCTATAAGATTTAATTGTTAATGAAGTGTGCACAAGTCCAACCAACCAGATGAAGCCTCCAGCCTGTCCAGCCTGCTAATCAGCCAGTCTAAAGAACCTGAGAAATGTGCACAGTTTACACGGTTTTCCCGGAGCAGAGCAGCTGAAAGGGTAAAAAGAATGAAACACATGAGGAAGAAGTCTTCATGTGTCATTTTTACGATAACTGCATTCAAATGGCTTATTAACAGCTTAGTAGATGTCAAAGAAAGAAAATATGTATCTATTTGCTATCTGCGTCAGTGGATAATGAATGCTGTGGTTTTACTGAGATTACTGAAAACGAAAAAGTAGAATTGACCCATTTCTATTGAAAAAACATGTTAATTCTCACCTAGTAGCTCATAGAAACGGTTGAGGATGGTCTCCCACTCTTCTCCTGTGTCACTTTGAACAGCCTCAGCAAAATGAGACGCACTAGTAAATTGGTGTAGACGGTCGATACAATCTAAGACTAAATCTATCACACCCTGAAAAGACATGGTGTAATTTATGGAAGAGTGACAAACATATCACATGAAAGACAGATTTAGTAATTCACACATAAAGATTTATTTACCTCTTCTTGAAACATGTGCTGCCGATTCTTTAGTGCCGTCATGTTGTTCTGTTTTGCTTCATGGTCTAGCCCCTCTGGTGGAGGCTGGAAATAGTTTATTAGGTCCTGCAGACTACATGTTACCATCTCCATTGGCAGGCTGACAGATGTGAGGTTTCCTTGTTGACTAAAACCATCCAGTTTCCTAAAGAAAGGTCAGGAGGGTATAATTAAAATCGTTACTCCTTTTTGACAGTAAACTGAAAATCTTTGGGTTGTGGATAAAACAAGACATTTGTCATTACCTCACAGATTAATCATCAATGACGATCATTTTTTTGCAGCCCAAACCTGAGCCCCGCAAGTTATTCCATTGTTTAAATTTTGTGTATTTTGTGTGTAGAAGAGACCTATTTTCGCATTTCTTCATTTTTCTTTTTTTAGATACATGGTAGTATTCCCATGGGATCTTGAAAATATTCTGGTATTTTTAAAAAGTTTGTGGTGCTGTTTCTGGGTATTATGTCTGTGAATCTTTCTGTATGTGGGCACAATACACAATAAAGTACAATGCCATGGCACATCTCATTCAGACTATAGGTACTACATAAATTACACCCAGTATATAAGAAGGACTTAAACCTGACAGGTAACTGATTTTGAGGCATTTACAGCGTACCCAATATTTAAAAGCTTAGCCTCAATTTCTACTGAGGTAGAGAACACTGCAGCTGGAAACAACCTTCTCTATATCAGTGTAGTCATGTCTGTATCAGAATGAGAGTTATTATTAGCATCCAGTACCTGATAAAGCGAGTGAAGAGGAGTGTAGCACTCCGGATGAGTCTTGCTGTGTGAGATTCTTCTTTCTGGCAGCGAGACAGCGTCAGCCCATCGTCCATGTGACCCTCTCTGTGCAAAATTGCCTGGAAACATTTAATTTGCAAATTGCTTCCTATTCAATCTTGGATTCAGTACATTTTCAAATTCAATTTTCTTTCAAGAAAGTTGACATAAAATGAGCTTTGGCTCATCCCTTGTGATTCTCTTACAACAGTAATTTGAATGTAAGGCTTTACCTTTCGCTGAGCTACTCCCATACGTGTAGATTTGGCATCAACCGTTTGATAAGTGAGCCAGAGCCCAGAGTCTACATGCTGAACAAAACATATGGAGTCTCCATACTTGATCTCTGGAGTTCCCATGCCATCAAAATTAGTCTTTGAGCCAGTGTCGAGCTTCTCCTACAGACAAAAAGCTTTTGTTACATGTATCAGAAACTTTTGTTTTATGGACTGATGACAGCAGCCCTTAAAAAAAAAAAAAATAAGTGTATCTTAGATCAATCTCTTTTGGCTCCTGACCTTTGATGATCTAAAGCAGAAGGAAGTTGTGTTGATGTCAGCCGTGTCTCGATCAACCAGATGCAGGCCTTTCTCCTCTGTAAGACCCAGGTACCTCCCAGTGGTCATATGGCACAGTCGGAAAGGCTGACCCCAGCATGTATGTCTACCACTCCAACTAAGGAATATCAAGAGCATTGTTGTTTTATTGCTTCTGCTTTCCTCTGAAGGAAATTTAACAGTTCACAAGATTCAGTTTTTCCACTTTATGGTTGGAAAGGCAGGAGAGCAAACAGAGGACAAACAACTTTAATCCATTTTAGGTCAGTGATATTAAATGTGATCCAGCAACACTGTAGAGCCCTTGTGGGAGTAAAAAAAACCCATCAGAAACAGAAATTCAACAGAAACAGAAAGAGGCATTGTGTGCAAAATGATACCGACTCCCTGTATGGTCTGAACGACAACCAACTACTGTGTGTTTGTCAGCATCATTTTATTTTTTTCTGCAAATGTTCTTGCAAATGAGACTATGAATTTTTTGGGACTTTTTCAATAATACGTGTAAAACTGTGGACCATCATATCACATGTATACTTACACAACACGCAGAATCTCGAGCCTCCACAGTGAGCGGGCATGGCTGGAGACGGATCCCATCTCATAATGCATTATCCTATGTTAATTTAAAAAAAAAAAAAACAAAACACATTACCAAATAAGTAAAGGAAGGTTTGTCTTGTTGGCATGAGAGGAGACAGTTTTTCTCAACTGACCTTTGCAGCTCCTCTCCGTGCTCTGCAGATGGAATAGTCAGACATGCGTCACTATGGCTGTGGAGCAGCCGCAATGTGTCGCCCCCCTTCAGGTATCCTAGAATTAGCACAACAGACATCAGACAGTCTCTAGTGACATTTTACTGCATCATCGAAACAGGCCATTTGTTGGCTATAACTGGTATCAGAACATGGGTAATCATAATAGCACAGATGATATGCTTCATAGTAATGACAGGCACAGCTCTTGAGACTTTTACTCAGTGGATGGAAAAGCGCATTGTTTTTTTTTTTTGGAATGAGGTTGCTTTGTTTACATGGCAACAGTGGACCTGCTTCTTGTTTACGTTTGTCATCAATCTGAGAAAGGACACAAATTTATAAAAACAATGTGACAAAGGTGACCTGAACTGATTAACCTTGACTGCACCTCACACAGACAGATATATAAATGTGATTTACCTACAAGGGACTGAAGCTGTTATATCCATCTGTCCTCTCTTCAAATCCACCAGACTACTTGATTAAAAACTGTAAATTTACCTCGCAGAACATGTCAGTTGCTGGTCTATGCTGCCTCAATGGGTTAGTTTATTTGTAACTTTGGTGTTAACGTATTAGTACATCTTGATAGACCAGACCGGACTAGAGCCCCTGGGCAGACAGTTGAGAACAGTCCGATATATTCAACCTATCAACCTGTCAGCAAGCCTGTCAGTGCTGCCCACAGGGCCTTCTCGGATCTTTGTTTTTCTGCTGGTGCTGCTTAGGTTGTTGTACATATCATTTTAAAGTGATCATATACCCAGTGTGCAAATTCTGGGTAGCGGTGGGGGGACTCCATTTCTCTGTTCAGCAAAATGACAAAATAGCATCCCAGTTATTAACCTGTCATCCCTCCTCATCCCCCCTGAGATGTGAGGGTCCTATATGGACTCAGACCTATAAGTAATACATTACAAAGAATTGTGTTTCTATTTTAAACAGCACAGCACTTCTAGCCTTTACAGCTCAAGCGGCCCATGAAACTCACAGACCAATTGGAAGCATTGTTGATCACTCATGTGATGCTACTCAGACAATAAAATCTTTGTGTGGCGTGAGGCCTTGTAATTTGAGTCAGATACACATAGACGAGGATGAGCTGACAGAAAAAGACAGAAAATATAGAAATTGAAAGAATGGACTAAATTATTCCCATGTTTATTTGCCAGGTCCCCAGTGTGTTAATGCCTTAACACAAGTGCTAATTAGCATAATTACAAGTCTGCATTTTTAACATTTGCAATCTGATTTTCTCTCTAACATCAGTAGCCAAAAAGGGGCATCACATGTTGCTGAAATACCTCTTTGACCATTCTCAGTTTTCTGACAGAACAATCAGTTGTCAAACTTGCCTTGAGCTACTCCACCTCCAGAGCAGATGGGAGCAACACTCCAGAGAGTCTGCTGGAAGGCTGCATTAACAATCAGGCTGTCACTCAAGCTTTTGTTGTCAAATACAGAGCCAAAGGACAGGTGCTGGGAAGAAACAAAATGGTAATAGCAAAAATGGGCTCATCAACAATGAATACAGCTCCTGATTTTTACTACTACAGGAGTTATTATCCCAAACAATTATGCTAAACAACTCATCAGAGGCAAAGAGAACATAGATTGTAGACAACTGAAGAACGTAAAAAGAAATTAAATCAATGACATAGAAAGGGTAGTTTCTCATTCAAAGATCAGACAAAAGATGGAGGAGAAATGCAGTAGAAAAGAACACGCATTCAATTCAGCAACTTCAAATGTTTAATTATTAGTCTGACGTCTGTTCTTTAAATGAATAACATGGTAAGGGTGCCATTTAAAATAGTCTGAAATATGTGAAGCAGATTTTTTGTCATCAAGGCATCAAAAAGTCTTTACTGACTTACCAGATATCTCTCTGAGGACACATTAACCAATATCAGGTCATCGCCAACACGCACTTTCTCACCCTCTGACCTCTGTCTGGATGCTGGGTGGACGGTCCACCAACATGCCTCACCTGAACCACAAAACAAAAAAAAAAATTATAAACCAAATTATATTACAACTATAGAAAACCAATCAATCAACTCAACAACAAAAAATGTTTAGAGGAGGGCCAACAGTAAAATACCTGCTTTATCCTCTTGCAGACCAACATCAAAAGCCAGTTTGTCAGTGGAAGACTGAGATGAAGACAAGCAGCTGAGATACTAGGAGTTAAATGAACAGTTGAAACATGAGCAAAAGGTTCCTTTTAAAGTTGATGAAACTATTTGCCATATGTTGGTGGTAAAAATAAGACTGATACCATTTGATTTATCTCTGCATTATATCAAGATAACTCACCATGCCACTGTACGAGTGTAGAAACAACACTGCCTGGCCATAAAGAAGGGTGCGATGGCTTCCTCCACCTTCCACCTGTGAATCAGATTGTATTATAGAACTCGTAGTGTGAGGAATCCAAATAGCAGTAGTGTGACAAGTTAATCGGTTCAAAAAGAAATAAATAGGAACAACATCAGTTCAAACAATGGCAAGAAATTGAGCAGAATATTGGGAACAAACAATCTTAAAACATTTGCTTCATATTGTTTGCTTGAGATTATGTCAACACCAGCTGTTCCAATTTTATGAAGGCTTATAAGCATTATAAGATAATGTTAACCCTGTTGCTCCAGATGAATGAATACAGTCCAAATCCCCCTCAATATAGTGTCAGATTAAATCACTATCTTTAGTGTAGTCAACGTATATTTGACTCTCAAGTTTGTATATCTTGATCAAATTTAAATTAAAATATGAATGTAACAATGACATTGATTTATAGCAAATAACATCTGTTCATAAAGTGTTGAGATGCACTGGGAGACAAGAAGAGAAGACTCGCACCTCTGCAGCAAGGTGCTTGCTGTGGGTCAGCATCTCCTGCAGGGCTCTAACAGAGAGGCACTGGGCCAAGACAAAGCCACATACAGACAGGTCTGGTGGAACATTCTGTCAGAAAATAAAGAGACAACAGAGCAGGTGTCTGTGACGTAGCTGCATATCTGTCTACTTCCTCCAGGTAACAAAGCAACTAGCAGAGATGAGGACCACAGCATTATTTGTGAAAAAAGGGAAAATAACAAAATAAGAAAATGAATTAATTATAAAATAAAGAGGTGCTGAGAAAAGGGACGATAAATAAATGAGACATAATATACAATAATACATGTGTTAGGTTATTACTTCAGAGGTCACTTAGAGGGAGGAAACAATATCAAAATATACAAAACTTGATCACTATATCTTGATGTAAACATACAGAAGTCTTTCCTTACAGGTTAAACATTCACACACTTTTTTCATGAATTATTTGCTCATTTTACACATCCCTCTTCATTGCTTTGATTTTGATGAAGTGCAAGGATAACTGACAAATGGACTGCTCTGGCAGTGAGAAAATACTGGGAAATCTTTAAAATGGAGCTCTTTACTTTGCAGTTTGAGGTGGACTCAAGCCTGCAGAGTCTGCTGCCAAATCCCTCCGCAGCAAGGCACAGCTTCACATGTTCCTCCTGGGAGGTGAAGATACTCTGCAAAACCACATCATCTCCCTGAAAACAATAATATATTCATCGTGTGAGTGCAAATTAAGATTCAACTTATTTGTTTGTGAGGGACAAATCAATAATAAATCTTTATCATAACAAAAAATTATCTGAGCATTTTGTGCACCCTCTGAAATGTGTTTAGGCCAAGAGACAAAAACCCTCTATTTAATATCCTATTAATAGAATCCTTTTAGGGAAGACAGCAGTGTCTTTGGGTCTTTGGTGACCCATTCATTGCTAGCATGAATTCAGCCTTCATCAAACAGCCCACAAAAAATTTAGAAATAAGTGACAGAAACACTGAGCAAATTACATGAAATGGGAAGAAAATGTGTCACTGAAGGTTTTACTGCACAGAGTTATATGTCTTCTCTTGTCAAACATTCTAGCTGATAATGTCATGTTAATCTCAGGAGACACATTAGACCAAACATCTTTGGCAGTTTATTCAAAAGTTGAATACCTATCCTAAATGGATTCACTCAGGGATTTGAATGGATACGGATTGAATAAGCATAATTGAAATGCTCCATAAGAGATAGCATCTTCCGCACTAATGTCTCTCAAATTAATTCTTGTGCCCTTACATTATCAGCTTCAGGGCACAATAAATGTAAGTATAAACCCATGGTCTAGTCCTACTGTAGATGCATTTACAGTAAATCTGTGTCACCTAAAATGTATCTTATCTTAAGTCAAATGCCAAATGGACCACGTCAAAGGAATTAGGCTTTTCACGTCTATTTAAGGAACTGCAGAGAAGGACAACAGACGACAGGTCTCCAAAGTACAGCCAGGACTACCAACACCTCTTCGTACCCGGGCTGCATACCTCCATATTGGGAAGATACTGCACAATGTGACCCCTGATTCACCCTGCTGTCCACTTCTCATATCAGCAGTACTCTGCACTCAGTCAAACACACTGTCCAAGTCTGAGGCACAGTGTGGAATTCAGATGGCTAGAGGACTCGGCTCCTCTTTGGGGTAAATATGGCAAGTAAATATGAAATAAGCCACAAAACGTCATCCAAATGTCCTAAAAGCCCTGGCAATTTTAAATACATGTTCATTCATTCAGATTTAATAGTTACGGTGATCTGTGTAGTCTAATATTATACACCTCAGTGTTTCCCACAGTGTTTTATTGTGCGGAGGTGGACAACCTTTCCTCTAACAGCGATGGCCAAAGCTAACACTATGGCAAGTGAATACACTTTTATGACAAAAAGCAACGACCCGTCAAGTCATTTGCTAACTAAACTGACCATGAAACAAGATTCATTAGGATCTGGGTGGCTTCCAACCTCAGCTGAACAATTTCCTGGGGGAAACCCTGCATTTAATGTAATAATGTGTGACACAGATATCGACAGTGTACTTTCATACTGTGGATCAATTTACGAATGTGAGCACTGGGTTCAGTAACCTTCTCCATTACTGCCTGTGTGTGACCATGTGTATTTGTCTCATATCCACACCAGACACTTTCACTGTGACATGCCCTTATCAAGGGTCAAAGATAACAAGCTGTGAGACAACTTACAACCCGGGAGCAATGATAGCATCTTGCAGTGAGGATGAAAAAAAGCCATTTGTCTTCCTATACCATCAGTGACTAAAACTAAACAAAGTGACCGTGATATAACAAGAATGCTGCTGGAAGCTATGCGGTAAACAAGCACGTTACGTATTACTTAAATCAGTTGTAAATGTTATTATTTAATGCATTTTATGTTAGTTATACTTGAAATATTTTTTGATAATAATCTACCATCTTTATAAAAAGAAATATAGCATAATGAAATGAGCTCATTTTAATTAACAACCTTGGGTGATGCATGGCCCTTACATGATTTATGATAGACCAGCTTAATATTAAACTAGCTGTGATAATGTTAATTTACTGCAGTATGTCACTACAAAGTTGCCAGTATTAAAACTGAGGTTACAGAATAATAATGGATGATAACCTTAAGCTAATTTACACTTATGCAACATATTTAACAAAGTAAGTTACCCTTATTCAGATTTAGTTAGCAGACTTGTTAGCTACAAGACAAAAGCTGAATGAAAACACATTTTTAACATCAGTTGCTCAAGAAATATATGTTATGAGAGGTTGACTGGCTGCCTTCAGAAGAGCAATGTCAGAACGTTAACTAACCTTAAACTGGCTAATTGTTGATACCCTTGGAGCTAGCTACGTTAGCTTATCTTGCCAAGCACTGACCAAATATTAGTTTCGAAAGTTCATGACTCACCATTCGTAGAAACTGAAATTCGTCATCGCTCTCTCCAGCATCAGTCATTATTTGAACCAAATAAGCTGCATTAGCACAGACGTGGGCAATATTGGTGCCACAGTGGGAGACAGTGGCAGACTGCAGGAGCAGGAGAAGAAGGTAAGCAGACGTTAACGTGTGGGCGGAGTTAAGATAAGGGCGTTCATTTTGTTTTTTAAATCACAGCAGCTATTTTGGCGGGAGTTTTAATGTAAAGCACATAACGAGTTTTGGTGCTAGTATCTATGTCAACCCATAGCTATTCACTTATATACCAGGTAATGCTATATGAGTACTCTCTCTTTATCTGAGAAGGATAAAGGTCTGGGCCTGCAGTCGAAGGTACATTTCTACAATGTTGTCACTGTTTATTAGCTAACATTAGCATCTGACCATGCAAGATGATAGGGATGCTAACTGACACATCCTTTCTCTTTGTAAGACCTAAACAGGGCAGCACTAATAAAATATGTGTATTTAATTATTAAAATGTATATTTTACTGCTTGGTAATTGAGTGTAATTTCAGAATGCTCCAAATAATTTAATCATACTTCCATTTTTGCTCCAGTTGACCACACAGTGCTGTACTTTAATGCTTTATTGTATTGAACTGCTTCGTTCAAGCCCACTTAAATGTGTTGAGTAGTACATTTCAGTAGATACCAGATAGAACGCTCTCTAGCAGAATTTCAGATGCAATGGTCCAAAATTTAATTGACGGGAAGTTAACCAACTCAACACAGTCTCAGTTTTCCCCATAATTTATATGAAATTGCACTTTTTTTTTGCAGGAAACATCTTGATGTTAATGGTAAAATTATCAATAAAATAAAAAGCAAATTTGCTATGAAAAGTGTGGGTATTTCTGCTTGATTTTAATAACCCCTGCTAAAGTTTTCATCAGTTTATCCTGTTAAAATGTTTTACTTGACCCTTTCTTCTGGAAAACTAACAGATGGATTGTTTTGGATACTCCTGGTGCATGTGGATGGATTCCAAACTAATGCTTCTAGCAACCATCTGACATTTCTCAAGGCACACCACCACAACATACTGTAAGTTCCACTTGTACACATGCAAAGCTTCATTATCTCCATGGGATCCCTGTCCATTTTTGTTACATGACCTTTACCACACATGTACCAAATTTCCACAGAAGATGTTGCACACTGTAACAGGTTGATTGCAGTGACATTTGCTGACCACAGTCTCTACAGAGAGAGAAGTGGTTTGAATTTTGTGATTCATTGACCTGTTTTGTAATCCAATCCACTGGAGATTTCCTATATTTTTAGCCCTGAGTTGCAGTGGTCTATAAAAACTAAATCATTAACACATTGTTCCTTCCACCCAGTTCCACAATTTAATTTAATATGGCGAAGGAATAATTGCAGCCTCTGAAGATGACATTGCAGACGTCACTTTTTTCTACAAAGTCTGAACTACTTTACCAAGTTATATATTTTTCATTAGGTTAACTTTTCTCTCTGGCCAAGCATATTGAAGTACTTCTTATCTTGTAAAACTGAAAGTGTAATTCTCCTTTTACTGCCAATAGAACTCACACAACCCATCTCATCAGTATTATGTTCCAGTCTGTACTGTATTATTGAATTGTTACATGATCAACCCCTCAATAATTTTCAGAATTTTGCGCATAGAAACTCGGTCATTAATGAAAAGATAAGTTTGTTGTCCTGATATTTTTACAACCCACAGTAATGGGGCTTTTGTTTACATGTGGATTAAGGCTTAAAATAAATTTCAATCGACTGACAAATTGCAAAGACACACATAGTACAAACAAGGATTTATCAGGTTGAAATACGCGTTTGAATTAGTCCCAAACAGTTTATTTAATTAATCCATATAACCTCAAGTACAAAGTTTAACTAATTGACTTGATTGCTGAGCCAGCAAATTTCTTCAAGGTGTCAGTACTGCCTGAGTATCTTTATTTCCCTACTAAAATCAACAAATCAAACCCTTCACTAAAAATGAGAACATCTCTGGCACCTATAGCGTGATGTCTAAGGTGGACTGCTTGCATTTAAATAGAGTATTAAATTAACAACACACTCCAGTGCCTTGCCTTCGGTTTATGTGAAGTGGCCGAAGATCTTCCAAACAGAAAATCCCGTTACTTTAACAACTTCCACTGTGTTTTCTGGCATGTTTCAAAATTGCCAGTGGCTGTGAAATCAAGATCACAAAATGTCTGATTTTTCATTCTTTTTCATTAAGATTACATGAAGGTTGTTTTAAAATAAAATAATTTGAGACAGAATCAGGTGTTATTAGCATACAACACTAGCAGAGTTTGGTTAAATCATTACCACTAATATATACCTAAAATACTCAATTTATGACATTATGGAAATTATTTGTATCTGTTTCTTCATTTTATGTTCAAATAGTATAGAAAAGACCGTATAAAAAGGCTAAAATAAACAGTACCAACAAAGGAGAACAGGGAAATAACTCGATTAATAAGTTAATATTTTGAGTCAGTGAAGACATTAAAGTGGTACAACAAATGCCTAAATATAGAGTTACATAAGTGATGTGCTTCGAACTCAGCAAGAACAAGCACAATCATGAATACTCATCTCTAGAAACAGCTGGGAAAGGACAAATGAAGAAGACTGTCTGCAAAATAAATTTGGCAGCCAAAAGAAAAATATCTACATAAAGATGCTAGACATATATCAAATACATTTCATGTTTAATAAAGCAGTATGGTCAACAAGCTCCTTTGCATCTCTTGCAGATTACCTCATAAGGCTTTATTTTTAATCTAGTCCTGTTTTTACTAGCACCGATCAATGAGGATTTGATCTTTAGTGTTTCATTTGAGCCTTAGTTTATTATAAGTGTATTTATTTTAGGAGTTTATTGTACTGTCAGCGCACTTTAAAAGTGTTGCTGCCTGAGAAAATGTTTTATTATTTCTCATGAATACTGCACACTCAGTCTTCCGTGTTCTCTGCCTTGAAACAACTATACAATTGTAAACATTTACTTTTGCACTCATGTGGCTTCCCCACTTTCTCTCTGTTGGTACTGTATATTTTTGTCCTTTTTGGAACCCATTTTCTACACTGTTTATTGTTGAATGGCAGTGAGTCTAAAATTGCTTTTACAAACTGAAATTTACTTTAAAAATCTCAAAATGCCTTATCAGAAGACTGTATTCCCAATACAAAGGCCCTGTGGGGAAGTATGAAAACAATACATGGCATTGCTAAAAGAAAGACTTCTTTCATGTCTGATTTCTTCAATAGATGAGCACGAAACAGAAGGATCCTATTATGTAATCTGTATTTTCAAAAAGTAGATTTCTCTTCTAGCTTTGCCTTCATCACAGAACCCTAACTTTCTGCACCAAAACCTTAACACATACAATAAAGTGTACAATGCTTTGTTTCCATATAATCTGAACATGGCACTTTGAATTTGTTTAGGGGGCATCTTTAATCCAAGAGGACAAAGTAGTAGACACAATGCGCAGCATGATTGTAGACAGTCTAATGCTTCAGAAAACTACTCAACAAAAAAAACCTGGTATGGTCACAAACACATTTCATTCATCATATTTGATCCAACTTGCTTATAGATTCCATAAATTCATCAAAACATGTCAGGTTGGAGGTTGCGGGGAGTTAGGTAAACGGTCAGTAGATGAAAAGGTTTCTAGTGGGTTAAAGGTCGCTCTCTCCATAGAGGGCAGTGGAGAAGGCAGTGTAGTCCAATGCCCCTGGTGGTGCTCCAGGACCGGCGTATGGTGGCATCCTCATGATGCAATACTCTGCTTGTTCAGGGGGGAGTTCTCTCCTCAGCTCATCCACAAGTATGTAGGGCTGTGGTGATGGAAAGAAAATACAGTTCAGAGAGTAATCTTTTTTTTTTTTTTTTTTTAAAGCTCATGTACAAATTGTAGATCATAAATCAAGATGTCATGGCAAATACTTGGAAATAATGACTGGAACACAGAAGATTAGTGCTGGCTAAGAATATCTGCCCATATGCCAGTAAGTCACACCAACACACACAAATACCTTGTCAGTTGCCAGGATCCGGAAGGATGCCACAACTTGCTCGGCAGTGTCTGTGTCAGCGGTCTCTCTGGTCATGAAGTCAATGAAAGATTGGAAAGAGACGATTCCGGTCGCGTTGGGGTCTACCAGCATCATGATACGGGCAAACTCCACCTCTCCCTGAGAAGGGCATAGATGGAGAATGAGAGCTTCTACAGTGTGCAGCTCAGGCCACATTTTTCTGTCCTTGATCAAGCATAACAGAGCTGTTACTGAGCCCAACCTGAACTCGACAGGCATTTTGTTTTTTAACGTCCAAACCAAACTCCAGCCTGATTTAGTTCAAGCCACTGTTCAGACACGACAAACTGAAAACATGCAACTACTTGCAATGTGCCGGTCTAAAATCCAGCCAGTTTACATCAGACAAGTTGACCAGATGGTGTAACATCTCAATTCCAACTACCCTCTGTACCTCTCTGCTGTCTCAGAGCTTTTTCATGGCTGAATATAATTTGAATCCTTAAATTATGAATTATCGAATAAAAAAGTGAGTTTCTTGCTACATTTCTAGTATTGATGAAAAGGTGAAAATAAAAAGTGTGTGCCTATGAAGTGTGTGGCTGAGTGTAAGTGAGAGAGAGCCAGTGGCAGCAAGTGGCTGTGAATGTGAGTGGAGCAGAGGAAAAGCAGTGAAGTTTTCAGTTTAGCACTATAGACTTGTACAGTACACAGCAGATTACCATGAACATGCATTGTTCTACATTACTCTAACAGATATTTAAATATATTTAATATCTCTAATATAACTGGGTTCAGGTCAGATATGCATGCTCTAATTTTAATTACCATACCAAGTCATAACCCATAGAGATGAGACAGGCTCTGAAGTCATCTGTCTCCATTGCTCCATTCTTCTTCTACAGTTGGTATCCAAATTTCAGGTTCACCATACAAGAATCAAGAAGAAAAGTAGAGATAGAAATTACAGAGGCACATTAAATGTGTCATATAAATAACATGCTTGTCAACAGAGTTAAACATACATACACAATACTACAAGACCAAATTCTAAAAAGACTTTATCTGAAACTGACGAATAGATGTTTTTCAAAATGATAAAATAAATGGAGTATGAATGCTTTCAACTTTAAGCACTGGCTGGCTTTTCTGATAAGACATTAAAGATGCTGAAGATTTCATGATAAACGTGGTTTGAGAGTTTAAAAGCTCAAGAAAAAAGCAATTATAATGCTGCACATCTACTTGCATGCAGAGACGGTACACATTGAATTTTATACACAAAAAAAAGTCTTATCTGGTATTTAAGTACACAGCAATATTTTGCCACTTTGAAGTCTGTATTTGTCAGACTGTTACTCAGCATTGTTAAGCACAGTCCATCTGTGAAATTCCTACAGATATAGCTTGAATAAATTGAAACAGCATACTTGGTTAAGTCATCCATTTTTGTACTTTCATTAAAAGATTCTCACGAGTCATAAAATTAAGCTAAATACAGCCTAAAATTTCAGTGTTCAATAGCAGCTTCTGCATTATTTGTGGGAATCTGTGATAGCATGCGTAGAATTTCCATCCACCATTGCCGCCAGGAATCACTTCGGTCAGATGTAGGGTCAGTTGATGAATGCTGTCCCTGACTCTGGTAAGAATTCAGCATCTTCCACATTAAGAACTCTTTGTGCAGGACTTTTTGGTCAAAGTGCAATTCAGTTATAGAACTTTCTCTAAATGCAAGGCTACCTCCTCCATCCGTTCTGCTTTTGCTCTGACTGCTTTAGATCAGTCACTCAAATGGACAAAAAAAAGTAAAGTGAAATTGGTAGAGAGCTGTACCCTGTCGAAGTGGTTGAAAGAGGATCTGAACTCATTCATCTGCTGCTGGCTGATTCCTTTGGCATCTCGGGTCAAGATCTGGGTTTCAATCTCATTGATGGTTCGAGCAATGGTTGTGAGGAGCAGCTCCCACCCCACACGGATGTGCTGTCGATGTGGGGACAAAGCAGACGCACTGACACAGGGAAACCTGAACTTGAGCAGTATTGAATATTGAATGTTGTTTACATTACAGTATGTTACTGTAATTTTAGCAACTCTGACACATGAATGTCCTTTTATATCCTTCCTTTATGTGAATTTCAATATCCACTCAAATTCAATGAGTAGCTTAGTGTTTGCAAATGGTGTACACGCATGCACTGGGTACTCTGCATATTCTTATGACACTGTTTGCCATTGCTCTGTACCTCCATAGTGTAGTTTGTGTGTTTGTTATCGAACACCAGCGACTCTTGGATCAGCTGGTGGTCTCCCTCCAACTTGTCAATGTTTGGCTTGTATGCAACGATGACGTGCTCAAATTGCTTCAGTTGGGTCATCTGGTCCTCCAGGGTGCCTCCTATCTCCAGGGAGCAGCGCCCAATTTCCTGTAAGGATAACACGTAAGGTCAACTTCATTTTTGGAGTAATTTAGGTGATAGGAGCCTTGGTGGTCTTAAGATCAGATGTTTTTCAGGGAGTCATTTACCTGTGGCTAAGAGTAAATTCTGTCCGGACGTATAGAATTAGATGATGTGCATGATAATAATAATGATGTGCGTTATCCAATCATCATAATTATCAGGAAAGACACCATCATTGCCCCCCCCCATATGTTTAATGCATTTGAATATAATCATCTTCCATTCTAGGTCGTGATTTAATTAGATGGAGATAACTGTCGAACTGCTTCTGAAGCCTGTATGTCTAACCTCCATCCTGGCCTGTATCCAGGGTCCAATGAGATTAGCCTGGGCAGCAAACTGTCGTCTCAGCCTTTCGTGGGCGTGCTGGCGTGCCATCTCCTCCTGTAGGGCACCGTCTCTCTGAGGAACCAGCTTCTTCACCTAGAAAACACACCGACACATGCACACACAAAAGGGCTTATTTGTAAGCGTGTTAGGATGGCTGCTCATGAAAAGAGCCATTACATTAAAACAGAATGATGCCACTATTATAAGCTCGTGATGCTAACTGGGTGCTTCAACTCAGTTGTAAAACAATAGAGTAGCACTCCTTGTTCCCGTTTCATAATTAATGCTTTCCTATGACAGCCATTGTAGGAATAATGACTTTAAGCTGTAGTGTTTAAGCTGTAGCTACCTTATCCCACTTGTTGAGAAGCTCCTCGATTGTGATGGTGCTGTAGGGATTGATGATGTTGGCCTTGATCCCATAGCTCTGGGAAATTTTCTGCACCTCATTGTGGATTCCCATGATGGCCTGTCTCTCTGCATCTGCCTCAGGAAGGGTAGCTTTGAACTGCTCATGAGCTGAGATTAGACTCTGGAACATGAAATGGGAAGTCCTTAAATGTTATTACACTTTCAGTTTTGTCAAGAATGATAGCATTGTGGTTTTCTTTATTGATGGGACAGATCTACCAACATTACTCACCATGTAACATAAATTTACAGACAGGATTCATAATCTTGGAAAATTATGTGCAGATTAATCTGAACAGCAGCAACCCTGTGAAATAGTATTAGCAGTAGCTGAGTGAGTCTGCAGTGCTGTTAGTAACCGACCTGGACCTCCTCAGTAGTATGCACTATGAACATGTCCTGCAGATCCTCCATGGCTCCTTCCATCCAGTTGTTGAAAGGAGCTGATCTTTTGGCAAACTCCAAGAACAGCTGATCAATAGTCTCCAGCAGTTTATCTGTCCGCTGAGAGGATTACAAGATATCACATATCTGTTGTATTAAAATCCTGAAAAAAAAAACATAGCATCCAACATGTAGCTCATGATAAGGCTCCATCCTGGACTTAAGACTCATCGTTTTCATATCTCACAAATTATCCCAAAACAAACATCCCCTCTCTCTTTTCATGACTAACATCAGGCATGAATGGATCACTCAACAGGCCTAATAGGACAGGCCATGGGACCCAAGGAGTCAGAGCTTTCTATTTCGGGAGTTTTAACATTTCTCTGCACAGTCAAACATATGACAACAAAAGATACACAAAATGACCACAAAGACACACTTAAGTACAACCATGAGACACAGAGGGACCAAGTTGAGACACAAAAAGACTACAGAGACTCAAAGGCACCATGAAGAGACAATGACATACCACAATAAGAAACAAAGCTAACACAAGATACAAAACTACCACAGAGACAGAAAAGACTATAGAGACATAAAAGTAGCCCAAAAAGACACTGAAATACCACAAAGACACAAAAAGACAGCAGAGAATATCCCCAAAGTGACAACAAAGAGACAGCAAAGAAACAAAGATACCACGATGAGACACAAACATATCACAGACACACAGATATCATAGAGACACTAAACCACTACAAAAAGATAGAAACAGCTACAAAGACACAAAAGAAGGGTAAAACAAAGAGACACAAAACCACCAAAAAGAGACTTGCTTCCCTCAACTGGTGCGCTACTATAAAAAGGAGGGGTGAGGGGCCACTTCCATGTCTGTGCCCAGGGGCTGTTGTCTCATAATCTAGCTATGATCCCAGGGTGGATGGTATGGCCTTATTAACCCCCAGCTCTGGCTCAGTTGTTCCTGATAGTGTCCCTCCTCGTAGCAAGGAATGGCGGCGAGTGGAAGATGGACAGAAAACAGACCCCTGTCACTGTCATTCAGACTTAATCCTTGGCCCTTTTCCCGGGCCCTCACACATTTGCAGGTCTGGAATGGCCAGCATGGATCAGAGGAAGTGGCTAGTGGGCTTTCAGCCAGTCCCTTCATGGACAGGACTCTTACATCTATTTCTCCTTTATCCCCCTCTACCCTCCTATTTTACCATTCTATCTGGGTCAGGGAATTTAGAGGGGATCCAATTATCTCTCCTCATCAATCAGTTTTGTCTTCACTGTTTCAAATGTCTTTGACAGGCAGCTAAATTTGCTTACACTGACATTTTGATTAAGTTGGTCTTGGATGCAACGTCATTCTATTGGAGCTCATGTGGAACATTAGCACACTCTTGTGGGGAACTGCCACATCCTGTCATGTACAAACAAAATGATCCTTCAAGTGTTAGCGCACCCTTACAACCCTATCCCTATGATGAAGAAACATTTAAAGCATGTGAGAAAAAACAGGGATTTTAATGCTTTAAGTCATAAATTCACAGTCAATTTAATTTGAATGTTGCCCTCACCTCCAGTGACTCTCTTCTCTTCTGAGTCAGGGTTCCCAACTTGTCCCACAGGTCACAGATGCTTTGGCAGCGCTGGTTCACAGCAGCTACATCGTGGTAATCCAGCTCACTGAAAAAAACAAAAACAAAAACAAAAAAGCATGTCCTGCAGTTAATCTCAGTTGTCGAAAAGAGCTCTGAAGTGTTCCCCAAGCATCACGATGTTATTAAAAAATGTAAAGCTACTGATATCAATTAAGCAAGTCTGACACTGGCATAGCAATGAGTGGTTTAACTACATAAAGGTCAAAGACAAGAAAGAAACTTTAAATTAATTGCCGATGAAACATTGTGAAATGAAACGTGCAATTGTACTGAATGTTTAGGAAATCAGATGCAAAAGAGGCCTGAAAATGACTGTTATGACTTGTCAAATCCCTCCCCAACCTGGGTGTTTATATTCCTTTAAACCAGTCAAACATCAAAATCCAGCAACAGGGTGTCTGCATCCCCACCAGATTAGGGTAATTTGCCAACTTTTACAGAGCAATTAACTGGCTCAGAGGTTGTTTGCCACAGCGATGGTGAAAACATTTACACACAGGAGGGACCGTGTTTTTTTATTAAAATTTCAGAACACGCAACTTGAACACAGACATCAGTACATTTTAGTAAACTGCAGGGAGTACAGCTGCCTTCATCTGCTTCAAGTTGAAGACTTGGTGTCCTGTTAAGCTTTGGTATAGTACTGAGGCTGTTGATAGACTTCGTCACTGGGAAGCTCCTGGGTCCGAGTAGGGACGGTTGACTGTTGAGCTACAGGATAGTAGTATCTCTCATATTGGACTTCACCATAGTCGTCACCGCCTCTCTCGTAGTCTGACTGGAAGCGCGACAGTGTGCCAGTAGGAAGCTGACCAGTCAAGAAGTGATGGTAGAAGTAGTTTTGTCCCACTGGTTCCAGTTCCTCGGAAACTGGCTGCCTGGGGCCTTCAGACGTGGACAAAGCAGACAGCTCCTTAGCTCCCAGTGGAGAAGCAGCATAGGGAGGCAGGGGCAGAAAACCTTGTTCTTCCATTTCCCTCTCTTCATTTCCATTCTCAGAGATGAATACATAGTTATGCAACTCACCAGCCAGGTAGGTCGGTCCTGGATATGGACCAGGTGGTGGCGATGGGGGCACAAAATTTGGCTCTTCAGTTTCCATTTCTGAACTACCTTGCCCCAAGATGCTTGTATACCTTTCAAGCTCACCTGCCTGATAGGAGGATGGAGGGGGAGGAAGGCCAATGTCAGACATGGGTTGAGATGTTTTGGACGTGGCATAGGCAGTTGTTGATGCTGCCACAGGAGCAGTGTTCCATGAAGCCATGCTGGACACACCTGGAGTAGGGCTTGCTGGATAGGATTCAGGTCTAGTATACACTTGTGCCTTCTCTGGCTCATACAGGAAGGAGACAGCAGGGTCATTCATATCGGAAGGCTGAGCAGGAAAACTTTGGGATGAACCATAATCAAATCCAGGAGATGCCTCCATGCTAGTGTAACTGCCTTCATTAGAATCATGCTGGCTCCAGCCTAGGAGAGACAACTTGTGGTGAGTTGAATAAGCTAAGAAAGCATGTGATAAAGTATATTTATAGTTGCAGTGAAGTGATAGTTTTACCATTTTTAATAGGATAGCAATGGACATTCCAGCTTATCAGTGCAAAGAGAAGCAGCTGACTGTAAGAGAAAACAGCATGGTCAAATACTTGCATAAAAATTAAACCATTAATGGAAAATGAACAGGCCAAAATAATAATTTAAAAGCACATACCTTGTAGGAAACCACATGGCCATTTTGCATGTCAGCTGAAATGATATCTTCCTCACTGTGCTGAGCACTAGTTAAATATGAAACAGGAACTACTTCCTCTGTGGCCAATCCCAGAAGCTAACGATGGACAGGTGTTCATCACTGACTCCTGATTGAAAATGTCAGCATGCCTGTAAGCCACACCCTCCATCCTGCTAATCTGTAACTGAGAAGAGGGTGGTTGTATCCAAATATCCAGACTTCACTGGTCTTGTTGACTTGCAAACTTGCAGGGGCGTGCGTAGGGAGTCCGCGAGTTGAAGGCTGTCCAAAACCCACAAATTATTCAGTCCACAAAGGCCCTCAAAAGGACTTTTTGCAGACTCCACTTGGAGTGCAGAGTTCAACAGACTGCACTGATTTAATTACCCCCAAGTCTAGAAATAATATTCAACCACATTGTGACACAGAATTATTTAAAAGTATGGACTGTAGAGGTAAAAAAATACAATAAATGTATCATTTATTCTAATAAAAGGCCGTATGCACTTTACATTAACATAGGCCTGTCTGCCAGTGGCACATATCAGCCTTGCGGTCTCGCAGACTTGAAGTGTTGGCAGTGAACACACCACAGAACGTACAACTGAAGTCCGCAAGGGCTCAGTCTGCAAGTAAAGCTGGTGGAGATTTGGATGCAGACAATTTATTTTTCCTTCTTCCACTTTCAATTGTGAACTAAGAGATCAGAGTTTTTGATACTATTTAACTAATGCAGAATCTAGTTGTGTTGTGCAGATGTGCTTTCTATAATTGCAGCTGCCATTTATACAGTGGGCAAAGCCAAAAAGCTATTAAAATAATACATAACAAAAACAGGAAACACGATTCAATCAGTTGGTTTTCCTATTAGTCCACCACCACCACCCACTCGTGATGTTGTGTTTGGCAGGAGGAGACAAAATACTCCAGGGCCTCCATGACACATGACTGCAAACGTCTGCTAAGGGGAATGCGTACTTAAGTTCCTGAGCAATGGCGGCAATCTGCTCCACTCTGTCCTGGTGAGCTGCCAAGTCGCTCTCGAAGGCCTCGTGTTTTCGAAGCAATGCTCTGATTTCTGTCAGGGTGGCTGTTTCATAGTCCTTCTGGGAGAGGATCAGTTCTTTACCTGTATAACACATACAAACACAGAGAGAGAGGAATGAGGTACAAAAATATGATTGGCAGGTTCGATCTAAACACTGGCCTTATTTGGTCATTGCTGATATACAAAACAACCTGTTACAGTCCACTACAGGCTGATTACATTGGACAGACTATTAAACTTCGATCAAATCCCTGCAGTTAAAGGAAACACTTGAATACTGAACAGCTGGAAGAGAAGCAGGAATACAGATGCCTATAAATAGGCTCAGATGTCAAGATAGACAGATAAACAGCCATATCTATGAACATACTGTTGCAGTGTGAGTTGCATGGAAAACAGTTAAAAAGCCAAACCAAAACTGACCGCTGGCCCAGCTCTCATGATTGGTTGCTTTCTGGCGAAACTTTTCAGCCAGGTGGTCCAGCCTCTCCAGCCTACGGATCTCTGTAAGGAGCCACTCCTCGTAGCCTTTCTCTGCCTGCTCCAGGCCCTGCCATGCACTTGCTATGTCCTGAATGAAAAATCACAGTTTGACCTTACTTACTGAAGGTGTATTGATTCCACCTGGGCAAATCCATACATTTTTAATCAATACCTTATTTATTTGAAGTTATTTGAAGGTGGAAAGAAGTGTCAACAAATCACCCTTATTGGTAGAATCCTAACCTCTAAAGCATGTGCCATGAGAATTGATATAATCAGAGGTCACACAATCATGAACACTGACTTACAGACACCATCTTCCCTTCAGAGGGCATGAAGGCAGGGCGATTGCTGATACGCAACTTGGTCTGCAGGGTGTTGAAGTTAATTTCCAGCTGGCACTTCTCCTGCACCTTCGGGGGCTTGTGCTGGCGTCTGTAGTCCCTGAAGTCCTCCAGTTTCCGCTGCATCTCCACCATGGTCTTCTCAGGGGTCCGGTTCTCGAGCCAGGGAGTGGTACGGTGGGTCCACTCCAGCAGCTGGGATTCAGAAAAGACAAGATGGGAGTGAGGGGAAAGAGGCAAGAGAGCTCCATGTGAAGATAGCAGTGTGTTGGGAAGGCTGATTTTTCTTCATCAGATATTTTTCGTCTGGACTTTTACTTTGAACTTATTTAATATAACAAGCAGAGAAAAAAGATTAATGTAATTTATATCCATTATCCATTAATATTTTAAGGAAATGTAAAAAAAATACTTTACCTCACTTGCCAGTCTCTCATACTCTTCCATCATTTTCTCATTCTCTTGGTTTACACCAAGCACCTTACAGATCCTGTTGGCAGCCGTCTCTGCCTGAGAGCACAGGGCACGAGAATATTGTAATTACAAGAGCAAAGTAACACAGTGGGCCATGCTCCCATCGTTCCTTCCAATACCTCTAAAAACGTCATCCTCATGATAGATTTGTTGCTCAGAAAATCAGACTTTTCTTTAAATATTCATTTGTAAGGGATGAAGTTAAACCACTTTACCTGCTCGGCTCCAGCAAAAGCGTGGTAAAAGCAGGACACATAGGTCATGATAGCTCTTTCATCTGGCTTAGGGGTGTTGATGATATCTGTGGCATCGAGATGGAGGAAAAGTCAAGGTGGCGAAAAGGATGAAAAAAGTGAAAAATAACTCTGAAGAATGAAGGAAGCACAGTGAACGTCATATCGCAAACACATATTTCTAAGAACGGTTTCATTTAACTCAAATGGCGTACATCTGCTTCATCAAACATTACCTTCTGCATCCAGCATTTTGGGAATGTCCAGGTGTTTCTCCGCTATGTCGAACGCCAGGTTCAGGTTCCCCATCGGATCATCCTAAATAAAGAAACACAATTCTACATCACTGAACAGCAATGCTGGACTTAAAATGCCACTGTGCTGACCTCCCTGCTATGGTGGACACATCATACTCCCTGTTGGCCTACTCTACTGGCACTCCTTTTAGGTTTATATTCTTAATTATTATATATTAGCAGCTTCCCATGTTTAGGACTGCAACTTGAAACAGTCTCACTCTCAAATCCATTTACATTGCTTACTTTTTGTATAGCTTTTAACTACAGATTACATTAAATGATTACAACTATTGATTTTTTTTTTTTAATCAAGCAATGGATCTGTTAGTCAAAAGTGATGTATTTTAAAAGAGCGATGACGAGAAAGGGAAGCAATTCTTCACATTAATGAATCCACAAAAATAACTGACATATACTATACTATTATGATAAACTGTCATAAATTAATCAGATAGTAAATGAATCGACTAATAGATTACACAAGAAAAGCAATTTACCCCTACAATACACATCATGTATCTCTTGAAAATGACAGATATAATCAATGAAATTAGCTTTTATCACACAAATGACTCTGAGGGGAGAAACCGAGTGTGGGAGTGGTGCATTAGGCTAACAGCTGACAGTGAACCCTTCCCTGCTAATGGGGCAGTCAGTGAGGTGAGTGAGTACAGTGGGGTAAACGGATCATGCTATCATGCTGCTGCTATTGTCCCTATCTCTGTACCACTGTTCTATAACGGTGGGGGGGCTGGGGGCCGGCACACTACATGACAGGGCCAGCTGCTCACAGATCCAGTGCAGGACAGATAGATGGATGGATACGGTGGTAAATTGATGACGGGATGGAGCAATAGACGGATGGATAGCAGGATACCCCCAAGGCCTCTGTGTGCACGCCCCTGACCAGAGCTGTCTCAGCCGGCTATAAAACTGCAGGCTTAACCAACACGCTCACCTGGAGCCAGTCTCAACAGCTGCCTGGCATACGATGCAACTGTCTCCTGGCAGCATGAGCAGAACTGAAGAGTGGCTAAATGTGTCAACATCTATGACAAACAGACTGAGAAATAGATTTGGTAGCCTCCTAATTATGAAAGTCAGCACCAGTCTTGCAATAATCTTGAAGTGTTGACAACTTAATATCACAATAATCATTTCATCAGACATCTTGCCGGCTTTTCATGATGACCAGCAGCCTAACTGAGGAACACTACGTCACAGTATGGACAATACCAAAGGTAAAGCTAAGCCTGAGCTCAGCAGGGACTAAGCTCATGTTTCTCTGGCTATTCAGGGTCATCGCCAAGTCAGGCCACTGAGTTGTGTGCTGAGAAGTGAGCGCTTCTGTTTCCAAAACAAATGGAAATGTCACTCTTCGTAACCAGCCATGGTGTTCCCCTACTATCCATGCCTAGTGTTAGGCCAAATGTGGCCTGGGTAGTGTCAAATTTTATATTTGAGCTCAGCAATCTGGTGTCCTCTCGGATACACTGTCTGAATTTTTTGGCAATAGACAATTTGTTTCCAATATTTGCTTCATGAAGTCATTGGATAAAATTACCATAAATCTTTATGGATAAAATCTCTGTTGGTTTTCACTCAGAAACAGACTCAGCACAGCAGCCACAGCTTTCTCATTTGGATAAGAGAGCACCTTCTTCCAATAGAGAAAAAGGTGCCTTACTTGTGTATTATTGTCTTAGTAGACACAGGAGGGCTGTGAGCTGTGCTCTCAAAATACACAGTGCAGCTCACTGAGGCCCTCACCTGGTTATACACTAACACTGACAGTAAATACCCAGTACATTTAAATAAGCTTTGGGTTTTCTGTTTGACCTGAAAAACACCTAATCTCGAGTAGCATGCACACAAAGAAAAAGCTGGATGAGGAACTCAGTATTCATTGGTCATATGTATCACCTCAGGTTTGTGTCATACAATAGAGGCCACATATCTCCACTATTAAATCCACTGTTGTAATGGGCACAGTGGGGGCGCACAAACAGACTTAAAAACTGAAGCAACCCTCTCTTTTATGCTAATTATGCTGAAATTATGCACCTAGTAAGCTGCTTTTGTTATGAATAATGAAGAATGAGGTGAAACTAATTGCATGCACTTCCAATAAAAAAGAAATATTCAAGAAGTGGAGAAGAAACACATCCACCGATTAAAGCAGCATTACATCCATTAGCCAATTAACACACACATTTACCTTGATTCAACTCAAACCATTTAGCTGTTATGGTCCTATGAAATGCCACATATTTCTGGTGTATGCCATAAAAAGCACCAACAGTCCCAACAAATGACCTCTATCGCAAACTTCAATACGTCATTTCGGGATCAAACTCTACCCTATAGGAAACCAGATGAGCTCTCAGTAACTCTTAAAACTCTCAAAAACATAGGCTACACCTGCAGCCCTAGATACTAACGCAATCAACATGTCACAAAAAGAGGCCCAGAGGACTCTTATTCTACGCTAAACATGTAACAGTCTTCATCAGTCATGGTTTGACAGGAGTGTTAATTTGGTGGAATTCAGTCTGTTAGTGTTGGGGTGGGGGGCTGAAACACAGCATCCTGGTTACAGGTGAAACCACACGACACCTTGTTGAGCTTAGAGTAGTCGAGGAGGTCGGGTCTGTGTCTATGAATCAGGGCGCAGAAGGCCAGGCCATCCTTCCAGCTTCACCAGCCAATGAGCAGAGAGAACCAACATGTCAGTTCAAACATGCTAACCTAACTCAGAGATGACATTGTTGGAGACCAATGGAGGTTTTGTCTTGTTTAAACTGACATAATGCTATCAGATTAACTAATTCACTATACAGACCCTACATTACTGTGATATGTGTTGCTATAATACATTGTCTTGTATGTCCAAATCCTTAACACTTGCCTGACATGGAAGTTTTGAACGTTGACATTCCTGTAGGGGGCAGTCTTTCTCTGGCACCACAGGAGGAGACCCTCCTTGGCAGATGTTTCTGAGGAAAAGTGAGATCACAGACAGTAATCCTCTAATGCTGGGCATGTTACAGATTACTTTGCCTTCTAAAACCAAAATTACATTTTATTTCATTACATGTTGTCCTTCACCTTTTGTAGTAGTTCTATGTCTACATTCAGTGGACACAAGGTCAAAATATAAAATTAACTAGATTTGGTTTCTTTGGGTTCTGCGATCTCACCTTCCACAGAAATGTCCTGAATGGCGAAGCGGAGGATAATAGTCCAGATCATTCCAAGAGTCATCTTTACATTCCCGTCCACAATCTCTGAAAGACAAATGATGTGCGACAATCAGTTCTCATAAGAGCAAATATTAAAATCACCCATGTATGTGAGTTCAAATTGGACTACTGATGGTTTTTAGTCATGACAAATATGGAGGGAGGCTTCCGTACCTTCAGCTCCAATGGAGACCAGTTTCACTCCTTTGCTCGTGATGAAGTCCAAAGCTTTGTTGACGTTGGCAATCTTGTGAAACCGCATCTTCCCTCTGTCTGGCTTGGGTAACCTCTCTCCTGGAAACATTATGTGTCAGATATGTATGTTACTTTACATGTGTACTATTAATGATACAATTACATCACATGAAAAGCTAAATGAACCACAAAATGAATCCTACTATGATGAAAATGCTGCTAACAGTGAACAAAACGTGAATTTCATTGCTGAAAGGAACTAAGAAATCAAGAGGCTGTAAAAGAGATGACATCCTTTATTGATCTAACCTGAGATGACCTCCAGAAGCAGCATGAGTTTCAGTCCATTCCTGAAGTCCTCTTCAATATTTTCAATTTGAGTCCCAGCTTTCCTCAGGTGGGAGTTACACCAGGCTGTGAAGGTCTAACAGGTGAGGACATATGACTCAATAAAAACAGGATCTGATTTCATAGTAACAATAAAACATTTAATTTACAAGGCCCTTTTCTAAACAATGTTAGAGTGCTTTTGAAGGCAAAATGAAAATTGTTGACAGAGAATGATAAAACATTATACAACATGAAGCAAAAGGCTTTAAGAGGTAAAAGTGAATTCAGACCACAAACCCTGTACAAGCACATGAATAAATGATTTATTTTAAGAAGGATTTACAGTTATCAAAGAATGACAGTGAGTTAAAAATCTACCACTGAAACAAGTGACAACAAGCTTAAGATTTCTTGAAATAAGGTTTAAATTTAGCATTGACTAAAAACAAGTTTGTGATTGTGTCTTATATTGGGTATAATGACATATTTTGGCTAGAAATTAGACAGATGCACTTGTTAAGATGTTCTTGCAGAGGCTGACCCTTGGCCTTCAGCTTAGATTGTGGAAGAGCTAGCAAAGCTGAGGACCTCAGGTTGTGACCGGGCATGTATGGTGTCAGAAGAGCAGAGCTGTCACAGTACAAATAAATAGTTTTCAGTGCATGAATTTGTTATTTCTGCACTTCCTCTAATCTATAAGAATGCTTATGGCACATTCACGTTGAAGCAAACTGGACTTTAACTTAACTCTAAATCTCCTTTACATTATATGTGTCACAGTCTAAACATGATATTTCCCTGCAGAGAAGACCTAAACAAACTCAGGCAGCTAACAGCTTAACAAGTTCAGACTATGTAATCGATGTTAACCTCTTTGACCGCTGCTACATTTTCACATTAACCCTCAGTGGCCCATTAGTGTCCAATTTCTTCTCCTATAGCTCCACAGATAACAACCATCAGAACAAACAGTCTCCGTGCAGGGCAATGAAATACTGTAAATCAAGCTAAGATAGGATCATTGTCTTTCTCCTCCTATTTTTATAAAGTCTCTCAATAGCCAGCAGCAGAGTTCACAGGGGCTCATCGCCGCTCGGATGAAAGCTGGGAGCCGACCACAGAGCACATTCCGACCGATATAAGGTGTTAAATTTAGACCGCCCTGCTGTGGCTCACGATAAGGGACCAGGAGGAAAAACCGTCGAAACGTCTCACCGTGTCAAACATGAGCGAAAATGTCACGTGGATACAGGGAAAGTTTTCCCCTCACGTCACTTTCTGTCACCATTTCGCCACTTATGATGTGGTTAGTTACAGCTGCGTGCTGATGGCTTTCTCACAGTGCATGTAAGCTGCTCCTCCAGGTCGAGCTCATTGCTATGTGTAGGTATGAAGAGGTATGGGAGCACAGTTACAAATACATAATTTTAAACATTTATAAAGATATGCCGAGAGGATGATAAAAGGATCCTTCAGAATTAAAAAGGAAAGAAATAGGGGGGGAAAAAAAACGGGCCAAAAACCTTAGAACAGTTACTAGCAGTTAAAAGTAACCAGGAAACAGTGGAAGCTGGGCTGTCACGATTATCATGGCCAAAAAAATTCACCTTAATGATATGGAATCCAAAAATATCCTGCACTGGCAAGCTAACTTTCTGCATATAGAGGGCTTGTCTTGTCTCTTGAGTTAAATTTTGTGATCCACAAAAGACTTCTGGAGCTTTGTGCGCCCCAAGATCCCAAACTGATTTGAAAAGACATAATTTACAACCAAGACGAAATTATCACTGTAACTACCAAGCTAAAAGCATTAGTGTGCTCCCCACCTGAAGTGGCTGAGTGTGAATTATGGATTTTAGTGGCTTCTGGAGACTTTTTTTGTCTGTTTACATTTTAAAGTCCCAACATACTTGTTGAATAAACCTATTATTATAATATTACAAGGTTTAGAACATGGGCCATGAGATTTCACACTGAGTGAGTCCTCAGGGTGTATGTGACATTGAACTGCTGCCCTCCTTGTTCAAAAACATGGCCCGCTGGTCCTCCAAATTTGACCCAGCCACAGTCGGAGAACCCTGCTGCCCACTTTCCAAGCCCCCCCACACTCCACCCCGCCCGGCCCAGCCCAACCCGGCCCGCCTTCCTCTCCAGCACCACTGACCAGTGACGACTGAAGCTAAAAATATTCCCAGAACTGAGTCACTGAGCTGGTCGATGCCTTTGGGGCCTCACTAGGTCAGAGACCGGCAGGCTGTGATGCAAAATAAATGAGAAAGGAATATTTAAAGAGAGACTTTTGACATTGTGTCTCCTATTTAACTTACATTAACATTAACAGATTTGGCTCAAGTCTGTAGCATGACTGGGCACTGAGGGCTTTTTTCAATCCCCTTGATAAACCTGTCTGAGTCAGGTAATAGATTAAAATAAGGCCAACACAAGTGCCATCCCGTTAACATTATCTGCTGAAGGAAGGCTACCACAGCTGTGAGTAGGATTTGAAATAAGCCCTCTGCCCCGTGGCTCGAGCTGGATGAGAGATTTAGGAAATTATTCGGAAAAAAGCAGCGCCTAATGGAGCGAACAAAAGCTGTGTGGCAACACAAGTGTTCACTGTGAATGTAAACAGGGGTGGAAGGTGGAAACAAGCTGGAGCAACGAAAGGAAACACTTTACATGTGTTACTGCCTGCAACCTTCATTTATCAATTCGGATCACTTTGAACAGCTGCTACCAGACCCAGACCACTCTCCGGTGAGCGCTTGTCAACTCCAAATTATAATAAGTGAAAAGATAAACACTAGAAACATAGCCGACTGTCTGTGTTGCTGTCTTGTGTTACCAAAAATACACAGTTTTGTCATCCCTGTGTGTGTGAGGTGGTGGTGGAGGGGGGTGTTAGACATTGGACCTGATGCACAACAGACCTGCAGTTTAAAACCCTAAAACCAACTGTGAGTGTGGGAGGCCGAGGCTATATAAAGTTGAGCTGGTTTGCCGGGAAACTATTTCTGCATGGTTTCTATAAACAAAAGAATTCCGCACCAAGGACACTGGATTAACCCTACTATAATGCCTTTTGGTCCCGAGGTTAAAATTAGACGCAGCGTCCATTCTAATCCCAAGAGCGTCATCATGTGTTAGGAGCATCTGTTGACAGCTCGCATTCCGCGCGTATCAGTGAAGAGGCAGCAGTCTGGAGAGCCGCTGGCGGGCAGAGCTATTGTTAGCTGGTACCCACCGCATCCGTCCGTCAAGCCTCCCACACCCGGAGCCCGACCGCGTCAAGAGAGCAGCCGCGGAACCGAACCACGCCGGGGAAAAGAGCGGTGCTGTCCTTCAAATTAAAACTACAGGCGAACCCTCCAAATGGTCACAACAAAAAAAGAAAGAAAAAAATGACCATTAATTTATCCACGTGTATGTTAAATCCTGGTATCTTCACTTTGTGATAATTAACTCCATTATAGAGAAACATAAAGGTGCAGTGTACCTAGCTGCTATCAGCTAACATTAGCTCGCTGACATTGAGCAACACTAGTTAATGTTATTGGTAGCCAGCTAGATGATATGATTCCAGAGAGTTAGCTCGAACTTTATATAGTCTGAAGTAATGTGAGAATTTTTTGTGTTTTTGATTTTTAGTTAATCGATAAAAAAGTTTTGGTGACAGCAATCAATAACAGAAGGTGCATATGTATGACCCGCCCTACCCTGCCTCTGATTGGCTTACTTTAATATTTTTACCATAACTCTCACCAATCGCACTGTTTATGCCTGAACCTGATCAATCCCAGCCAATACAGGCAACAAGTACTAGCCAATCATAGGCAGAGTACGGTAGGTCATGACTTCACCAGTCTGAATAAAAAGCGAATAATTCGTGGTTATTAAAGGTGTGTCTGAATAGATTTTGCGCTTCCCCTACACATACACGCACTATTAATAATTATAAAAAGTAAATGCTTAAAAGACAGTGAGACTGACTTCATTAACCCTCGCCACGTTTAAGCGCCTAACGTTCCAGAAAACATAGGCGTCATTGATTTTATTGTGAAACACTTAACCGGATGTTCCGCTCTCTATCAAAGTCGACTTGACGTTGACAGAGCTGTCTGAGACTCGTCAATTCACTGAGTACAAAGGATTTTTTATTTAATTTAATTTTTTTATAACTTTTGATGAGAAACGTGGTTACAAAGTTACATCTAGGATTCCATTATTTTGAAAGGTGTTATTTGGACTTACTTTCCTCTGCTGTTGTTCCCAGGCAGGGTCCAGCAGCATGTCCCTGTCCCACTCATCCTCCTGTAACATGTACTCTTCCTCATAGCCGTTGTCATAGTGCACCGTGGTCTCCACCTGGGTCATCATCATTGTGTCGATAGTTTACTCAACTGTGTGTTGTCGGACAGCTGGATCGACTGTAAAGCTAAGGATAGTTCTATGACTTTCTCTTTTTCCGAACTGCTGCTGCTGCTGCTTCTCTCTCACGCTTGCCCTTGTTCTCCCGACCTGACAGACGTCTGGCCCTGGTTGCCACAGATGAACAAGCGACGGTATCATTAGTACTGGAGAGCCACGTGACGCCTTCATACCTTCCCCCAAATTCCCCATCACACACACACACACACACACACACGCCCACACAAACTGCAGCAGGACAGTTTATTAACTTGAGATCAAGAAAATAGTCTTTATTGTAGAAAAAAAAAAACAAGCTCAGACTTTTATTTGAGACAAAATAAAACAACACAAAACTGGCTTGGGACATATAAATAAAATATTTCTTCCTTGGAAAACCTATTTATTCTTACTCTGAAAAGCACAGGTTACCACTGACAATGTTACAAACCCACCACATTCATTCACTCGAAAAACAAAAAACAAAACAAAACAAAAAAACACTGGGCATTTAAACCTGTCATGGCACAATGTAGTGTTATCCACGCTTCCATTTCCAAATGTTCATATTCTTTTGCTCCTCTGTTGTTCTGTCAGCTCGTGGTCATTTCAGTCCTTCACAACACTGTTATGAATGAGTTAAACATGAGTAACAGTAAATTTTATGTAGAGTCAGGTTGCATAGAACTGTGTCCAGGAGTCACATCTAATGCTCAAGTACAACAAAAACATAGTGTGACCTTTTGAATGAGTTTAAAAAAGACACTTTGAGGCACTGTGATATGTAGAAAATGTGCGGCATCTATCTAGACCTTAGCCAAGCATCAGTTCTGATGAGTTGCACAACTTACAGGGAATAAAGTGTGTTATTTTTCACCCAAAATCACTACCCTGGACTGTGGTCTGATTTTCCTTTTTTGGGGGGAAAGCTCAGGCCATTTTTATGTGCTGAGTCATTCCTACCATATGTAAATTAAGCAAATAGAGAAATTTTATGTGCCTCATATGAAAAAGTCACAATGAATAATAAGCCATTTTGCAACCCTGTTGTTTAAAATGTTAAGGAAAGTAAATTCTCAAAAACCACAGTCTGAAGTGCTCTGTCAAAGAAGTGAAAGCAATATGATTAATTAAAAAGGTGAACTGTGACTTGAAGGTCCAAAGAGACTGAGAGGAAGTTGGTTCCTCCTGAAAGATAACCTCACCACAGAGCAGAGTTCACACAGAGTTCAATGAAGGACACATGGGAGTGTTTCTCCAAATGATCCGACAACCTGAAGAACATGTTTTCTGTCCCAGCGACATTAATACTGTCCAAAGAGGCTTGACATTAACCCAAACAATTTCTGTGCTCAGAGCAGAACAGCTGGGAGGGGAAAAAAGGGGGGTGTTGTATCATCCATGTATCATCTGCAGCAGTGTTCTTTGGTCCTGGTGGTTCACAAGGAAGGAGGGGTGAGTGCAGAGAGATTTTCCTTTTTCCATCATTCAGTTTCATTTAGGCCACATGGTCGCCGCCACTCCTGGCCTCGTTCATGGATCCATTTGTTTGATACTAAAGAGAAAGAAATTATAAACTTAAATGTATAAATTCAAAAATCAGGTCTCACACTGACACTAGATGAAAATGCATTTAAATTGTCTCCAGCAGGAGATGTCCACTCAGGTAGTGAAGGATGGTTTTACTGGGAACCGGACAAAGAGGAGCTCACCCCACTTGTTGCCGACCAACACTGGACAAGCTGCGTGTCGGGTGCTGTAGTCTCCCTCCCCGCTGGCAAACAGATTGTACCAGAACACTGCAGTACCCTGGTGTAAACACAAACAACAGGCAGCAGAAGTTAGCAGTGGTGCTCCAGGAACGGCTGGTTAATGTCATGAGAGAATGTCATGTCTTTTAAATGAATTCCCAAAGTAAGATTCTGAAAAGTGTTTAAAAAAAAAACAAAAAAACATTCTTTCTGTGACAGGAATGAACAAATGGGCAGTTACTTAATACATATTGATTCACATGACATTCATTAAGCTATATGATATGATACATGTTGGAACATGAGGGTTTACCTTTTGGGGCCAAACTGCTGCACCGACGTCTGGGAATACTGTGGCTCCACCAGCTGCGACATCACTCATCTGGAACAGAGACAAAAAGGCAGAGAGAAGTCAAACTTTATCCATCTTGTCAATAATTCTGTCATTCTACTAACCTATTATGAAAGCTCAATGGTGATACCATTGCAATAGTAGGTGTAAGACTGATTACAGGTTGTAAAACACACGTTGAATTCTCTTTGCAAAGTAATGAACCATTTAATAATTGGACAATATTTTGTGGCACTGTTTACAGAATGCATCGCTGGTTCTATTTTTATCCCATCTTTCCTCATTCACGTAAATATAACATCCTCCTTATTGCATCAGCATAGCAAACATGACCGACAGTCCCTCTTGTAATACCAGGGTGTCTCCCTGACCAAAACCAAAGGTGAAAATTTATGGTGAGCTTCATTCACCCATTGCATTGGCTCAGTTTATACACAGCTTTTTAAACCACAGGGACTACATTTTACACTGCACCATGTGGTGGGAGGGAGTCCAATACCCTGCCTTGTTAACATCTCAATTTTGAATAAACCTCATGAGATTCCTTCAGGATCTTCAAATAGCTATCTGCTCTTTAGCTGTTATTGGTTGCTTTGAAAGTAATAATAGCAACATATTCTTTTAATATCTGCTACAGTATATATGGTATACACTATTTTAAATGGTTTATAATGTACATTCATAATGTACATAATTATTGTTATGTTATGTTAGGTTGTTATTGTTATTGACTGATAAGTGTTCAAATTGAATACAGTACAAGGACAGGCTATAACTGTAGTAAAAGTCAACAAAGCTTTGTCTTTAATCAAAATAAGGACAAACAAGTTATATTGAAATGATCCAGCAGTTCTGACCATGGACCCCAATCTTTACATCATTTTAAAACATTTTTTAGTGAATTTTTAAGCGTTTACTCACATAGAAGAGCCATGTTGCTATGCGGTTTCCAGTTCCCAGCTCTTTAAAGGCATCTGGCTCATCTTTCTGTGAAGAAAGTCAACATCAGATTGTTTTTGCTATATTGACACTACTATACATTTATATACATGTAAGTTAACTTATGTTAATCATAAGTCTTACCCTTCCAAAGTCAAAGTGAGGTTCATATTGACCTCCGACGCCATAATTTGCAACCTACAGAAATCAATAAAAATATGATTTAAGACTCACAATTGTACAAATCGGGTTTACAGCAGACTATCACAGGGGAAACAGATTGTAAGGATACATTTTTGCATTCATAAAAGAAATCTAGAATCAAAATCAAAAGAAAGAGAAAGAAAAAAACTGTTGAACCTCCACACTTTCTACTGATTAGTAACTCTTTACCTGCAGCTCTTCTGCAGTGTCCATTTCCAGCCCTGTGAGATCTTCAATTCTCTGGTTGATCGTATCAATCATTGGATCCTCATAGCCAGTGAGCCAAGCGCTGTGACGCAGGAGGGAAAGCACAACAATTGAGAAAGAAGGGAAAAATGCTACACAGCACGTAAGTGAGGCACATATTTGTCCACTAGAGGGTAGCAAAGATTTCTTCTTAAACAGGCAAATGTCATGCTGAACACATGCTGAGAAAAGCTCTGGACGAAAGTGGAGTTGGCATTACAAGATGACAGGAAAAGAGGAAGTGGAGGTATGAAGAAAATGAAAAATAGGAAACCGGCCCAAGATTCAGAATCTCCAATCAGCTCAGGGTACAGGGTTGTACTGATTTCAAACTATGCGTGCAGTTAAAAATGTGGACATTCCTAACAAGAGTCTGGTTGAGGGCTACGGCAAAATATTTTCATGGATTTAACTGCTGACACTACCCTCCTTTCATTCTCACTGTTACACCCCAGTCAGAAGGCTTCTGATGAAATGAGCTCTGGACTGAGCATGGCACTGAAGTCTTTCTCGTGAATTATTAAAGTATGACAAAACTTCTGTTCTGCAGACCACATTGTAAAATTCAAATTGGCATTCCGTCTGGCCTAACACATTAAAAGGCCACAGTATGCACAATAAAATCACATATAATTTTAAAATAGAAGTGAAAGTGCAATACCAACACAAGCAAAGATAGGATGGATTGCTCCCTTTTTTCAGCCCTCACAGAGTGTACAAGATGAATCCGACCCTCCAGTGTCTCATTGAACTCTTCCGGAGAATGTATGATGTGTGATGAGTCATTCACTTTTCTGTTGATATAAGTAATAGTTTGAAGGAAAGCTGGACCAAGTGTGAGCTGAGATTTATTAGCCTGTGTTCTCCTAGCCAGTTCAGAAAGCAGTCAAACTCTTCTGAGTGCATCTGTCTGTCTCTGTCTGTTCTCTCTATCACTTGATGTTTGCTGAAATGGAAATACATGCTGACTAACACGTACGCATACAAACACATCAAAGGGGCACCACACCCACGCAGCCTAACATTAATTACCAAGAACAGTAAAACCAAAGAAACATGGGGGTTTTGGTGGCTTGCTAAGCCTGATATTTTTAGGGTGGGATGCAAGTTTAACCCTAACTAACTAACAATTTAACTATCAAAGTGAAAAAATCAAGTAGTACAAAAGTACAAAGTAACAGCAGGAAAATAACTCTCGCTCCGCACACTTGCAGCATACATTTATCTGTGCATCCAGACTCTGTTTCTTAAACTCTAAAGCTGATATGGAAGTTGAAGAGGAGAAAGTAGAACCGCAGCAGCTGTAATGAGCTCATACGAGAACGTGACAAAGATTCATTCCTTGGAAAGCGCAATGGGGGAACTGAGATTCAGCTTTGGATCTCAAATAACCTGCGAGGGATGGCAGAGGGAAAGAAAACAGGTTGTTACTGTTACTGGGCATTTTCCATGAAAAATCCCTAAATCACTGGGTGAACTGCAGGAAGACAGAATATTTTTGCTAAACCAAAAAAGCAACAACAGAGGATAGTTTTGCTTGGTTTAAACTATATTTTAGTTAAATTTGGTGTTGGAAATCATTGAAGTTTTCACTTAAACCAAATTAAAACCTCCTCTATTATTACTTTTCCAGGTGTTGCTCCTTCTTTTATTTTTTTCCATGGGGTTTGCTAGGAGCAGTGCTGAATGAGCGTTTCAACTAGCGCACAGAAATGAAGACACAGAGGCGGATGGAGGGGGAGGGGAGCGCACTGTAGTAACCTGTGACCCCTTACCTCTTGGAGACTCTGTAATGGGCCGTGGTAAGTTTCCCAGTTTCAGGGTCATGCACCGTGGCTCGCCTTAACTATGGTAGATTCCCCAGCGGAAGGACACAGAGTTTGAGGAAAAGAGGATACAAAAAGGAAGGAAAAAAGACAATGGAATATGATACACACAAGAGGACGAGTGGAAAGTGAGAGGAGGAAAGAGGGAGAGAGAAGACAGGCAGAACCGGTCACTGGGTGTCAAAGTTTTTCTTAAGAAGGCCCAAGAGTGTGTTTCAAAAGGCGATGCTAACAAAGCGAGTTTCTGAAAACCTGTAATTGAATGCCTCTGATACACCTCTTGGCTCACAAAGGCAGCTATGTTAATAACACCTGTAGAAAAAGTAACACATTTTCCCCATCCCCTATCTTCTTGTGTTACCTTTCTGTAGCAGACTCCTGAGCAGAAATGTATCCACAACAGATCCAAAGTGACAGCAAATTTCAAACTATTGTTGATCCATAAACTAGTAATAGTGTACAAAAGTGTAAAGCTTTGAACTTTCTCAGCTGGATCCTGTGCTTCAGCTCAGGAGCCTTTATGCTTTGACAGGGTGGTGAAGCTGATTTATACGGACGGACGGGAATACAGAGGAGAAATGATATGAGCTACTGAGGGAAGAAGAAGGGGGAAAAATCCCACTATCTCCCTCTAAGATCCCTCATGTATCTCATGTTCTTGGCGTCTCCTGGCTGTACCTTACCTTTTGCTGATCCGGTATGGAGCTGTCTCCAGCACTCCTGTGATGGGGTTGGAGATGGTGGCCCTGCGTAGCTGTGAAGCCAGGGACATGATTTACCCATACACAGACACACACACACATGCAAAGATGTGTGTGCATGCGTGCTTGCCTAATTAGCAGCATCACATCAACCAACCTCACAGCTTTGAGCTCCCACCCCTCAACAAACTAAAGTACACAACAGAAACTAAAAAGACGAAAGTATGTTCCTACTAAATCACAGTTAGTTATTACAGTAAGTGACCAATATAGTTTTACACATGCATTGTGTGAGCTATATGTGAAACTACTTAGAATCTCTTACCCGTGGCTTTGCCAGTTGCTTGACCTTCTCGATTTCTTTGTCAGAGATGACGTCAAGGTAGCGGACAATGTACGGGCGGTCCCACTCATCCTGCTGTTTGGCGGGTGACAGCACAAATTGCGGGTTGCGGTGGTTGTCATAGTAACGACAGAACAGCCGGCTCTCCCTGCGGGGGGTCTTATTGAGGGAAAAGAAAAGTAGAAATCAAATAAGCTGAAACCATGGTGTGTTTTTGTAAATTAGAAATTGTGTATTTGTGTATCTCTTTCTCTCCCTCACCATTCTGATGCCCTCCCCTCGGCAAAGCATCTCATACTTCTTCCTCTCAGGGATCAGCTGAAAGGTGGGCTTCTTTTTGGGCTTTTTCTTCTTCTCAGTAACATCTCTTTTCTCTCGCTCCTCCTTTTTTGGAGGTTCATCCGCTGCAGCCTTTTTCTGCTTCTCCAACTGGAACTCAAAGTACTTCAGGTTGCCCTTGGCGCGCTGGTGCTCTGGGTCTAGGAAAATGAGGGACCAGAAATACTGAAACTGAAATAATAGTGCTGATTTCAAATAGTGACAACAACAGTAATAACACCTCGGAATATCAAACCTCCTGTAATCAGAATAACGGAGCTTCCAACCTGACATGATTATATGCTATTTATTCTGTCCAACCTTATAAAATTCTCAGAAACAAGATGCATAAACAGGACAGATTAATTCAAGGGCTGATTTAGAGGAAAATGTGGTATCAGGTAACTGCTTCATCAGAACATTGTTTCAAATTAATCTATCAGGACAATCAAATGAAATGTATTGCAGCATATATTATCATTTACAGCATTCATCAAGAGAATATGCAACAAACTAGTGCCAAATTGAAGCTGGTAGAATGGTGTTTAAAAACAGTATCCTTACCAGAAAAACACTGAATTGACACCAAGTTCACACATGTACCCCTTTGAATTCTACATAGTCTCACCTCATTCAAAAGTAAATTAACTTAGATGCTATTGTGCTTCACACACAGTACACAAGCCTTATCATATTCATTTTATAATACAATTCTGAAATGCTTTGTCAGTTTGTCAGCAAAAGGAGAACAGATCGAAGAAGAAGTTCTTTCTGCATCTCTGAATGGCCCATGGCTGTTTTGTATAATGCCAAACACACAAAACAAAACAACCAAGAAAGATTGTACATCAGTATCTAACTGTGATAGTTCAACAACAGAATGTTTGTGGAAAAAAACTTCCCAGACTTGTAATGGCCTGGATGTTTTTGCATTACAATGATAATGGTCTAGAATGTTTTGGTCGGTCTGTGTGGCTTGGAAATGTTGGACTCTGCATATCATTCAGTTAAAACCAAAGGAAATGTCTCATTGCTGCCTGATTTATCCAACTTACTTACTGACTTAATTCCAACGATTTAGATAGTCAATCTTGGCATGCTTTCCTTTCTTTCAAGGGTCTCTGCGTGTCTGGCAAAATTACAGCAATTTCCGCATCATTATAACCTTATCTAAGTAAACAGAAGGCATGCAGGGACTCACCCAGTAATAGGAGGTCCTTGGTGTACTTCAGGGCTCGCTCTATATCCCCCTGTTGGTATATGGAGTAGCTGAGGTAGTCGAGCACTGTCACCTTATCTAAAGTGGACTCCTCTCCCTCTTCAAGCTGTTTCAGGGCCTGGGCCATCCACAGCTCAGTGTGGTAGTAATCAACATCAGTGTAGGCAATTTTCGCCAGCTCGTAACAGTCCTCCACTGTCATTGGACTCTTGTGTTTCACCCCTAGTGTGCAGAGGATACAAAAGGGGAACATATGTATACAATAAAAGCCATCTCCTTTACAACAAGGAAACCAAGTAAAATCCTGGCTTTGTTTCATGGTTTTTATTCTTAGCAAGAAAAATGCAAAACAGTTTCTCAAAAGTGAGAATATGCTGCTTTTCTTAGTCTTACATCTTACTAAGATGAATATCTCTGTGTAAAGGACAGCATGGTCTGCTATCTACTGTCCATGTCTGTTAATTTTAATGTGTCCTGGAAAACAAAAGGGCTTTGGAGATAAAAACATTGTGTCAAGTAGGCATTTACCTGGTAGGTCTCCTGTAGAGATGGTGTGGGCATCCAGTTTGTAAGTGTCTTGTAACCTGAGGAGAGCTTTAGCAGCCCCCGTCTGGTCCTCATCTGTGGGAAAGTACTGCCTCTGGATGGTCAGGTTGGAAATAAATCCTGAAAGACACAGACAGGAAAGGACAGAGAATGACAGAGATGGACGATTACGTATGCTGGTCTTGATTTGCTACTAAAAGATATCAGGTATGAATGAGCAGCACAGTATTGATGTCAACAAGCGGACACAAAGCTTTCCCTGGACTAATATGTGTCTTTTAAAAATTCTTTACTTTTTTTGGCAAACAAACGAAAAAACACTTTGGCAACACACAACTGCATTAATAAGGCAGTTCCCAGATCAGGTGAGGGAGCCATGCAATGATTAATCAGGTTAGTGGCCAACTACTGAAATTAATCGCCAGGTTTTTTTGGGGGGGAGAGAGATCACAGATTTGGTTTGGGTTAAACGACAATTAAAATAATCAGTATTAGCAGCCCTGCCACATAGTATTTTAAAATTCTTCTTTTTCCTTACCATCAGTGGTGTCACTGAGTACAAGGCTCTCCAGGTCCCTCCACTCTGTGTTCAGCCTCTTCATCAGTTTGAAGGCATTGACAGGGTGCCCCAGGAAGCCCTCGGGGTCCTGTGTGGCTGTGGCTGACAATGAATCCAACTTATCAGCCCACCTAACACAAAGATGGTAGTCCAGAGTGAGGTCAATTGCTTACACATGATTCACAAGCAATATAAAATCATTTAACATAGATTAATAACTGTGTGCAGTACAGATACCTGTGCACGTGTCTGTTTGAGGGCACCTACAGTGTGTGTGTGCTATTAATATCTTTTTGGGTCCACAGACTCACTGTTTGACACGCTCCAGCTTGTTCTCCTCTGCTCTGATGTAGTCCTTTAGTGAGGTGACAAGGTCTTTTTCTGTGTATAACAGGTCAGTCATCTGGCCTGAAGGACACAAATCAGACATGGTGAACTTTAATGCTGCAATGATAAACTGCACAGGACTTCACTAATGTCATCAGACCATTAAAGGGTCCCACAATGTTGTGGCCTTTTTGCTTCCATATAGCTAAACCTGAACATTATTCAAAAAGAACCAGTCAAGTCAGCAGAGGGAGCAATTATTTACTATATGAGTGGCGAGTGTTGCCTCATAGTTTTACCTATAGATGTGTAGAAGTCATTGGCGGCTGAGACAGACTTCAGGCAGCTCAGCAACAATAAGCACCAACATGGCAGCTCCATCCTGAAGCAAGAGGGAGAGATTTAGTCAGTTGTGTTAAAATAACTTGAAAACTGAATCATGCAATTTAAAAAAATCTTCCAGTTCCAGCTGGATGTCATGTCTCCTGAATTTATTACTGCCAAAATTGTGCTGCCCTTGGGATAACCTCCCCTTCACTACTTACAAACCATGGTGACTCCTGTCAAGGCTCTTTGTGATGCTTGCGAGCTTACTGTCATGTCAGAACCATATAATAGCCAAAACTTAATAGTGCAGGATGTAGGAGCTCCTTTTTCCACTTTTAGTCATGTACCACCTGGGTTTCTTGAGCTCACTTCCAGTGAGCCACATCAAACATTCCAGACCTTACAACTCCTCCAGATTACTACTTCCCCTGTTGTGCTTAACCTACGCTGATTTATAAAATCATTGCCCTCATTTACTCTCTCCAGCTCTGCTCCTTCCAACTGAAATAAAAACCTGGCTGTTTGCACCATTTATGACCAGATAATCCACAGACCTACTGTGCGCATTTTAGTTTTATTTCTGAAGAGGCGTGTTGCTGTGGAGCAAGCAGTCTAAACAGCAGTTATGTCAAAACTATCTCCATGAGAGTTTTTGAATGTGATTAAGGTGAACTGACCATTTCGAAAATACAGACGTGCAAATAAACATAGATATTCAAATGCAACAAAAGGTAAAGCAACAAGTCTTCAGGATAAGTCTTGACCTAGAAAACAGCAGCAGTGTAACAACCACCACCACACTAAGCCAAATATAAATCTGTGGTTGCTGCCACTGTGTCCGGTTTGGCTTTGAGGCTGGCACGGCCATGACTACCACTGGGCTTCTCGCCTGTGAGGAGCGGCACTGTGATTACTTTACCTATACAGACAGAGAATGAGAAGAGAATGAAGGCAAACTGCCCAAAAAAAATATGCAGGCATTTGGTCAGGTGTATCTTAAGAGTATTCCCCCATTTTCGTATACTTTAGATGAAACTGGACAGTGGCAGAGAAATCCTGTGAGGACGACATGTTTGTTGTTGTGGTACAAGAGTGATGTGCAATTACAGAAATCTGCAATTGGATTTGGATCTACATCAAAACCACATAATAGACATCATGCAATACTTGTCTGAGACTTTTTTAGTTCTCTTTTTAATTTCCTCTATCCACGCACCTGCATCCTGATCTGCACCAAAAATTAATCATTCTTCGGCCAATGGCTTAACTTTCCTCAAGTGTTAAATTTTCAAGTCTGTTAGCACATTAGATAGACATGAGATATCATGTTAACAAATAACAAAACTGAACTGAAAGTATATCCAAAGTTGAACATTCCTGAACTTCTGGGCAGCACATTGTCATAAAAAATCTTCCAAGTCAACCAACAAAGGAAGGCGACGTGGACAAGTGTTTATTATTCCAACACAAGTTTGAAACTGCTGTGTATATGCATGCCAGTTTCTCTTCTGTCTTTGAGGGATTGTAACCAAATGGGAATGCCTGTTTTGTTACCAAGACAGCAGAGATGAGGAAACTATGACCTTTGGGTGTCTTTAGTGGATTATGTAGTTTATATACAACACACGTAAGATAACAAACTGAACAGCTAGGCTCCTCTCCTGCTACTTAAAAAAGCCTTGGTAGAGACAGTACCGTGTTGTTTGTGAACTGAGCCTCCTTAGGTCAGACATAACAAAGACAAAAGGTCCTCATATAATGTAATTAACAGACAGATTCTCACACTACTCTGATGTCTTTGACTTTGAGACTTAACTAAAAGTCAGAGCAAGTGTACAGAGAATAATAATGTGTAAACTGGTTTGTACTGTAAAGACCACAATGATGTAAAGTTAAATTTGCTGTGAACTATCAAACATTGAGAGAATCCAGAAATAGACATTTTAAAGCCCTTTCTTACTGTTTCTGGTATTTTATAGAATGAAAACACCAAATTAGACTAAACAATAAAGAAAACATTGGACAGATGAATCGATAATAACAATATTTTTAATTGAGGCCTAACCAAAATATCTTCTCAAACAAAACAAAAAAACGTTTGTTTTAAAGCTTATTTTGAATAATTTATAAACACAGTAAGTACATTTATACCAACAGCACTGTAAATATCCATGACATACATACTGCACACACAGGAGCCCCTGCAAACGCTCACAAACACCTGGTAGCTAAGTAAAGGTCATGCATGAAACGTGCATCCATGCAGATTTGCAACGCCTTTTTACTGGAAGCGGACGACAGGCTCAGGCAGGTTCTGACTTTGCCAGAATTCTTCGGTGAAAATAAAAGAATTGCTTCAGATGACATTTTAATTTAGGTCAAGCTGCAGGCAGCAGACAGAAAGGAAAATGAATCTGCTCTGTGTATTCAATTAAAAAGCTAAATAAAATTATTTTACATTCAAATCTATTTAGTATATTGAAGTAAAAACTGTGAGGCCAAACCATTATTCCGAACTTGTGCTACCATATTTCCAAAATCTGTGGTGCCACACAGTCCTAAACATTATAACCATGCCTGTGCCACTTGGCTTTCCAGGAAAAAGACTCAGTAGAATATAATTACTGTAATGACAGACTGACATCTTATGTGCATCTGTTGTTATAATGTTGTAGCAGTGTAATGTCGAGATTAAAGCTGAAAGTATAACAGCTATCATCCAGCGCTATGTGTTATGCCACACGTGAGAGTGAGTGGTAGTGAGAGTGTTTGTGTGCACAGCACATGTGAGGACTCCAAAACATTTGCCTATGGCCCATGTACCTGTCACGGACACTGTGGGGTAATTTGTGAAACAGCTATTTTGGATGACATTTGCCTGAATATTTTTCTCGTCCAGCCTCTCAAACTATGTGTGAATTGTGCTGTGTTCTGTTCAGACATGTTTATTAGGAGCCTCATGCTTAAATTGTGGACCAAAAAGATCACAGTTGAGATTAGCAAAGGGCTGATTCACTGTTAAGATAATGAGTTGTGATGTTCGCTGCATTGCAGGACTTATTAATTTACTGACTGTTTTCCTGTTGCTTCTCCAATTTCCTACTTTGCCTAGAATGACTTTCAACAAAACCCTCAGACCAGAGATGACCAGTTACGTGTGCAATCTAAATGTGGGCGAGACAAATACCAAAAGCCGCATCGAGTGGAGTGTTTTCCCCCTTTGAGGAAAATTATTTGTATTCCTTATAACGCTTCTGGAGCTTCACAGAAAAACAGTGTTGCAGCATTCTCCTAAACAACTGAAGTAGATGTTTTATAAAGGAAAAACAACAACTGGAAAAGAAATGGCTCTATACAGCTCACCCGGCACAATCCAAATCTCCAGAAGCCCTGGGATCCCAAATTGATTTGAAAAGACGTCATCTGCACCCTTTTTACTGCCGTAATCCTCACTAAAGCGTTACTGCACATCGAGTTTTCAAATTAAATGGGGATCTTAGTTCATGTCAGATGAGTTGTATGGAGCCAGTTTATGTTGTGTCAGTTGTTTTGTTTTTTAACAAATAAGAGAATGCTGCAACACAGATCTGCTGTGAAGCTCCATGAAATGTTTTGTTCACCCCATTTTCCATCAGCATGGGAGTGAGAATATGACAAGATTTTTCATTTTTGGGTGAACTCTGGGCGTACTACTATCCAGTCACTAAGGTCTTTCTTATGGTACAAAATCCACCAATTTCCAGTGGCATGGAGGTGAAGAGATAATGTCATTTAACCAAAGAAGCGAAGAAAGACAACCCAGCTGTTATCATGTCATAAACATTTATCCACATTATCCACATGGGAAATTAGAAAGAACAATTAATAAAATAACATGTATTATTTCCATAAAATTACAATATCTTACATCAGCACATCACAATAATTATGTAAATCCACGAAAGGTTAACAAACTACCATTCACAGAGTTAAAATCTCGAGAGTATCACTGTTAAATACTAACTATTCAGTTCATTCCCCCAGCCTCAATACTCACTACAGGTCGGAACAAATGCTAGACTACTGCTCTCTGAATGCATTTCATTCTAGAGGCTTCTTCACTGACAAATCTGGCCCCCATCACAACTATCTCCTCCAAGTTTTTACTGGGGAGAGAGGCTGTGGAGTCAGATATCACAGGATGTGGATGGAAGAGGACTGCCACGTCTTCGCCCCTCCCCGCCGGGGAAACTCATGTGAAGACTGAACACTGCCCAATGGAGTCAGTCTGTACTTACCTGCAATAACCCGTCTGTAACCCCTGCAAGCTGACTGACAGCAGGAGGGGGCAGCTTTTAAATACCTTTATTTAGTCCCAAAGGGCTGTAGATAATTAGCAAAGCAACAGCTATATCTCGTTAAAAAACGTAGGAAAAAACGAAACATCACAAGTTTCAAGTTAATATATTAGCTTTTATATTCATACTGTGGTTCATTGCAGTGTATACTGTGGCAGACACTGTGATTGCTAATGTACAAAATGTCTTAAATAACAAATAAAACCTGTGTGTTTGGAGCTGTTATTCAGTGTAACGTTACTGTATGTGGGGCAGAGTGAAGGCAGCAGCATCCCACGCTGCATTGCACAGGAATGCCATTGATGCTAATTTCACTGGCAAAACTCAGGCTTCGTTTACTTTTCTCGCTCTTTTCAGCTCGGAATAAATGGGTTATGGCTACTTCACCTCCCCGTTAATCGGTTCAGCCTCGCTTTCATCTCCGCTAACGCCGAGAATCATTACATTTGTAAAAACAAAAAGAAGTTTCATCCAGGTTTCGCTAGTTTTCAGCTAGCTTTAGCCGGCTAACAACTTTAGTGGTGGAATAACGTAACTAAGCGACGGTCCGAGTGTTTAACGGTCGTCACGGGAGGTATAAAAAAAAAAAGAGGAAGAAGAATAGAAAGACAAAAAGACGGCCATTAAATGCGAATTGACATGACAGCTGACATTAAAAGAAGGCTGCTTTTGCCATCTTCTTTGATTTTAAAGCGATATTTACCTTAACGAGAGCATCCTGTCGTAGAGAACTGACCCCGTATCTGATCCTCTGCTCTCGGTGCAGTCAACGGTGATAAGATGAACAGCCCCGGTCGGTGGTGCCTCCTCGTCCCCTATCCGTGATGTTTCGGTGCACTTTTGGCCATCTGCTGGTCAGGGGCTGGCTTTTGTGAGAGCCCGAGTCTGGATGCTACGTGCAGATTCTCACATTCATACAGCCTCCTCTCTCTTGCTCGGGAGTTTAGGGGTTGTCGTTTGTAAAATTGCTATGGGGAGGTGTCTAGCTGGGGGTTTGACCCGCCGCGCTGAAGACAGTCACAGATGAGTATTTTGGGGGGTTTAAAATTGCGTCTATAACGTCACCCTCCCGCTGCCACGTGTTGAATTGTGCTGCAAAAGCTCATATTTGCTCTCTGTTTTTTCTCTGGCCCGTGCTAGAATGTCTCCTTTATTGGCATAAGGGTTTTGACGACAAGGCGTGTGTGCCTTTAGGTTCAGTATCTCCATGCAAAGTGGTGTTTTATGCAGTTTTTGCAATGTTCAACTTGGCCAAACCCCCCCATACACACACACACACACAAACGCACACTAAAACATTTTAAAACAATTTTAACCTGCTGTCTCCTCCTCTATTCCTGCCACATTCCAGAAAATTCCTTCCTCCCAACCAAATGTGTGACTGGAGGGAGGGAATTCCTGCTGCCTGCTACTGAGTTCAACAGGGTGGAGCTAAGTGTGTGTGTGTGTGTGTGTGTGTGTGTGTGTGTGTGTGTGTGTGTGTGTGTGTGTGTGAGGAGTATACACTTCTTGCAATATTTCTCCTACGCCAGATGCAACAAATCTAGCACTTGCAAATGCTCTACGTAAACACTGCCGACTGTACGTATGAACGTGTCTCTGTTACAAGCACTGCCTATTTTCAAGCCTACACCCAGTCAGCCTTTGAATACTTTCCCACATGAACAGGCAGCCGTACACTCAGTATCAGAATATCATCACCTCGTGGAATAACGTAGAGTAAAAGTAACCGTTCTCGTGTGAAATGCTATAAATGCACTTTATTAATCTATATCTTCTATCAAATATCACCCGAGTAAAAATGTCATGACAGGAGTTATGTTGTACTGACTCACACAGAGGTCGCAAATGTAAATATCTGTATGATTACTGTTATGGAAGCATAGCACAGGTAGGATTAAAGGATAACTTCACCCCCCAAAAAATGAAAAATTCTGTCATTATCTACTCACAGCAATGCCGATCCTCGAAACATTTCTGGAGCTTCACAGCAAAGCAGCGTTGCAGCATTCTCCAAGCAGATGGGGTTTTGAAATGTAAGTAAGACTGAAAATAAATGAAAACTGGCTCCACACAGCTCGTCTGGCATAATCCAAGTGTCCAGATGCCCCGAGAACCAGAATTTGTTTGAAAAGACATTATTTACACCCTTTTTTAAAGTCGAAAATCTTCACTGTACCTTCTCAGCTAGAAGCGATAGTGTGCTCCCCGTCTAAAGTAGGTGCATCATGCTGGATGAGGTGCATGTTCATGTTTTTAAACCAATCACTAGGTGATAAGGAGAGTGCTGCATTGTGGCTTTGCCATGAAGCTCCAGAAATGTTTTGTGGACAGAACTTCACCTGACTTTCCATCAGCGTGGTGGTGAGAATAGGACAGTTTGGGACTTGGGGAAATAAGTCTACTCCTATCCAGTCACTGAAAGTCTCTCTTAGAGTACAAAATCCACCTCTGCTTGTACATGCTCAGTTTGACATAAATTGATAACTGGAGAAAACAAATATCATAAACTTTCTCTCAATGCCAACTGTAGGAAAAAATATCCAGTGTATCCTCCTCTTCCAGTCATCGGCGAATGTCATCCAGGGAGGTGAGTCTGCTCCCAAACAGCTGCTCCTCATAGGTCAGCAGCTGACGCAGGAAGTTCACATTGGGTGCCGTGCATGCCCTCCTCTCCTTCAGCCAGCGCAGGGCATGAAGCAGCGACCAGCTCCGATGCTCCATGAGGAAGGCCAGCGTTAGTGCTGAGCTGCGACTTCTGCCCATACTACAGTGGACCAGGACCCGGCCGGCAGGCTCTGACTTCAGAGCTGCATTGATGAACCTGGATGCCAGCGGCAGTGCCTCCACCAGGTTCTGCTCGGAGTCATCACTCAGATGCAGCCTTAGGTAGCAGAGCATGTTGGGGAAAGCATCGGGGCACTTGGCAGTGGCATTGACCACATGTGTGATGTGAAGATTCTTGATGATGCCATAGTCAGAAGCCTGGGAGACAGAGCCCTGGTAGAGAGCTCCTTCCAGGATCTCTGAGGGGTAGATGGTGAGGGTGTGTCGCTCTGGTTCCAGCAGGACCATTTGTGACGAGCAGAGAAAAGGGTAGAGGGCATTGAAGGCTGAGAATCCCCCCAGCAGGATGACAGGGTCCATCCCCAAGGCATTGAGCTGGAAGAAACAGCGCTGGAGATCTGGGGAGTCCGCCCTGGCTTTTACACTGCCCACTGAAATAAGCAGAGAGACACACAGAAACAATCCCAGAGACTGAACAAACACAGGAAGAAAAACATCAGTACAATCATACAAGTAGATTTCAAGGAGTTTACAGCCATGCTAGAGGTTCTGTGATGCTGTAGTCACAGTGGTGCTTGAGCAAAAGGATAATGTCAACCTGCATCAAGCAGATATGTTTACCATGTCCAGCATCTTAGATTAGCATGTTAGCATGTTGACATTTACTCATCAAAGCACAGCTAAGGCTGATGGGAATGCTCTTTAGTTTTATAATGAAAGAAGAGAGGCTGATGGTGCAACATTGAAATTCATGTGATGACAGTATAATACTCTGGGGACCACGAATGTTTGCAGAAAATTTCAGGGCAATCCACTGGATAGTTGTTAAGATATTTCAGTCTGGACCAGTGGACAGACTGAGATTGCTATCCATAGAGCCAAGTCGCGAGTCAAGCCAAGGCAAGTCCAGACTATTTATTTCTGCAGCACATCTAAATCAACACGAGCTGACTAAAATTCTTCACAAACAAAGGCAAAAGAAAATAAGGTGCAGATATCCAGAGTTAATTCCCTGAGCAATGTAAAAGCTAGGGAAACAGCTAGTATGAGAGCCCATTCAGTAGTAACGATGCAAGCATAACATCATGTCCATATATGTTCTGTGTTTACTTGTGATAGTACACAGGCTGAGTGTGGATTGCTGACCTGGGCTGCATCCCTCCTCTGCGTACAGCAGTATTATTGAATACTTCTGCAGCTCTATAGAGCTGATCAGACAGCCCAGCTGAGGGTGGATCACTGTCACAGCAGCGCGCGCTGTCACCAAGTGGCTCTCCTTGTACCTAACACACATACATGAACATTCATATTATGCACACACATAGATTATGTATCATAACTGCAACATCCACTTTACTTGTTCTTCTGTGGCAAATTTCTTAGAGGCGGATGGAGGTGATATTCTATATGTTCTTTTATTGAAATGACCAAAATCATCAATGAGTTAATCCCCCTTTACTTTCTTACTTCCCAAGCCTGCCCCTAAAGATCTATATCATGTTGTCAGACGTGTGTTTCATTTATTTGAAAAGGATGAAATCGTTTCCTGAAAGAGCTGGGAATTTAATTTTTTAGGTAGGATATGTTAATTGTTGGTTTTCATGTGTTCTGCTCTGTTTTGGTTAACTAGATCCCTTATTATTTTTAGATCCCTTTATGGCTGAGTGGAAAAACTTCCCAGGTTCACCTAAACAACAAAAGCAACACTGACACAAAGTGATGCAGTGTACTAGTTAATATAAATAAATGCTGTATTTGTAAAGCAGCTAATGATCAGTGCGTGGTGAGATACATGTGTTTATTCTGAGCTGGTAACGATTGATTTCACTGTAGCTTGGTTTATATGACAGAGCCTCTGCATCCATAGCACTCACCTCTTTGCGTTGCGACAGTCCAGGATGAGAATATAATACGGATCATGCAAGGCCGGGTGGCCTTCCTCTGCATTCAGCAGGTTGTACGCCTGCTGCGGGGTGATGTAGCCTCGCTCAACACAAGCTGTCTCTGGAAGAGCAGGAACCAGCACCTCCTCTGGCTCGCACACTGTTTGCAGGCGGGAGAAGCACAGAGCGTTGCGGTGTGTCTGCTTGTGTGTAGTTATGTGTGCATGCGGGGTTTTTTTTTGTGAGAGAGTTAAAGGTAAAAATATCCCCTTTACCTTTGCTCCCAATAGGTACGATGGAGGAATGGTCACTGCCTGTGCTATTGACGTCTCTGTCACAGATGCTGCCCGCTGTCTGGGATGTGTTGACAGGCTCTCTAGAGGCCGCTTTGCAACTGTTATTCACTCTGACATGAACACGGGGACAAACACACAGAGACGTGCAAAATGAGCACAGTGACACAGCAAAAAACTAAACACAACACCAGTTTATGATGGACAATCCAATCCACTGATTTAGGTTTTTTAGAAAACAAAAACAAAAACAGCAGAACTCCTTACCTGGTCAGAACTACGCCCATCTCGTTTAAGTCATTTGACAGATGCATCAGCTGTCTCCACCAGCCCTTCATTAGAAGAACATGCTACACCAGGAAACCAAGAGATGATGTTGAAAAAATAATTCTTCCCCCCCCCCCAAAAAAAAATAGAAAAACACACACAACACACACACTATAAGAAGTAACAAAGTATAAAGATTTGAAAAACCCACCATGCACTATATGTTGTAGCGGTGATTCTTTCTAAACACTGCCTCAGCCTTTCACCTAATTTAGCTGGTGGTCTTGGAAACAGGGCAACGGTCGAGTGCTCTAGAGGAGCACATGGTAGCTGACTGTGACAGGTGACGGAGGAGAGACCTGGGTAGGAGTCGCACTTCACCTAAAAATAACTCATAATAGTTGCAGCGTGCGTGGACATTTTCTCAGGTTCCAAACAATACAAAGATTAGAGCAGTCTTCGAAAAAAACAAGTGTGGTACTATTTACTGTTTCATAAAACCATCATCAATGTCTGCTTGATCAAAAAAAAACAAAAAACTTTATCTTAGTAGGGAATATGCCCAAAGTAACATTCATCCAATAAAATGTTGTCTACAAACTTGCGATACAGTCATCCATGATATCAACAGAGATTTTTGATACTCTTATCAGATGCCGTCAGTGTTTGGTTTGGTGTCTTCCCCCTCATTGGCTTTCCTCGCCATAGAGAGTGTACAACCAAACAAGAGGTCTTAGCCCTGATCATCCCACTGGCTAGAAGATTAATATTTACAAACTGGAAATCAATTGTATTTCCCTCTCATACCCACTGGATAAGAGGCATTCTTTTCTTTCTTTGATTGGAAAGAAATCAGCCTTTTGTGAAATGGTTCCTTCCACAAATGTGGGAAATATTCAGTCCATTCTTGAAGCAACTTCAGTGTCTATAACACATGTGTTGACTCACTGATATATGTTTTTCTTTGTTTTTTGCTTATTGAGATTATTATTATTTATTGTTTTTCTGCTTATGGATGTGTCTTTGTTATCTCAGTCTCAGCTGTTTTGGTCTTTTATAATTTCTTTTCTACTTTTTATAAATGCTCTGATGCCACAATTGCATGTTCTTGAAAACCCAAGTAAACAAAGTTACAGTATCACATAAATCATATAAATACAAGGTTGTCCAAGAACAAGCTGGAAAAAAAAACGTTTGAATATAACTTTATATCTTGCAATTCTCCTCAGCTGTCACACTCTGCCATGTCCTCTCAGCCTTTAGTCGCAGCCTTTTCATCTCTTTCCCTCCACCCAATCCACCGCCACCCTCCTTATGATCATGACCTTCCATTAAACACCACTGAACCCGGTCACTGTAGAACTGGTTCGACCTCTTTTGGGATGTAGTATAGGTTCTTGACTCGAGCATCTGAGTCAACAGGTTGTATGTATGGTCATGGATCAACCACACAAACTTAATTAAGCTGCGACCCGTCTGGTGTGTCATATGGCCTCTGCTAATGCCATCAGAATAAACAGACTCTGTCATGTACATTGTTGTCATCTTAAAAATATATCCATTGTGTGGTGTTGTGTTTGGTTTTTAGTTATCGCTCATTCCCTCTCTCTCTCTCTCTTATCGTGGTCAGTCATGAAGCCATAAAAAGGGCCAAAATAACAAAAAAAACATCCTATATTATTTCCTAAATACCTGCTGCCTTTTTATTTTACAGCACCTCCAAATGTATAATAAGATTTGTGTCCATCATCAGAAACAGAGTATGACTGCCCCCTGGTGTCCGCCTGGGTGACTTTAATACTGAACCTGGTGCATGCTGGTCATTGAGGAACACACACACCACTCATGTGAGTGCACACAAGTATGTTGGTGTTAAATGCTCATGCAGCCTAAATGACACAGTGAGCAGAAAAAGTCTCTGCATCTCACCAGCTCGACACTCTAGTGATCAGGATCATTCAGAGGCCCCCTGTGTCGTCATCATCATCATCATCATCATCATCATCATCATCATCATCATCAACATTACCTGTATTTATACAGGGACAGACATAGAGAGCAGGCTTCCTTTTTTGATTAACGCCCTGAAAACATCACATATATTATAGTACATTGTAAGACAACTAAAGGAAATGATGATAGACATGAGGCAACAGAGCCAGGTGACATCGGTTCAAGTAAAACACATTGATAACTGTGCATTAAAAGAGAGTAAAGGTGACCAGCTTGTTGTTAAAAAAAAGAAATACATAAAAATAAAATTAAAAAAATCCCGTGGTTAATCATGATTGTGAAAAATTATGAGTTAAATGTGTTTTTTATCTGATATTTTAAACTTTTATGTCTCATAATTCTGACTTCAATTTAATGATAATGACTTATCTCACAATTATGAGATTATATTTAACTTATGTTTTCTTATCTTTGTATCTTTATCTTTCTGGTAGCATGTTTTTATCTCGTTAATATGACTCTTTATCCAATAATTATTACCTTTTATCTCATCATTTAAACTTTTTTTATCATTTAAATGTGAGTGTCAATCCCTGAATTGTGACTTTTTATCTCATTCTGACATCTAACTCTCAAACTATAGTTTTCATTTTATAATTATAACTTTTTATCTCATAAATTTGACTGTGTATCACATAGTGCTTTTTTCAATCCCATGTCACTTTTTATCCAATTATGACTCTTTATGTCACAATTATGACATTTAATTGAATAATTATGACTTTTTCCTCATAACTACATGAGACAGTTTTGTCTCAACATGCTTGGTTTCATCCTGCTTGGCCTCGTCAGAGCGCACAGCCGTGCTCCCGGTCAGTGTGGTGGCTCTGTTTGCTCCAGCAGACCCTCCTTCATGCTGCCGTGTGGCGCATGAGGACTCCGGCCACAGTGACCAGCGACCACGCAGCAGGAGGGGAGAAGTGTCAGGAATGTCACAAACAGGTGTCAACTGGGGGGGAGAACAGAGTTTTTAACTCTCACTCGCACCCGCAGAAGGCGTGGAGCAATAATGTTAGGAATCCAGAATCCACTTCTGAGTGAGATAACACGGCGACACGCAGCAGAAGGTCACATTCCTCTCACCGCCGGTTGGTTCTCGCTTTTCCAGGTCACGTGTAGTAAAATGCGTCAGGCTCGTTAATGGTTTCACGGGTTCTGTTGTGTGTGTGTCGTTCCCCGTTTATCTTCGGAGATGCGGACCTTCAGTTAACTGTCCAAACTAGATTGCGTCGTTAATTATAGGAAGACAAACACGAGCATGGACCGAAGTCCACCTGGACGCGGTGAGGAAGCAGATGGGGTGAATGTCCGAGCAGAGAGCCGCAGAGAGCCGCAGCAGCAGCAGCAGCAGCAGCAGCGTGGTGACAGAGACGCGTCTCCTCACACCAACACTCTCATTATTACTAACACACTGTCAATGGCATCACGAAGGGAATGGTTGCTCTCAAGATCAAGTATGATTTTATGAGGAATTCCAGATGGTAAGTCGTTCCTGTCACGCAGCTTCAACCCCAAACTGTTTGTCTTTGTGTTGTTTTGATGCTCAGTAGTGTATTTCTTGGCTTTATTAGCAGGCTGTATGTGGAGCCTTTCAAATGAAATGAGTAACTGTGTAACTTTTGAGAATGTGTCGTTGTGCTTATGATTCTGGTCGAGGCCAATCTCTCTAGGAAGCTTTTCGAAATTATGGCATTCATGTCAAATATATCCAATTTTGCTTATGATTTTTGCCCTCACATTAAATTTTGGCATCACTATCAATGAAATATCTGTGAAGCTAATGAATATAATCCGTCATCACAGATTATAAACATGCTTATAATGTGTTATAGTGTGTCTACAGTTATGGACATACAAATACAGATTATGAAGGAAAAAGTTGTAAATTATGGGATAGAAAGTCAAAATTACGAAATAAATGTTCAATATATTACATTTTTCTTATGATTTTTGTCTTCAACTTCAATTTATTAATGAATAGACAGGTAAATAAACAACACAAAGCAAAATAAACTACAATCAACCAAATTGTACAAAAATAATAAACAAATAATTATCACATTCACCTGATAAACTTGTGACTTAACGCCTTAATCATCAGTCCAGTCCCACATACGGCATAAATCTGTTCAATTCAGTTTCTACTAAAGATGTACAACGACAGTGTGAACCAATACATGGTCTAGTCGTACAGGCACAAGGGAACAAGATGTGAAGTTGAAACGTTACTTGTTCTGTTATTCTGACAGAGCAATAAAAGGGGAAGTTTAAGGGGTAATGAGTTTATGAATCTGCCATGTCAACTACTTCCCACGAGTGTAAGGGTAGGTCTGCAGAGGATGGCAAAAGGAGAACAGGTTTACAGATGTACAGTGTAAACAGTGCTGACAGGAACATACCAGATGCATATGTATGAAATATGTTGCTATATGTGTTTTAAAGTAAGCTGACTCACAGTGTGGGGTGTGACAGTGGATTTCAAGGGGACCTAAGCGGCCTGAGCTGGTTCAGGTTCATGTGGTTTATCTCTGTTATGAACGGCATGTTATTGTCATTGTTAGATGTTAGATGTGGAGGCCAGCAAGTGGAAAGTCTTGCTTTTATGATCAGGTGGCTGTAGATGATTAATTGCTGGTCCTGTCACAGGGTAACTGTAAGTCATTAACAGCACTCATGGCAAATGGGTCACTGCACAATTTAAACGAGGAAATTATGAGCTTGTGAGCCATTGACTTTCAAATTCACTAAGTTTCTGCTACAGGGAAACTAACTCCAGACAAACATCGAGTCGGCCTAGTGCCAAACATATTGAAGGTGATGTTGTTAGGGTTAGCTTTATAGTGTTGATTAAAAAAAGCTGAACTGCATCTCACTTTGCGCGATTGTGATTGGGATGAACATGCTTGTATTGGAATGAGCACCATGAGCGCCAAGTACTTAAGCTTTTTATTAAATTCCTCCCAAGTTGTTGCTCATTAGGGTCGTTGGAAGAAGGTACTCATTTTGTACCACATTATTATCTCTTACTTTGCCTTCACCTGACCAAAAAAAACTCAATATAAGAAGTCGAGCTCCACACGGGACACAAACCCACGTCCCGGGTTCTGGCTACTTCATGCAAATCAGTGGCCTTTCTAGGAAAATCCTGAAAAACAAGAACTGTCAGCAACTGCATGGCTTATGCCTCAACAGCACCTCCATGGACGCGCACCATTACAGACAACCCCCCATGTGTTGATAACGGATACACCATTGACCTCACATCTTGTTCCCTTGTGCCTGTACATATGTATCATTAAGAACAAATATTACACTGACAATTGGGAAGAATTGTGCTGTGCATTGTGGGTGGCTAACGAAACAAAATAATAAACAACGTTCAACCAAATAACAACAGGAACTAAACTGAGCATGTAGCAAAGAGATAACAAGTGAGGATGTTTTGATGGTTGGTGCTTAAACTGGGTTAGAGGTAAGAACTTTAGCCCGAGCCCGAGCCCGAGCCCGACCCGGCCCGAAATTCGGGTCGGGTCGGGCCAAAAATGTCAATCATTACGTTCGGGTCGGGTCGGGCTCGGGCTTCTCTCTCGCTGACTTTTTTAAAAATAAATATATGTTTATAAAAATGTATACTAAAACGATGTGTGGACACTAAACTAAGGAATACTTGTTGTAAATAAATAATTTGGATAAAAGAGAGAAGGCGGCGCTGTAAGGTAATTGCTATATAACTACTACTAAACAGGAGGCGCAGAGCAAGAGCACGCTTTGCGCACGGCTCACATTTCGTGAACGTAATCTTGAAATTTCGGGTTTGCTTCGGGCTCGGGCCTGCAAATCAAGTTAATTGGTCGGGCTCGGGCTGGGTCGGGCTTTAATGCCTGCGGGCCTGGGTCGGGTCGGGCTGGATTTTTTAGGCCCGATCTTACCTCTAAACTGGGTGTTCCTGTCTTTTGTTCTTTGAATGCCATACAGATTGTGATACTGGATTACAGTGTTGTACTCATCTTGAACTTCTTGTCTCCAGACATCAGATCCATGCTCCCGGCCACATATGCACAGAATGACACCATGTCTTATGGGTAAAAGGTAATCCTTTAAAATCATTTTCAAAATCGTTAGGAACCAGGGAGTTACACAGATGCAGCTGTATGTAGAGAGAAAAAAAAAGTGTATTTGCATTCAAAGACAGACTAGTGGTGTTGGTTTTATTACAGCAGATATGCAAACCAAGTAATTCCTGAGTGGAAAGCCAATGTGTGCAGTTGGGAAGCATTATAAAAAATTAAGCTTGGGGAAACATGGGTGAAACATTAGCTGGGTTTGAATTTCACATCTCAATTTGGTTTCCTGGCAGTTTTTTATTTATTTTTTTTCCAGCTTAAACAAAAAAATGCATCGCTGTATGTTCACAGCAGCGCAGTTGGGAAAGCTGCACAAACACGCAGTAAATGTCATTGTTAATGTGTGATTCCCATCTGTTCCTGTGTACAGTTCAGGGAGGCGGTTGAGGGGATGGTGTGCCTTGGCGACAAAGACTCTTTCATCCAGTCAGGTGCTGAAGCCGCTGGTTCCCGCCCTCTGCCTCTCGGTCGTGGTGATATATGGCCTGGCTGACAGACTCCGAAACTTTGTCTCGGGCATCTTCATCCCCCAGTACCACTACCCGTACGCTGTGGCTCTCTGCTTCGGCCAGGTTGGTGCCCTGCTGCCCGGCTCGTTTCAGTTCACGCTTCAATCTGAATGAATCAATCAAAAGCGGAGCAGTGTTTGCCCGCCATCGGCACCTGTGCAAAAACAACCCTGTCTTCTATGACTGAGCTGCTGTTTACACAGAGCGCTGCGTGTCTTGACAGCAGGGTATTTGCTTATGCCGCAATTACATTTGCCTTCACAGTATCTCTGCAGCCACATGGGGAAAAGTCACACGGCAACTAGTGTGCTCGCACTGAAAACCCATGTTTAAGTATCTTATGTACGTAAAAACTACAACACTTTATATCAGGGAACACACATTAACCACCAACGAGTTGCTTATTAGCGTGCGTATTAGTCACTCTTCATCAGTCATTATGAAGCACTTAGTAATAACTTATTCTGCATATTCTACAGTTAGTAGAACATAAACTGAGTGAATGAGAAAACCTCAACCTGCAGAAAATGATACAGGTCACAAACGTAATCTTCTACTGTTTAGGATCATAATTAATAATTCATGATTTGACATACATGGAGGACAAAGTCGGGATGTGAAGACTCAGAACTCCAGCGACACAAGCAAAGGGTATGTTGCGAGTGAGTGAGTGCGTATAAATGCAACTTTAACCTCTGAAATAAAGTCAGCGTTGTAGCATGAAGTCATTCATTCTTTAACACTCCTCCCACAGTGTCTACATCAGGAGTTGTAAATCCAAGGTGTGTGTCGCCGTGTTGAGGAAAAACACCTGGACATGTTTCTAACAGTAAAAAACTATGTCAGAAATCTCACATTTTCATTGCACTTTCTGTTAGAACCACAACAAACGCCTGTTGGCAGTCAAGGGATGTGACTCTCGTACACAAAGCTCAGCTCAGCCGTTAGCTGGATTTTAACCTTTGGACGGCGTCACAGTTAGTAGTCAGCGGTTTGGTTAAACATCCATCATGCACTAGTCTTTATCTAAGGCTGAGCCCATCTGTGTCACTTCACCTCCTACTACACCACAACTACCTTAAGCCCTGCCCTTCATACATGTGCACACATGCACACACTTCCACCCACCCACCCACACACACATACACACAATTACAAAAGCCAGCAGCTGGCACTTTATTGTCCAGGTATGAAATTACCTGCTCCAGTGTAATAACAACTATCCTGTAAAACCATTAAACATGTTTTTAATAACTGTCAAAGACGGTAAGCATATTAACCATCGACCAGCTGCTCATTAGCCTTCATATAGGCCGCATGTTGTTTCTTTAACAGTCACCATGAAGCACTTATCATTGCCTTATTTTGTATGACTATATACATGTCATCTACATCTGATTAACCATCAGGCCAGCTCAACCGGTACATGTACATACCTCTCATTCACAGAGCTCAGCCAGCCTTAGCCAGTTTCGACCTTTGGACAGAGTTTGTTAGTCAGCGGTTTGGTGAGCCATTTGGTTAAACATCTTATCACGCTGGTGTTTATCAACACCGAGCCTGTCCATGTTGCTCCACGCCACCTCCTACACCAACACCACCAGGAGCCCTGCCTTTCAGAATGCAAGTAGTGGTGTGTCTGCTGTGAAGGAGTCAAGGAAAGGCGAAAAGAAAGAAAGTCAAACTCAAAATGGGATTATTAAGTGTTCATGAGGTAGTTATACCAACTCAGAAATGTTTATTTCCGCAAGTGACTAAACAAGCTGTTCTTGAGAACACTGTTTGAAGCTAGCGAGGTGGCGGGGTCCGCCAAATATGAGCAAAGTAAAACAGTATGAAATCGTGTTGTTCTTTAAGGTCAGTTTGTTTATTCAGTTAATCCAGTCGTGAAGACAGCAATTAGCTGTTGTTGTTTGAAGATCTTTCTCTTCTGATTAAAATGTCTTCCACAAAACTACATAGTGCACCTTTAAATAACCTAAAGCCCGGACAGAATAATGAGCATAATTGTTGACCATGTTCCAGATAAACTCACACTGGTCAAATTAAGACCACAGCATGGCATAACGTTTGAATGTATCGCTGGTTGCCATCACATAGAACTTCGTTCAATATGAATGAAATTAAATGAAGTGTTTGATGTTTTTACTTAATTTGAAGATTTTTTTATTATGATATTGTCTTTTCCAGGTTCTGGTCTCCATCTTATTCTTAAACCTCCTTCACCTCCTGGATCTTGCGCCTCTGAAGCCTTACTCCAGGCCCCTGGGTGAGCGGCTGCTGGTGCCCGCCGTCTGCAGCGGCATCCATGGCGTGCTGGCCATGTGGGCCAAAGCGAGCAGCTCCTCCGCCGGCCTCTACCCCCTCACCCTCCCTCTGCTGCCCCTAGTAACTGTGGGCTTCAGTGTGTGCCTGAAGCTGGCCTCCCCCCCTTCTGTCCACATCTCTGTTGGCTTTTCCATCCTGAGTTTGACGTCGTTTGTCATCACAGGTAAAAACCGCTTGAGGATTGAAAATGATGGTTACAAATTCACCTCCAGTCAACCTCTGTTCTCTCTTCTCTCTGCAGTCGCTCAGGGTCTGGCAGGCGTTGACACTCTGGAGTACATATATGCACCTCTGGCTCTACTCCTACACAGTATTTCTCTAACATGGCTGGCTAAAGTGTCTGAGGCCGAGCGCCGCCAGCCCGCTGACGCCCAAGCCTCCGTTTTTGACATCTACTACACCCAGCTGGTCAACCAGAGCTGGGTGCTGGGCCTCCTGTGGCTGCTGCACCCGGACAGTCCCTGGCAGGTGTTGGGTCACAGCAGCTGGCGCACCCTGCTCTTCCACGGATACCTGCTCGCCATCCTCCTTCTGGGGATGGTATTGAACTTCCTGGTCGGCGTATCGGCTCTCTGTGTCTCGCCGCTGGCTGCTGCGGTGCTGCACTCGGCGAGGCAGGTGGTGCAGCCGTTCATCCACCTTTTGTAGTTTCTTGAGGGAATGAGTGACTGTTTTTCTAATGTATCAGCATGATACCTTCATTACAAGCTGACCTTCATACTTTTGATCACGGCAATGTGAGCATCAGCTGAGATGAAATACAACATATCAGCAGAAAAGCAACATGCATCAAGTGATCATAACCACGATAGCATATCGCAAAGCCATAAAAAGCTAATGATTTACTGCTGGGTCCAAAAGTCTCCATGTGGACCAGCTTTTATCTCCCTTTTGTGAGCAAGTACTCCGTTGACAGGCCCACCTTAAAAGGTGCCATTTGTAAGAAAAGTTGATTTCTGAGTCTCAGTCCAACTCGTCAAAAACCGATGCTTTGCGATTGTAGGACGAGTCAGCTACCATCCTTTACTGATGACTGATAACATATTTATGTTCTGCAACTTTGTCACTTCTGCTGAACTTTGAGGACTTTAGGTGGAAATTAACCAGCAAAATATTTTAAGTGACTGGAAAAGATCCCACAGTTGCCTCAATAATAACCCCAGCGTGATCTAATAATAATATTGTGCTTTAACCAGTTGATAAATAGCTGGTAATAATGTTAAAGCATTTCTAGAAATCTTCCACCTGGTTTCTGCCTAAAATCTGCTCTACATGCCAGTTTATTTACCCACCAGTTTCTGACTAACTTCAACCTCAGCAGGCAGATATATGAAAATGACTTTTTGCTGCTTAAATACAAGCTAGTTTCTCCTAACTTCTGCAGACCAGTTAATATAAGGACAATTTTAAAATTTCTATAATTTAAGCAGATCGGTCAAACTTTGGAACATTTTTCCTATATTTTTTGTTTGTTTTTTTTAAGTTAGGCACCATAAATTGTTAATTATCAACAAACAAAACTTCATGATCAAAAAACAAGAAGTGAATCCCTTCCTATTTAGTGACTAACTTCCCAAGTTTTTCAACAGAAGTCGGGCAGGAGTTGGAAACGAACCTGTAAAAACTCACTTCAGTGGCCTGCTGACGGGAAGGTGGTTGTAAATTAAAATGGTGTGATCAGCTAAAGTTAAGCAGAAACCAGTTGGAGGTTTGCTGTCAGTGTATTAAAGCAATCAGCTATCTATCAACTCCTTGTTGGACAAAAGCAGAACATTATAATGAAATAATACTGGGGTTACTTTCAATACATTTTGAGGGAATCATTGTGCCAACTTAAAACAAAGTGTTACCGATGACTTTCTTATAGAACATATGACACGATGTAACAGTATCAGAAGAGTGAGGCACCTGAACGTGAGCATCTGTACAGGACAGATCTGAACATCTGAAGGTCAAAGCATCTAAACAAAGATTGCCCTGTTCACACTGGGTAAAGAGCAGCAGGTACTTCTTTTTAACAACAAAGACAGACAGACCGTCGTTTCAACGGGAGAGAGAATGACAGAAGCACAAATCAGCAGCACAGTTCAGAGTTTTATTTCAGAGCTGAAGGTGAAACAGGAATAACAAGCATTTTTCCCTTATGTATATTCATGAAAATGTGATAATTTCTTTTAAACTATTGCCTGGTAGACAGTGAAAGTTCCTGATAGTGGACACAGATGTTTTCATGAGCAACTTAATGTACAGAACAGTATTCCAGAGGTTTAAACTCTCACATTTCACTGGATGAATTCTCGAGCAAAGTTTTGTGGAAGTTGTCCTCGAATGACTCTGACACATTTTTCAGATGAGAAGGATAACGATGAAGGTCGTTTCGTGCCGGACACAAGACTGTTGAACTGACTTCACCACATTAACAGAGTTAAAAATATTTAAACTCAGGCTCACCTCGGCTGAATTAATTTTTAACCACAGATTGTTGGAGTTGCCCTTGAATGAGTCTGACTGCTGACATTTGTCAGATGAGAAGGGACGGTGATGAGAAGAGTTCAATGGTGCTGAAATCATTTTCTTTGAATCTATTTTTAAGTTATTCTAAGATGCTAAATTGTGTCTGAATTTAAGAATATGCTTTCATTATTTAAATGTTACATTTAAAGACAGAAAGTAAATGTTGTACTATTTTGTTTAAACAAATAATGTGAAAAGAATGTTGATCTACCTGATCTCTACCTGGTGCACCACAGAGAAACAACAAGGCTTTCCTTCCAAAAATATTTATTCTGTTTTTTAACAATGAAATGCAAGTGCCGTCACGAACCACAAACATCACACAAAGCAGCATGTATTAAAAATCCTATAAATCTGATCACAATGGTATGTCTTGACTTGAGCTCAATGAGACCGCTTTTTCTGTCTTGTATTCAGTGGTAGAGTCCTGCTTTCAAGCACCGTCTGCGGGATTTAGGAAGATGGAAAAACAAAGATTCATAAGAATACATGATAAAAAAGTACTTTGTAATTTTGGGGAAGAAAGTTCAATTAGGAGAGAAAAATCTCCATTTATTGATTTTCTTGACTGAAAAAATTGAACAGACTCGTCAAGCAACAGCACAATGTGATGGATGTATTCCTGTGTGTATTTTACAAACAAGGCAGGTTTAAAACATTCCAGGCACCAAATGTGTTCACAGTGCACATAATACATTTGGATGAGAATCACTGAATGTAAACATAGCCTTGTTTGTTTGTAAGTGCTGGCCAACAGAAGTATCGTCAGTGCAATGGAGCCTGAAGACGAGCTTTTCTGTGTGTTGGTTCCCGCCAAATATCACCTCGATTATTACCTAAGTCCATTTCTTGTCCTTTATGCGGGATCAGAGTTGGGTGGCAGGTGTATACCCAGACTCTGCAGCAGGTTAGATGCCGGTCCAGCCAGACCGGCCTGAGAGCTGAGAGACTCCAGCAGGTTTGTGACCAGATTGAGGTCGATGTCAAGGGGCTGGATCTCCTCCTCCGTCTCTTCTGTCGGGAGGCCGTCGGTGGTGGAGGCTGGAGGGGAGCCATTGACCAGTCCGGCCTTGTTGCAACTCTGCAGAAAGGAAAAATATAGTGAAACAAACTGTTTCCTGACGAGGTTCAAGATGATTTGTGTGTAAAACCTGAATTTACCGTCAGACTGAAGCTTTGTCCAATATTAGTGCTCATCAGCTCCTGATCCATTTGGTCCATGTATTTTCTGAGACCGTCCAAAGTTTCTGTCTCATTCATCTCTGCTTGACCAGACAATCCGTTCTCCTCTTCCTGCTCCTCCTCCCCTTCCTCCTCCTCCTCACCATCATCATCATCATCATCATCATCATCCTCTAAATCATCTGAATCTAGCTCTTCCTCTTTGCTTCCTATAAAAACAGAGACAGAATCAGTGAAGAGAGGGAGATGCTGAAAGTTTCTATTAGATTTTTTTTTTACTTCATAACTTCTACGTACCTAGAAGTCTGTCCAGTGCACTGGCCATGGAATCAGGGTCAAAACTAAAAGGCTGAGCCGAACTGCTCCTGGAATATAAAGAAAAAGTAGGTCAACCCAGAACTAAAACACTGTTCATGTATGTTGGACAATGCTTGAACTTTTTGCAATCATGCAGAAAATATAAACAAATGATCCCATATCATTTTTACTCATAGACCCATATGTCAGTCAGTCTGCCTCACCAAGGCAGTTCAGCACCCTCATGTGATGACATGGCACTGAGGAAGTCCTTCATCCCCCGGCTGACCGCCACCAGGCTGTAACCGCCCTCCTCTTCCTCCTTGTCGCCCTGCGCCTCCTTTCCCCTCTCCTCTGCGCCCTCGACGTGCTGTGTCTGTTTGGTTGAACCGGACTTTTGGCTGCCAACACTGGCTCTCCCCCCGCTCCTCTCCTGCAACATGCGCTCCAAATCCTGAGCTGTGATATCCAGCCAGCTGTCACCTGGAGATAGACACACAAAAACAAACTAATTATGGGGAATGGATGAAAGAGTGACGGTGAAGAGAATGGAGGAGGCATACCAAAAGGACAGAAGCTGAAAGGAATTGGCAGGAAACGGAAAATCCCAGGCGGCAGAGACGGACAAATGTTTACTTTCTAGCGAGGTCACAGCAGCCTAACTCTATAGACAGTGATTGAAATACTAAAAAGTAACAAAGATTAATGTTCAACTGATTAAGTAACACTAGAGAGAGGTGTGATGTCTCTAATCTGAACCTCTTCTTTGCACAGGAAATACTAACAATGTACAGACAAACCCATAAATTGTCGTGCGAGAATGATTTCTTAGCCACCATTTGACCCAAAGATAGATTTTTCACTCACTGTCCTCTTGGGGGAGCTCTGCCTCTTGTCTCTTCAGCTCCTCCAAGTTGAGTGGATTGCAGCTGTGCAGCAGCTGGAGAACGTCCTCACCCGGGGATGAAGAACTGAGACAAAACAGGCACATTGAGACAGATGCACATGCACAAAGATGTCACATGCAGGCGTACTCACAGTAATAAGTCATGTATGAGGCTGCAACTAACTGTTATTTTCAAGGTTGTTTGGTCTGTACAATGTCAAACAATGGTAGCAAACTGTCGATCAATGTTTCCAGAAGCCCAAGATGGTGTCAAATGTTTTGTTTTGCCAGAGCCCAAAAAATCTTCAGTCAGAAGCCAGAAATTATTCACATTTAAGAAGCTGGACTCTGTAAACTTTGACTCTTGTTTTTCAATTAATCTTATATCAAAATAGTTGTGGATTAATTTAATAGCGGACAGTTCATCAACTAATTGCTGCAGCTCTCGTCTTGCACACATGCATGAACATTCACAGTTCTCACCTTGATTTGGGGGCGACCGACTGTTTAAAGAAGTGTTCTGCAGATCTTGTCAGTTCTTTGTAACCCGCTGAGCCTTCCAGTTCTCCCTGCATTGTACAGCAATACAGTCAAAAACTTAAACACTCTGCTGTAGATACATACTGTGTAAACTGCATCTTGTACAATGTGTGCTTTTACATCTAGCCTAACATTCCAAGTGTCGCTAAATAGCTAAGTGCCTCGGCATTCAGAAAACGTGAGACTGACCCGGAAGTAGCCGTTTCTTTTCAGACTGTCCATGAAGTCTTTCCACTGAGGGTTACAACTGACAGGAGCATCAGGCTCTGATGACGGCAGCCTGCACTTAGAGCACAGGATCTCGAAGCCATGGGCCTGAGAACAGGACACACACACACACACAGACACACACACACAGGGACAGACAAATAATCAGATACAAACTAAACAACGGGATCAGAATGTAGAGGAAACATGGATGATGGCTCACCAGCTTCATGCCAAGCTCGTGGGCTTTGAACTGTGGATGAGAGCGAGGTGGCAGGGTGAAGCCGCTCCTCCTGTCTGGGATGAACTGTTGCTGCTGCAGCTGGGCGTACAGGCAACGCGTGAATGTCACCTATATATTTATATATATAATTACAAGAACAAGGTTATGGTTTGTATAAAGGAGGTCAACCGCTTCTTTTTGCCAAGACAGCTACAATCATGAATCTTCAAGTGTGTTTACCGAGGTAAGGACGAGCGTATCAGGAGGAAAACTCTTGAAGCTTCGACACGCCTGCAGATCTACTGGATCTCGCAGGTAGAACGCCGACACTGCAGGAGCGACCAGGTCTGGTCGTTGTGCCAACACTGTGGCAATACCAGCTGGTATGAAACAGTGGGCACGATGGAGGTTAGTTTTGATCTTCTCTGGGTACCTGTTGAAAGTACAGAATTATAAGATTTTACATGTTTTGTACGTTTTCAGAATCTGCCTGATTTGTATTTTTAACAAAAAAAAAAGCTCAATTTGCAGACAAATTTGTGTATCAAAAGCTGACTTATAACAAGTGAAGACATCCTCTCACCCTGATAGTCGCTTCATCACGGCGAAAGAAATCTTTGGGCTTGCCCGACAGGCCGCTGTGTGGGCGGAGAGCAGCGCTAAAGCTTGTGCCACCCTTGGTACCACATCTTTCGAGATCCCCACCGGACTGGATTTAGAGGGACAGGGCAGAATGTGCAACTCTCCCTGATAGAAAAAGACCTGCAGAAGAGAGTGAGGGAATGACTTAAGGCTTATAGTAAATACAGATGATGACAGAAGAGCTATATTTAAGGGGGCGCTATGTAATTATCGGGAAGAAATTCAAACTCAGAAAAATGTTTTTTTTCCATAACTGAATAAACAAGATTCTCAGAGTAAAATATGGTTTTTATTTTCACCCTGTTTTCACTGGTGTCTGGATTTAGCCATTTGGGAAGATAATCTGCTGCTTCAATGAGAAGAAACTCCCCATCATTGTCCTCGACTCTTCACACACAAACATAATAGAGAAGTTGAAGGCAATTTACAAACAGATGAAACTGGTCCATGTTAGGCATAAACTCAAAACATGCTGTTTCACCTGGCAGCGAGTTGTGGGAATGCCTCTGTGATCTGCTGCAGGAGGTAAACAATAAACCACTCGTCCTCCACATTGTCCCCAAACTGAGTCTGACCTCCAATGTGAGCAGGGACATCTCCTGTCAGTGAACACAACAACCATCAGTCCTTACATGGCCAAGAAAAAAACAAGTACCAATTTTTAAAATCAATTCACCTCTGAAGATTATACCTTTCTCAGGGTGATACTTGAGGTTAAATGGCTGATGCTGCCAGATGTACTGAACCAAGAAAGGCGCAACCTTTGCCAGAATCTCATCTACTAACTGTGGGAGATGTTCCTCAGTCTGCTGTGAATTTGACTGGACCAAGAAGAGCTTGTACTGAACCATGTCCTCCAGAATCACTCTCCTCTGCAGGGCGTCCATTGTAGCAGTTTTTACAAATATTACCTGATAAAAGGACAGCAGGTAAAAGTCTAAGCAATCGTGAAAGAGAGAGTGAAGTATTCACATTAGTCAACTGTTTTAACAGCTAACCGCAAATCATTTACCATAATTATTACTGTTGATATTTAAGAGTATCTCTTGAGAATGTCAGTCAAACTTACCTGTTCTTGTTTTAAACGTGAGACGTGATATCAAAACAGTCCGGAGCGATTTACACTTTTCACATCATACGTTTCTATCACGCCATCTCTCACTGTTTAGGTCCTACTGTGAATTTAACTCGACTACCCCCTAAGAGTGTAACAAATAATAGTTCCTACGTTTTTTATGAACTAATTTTCGCTATTCTAGATAAAAAAAAAAACCAACCCATATTCTACCAAATCTACATTTCAAATAAAACATATTTTTACCCAATTTAATAAAAATCTAATATTTAATATTTAACAGATAATGCGCATTTTTAACATTTAGTACAAACTACAATCCACCGTCGAAAAGCGGATGCATTTCAGCAACGCATTCACGTTCTCGCATTGGATGCTGGGAGTTGTAGTGCATACGCCAGGAGCGTAACGGCTACTTTGTGGCAGTCCGAAATCAATTTCCCATGAGACCACGGGGATACGAAGCTGCGTATCCATGACAGCCGTGTTATTGTTGTTGGTGGTGCTAACGTTAGCAAAGTAAACCCTCCGAGGTGGCGACAGCTAGCTCCGCTAACGTTACACACTCATGTATTTTAAGATGTAGCTAGCTTAAACCTATTTCATGGGCTACTTCTGGGCCACAGAAGAGGCTAATTTAATGTAGCAAGGCTAATTTAACAGAATATGTCTTTTGGGGAATTATACAATGCCGTCCGTGCCTTTTCGATGTTATACCCGTCCGTCCATGAAACACTAGCTAGCATAATTTTGGACGTAGCCTCCTCCTAACGTTAGCATCAGTAACCAAAGCCCTGTCCATCTTTTTGCACTAAAAGGTGTTCACCCGCGGTCCAGAGGAAATGACAGTCTTTCTACTTCAGTGCTCCCTGCGAGGTGTGGAGGCTAGAATGACAGACGAAGGCTTGAGCCTCTAAAACGGAGAGGAAGAGAATGATTTCACGTTACAACAGAAGACCTGTATCGCACAAACTTGAGATGTGAGTACCAAATATACAAGTGACAGCTCTGCATTATGCTACTGTAGCAGCTGGACTCTGTAAACAAGGTTTGTCCAGTTCTCGGAGATTGAATGACGTTATTCTACTCTGGGGGAAAGGCAGTTGATTGACTTCTCCACCATTATCAAATAACAGTGTAAAATAATATTTTTATTGATTCATAGAGTCCATCTGTCGCATGGTTTAGGCAGACATAGTAACAGTCCATAATGATGTCCAGCCTTTCAACTGAAAACCCCATTTCAGGCCATCCTACTATTTGGAGGAACAACTTGTCCTTGTTATCATGATGTAATGCTTCTGAAAATGGTCGACAGTTGAGTGAACTATATTTGTATTTAAAGGGCTAAGACATGCAAAAGCACTAGAATGTTAAAGCAATAAGAAGCATCAGACTATTCACTCCAAAATGTAATCTTACAACAGGGCTTTTTTTGGGTATATAATCAGGGCTTTTAAATCAGTGTTCTCAATCTGTCCTTTATACAGTCGTGGGTTGTCCCGAAGCAGCCTTGACCACCACCCTCTCCCAGAGGAAGCAGACGACAACCACACCCCTCAGCGCTACCTCCATGACCTCCAGGAAGCTGTCTCTGCCCACAACAGGTAACCCAGTCCTGGGTGTTGTACAAAATGGGCAGCTCTGGCTTGTTCTGCAATGAGGCAAAGATCAAACCACTTCCAAGCAGTACACAAACACACTCCTGCCTGTTTGTTTGTAATGTAACACCCTGTTGAGTGGACAACTGAGTCTCAAGGCTCTCGCTATGTGAAACAGGACACCCAGAAGCAGTGGATTAATAAATATCACATTGCCTCCTTCAGATGTGCAGTTAAAAGAATAATTAATGAGGGAGGCTGTTGGAATATTCAATGACTTTGACATTTGCCCTGTATTTTCCACTTTGAGACTTGGTTTATAGTCAAGATCTTTGTTAAATTCACTGTCAATGTGTTGCTGTGGGAAGAGTGTTCGATATCCCCTACAGGTACTTCTCAAACCGCACATAAACATAATAACTCCCTTCTCCTTTTCTCTTAGCTCAGAGACGTCTGCTGCCTCAGGACACTCTGACTGCCCCACCGTCATCTCGGTAGACTCCAACCAGTCCTGGTCAGGTATCCACAGTTCCACAGGCACCGGCATCTCTACAGAGAGGAGCTCTGTTTTCTCCTGGGGCTACGATGTAAGTCTACTCCTGCGGAATAAAAAAAAAAAACAATCTTTGTGTGAAGCAACGTTGCCAGCCCTGCTCTGTCTGTCATGCAGATGTTCTTCCTCTAACATTTTTCCATCCTCTCTGTTATACTTTTGCATAGATTTAAACCAAAAAATAAAAACTCCACAAACGTATTTTCATGCGTGCCAGATGTCAGTTTACTTATTCACATTTCCCCCAAGTCACCTTATTGCAAACCTGTGGAAAACCATAGAACAGCATACAATCAATCACTGCATCGTGTGGTAGACACCCTCCTTGTTTGTCTGCTGCTTCTTTGTGTAAGCACGGCCTGACTCCGCTGGGTATTGGTGTGCTTTCTTCTAGCCTTACTTGGTCCTACAAAACTTTTCCAGGACTCAATGATTTATTTAGTTTGTTATCCTCAAGCTGCTTCTGAGAAGTAAAAAATTCACAGTAACGCAAAATAACTCTCCAAACTCACTTCTCTGTCTTCGTCTCTCTCTTGTTTCTTTGTTATAGCATATGAACTAGCTTGACCATAAACACACACTGAAGCTGATTATAATCTATGTTGAAGCTTGCCGTGAGATTTGAATATGTTTATGTGTCCACGTGTTTCCAGTGTCCGATAAACAGACAAATCAGCAGCTTTCAGTCACAGAGCTGCGGTATCATAACAGAGGCATGACTAACTCTCCTGCCTGTGTTTCTGTCTCTTTCTGTTTTTCTGTCCCACAGGAGTTCGACAAGGCAGCGTCGCGGCAGGTGCAGCAAATGTTTGAGGAGATCGACAAAGAGCTGTACGAGGGGAGAGGCAGCGGGGGAGGGATACTCCAGGGGCTGCAGGATGAATGTCAGCAGTGGGTCACACGATTCCCACATCTTCGGTATTGTGTTTTTCCGCAGTTTGCTATCAACCTTCTGACATTATCCTTCTGAGTTAAACAGGGCGGCGGTGGTATCAAAGACTGCTGCTGACTGTTGAGACAAACCTGAAAAAAACAAAACAGTTGAATTCTTTCTTGAAAACATAATTATTTTCCTTTTTTTTGTCACTGTGTGTTTGTGTCCCTCAGGATTCAGGGGACTCAGGTAGTGTGTCCCAGTGATGAGGGATTCCAATGGTATGCTACTTCAGGGAGAGGCAGCTCCACCAGCAGCCCAACAGGAAGCAAAGAGAGCGGTGTGAAGTCGCAGGAGAAAGATAAAGGTGGCACAGAGTAAGTCTTCACTGTAGTGCCTCACTAGTTGACTGTCTGACAAGACAAGGACACAGGAGGTCAAATGCACCTGTTGGATACATTTGCTGATGTAAGGCACATTTTTAATTATTGATATATAACACTACCTGATTAATTGACATTTTTGGACTGAATTTTGAACAAGTAAACACAAACTGTATTTTGTGATTGTTCCATATACTGATTTGAACATATATTTATTAGTAATTGGTATTTGCATCGCCCAGAAACAGTTTGGCACATGTTTATTTGGCTTCCAAAAATCAGGAAAATTGACCATATGATAGGGTTTATACCTGAAACTGTGAAATCCATGGTCTTTAAGAACTTCTGTATTTTTGCTGTAGCTGGCTGGCTGTCCACATGACTGGTGCATCAATTATAGATGAATGTTGCCTTTTTCTGTGGTTCTGTGACCTAGATGCACTGGCCTGTCAGTCGGGTTTGTGGGTCAGAGTCAAGTTAGTTGGCTGTGATTAATAGTTTCTGGGACCAACACTTTTAATGGCTGTACCAAGAAAGTGCCAAAACGGAGTTGACATAATGAGTAGTGTGCGATTGTTTATGCTTATATCAGGATTTTCCTTCTGATTGTCAGGCTTGAGTTGTCTGCTGAATGCATGCATGTTCTTGTGTTTGTGAGTATACCATTTCAGGTGTACGTTTTAAAGTGCTTATCTACGTGTGCCCTTGTGTTTCGGGAAGGTTGAATGTGCAGGGCAGGAGAGCAGCGCTGATTAAGTCCTCCTCAGCCGAGTTGGACGGGCTTCCTGGCACCTCCTGTGGCTCCAGCAGTCATGACAAGCCGAGAGTGATTGAAGTGGAGGGTCTGATGGAGGAATACTTGGCTTTTGATAGCAGGTACTTGTGAGTTAATCACTTTCCTCATGCTGCTTATCCCAGAGATTAATGTAAACCTCAGCTGCTGTTTTTATTTATTTATTTATTGATTGATTTACCATTTTTTAAACAGGGAGGAGGTGTGGGAGCAGGATTGTTCAGAGACAGGTCGGAGGCATCACTGTCTGCCCCCTGTCTCGCCGTACCGGTGTCGCCGCCAAGCCGTTCTCGACCTGCTGTTTGATGACGTGTGGCGGCAGCTGGTTGGCTGGATGAAAGAGCTGGTTCAACGGCACTGGGAGTGCTGCACCTCAAGTAGGGCTGAATATAACTATTTAGCATGCATTTGACCTGATTTTTATTAAGAAATGCCCTTTCTTATGCTCTGCCTTTGGATTGTGCGATTGGCAGATGATGAAAAGATTTCTGGGAACTTGAGCCCCGTGCAGCAAGACTCCCAGAATCCCTTCATGCTGCTCTCCATGCTGCCCACCATGCTGCCCAAACTTGGCCAGAGCAGGGTGCCCCCTCTCACAGCTGGCCTGCAGTTTCAGGTCAGTGGTAGTCTGCGAGCCTCACTGCACTTTTCATCCCTGCAGCCGGTCAGGAGGTCCATTCAGAATCTGTCTGTTGTTTTTTTTTCAGACATTGACAGGAGCCCAATACAAGAAACACTTATAATTCACGTTTAGTATTCTTTAAGTTGAAAATGAATGCAATATGTGACATGAAAATACAAGTTTTATGATGACAAGTGTTAATAAATACATTACCAGTGTGGGGTGACCCTTAAAACTGTAGCAGAATACAAGTAATATTGAGAAGAGTAGATAACATTTGTTTAGCATTCATATCTACAAGCTCTTTGCTGACTTTAGTCTCATGTCTCTGTTCCACAATCCACACTTGATCGTCACCTTTTTTTTCACACACTGTTGCTCTTTCAGCCTTTCAGTGCTTCCAGTTCATTAACTCGTGTCACTGTTTTCTTTCTTTCCCACTTTTACTCTCTGCCCTTCACCTTGCAAATATGTTTTTTTTTGTCCATTTTTTCCTTATCTCCCCTTTTCTGTCTTTTTCCATGTTATTATTTACCTCTGTGTCCTTTACCCCTCTTCCTTCCTTTCTGTATCCACCACCTCCACCCTTGGTCATGCCTATTTTCCCCTCAAAGAACACAAAGTCAAGGGGCTCAAAGCACAAATCCAGACGGAAATCCAAAAAGCAGAAAAGGCCTCCCAGTGTATGTAACTCCCTCACTTAGAGCCAAAGTGGTGGCGTGTTGTGCGCACACCGTCCATGGCGGCTCATTGTCTTTTATTTCTAGACTATATGTGCTTGTGTCTGTTGATTAACACGAATCTTCACCAGCCATCTTTTTAATTAACTGCAACCTCAACACGCACTACTCTGATTTTTCTTTAGATGTTTCCTTTCTGTCACAACGAGAATGTTGGAATGCTTTCGTTTTGCTAGTTATTGCTTTTGTTGCGTTTTAAGTGTTGTGAATGTTACGTTTGGTTGGTGGCATAGCTGAAAATGGGTCCCCTGACATCAGTGCATGATTGATACATTTCTTTGATAACACTCTGTATCGTAAATAAGGAATCAACTGACCATGTGGCTACTAGCCTTCATAGAATGCATTATGTGTATCTAACCTGCCTTTCCTGTTTTATTATTTCTCTTATCTCTCTCTGTCCCTGCTCTCTTAACCATTTCTTCCCCCACCTTCCCTCTGTCTCCTGCTTTCTCCCCTTCACCACACACTGTTCCCCAGGCTGGAAGGGTCCCAGTAGGAGCAGCAGCAACACAGCACAACCTGAACGACCTCATCGTGATCCACAGCATCCCCCTTCAGCAGAGGAACCTGGGTGTGCTGGAAAGAAACCAGTAGGGACACATTTTACTCTTCCAACCAATGAGCTTTGGTGCCAGATTGATAAATAAAATGGAAATCAGTGACACATCACACACTTGTATATTCCAAACCTGATTTTGCTCTTTGAATGGGAATGAATAAATGTCTTGTAGTTCTTGTTCTCCATTTAGAGGTAAACACTTTCTGCCAAACGAGGGACATCGCCCCGTGCCATGTTTCTGTCCCTGGTCTTTACACATTGTCTGGCAGAGAGTCCAGCCAGCTGGCAGCAGGTGAAAATGCATCATTCATCGATTGTGCACCTTCCCATACAGGGAGCCAGAGGAGCGTCCGTGTCATAGACCAGGCTCTAGCGTCGTCCCTTCCAGTAAACCTCGGCCACGACGAACCCTGGAGCAGAGCTCTTCATCGCTGTCCCGTCCAGCACAGTCTGCCAGGCGCAGGAACCCTCCTCCCCGAACTCTCCTGCCACTGGTTCCCAGCCTGAGTCAGTCCAGCGCGGCCGGATCCATGGATGAGGTCATCCGCGGGACACGTCTGTGAGTTTTCGCTTCCTCGCCAACCCCACCCAAACTCCTATCTAGCTTTTTGCTCTCCCGTGATTCTCCGCTACGGTCTCTGAGGTTGTGCAGAGGCAGAGTGAGATTACTTTGAAAACAGTCTCCCTTTCAAGTCATGCCTTATGGCTGTGAGCAGCAGAATAATTCATTTGAGGAACCAACTTCACAGATGAACTTGTCATGAACCGTAGGTGAAAGAGTAATACTGTCAAGTGAGCCACTTAGTTTTCTGTCAAGTGGAATGTCAGTCCCTCTGCAAAATTCAGCAACTACTGTTTCCTATTAGGAATAAAGGAATAGTTCAGTATTTTAGGAAATGTAAGTCTCTGAGTTAGATGAGACAATTGAAAACTGAGGTGTAAAAACCTTTTTGGATTTTACTTTTACTTTACTGTCATCATTGTGAGACCCAACTTTAGGTCTATGTCTGGCCAAAAAATAGAAATAGATTTGAGTGGAGTGGAGTGGTATTGAACTTCTCGTCTTACTTTCAGCAAAAGAAATCGAATTATCACCTTTCCCAAAATGCCAAACTATTCCTTTAATCACTTTGATATTTTAGTCACTGTCACGGTCAAATTCTGTCCATGAAGAGATAACTTTGAACATCTTATTGCACGGTGGCGAAGAAATTCATTCCAGAACTTTAAATCAAACACTATCTACAGATCACTTTGGGTCTTTACTTTAAAAAAGCATTCATGCTTAGATTTAGCATTCATGCTTTTTTCACAGCCTCCATTGTTATTTAAGAGATAAATGTATGTTAGTGCCATAGATGCAGCATGGAGCAATCTATCTATTTATACTATATTTATTTGACGTGTGTGTGTGTCTTCATCCACAGACCAACAGCCAGCGATCGCCTGACGTCTCCGCTGTTGCCTCTGAGTAGGAACACACTCCTCCCCCCCATCGGCACTGGAGACCCAGAGTCATCTCACTCAGGGCAACAGTCCAAACCCACTCAGGTACACTTTAACGCCACTGAAACATAACTGCACCGATAATGACAAACTAGGAACAGCACCTCAACAGAAACACAGGTTAAATGAAAGCTCTATAAAAAAAGATTATCGTCTTGAGAAATCTACCAGGCACATGAAAGTATACAGGATAGAAATGACATTGCTGTTGCATTTATTCACTTTTCAAATGCAGTAAACTAACCGCGTATTTATTGCATGCGACCAGCGTCAGAAAGGCCCGTCCAGCCGCGCTCACAGTGCTATAAATGACGAGGCTGGCAGTTCAATACCAAGGGATCGCCACCACATGCTGGATGTGTTCTCTCGCCCAAACACCACTCACACATACAGGGTAAGATATGTTTAAGCATAAACATAAGCCATGGTATGTGGTTTGAGTGTCACAGACAGTCTGTGTGACCTGTTTCTTTTTTCTTTTTTTTTTCCCCAGTCGGACACTCCATATCGTCGTTCCTTCACAGTATTGGACAACATCGGGCAGGGGCGGCCAGGCAGAGCCTCTGTTGGCACAGGTCAGAAATTCAACTTGAATGGTTCAAAAGGTTGCTGGAAAAGGGCTGAGATACCCAACCCTAAACCTGGGTTTAATTGTGGCTGTAATATTATTTGTCTAATTCATTTTTCAGTTAAACTGTCAATGATTAGTATGTTTAGTTAATCTGCACTGAACACCACTCCATGGTTTTTTGCCAGTTGTTTCAACCGTTGTTGTCGTTGTCGTTGTTGTTGTTATCATTTCATCCAGTCATTTTAGCCATCCTTTTAAAGTATTCATCCAATGTTATTTGCTAAATACTAAAGTATTTCCCCCTTACTTTACTTTCAGTTAATCACGTATGCATCAATTTATTCATTCATTCCAACAGACTCTCTTGGGATTGGTGTGACTGGCATTAGTCTTGGCATCAGCAGCTCATCCTTCTTGGACTCGTTTTCCCACCACCCCTTGGGGCACTCGCCCATCAAAGACGAAGAGGAGCCAGACCCACAAGCCCCTGTCCCAGGTCAGTAGATTAAAGCTGCTGATGAAACTCTTCCAGATTGGAAGATAAACTATGAATCCCCACCAACTAGTAGGATGTTTTTAAGTTTATGATTCAGTGTGTTCATTAACTTGAGATGTTTTTTTATCATCCCTCTTATCCCTCCTGTAGCTCCAGTGGTGCCTGTGTCAGTCCCATCTCGGTCTTACACCCGAGGCGGCATCTCATCCAGAGCCAGCAGACCTGGCTTGTAGACCCGTCTTCAGCAATTCAGCCATTCAACTTTCTACACAGCAAAGTGCGCCGCTCTGCAGCATCTGTGCCCACTAAACTTTTTATTTTATTTTACAAAAGTAGCAGGATTTTTTCATATAATGCTGCTTTAGTGAATTTTTTGTTTAGAAGCCTATTTTTGTATTACAAAAATCAGCTTATGTGGCTGCCAAACACAAATCAACAGTAACTCCATCTCCATGTACAGTATGAGCTGTATGTGTGGACATTTTTAACCATGTATGTATGACCTGAATGTGTAAATATACCTATTTATATGTGAATGTACTGTATATTATCCTCTGCGGTGTGTTGTTGTGCTGGTAAATGACTATGCAGGGAATAACACATCCATCCAGGACAGGGATAGAGAGGATAAAAAGCACTTTTCCCCTCTCTGATGCTACATCAGAGAGTTTGGTACTGTATCTTTTATAAAGGACACAAGTGTCAGCTGCCCTATGTATAAAAAAAGAAATCGACCCGGAGCGTCTCATTGCACACTGGAACGAGAACTAGAGATGCCACCTTGCAAGTTTTTGAGTTGCCTTTCTCTCTGTTAACATCATACACTGAGAGGATGTGGACGTATAAGCACTGATGGAACGACTCTGCAGCTCACATGCTTTTACTACATCACTGGAATAATGTAGGAACACAGGAGGCATTTCGAAAAAAAACATGTAGATAACTTTACAGGATTAATTCATAGCGTCTGTACAAAATGCTGTATTTGTGGTAATTTCTTTTTCCTTATTATACAAGTTAAGCCATGTGGGGATAACATCAGGGTTACTGCACACAGGGTAGTTTTCCTTTCTATAGTTATTAAAACAATATATCAGACAGCCATGCTACAAAAAGGTGACAAAGCTTGAAAATCAAAAGCTTTTCTTCATAAGGCATTTTCTGTGATTGTATTTTATACAAAATAATAAAAAAACTGTACACAAATGTATATAAATATGAATTTATTAGGGTTTATGGACAAATAAAAAGGTGCATTTACATTTTGATGAAGTGTGACACAAAGTTACTGAGGCCAGATGAAAGGGGAGGAACACAGAATGGAGGCAGCAACTTCAAAATGTACTTTAAGTCTCTTATATAATCTAAAACAGTGGGATTTTTTTAAACAAATGAGCACATCAGCTACAACACGTGTACATCTTTTTCTTCTTCAACCATGGCCTGCATGCTGTCACTTCTTCCCTCTTTTGGATTTGCCACTTTTTTTGGAGTATTTGGCTTCCAGGTCAGACAGGAAACTGTTATAATTCTGCTCCCTGCTCTTCTGTCTTTGCTGGAAAAAGATAAAAGAGGATGGTTAACGTAAGAAACCATAAGAAAACCAGACAAGACAAAAAAAAAAATGATTTCATACATGTGCGCATACGTCTCTTACCTGAAGCATCATCACAAGACTGTCATCTTGATCACCAAGCCCCATCTCTTTCTGCATTTCTTCTGCTTCTTGTCGCTCTCTATCAGCCTAGACGGTCAAATGCAATCACAGTGGTGAGCTGAGACAAAGTATGAGATACTCGAGACTAGGCCCCTCTTAGTGTAGATATATGGCTTTAACACGTTTCTCACCCTCTTCCTACGAGCCCTCTTCTTCTTTACACTCTCCTTAGTAAACGCTGGGAATGCTTCAACGTCTCCGCTGTCGATTGCCGCCTGGATGAGGCTGCACAGCCTGGGCTCATCTTCCTGGGAGCAGCACATGACTGACGCGACGATGGCATCCATGTTTCCCTCGTGCTGCACGTACAGATGGATCACGTCCTGCCGCTCCTCATCAGAGCCCTTATATTTCTTCTCAAATTCAAGGATGTCCTGCACTGTAATCTAAAAGATGGACAGAGAGACAGGAGGTTGTCAAGACAGCAACAGATGCTGGTTGAGGCTAGAATGTTATCCTAGGTGTGTTTTATTTTCTAGGCTTTAAGACCCAATAAACGTGCTCACTATCACTGAATATGATCCACCATAAAGTTCCTTGAATACAAGTGACTCACCCCAGAGCATTACAACATCGCATGTATAACAAAAACACAATGTGTGTCACACATTGTGTGACTCACTGTTGAGCCAGAGAACACCTGCTGTGCTCATATACCTTGGGGAAGAGCAGCCTCCAGTAGTCTTCCCAGCAGCGGTCTTGACTCAGGACGTCAGACTCTTCATCCACCACCCCCTGCTCGTCATACACGGCTCTCTGCTCCTTATCGCTCAGCACCGCATACACCTTCCCCAACACCTGAAGAGGAACCAGAAAAAGAAATAAATACATTCAATTCAAAAAAACATTTCTATATTAGGTTCAGGCAATATGATGATAAACACTTCAGAGAATGAGAAAAAAAATTGTAGGTACTTTTTAAACAAATAAGCTATTTCCTTTGTTATCTCTGGTTTTATGAGCACATAATGGGCAATAATCTAGTCAGCGAGGCAGGGATGCCAGATATATCGGCCAGGGGTGGACCAATTGTTGGGCCGATATTTTTGCGATTATCAGTATCTGTGATTTTTCCTTCTGACTGGCGATAATAAACTGATTTGCTGCTTTGGTTCTGATGCAGCATCCTCTCTCAATACTATGTGATTAGTAACACGTCTCAATTAATAGCCTATAAACACTGAATAATCTGAATCTGCAAAGTAACCATCAAATAATGTAGTGGGAGTGAGTATAACGTAGCAGAAAATGGAAAAACTCAGGTAAAGTGACTGAAAATAATTATTAAGAACAGTACTTGACTTCAGTCTCTGGATGTTTGAGTTTTTTGGCACAAAGAGTTTCATTTGAACTGCAAATTAATATCAATCCCAGGTTTCAGTTTTCATTCTCCTTGATTTATAGTAATGGGTATTGGTCCTGAAAATGCCATATTGATCCCCAAATGTCAGCACATCATCAGTAATGGCTGATAATGGCTTTGAAATGCGATATGAACATCAGCCTGAAATTAACATTTTTGTTGATATGACATGCAGATCAGATGAGACTTTAATTGTATGAATGTTAGGCGAACCAGTATCCATGTTGTTTTAATTATCTGCCCAGAATGTGCACATTTAAAAATATACTGTATCTCTACACCTGTCAAGTAGATTTAATTAACAACAGTTTTGCATTAGTGCAATTAAACAATTGTAATCTATCAGGAATTTTAATTATAGTTAAATTGCACCAAATAGACACACACACTTCCATCTGGTCATTTGATGTATGCACGGTATTAAACTACAAAATACAGTATAATGAAGCAAAATGTGGAGTACAATTAAATTAGCTCAAACATAAAGGATTGCGTCCATATCTCCCTCCTCTAATCTGTATTGTTTCATTGCCAATAATTGGTTGATAACAGATTCAAATAATTGTGTTTCTGGTGTGTACATAATGCAACTAGTAAAAACAAGGCAACAATATGATGAGCTACATCTTTCAAAACAAATGCATTGGCCATAGCTAGCAGGGTTATTTTTACACGTAGGATTAGCTACACTTATATCAGGGCTTTCGAGGGCTTTGGCCAACGTGTCGCTAACAAATCAATGTCCAAAACAACTCTGCTTCCACTGCCACTTTCATGACAAGGTGATCAGACAGAGTTAAGCAGCAGCTTACTCGCTGCAGCTAGCTAGTCATGGTAGCTTGCAGTGTTAGCTAGCTTGTAAGGTTAGCTTGTGTTTATGTGCGCCGTCTGACAGTAAACACCGAGGAGCGGTTACCTGAAACTTCTCTGTGGCCTGCGGGTCTTCAGGAGCCCGGTCCGGGTGCACTTTGAGCGACACTTTGTAGTAGCTCCTCCGGATATCTGCCTCGGCTGCCTCTTTGTTGATGCCCAGCAAATCGTACAGGTTTGAGGTCTTGAAGAGCTCCTCGCACCGCTCGAGCAAACCCATCCTGACAGAGTCCGTCAGTGCGAGTTTTGACCCGTCAAGTGTTTTCTCTCACGACTATTCAACGCTTCTCAGGCTGCGTGTTGTTGTTAATCACGCAGGAGTCGATTAAGTCCCAGTTTTCTGCCTCTCCTTTTGTTGGCAACATCAATTTGGCGCGCTGGCTTGTTGGATACATCCGTACGTGGAGCGACGTGCTTACGTAACAAACCGAAAAGCTCTGTGATTGGTTCTCATGATCCAGTTCGTCAGACTATGTAATGAGGATTTTATTATGTCAGTTGTTACTTAGAAAGTCTTCAAAACATGACTGTCAAACATGTAAAAGTTTATTTAAATTTTTTATGTTTATATTTATTGACCTACCTTCTTCAATATTATCTATGTGCATATAAATATATAATACATAAATATCTGTTCTTCCAATTGTTGTACTGTATATTGGGACACTATGTAGTTTTGAAGAAGAAATTCACAATGAGGAAATAATACAAACTCAGAAGAAAAGAAGCTGTTTCTCAGAGGGAAGTAAGGTCCCCAGAACACTGTGTGAAGCTAGAAAAAGGTGGTGGGGTCCGCCACAAAACAGAATGAAATTGTCCTTTAAGGTGAGTTTGTTTATTCAGTTTTTAAAACGGTATTTATTTAGGGATACAACTCAGTCAATGAAGATCTCTGTCTTCTGATTAAAATCTCTTCCCCAAAACTACATAGTGCACCTTTAATGGTCTTATTGTGTGTTCACTAGATGTGAGTACCAAAGTCCATTGACACCTGTCACGTGTCAAAAAGTTCAATGACCTCAGTTTTATCATTTGTTGACTTTTTTTTTTTTTTTTTTTTTTTACATAATCCTGGTTTTAAATTTACATTAACTTCCAAAACCTTGGCTTAAATTTACATATTTTAACAGTACTTTGAATTAAGTTATCAAATGATATCAAAAATGTCTGAATTAATGTTTTAATATCTTATAAGGCTGCAATAATTAATAAATAGTTGTCGACATTTGAATTAAACACTAACTTTTAACCAAATAATCAATTAAAACACTGATTATAAAGTTTTCCAAACTCTTAAACTCTTTACTCCTCTCTGACATTAAATGCAATATATTTGGGTCGTGGCCATAACAAAACACCTCTGAGGTCGTTATCTTGGGCTTTGGGAGTCATTTTTCAGGCATGTGTGACATTTTTAGACTGACTGCAGCTCTGTCATTTTATCTCTCTCATGCAGCTTTTTTTTGGTAAACGTAAAAAAAGTAATTCGTTGACAGCCAATGAACAGAAATAACTCTGCAGGGCTGCTTCAAACCACAGTCATTTCTGAAACTATATATAAGTTTCTCTGTAATATTTCCTGTGCAGCGTGGTCTAATCTTAAAATTAAACCCATTTAATCTTCCTACAATAAAATGTCACGAAACTGGACGGCACTGAGCTGTGACAAGTAAAACTAGATGCTATCTGAAAACAAGTTTAACACTCCAGTTTCCACACATGCATCACTCAGTCAAGAACGTACAGATACCCTAGTATTTATTGGTGCGTTTGAAGCAGCACAAGAATACATCAAAGACAATGAGGCAAGTCACTAAGTATTTTTCACTGCTTCATGCGAAAGCAGAACACAAAGATACACACTGACTTTGAAGTAAGCATCTGTAGATTGCGCCCATCTGTGTTTATAAGCCTGTACAATATGCAGCACTGGAGATATACACTGCGAAGCCCCCTCGTCTCAGATGTTATCCAATTATTGCCCCATCTGTTTCTGTTGCATATTTGGCACAGTCTCTGTTGTTGTTTTTGTATCGACTTTCCGTCATCACACACCTCATCTGTCCTTTCGCACCCGCAGACAAAATAAGCACTTGGACAACTGGCACGTCATTATCATGATCAACAATGAGAAACAAAATGACGAAAAAAGCACGAGGGTCGTTTTCTGTAAATGTTATGAACTTTTGCTGGTGTGCGGATCCTTCCCATTTGCTTTTCCATCCGCTTGCAGGGAGAGTGCAAGTGGAGTCTGAACGAAAACCATTGCTCCTTCAGAGGGAATATTCTCGTGTTGTGGTTAACAGTCCCTCCACAACAGTCAAATGGCTTCGTTCTCATGGTCAGTCTTTACAGTGTGTCCATGACCGTTGCATTTTCCCCTCAACCGGGACAGTCCTGAAACCTCCTGTAGGGGGCGGCAGCTCAGCAGTCCTTTCTGGTCTTCACCATCTTGCTGCTGTACTTGATAGGGATCCCCCAGCGTCTCATTAGATAGACATCAAACACATAGGCCATCCCTGGCTCCAGGCCCCCGATGACAGCTGTAGTGACGGCCCGCCGAGGATTCAGCTCCTGGAAATACTTGCAGAGAACCCTCTCGGTGTCAGAGCGGGACTCCGGCCCCAGACAGGGAGCAGTTGTAGCCTCTGTCTCACCGGTCCCCAGCTTTCTGCGATACACACAGTAAAGGCTTCTTTCCTCCGTGCCCATCCAGGCCAGGGTGACGCTGTTGCAGCCACGCAACCGGTTGAAAGATTTTATCTGCAAGGTGGAGGGCAGAGACGGGACCCCTCTGCGGTGGTACGCCGAGGAGGTCTGCATTTTGACAGAAGCCGTCAGACCTCCGGGCAGAGCTGGGTCTGTCGCAGCCGATGTGTGGCTGCTTCCTTCCCTCTCCAAGTGGATGAGATAAGAAGGACTTCCCTGGAGCCAAATGTGCGCTAAGTCTCCCCCAACAGCCTGCGAGGTCAACACCTGCCCTTTACTCGACACGGTGACCTTCACCTTCTCACCCGACCCGCAGCTCTGCAAGGTGAGGAGCCCGCTCTGCTGCAAGCCCCGAGGACGGAAGGTGAAGAACTGCTCTGACTTGGAGCTTCTGTCGTTGAAGGTCACCCACCTCAGCTCCCCTTCTCTCAGCGTGGTGATCGCCGCTCGAGCCTCCTCGTGCGTTCGAGCGAAGGCCCCCTTGTACGCCACGCTGGTCCCGTTCAGCCTGTCGATCAGGAAGACGTCAAAGTAATACTGAGTTTCGGGCCGGAGCTCGGAGACGGTGCACACGTTCTCCATCCCCTGACACGCACACTGGAGGTCAGCGTATTCGTCGGTGGCGGCTGATGGTGGACTCCTGGGTTCAGGGTACGAGTCCCACTGCTGCCACCACCACTCCTTCAAAATGGGCCACGCCGTCACTCTCCTCCTCCTCTCCTTCTTCTCTTGTTTCTGGTCTTTGTCTTTGCTCATGCTCTGTCGCGCGGCGCAGAGGCTGGGGTAGTTCTGCTGAGCGTTGGCGAGGACGCAGTATTCATAACCCTTCTGCGTGTGTGGGAGGCTGGTTATGGAGGCACTGGGCGCCCAGCTGAGGGTGACGCTGGTCATGCCGACGCCTAATGTGTGAACTCGAGGGTCGGCCGGGAGCAGAGGGAAGGCGCCGGAGGGCCCCGGGCCTTCGTGGAGGTACACCGTGGCTCGAGTGTTCTGCTGTTTGGAGCGCAGCCTCACGATGTAGATGGAAGCATGCGGGTAGGGAGGACCCCTGTAGGTGTCCACTGAGTTGCCTGCGAAACTGTGCAGTTTCTCCTCAGTCCCAGGACCTCGCCACCAAACCTCCGGCATGCTCTTTTTGGTGCTCCCTGTGAGACACACAAGGAAAAATGGTTACAAACTCTGAAATGTGTTTGCTTAATGTTACATCACTTGGATGTGAGAGCTTCGCTGTGCAGAAAGATGTGCAGAGTTTGACACCAGAAGGGGAGTTTTCATATTCATGTGGTGACGGGGAAAGTTTCTCCGCTCCATTATAAGTTTTCATCATCACTCCAGACAGCCGGCCTGTTACAGTGCTGAATCTCCCATTAAACCACAAGTTTTCACATGTCTGTTTGCAAAGAGATTTTTTTAAAAACGAAAAAACAAAACAAAACAAAAAACAGAGAACAAGGGCTTTTTTATTTGAGCTATTTTTGAAGTCTGGATCAAGCCAGGCTAGCTGTGGTCCCCTGCCTCCAGGCTTCATGCTAAGGTAAGCTAATTGCCTCCTGGCTGCAGCTCCAGATTTAGCACAAGGGAATCAAAGTGGAGTCCATCTCAAACAAATGTCAAAATATTCCTTTCAGATCCTTTGGACAGTCTTTCCTTTGAGTCCTGAGGAGCATGGGGAGCTATATTTATGTTTCTAGAAGAAGAACAAGGCAACTCGCCTCTTGTTACAACAACAAAAGTTTATCTTCATATCATAATAAGTTTGCATTTCATAATAACATAAAAATAGCTTGTTATCATGTGAAAACATCTGGTTATAACATTAAACCTTTCACAATATCACGAGACGCTTGAATTTCTCAACACGATTATTGTGGCCAAACAAATTGATTATCACGATAATACTGCGACTTCTGTAAGAATAAATAACAAATAAATAAATACTAGTAATCAAATCCATCTTTAACTTCGTTCCCTGTGTGTTTTGTCTCTTTTTTTCGGCAAAAAGCGCAACAGGAAAGAGTCACCGCCACTTTTGAAAGAACAGTTACTAGACTAACCAGATGATCATAAACAATAGATGCATAAGGCCAAACATGTTTGCTTCATATTATAAACACAAAGACAATATTTACATTTTTTTGTATCCCAATTATCGTGAATATTGCAACACCCCATTCTTTAGTTTAAAAGTAAGCATTGCGATTTATTCAGCATCTAGAAAAAGTGTAATCGGACAGACGTAGCAAAACCATAACTACAGAAATTAAAGCTGAGAGCATTTTAGGGTTTTCAGAACACATACACACTGCAAATTTCACATAACAATGAACAACAGAACCTGGCTGATATAGATAAAAATCCTAACCACCTAATAAATGAACAAATAAACAAATAAAATGTCAACTGCCACTTCAAAACTTGGTTCCCAGTGTCTCCATTCATACCTAAAGTGTTGTCATTGTAAAGTGCACACACACACACTCTCCACTTGAATGACGCAACTGGCAATTAAACGCCAAAAAAACCTCCGCCAACGCTCGTCTTCGCTGCTCAGCTCCCCCCGAGATGAGAAATCGCTCCTCAAACGAGACCAAATGTTTCAGAATCAAAGTGAATAATTCAGGCTGGCGATGGGGACCCATGAGCTCAGGGTCTGAAAGATTCATGTGTCATTTTATAACTTCATCATGTTATTTTACCACGTAGAGGGGCTTGTTTAGTTAACCTGGAGAGCTACTCATGGAGCACTCCAGAGTTTATATTCTTTTCTGGAATTCTGCACCTTTTTTTTGGTCGGAAATTTGATTGGTTGGTTTGCGTTCAGCACTTGCTCTGACTTTTTTCAAATTTTGCTGCCTTGAAGTCTTTTTTGAACGCTTCAGTTTTTGAAGCACAAGATCTTGCAGACTGAAAGAGCAGAGTTTTATTTTACTTCAGTGTCTGAAGCAAGAGTCGGCAGTGGTTGATGTGAGTGTGTTTTATAAGATTTTAAATCCAAATTTAAAGCTTTACGAGCAAATGTCTGACAAAGTGACAACCAGATATGATCACGCTGACTGTCTCTGTCCTTGTCAGAGATAATGGGTGGTGTTTAAAAAAAAAAAGAAATAGCATTTTTCCATGCTTTGCACAAAAAAGAACAGGTTCAATGTGCTGATCTTCTTTTCATCTAGAGAGAAAAAAACTGGAGAAAAACATAGGCATGTTTGTGATCTAACAGCAGTGTTGAATTAAAACTATGACCTCCAGGCTGCAAACATTAATAACCTGTTCTTACTCCTGCAAATTTATGTAAAATTATCCTAAAACCTCCATCCCAGTCTAGCCCAAAGTTAATTCAAAGCTGTTGTTGAACCATTAAATACAGGCATGGTTTTGGGCTTATAAGGTTATAAGCAGGTTTTTTTCCCCAAGCTGTCAGAAGCTCTGTAGGTTAAAAACACACTGAATTATTAATTCATTTTTCTCGCCTGAGTTTTCTTTTTTATGAAAAATATGCCTGCAGATGACCTATAACTGCCCCTATTAGCTGGAAAACACAATGAGTCCACATTGTATGGTATTATATGGTCCAAGTTCAAATGAGATAACATCATGAACACTTAACGAGGGTTTTTCTAAGGAAATAAGCAGGCGCCTGGCATTTTGTGACCTCAAATACCCCTGTATGTGAGAAACGGGCCAAAACTCATTACAGTCCTTTATTTCCTGATTTACACCTGCTTTGTGCATTTTAAAGAGGCAAAAACAAGTGCTTAGGTGGAAAAACAGCCTATGCAAAGAGCAGAATGTTAAGAACTACATAAACTTGCATCATTTCCAAATTTAGGGATTTAAACTGTAATGAACTATATATATAACTGGATTTCAAATTCTCAAAGGCCACATGATGCATCAGTCATCCAGAGGCTGGCATGCTAGTGTCTCAGGAGGAGAGAGGAGGAAGAAGAGAGAGTGGGTCACTCACCTATACTATCACATGCTGGTTGTTGTAGGCTCTAGGCTGGGCCTAGAAGCACAGCAGTGGTTTTGTTTGCCATTTTGTTACCATTTATGTGTGGAATACTGTATTTTGGACGAAATATGTTACTGAAATGCATCTTCGGAACATTTGGAAATAGGAGACGACCGTTTTTGTTGGACACTGAGCTGGCAAAACTGTATACATGCTAGTTTATTAGCTTGTCTGTTTGTTGATTGTCTCCTGCTGATGTGTTTTTTGCATGAATAGAATCAGGATAATCTTTCTTCCAATTGAGGCCTATTTGCTGAACTGTGTTTGTAAAGTTTGGCGTCCTTTCTACAGATTCTGCATGTTACGCTGTACAAAGTTAAGTAAGATTAAAGTCATTGCCCTCCACTAAATCCCTATTTGTTGTTCGGTGATGATAATATCTGATTGATCGTCTTTCGGCTTAGCCAGATGTCGTGATGATCTTCAGTCTTACTGTTCACTCACACTGCAGGCTCTTGAGGGGTTTGTCCTTCAGGGTGCGGGCAGCCAAGCTCCATTCGATCGGGAGGTCACAGGGGCTGACGGTCACCGACATCGCTGGTGCCTTCTTCTTCAGCGTGAAGTACAGCCTGTGGAGGAAAACACAGGAGATAAAAGTTGTCTGATTCATCACGGGGAATGTCAAAAAGATAACATCCTGTTTCAATTCAGCTGCAAGGTGATGGATGAGAAGACAAGATATCTTCCTGCCCACACTGCAGCGCTCTTTCATCGCGTTTGGCCGATTTGCCGATGCGGTGGGCCGATTGTAATTTTCTCCGCTAAAGCTTGAGAAATTTCAACACTGCAGCTGTTTCAAACATCTGCCGATCTCTGTGTTTCCATTTGCCGACATGCTGATCGGACGTTCGATAGCGCGTCCGGGAGAGGTGACCTGGGAATCGCATGATGGGGCTGCAGTGACAGTTTCAGATGGATATCTGCCTGTTTGCTGGATCGTGCTTTGCATGGAAACTTATTGTGATGCGATGTTTTGCAGATTTGCATGTTAGATGGCAGTTCAGAGGCAGGTAAAGGACATTTAGCATTCACACTGCGGTGGTCAGGTCTAATTTTAACTTGATCGGGACCCAACCTGTCCTGTTACACGTCGTGTCTTCACAGCTAGTTGCCCATCATGAAAATTAAGCAACTGCGCGCGCATTTGTTGATAAATATTTGCTCTCCTTCCTTACAATCATCATTATTCATGTTTCTGTGCAGATGGTGGTTGTTTCCAAGCAGATGTGCGACACTGTCATTCTCAAGGGCGCTTTGCGGCTTATTTAATAGAGTGATTAATTTCCGAATCAGTGTTTTCTCTCCATTATTTGCCGTGCGGTTCTGCATGACTGCACCGGTGGACAGACTGCAGCACACAGGGAGATGCGTTTCGCAATTTTCAGCTCCCACTTTTAGAAAGCGAGCACTGGCACTGGTGTGTAAGGTTCACGCCAAATGGGCTCCACTTCCTCTCGCTCGCTCTCCAGTGGTGCTGGAATCAGCCACTGTCTAGAAAGGTGGCGGTGGCGGTGGTGGGGGGTGATGGCTGGTGACTCGTTAGTGAAGTGGAAACAAGGGTGAATCTGATGAGCAGGCCTGAAGATTTATTCATGAGTCTTCAATGACCTGCAGATGAGGAGAAATCTTCACTTTTTGTAACATGAAGGAGTCAAATTAACTTTCACAAACTTGTTCCAAGACCGAGCATTTCAAGAAAAGATTTGCTGGGTTGAGTCTGATGCTTCAGCTTCATTTCAAGCATCTTTACGCGACAGAACTATTGTTTAGAAGTGAATTTATCTTTAAAACTTAACTTTTATTTGTAAAAGTTCTGTTGTTTCATTTGACAGTGATCACATTTGATTTGGACTTAATCATTCATAAAACAAACATTTGCTGTGTTACCCCCCTGTTTTATAGACAGTCGGTGAGTGTTTGCGGCTGGTGGTTGAACTAAACAAGTCAATTGGAGACCAGGGGCTCGGGTGAATTGTTGTTGGCATTATTCATAATTTTATATACACTGGAGTGGTTTACGGCCTATTTTGTTGTATTGTCATATACTCCCACGGGCCCATCAGAGCACAATTACTCAAGGACATCATGTTCCTGATGTGTTCGTTTGAGTGGATTTAATCTGGATGTTATTTAACATTGTTTATTATGTACGTAAATTATTTATAATGTTACATTATTAAGTTTACTTACAGAATACAGTCACACTGCCCATGTTCGGGTACTTTTCATGCACTATCGCAGCCAGTATCTGCATTTGTTTGTTAACATTTTTCACTTCTCAGGCATTCAGCTCAATGATACAAAATATAATCAACAAATACATTTTGAAATATTAAGATAACTCACGTGCAGATTAGACCCACCTTTAAGTTATGATCACTACTTTCACTTTTTTGTATTTTGTTGCTAATACTTTTGTACTTTTACTCTGTAAGCAAAGTACAAAAAAAAAAAAAAAAAAAAGAGTTATGGGCAACCAACGATGGAAGTAGCTAAATACAACTACTCAAAGTATTGTGATTAAATCACCATCATCATCATTTCGGATACTTTTTACTGTTTTTTCCAAGTCTGTGATTTTTACTTGTACTTACAGTGCATGTAAGAATGCATTGCAGCATGTAATCTAGCTTACTTAGGTACTGTTAAATCCATAATTGATTACTGATTGAATTAATATCTAAACCTTTCATCTGCATTTTTGTAGCCAATAAGACGATCCGATCTCAGACAGGCCAATGAAAATTCTGAAAAAAATACAAAACTTTGCCGCTGAGCAGAACAGAGCAGGAGTTGCTTGGACTGAAGATTTGGTTTTGGACCGAACGCCTGCTATTGATAATGCAATCAACTCATTGTTTTTTTGAAAGGATGTTGGTCCACTTCCAGCCAGCTTTGCGGTGACCAACACAGGTATTTTAATCCAAACCATGATTAATTTTCTAACCCTGACCAAGTGTTTTTTTTTGTGCCTTAACCTAGAAGCATAAGCACAGTGTCGTGACATGAGCAAAATCTAAATTGATGTTTATAAAAACTAATAGTTTTCAACTTATCTCTGGTTTTGCAGAAACTTACTTTGCCAACATTTATTTTGGCGGTTGCGTTGGCCTGAACACAAATATCTGAGGACATGCACTGCAGAAACCCGGTTATTGTAGCAGAATTTGTCATATCCAGAATCATTCGTAGACAAACTGTCATGAGTTGCGGCAGGCATGGCAACCAGACCACGTGAGTGTGGATTGCTGCGCACCTTTCCCCCACCCCATCTGTCTCCCTACCTGCGAGTTCGTCCTTTGGGGAGAGTTACGGAGGTGATCTTTCCCTCCGGCAGCCATGTAGTCGGGCGAAGTGGCACCTCGTTCTCAGGCGCCAGGGCAGAGTGCGCCTGGGGCCACGAAGAGCCACAGAACAGCGCCAGAGCTGCGCCGATACACCAGGACAGGGACGGGACCGCCATCGCTGTCTCTCTCACTCCTTCACTTCCCTTCAGTCACCACAACTTGGATATCACCCAAGATCTGGAAAACACACGGTGGAAAGGTCAAGACCATCAATCAGGGCCCGTGCACACACACACACACACACACACACGCACACACACTTAGTTATATCTCTACAGTACCATTCACACAGACGGTAAAGAGCTGTAGCGGCTGATGATTCATTGATACGAAGAAACATCCCTATCCTATTCAGACAGAATTATTCATGCAGGGGGGGAAAGAAATTGCCATGCTATATTACTCAGGGATGTGAGTGTGTGTGTGTGTGTGTGTGTGTAGCACAGCTTGACACTGTAAAAAAAAAAAAAAAAAAAAAATCACCCGTCGCACTACTTTTCAAAGTGTGAAGTGGGTTGTTATTATCACTCTGAAGTCTTTACATCTACATTTCTATTTTTAGTCGGGGGAGTTCAAATGGGTCTGCTCTCCAAATATCTTTCATCACGGGTATTAGCGGCCATTTTATCGGGAGCGAGTGACGGCGCGGCGATGTGGTGAGAGGTACACAAACAACACCTGGAGGTGCCTCTGATGCAGTCAGATCCAATCAGCATACATAAATGCATCGCCTAACAAGAGGGACTTGTGTCTCTCTTTCTTTCTGCCTTATATTGCATTTCTTTCACACTCTATTAGTGTTTTTCTGTCTCCTTGTGTATATATATATATATATATATATATATATATATATATATATATATATATATATATATATATATGGGTTGTGTGAATGTGTGTGTGTGGTTGGGGTTTAGTGATGGCGGATGGGATGATTACAGGTCTCAGTGTTCCTCTTTCTCCCCAGAGAGAACACATTTGTTCAAAGTCACACAGTCTTCACAAACACACTCCCCGCCTCCCCTCTAACAAGGTGGATTATGTCAGTGCTGTGCCCTATAGATCAGATGACAATCACGGTGGAACCATGAAGGTGGCTACAGAAGGCACATCTGAGTCTTTTCGGGCCCCGGGACGCTCCGAGATCCAAACTCACAAGCCGTCGCACAGCTACAAAGTCACACAGAGGCGGCTGCTCATTATCCTTGCACAGAACGAGGGGAGTGAACGACCCATAAAGCTTTAACTGAGAGACATGCAGTGGGAGAGAAGCAGATTGAAATGGGAGGAAGGGAGGGAGGAAGGGAGAGGAAGGGGAGGCTGAGGAAATGGAGAGCAAGAAGAGGAGGATGTTGGATGCTGGAGTAATTAGAGGGAAAGGAGACGGGAGAGAGGAAGAAGAGGAGAAAGTGCAACTGGAGGAAAGAGAGCAAAGGCTGGGGGAAGAAAAACAACATTATTGCCACGCAACGAGGTTGCGATGAATTTGCCTCGGCGTTTTAGCCTGACACATGCAGCTGATTGGTGTTTACTTTAGCCCCCCGTGTCGAAAGGGTTCTGGTGTGTCACACATTAGCAGACGGTGGCACACAACCTCGCAGCCCCTTCTCGCACTCTCACCCTCATTCAGTCTTGATAGAGATGAAGACACACACACACACACACACACAAAAAAAACGCTTGGCGGGCTTGTTTCTTCAAAAACGCGGACCCGGCTGATAAAATATGCATACGGCTCCTCAGCAAATTATGGCCAATTGAATTTTCATAAGGGCGAAAAAAGGCTGGGTCTTAGAGAGAGAGAGAGAGAGAGAGAGGGAGAGAGAGAGAGGGAGCCCGGTGAAATTAACTACCGCCCTCTATAAATAAATACACACTCCCCCTCTAAACACAGGAGCTCAGGACTTTGATGGTCCCGCTCACTCAGACGGGTTTTCTCTTTCCATTATGTTTATCCCAGACTGTCAACTGACTGCATTTATTCTGGATGCTGCTTGGGTTTTAATTAAAGATACTTCAACCCTGCTCTGTTCCCTTCTCTCTCTCCCTCTCTCACTCTCTCTCACTGTCTCTCGCTCTCTCTCTCTCACTGTCTCTCGCTCTCTCTCTCTGTCTGCTTTTCATTCGTCTCCCCCTTATTTAGAAGTTGATGCAGGCTCAGTTTCAGAGGGGGACAGGTTGAGTGCTGTGCGCTATCTGTTCCGCACATTGTATTAGCTATCCTCTATCTCCCTGCTCTCAGGCAGGACCATCTGCCTTCTGTTATCTGTGGGCAGGGACAGATTAAATGGCATGGGGTGGTCCCTGCAGGATCCGTTGTCCACCCCCCCCCCCCAAAGAAAAACTACTGTGGGCGAAGAAAACTGGCCTGTGGTTCTTGGTGGGGGTTGATGGGATGATGGCTAAAGGGGTAACACGCAGTGACCATGGAACTTGATAGGATTTTACGGTTGATTTTCTACCTCGCTGCGTGTACATTGGAATACATTAACCCCTCTCCTGTCTTCCTCACTTTCACTGTCCCTTTGTGCCTGTTTCACTCTCCCTTTTCCTTGTGTATCTCCATCTCGCACACTTTCACACAGTGCTGCGCCTTTTCCTACTTCACGTCTGCTCTGTCATACTTTTCTCTCCAAATAGCAAGAGAATAAGTGGTGATCACAGAGAAAAGAGAGATAAAATACGCAATAAAAGGCCCTCGAAACATGCAAAAGTGTGATGCTGTCAAGATGAAAACGACACTGCAACGAATGAAAAGTGCCCCTGCGTCTGTCTCAGCTTTTTGAAAAACCCTCTAGAGACCACGCACACACATGCACACACACTCACACTCACACACACGCACGCAAACACACACACACACACACTCAAAGAACTGATCCAAAGACACAAGTTGCTGACTTACATATCCAGTTGAAATATGAGACGCTGGCACACTCACTCACACACTCACTCACACACACACATGCTCAGCAAGGACACCAACATGCATGCATGCATCCCCCCTTACCTTCTCTCAGTGCACGCTCTCCCTCTCCGAGTGAGGGATGGGATCAAATGAGAGAGGGAGCGAGGATGGAAGAGAAGAGGAGGAGGAGGAGGAGGAGGAGAAGGGGATGAGAGCCGGTCGCGAGGAGAGGAGGAGCGACAGCAGGTTGTTGTCGGGTGTTCCTCTGACTCCGTCTCCCACGGGGCGCTGCTCGCTCCCTACTTCAGGAGGTGTCTCCTCAGGGCTCAGGTGTCCCCCCAGGGCTGTCCCACCTCCTGCGCGCCCCTGTTATGGTGCAGGGCTCCCCAGACGCCCTCCTCCTCACTCCTTCTCTCTGTCTCCCTCCCGGTCTTTTCACACGTGGAGTCTTGTCCTGCTAAACACTGTGTGAATGTCATCCGGTCAGTGGAGCCTGTTTGCTCTCTTCCCCTCTTGTTTTCCCTCCCTCCTGTTCTTCTCACTTGTTCCCCTCTGTTTACCTCCGCTGGTAGTGAACAGAGCTCACTTGCAATTCAAATGGGCTCATGTGTGATTATGTGTGTGTGTGTGTGTGTGTGTGTGTGTGTGTGTGTATCTGTATGTGCAATCTGAGAGTGAGGGAGCGAGTGGGTGAGTGTGAGGGGGCTGGCGGTGAGGTCGCCGAATGGGGGTGGTGATGAAGAGTGAGAGCGAGAGTGTGTGTGTGTGTGTGTGTGCGTGTTGTCAAGAGCGGTGTTAGGGAAAGGGGAGGCGATGCAAAAGTTAAATACATTAACCATTCTGTGGCTGGTGTGATAACATCTGTAACGGGGCTGAGCTGCCGGCTGCATGTTAGAGGTTACACCGTCTTTGTGCCCTTATCGCTCGTTCCATCAGGCGCTTAGTCTGCCTCCAGATGAACATGTTTAAAAGGAAGAGCGGCCTATCACTCGCCTAATGGATTTATGCAAATGTTTGCCGAACCTGCAGCCTTTAAAGCAAATTTAAAAAAAACGTAGCATTTTAAATAAAAGACTTTTGACCTGTTTCAACGATGCTTAGGAAAACATTTGCACAATTTGTATAGTCAAATTTATAGGATGTTAATTTTTGAAGATAAACAAAGAGGCACAGTATGCCCCTCGCATCATCCTCAATTAGTTGTATCATTGACTAATTTATATTTCCATATACTACATTAACTTTTTACTCTGTATCATGATACTCAGCGCTCACGTAGAGGTTTAGCTACAGTCTTTTGGTTTAAAAAAAAATTGTATTTCTGCTATTTCTTCTGTCAAATGTGGATACAGATCAAGTTTCAATTCAAGAGAAACATCTAAATATGTAATATGCTAAATAAGTAAATACATATATTTTACCTATATTTATCTTTTCAGTTCCTGGACAGCTGGACTGGACTGCAGCAAAATTACGTCGCTATTTCTTGATACTAGAACACAAATAGCTCATATGTTTCTATGCTCTTCCTCTTGCAGTAAAGATAGCAATAAAAATAAAATGGGCTAAGATTGTCAAACGCTTGTGCAAAATTCAGAAACAGTTTCATTATGTAACTATCGAGTCATATTTGCTTATGTTCTCTAAAGGGATAGTTTGAAGTTCAGAAAAATACGACATTTATCAAAGAAGACAAGACAACTCAGATACAGGTGTGTTGAAGAGTGTCCATTCAGCCTTGAGGAAAGAAGATCCCACACACTGCTCTCACTCGGCATCACAGTGTGTTCATGCTGTTACATTTACAGAGCCAGTCTACTTAGTAGTATGAATAAATTGTGACGGTGAGCAGCAGAGAGTGTAGGATCTTCTTTTCTTAAGAAATATGATATTCACTTTCTTTCCTAAATTGAATATCAATACGATGCTCAGGGCCGTTCTTTGAGTACAGTAGGGGAAAAAAATAAACTCTGGCCTGTTTGTATCACATTCATCTTGAGCGGCGCTAAACCCAGGAACAGCTGCGGGCAATTTTAGGTTTGTAGCATTAGCAACCAGGTCAGTGCTGGAGTAACTTGGAGCTTCTTGTTGTTGTTTCACGTAAGGATGGGGATTTTGAAAAGGTTAGCGCGCAGCTAGTGGTAGAAAGAAAGGAGAAACGGCATGAACAGGACGCCCGGTGACAGGTTTTATACCAATTGTCTATCTGGTGAATCAGACTACAGTAGATATGAAGCTGCAGCCATGACACAGTTAGCTTAGCTTAGCACAAAAACCAGAAACAGGTGCAAACAGATAGCCTGGCTACATCCAAAGGTAACAAAACCCACCTATAAGCACTTCTAATGTTCACTCATTTACATATTATCTCTCTTTTGTTTAAACTGTACGGTCTGAAAATATCAACTTGCGTTTTTTTTTTTTTTTTTTACAATTTTTTTGGCAGGAAGTGACAGAGCCAGGCTAGATGTTTCCCTCCATTTCCAGTCTCTGTGCTGAGCTAAGCTAACCTGCTGTAGCTTCACGTTTACTCACCTTACAGACTTCTTTTGCTCTTTTTCTTAGTGGTCTATTACTCTCTGTGCATGTTAACCTGGCTATACCTGCTTCAGTCTCGCATTTGCTGCCTGGGGCTCGGCTTTCGGAATGAATCCCCCTCTCCTGGAATGGAAATGAAAAAACTTGTACCCCTGCATATCATAGTGAGGACATAATGTAATGAACATGAGCAGAGACCGGACAGAGACCATATGCAGGTCTCTATACAGGACGGCCATGTTGAGCAGCTTTATGTTCTCCACCTGTAGGTCAAGTGTAGATCTCAGACAACTGGAGGAGGGTGGTGGTGGTGGGGGGGACATTCATATCAGTGGCTCTCCAGCCCCTCCCAGCCCTCTCATCTCCACACAATGGCGGGCCCCATGTACCGTGCTCTCTCTCCTGAGCTCTTTAATCAATATCATCAGGAAAATAGAAAAAGAGGCCCATCACATTGTGCACTAACTCACCTCCCTCCCCCCCCCGTCAGTTCCGTGATGGGGCCTTTTCTCACTCACTCACCGGGTACTTCAGTGTAGGGCTATTGAGGTCGCTGTGAATGGGACCCACTCCACCCAGAGGGAATATTGTCTGACCGCGGGCTAAAATCTGAGAGACTTCCCCTCTCTTTCCCTCTTTCTCTCTCTCTCTCTCTCTCTGTCTCTCCCTCTCTCTCTTTCTAGCTGCAAAATCACTTCAAAGAAGAATTAAAAAAAAAAAAATGTGGCACATGAGCGCTATTAATAAATGTATCACTTCTGCGGCCACAACTGGTCTTTTTTTGGGGGGGTGGGGGGAGCGAGGACCCTTTACTGCGGCTGGACTCTCTTTCAAAGCCCGCAGCCTTCCTCTCTGTATCCCTCTCCATTGGCTGGCCCACTTTACAGTCCCTAAGAAGTTCTAAAAGTCGGCAATCTGGCAGAGAACGATACGCCGGCTGCTTTTGAAGATTGGATGGTGATTAACCTTAGAGGAGATTACTGCGCACATGCAACTTTGTGTATGAGCTGCCGTTTTCACAACTTTTTCTATGCCGTGTTTCCCTGTAAGGGGGAGAGTCTTGATCTGAGAATCACGTCGTAGTCTGTTTTCCCTAAGACTTTGGACATCTGTCAGACGTGGAATTGATGCACAGGCTTGGGACGCACACACGCACACACACACACACACACACACACACACTCTCTCTCTCTCTGTTTCACTGCCATCGTGACTGGCCTGAATATTTTCTTTTGATCCCACAGCTCCTCTCCTCTTGTGTTGCCGTTTAATAATTTATCAACATTCAGTCACCGGACAAACTCCCATCCGCACAGAAAGTGACAGAAAAGTGTGGGTAAAAATTTCATTTTTTTTCCATAATTGCATGAAAAGAAACTGCAAAACTGGCCTTTTCATCTATTATTGATGTCTGCTTACAAGCCATGCATTATGCAGGGGGCCGTCTTTATGACAACCATGTATTAAATATCATGTTCTACGGGTCGGGGGGGGTCTGCATGCTTTCACTGCCACGGCGAGTTGGTAAAAGCCTGCATGGGCAGTGTTGTGTAAAGCAACGAGAGAAGGAGGCATTGACAGGGAGGCAAAGCGATAGAGAGTGATTGACAGAGATGAGATGAAACGGGGGGACGTGAAGGAGGGAGGGTGTGCTACAGCTGACAACGGGTTAACAGGAATCTTTATTTTTAACAGCATGTCATCACCAGCCGCCCATCTGCTCCTGTGCTGAGTCCCATGGGAGAGTGTGTGTGTGTGTGTGTGTGTGTGTGTGTGTGTGTGTGTGTTAATGTGCGAGAGAGACAGAAAGAGAGATGCAAGCAAGCCATCACAGATCAGAGCACTGATCAGCACCCGGAGGAGGAGAAAGAGGAGGGGAGAACAAGGTTAGAGAGGTGGGTGGCACGGTAATATCCAAATGGGGTGTGACAGGGGAGGACAGTGGGAGTGGAGGTGTGTGTGTGTGTGAAAGGGAAGTAGGATTAGGTGGATCGATCTACAACTCTGTGTTTGGATGGGGGGATGGAAGGAGGTGGAGGTCCAGAGGCAGTGAGAGTAAGGAGGAGGAGGAAGGGGGATGAAGACACATAAAGAAAAGCAGCAGCGAGGAGGAGAAGGAGGAGGTGTGTAGGATATGCTGGACCTCCAGGGGTGGCCCCAATAGCTCATTTTATGTATTCATTTTTTAGGATAAAGAGTCTCGTCCCAGGGGAAGAAAGGAGCGATTGAGGAGAGATTGTCGGTGAAGGAAGAGGAGGGGCGGGACCGACAGCCGGCCGTTCCGCAGGTCACTCATCATTAGCAAATACAGTTCAGTACAGTTAATCTCTCTTGCTTTCATTCCCACCCCCATATTTTTCTTCCTCCCAGTTTAAACTTGTTTTTCACTCCGTAGACGAGCTGCAGCCCTCGAGTGGTCCACTTTATCAAAAGTTTTTTCGGTGGAAATCTGATGGAATGCAAACATCTTTTCTGGTGATGCACAGCATGTGGAACAAGCAGTCCTCGGCCCTTGTTGTGCCTCGCATCTGCATCTCAACTGAAGTCTCTCCCCCCACTTTCTTCATCATCATCATCTTCTTCTTCTTCTTCTTCCACTGTTTTTCTTTCTCTCTCTCTCCCCCCTCTCATCCTTCAGGCTTCAAATTTGAAGGCTAATTAGTCCAGAGAAACCAGTCATACCAAAGAACCCACCCCGGGCCACTCTCACATCCTCTTATTGATCTTGTAGCGCCAACACAGGCGATGCCACGCTCAGAAAAAAAAAAATAAATAAATAAAAAAAAAATCACACGCGAAACAGAGGCAAACAAATAAGATGCAACAAGAGTTTTTAGAGCGGCATGTATTATAGATGGTGCATACATACGAAAAGTCTGCGAGCTTGCATTATGCAAGTTTTTTTACCTTGACAGAGGTCAAGTGTTGCAGATGTCCTGCATCATGCTCGCAGATGCTATTTGCAGAGTCGAAAAATGTTTTTTGCAGCATCGAAACCTCTTTTCCTTGCGTTTTTTCCCCCTCTTCTCCTCAGTTCCTCCCGCTCTCTCAGCCATCCCCTCCCCCCTCGCTCTCCCTTCTCAGTCTATCCCTCATTTCTGATCCATTTTTTATGCATTACTCCATTACTCTCAACTCCCATTTACAGTGCATTACCTCCTCCCATCTTTCACAAACACACTTTATACTTCCCTCTCCTTCCTTCAGTCACTTTGCATCCCTCCCTCCCTTCTTCCCTCCCTCGCTCTCCTCCAGTGCGTTATAACACTTTCCTCTACGTCTCTCATTCGCTCCCCCTTTTTTATTATCTCTTTGTCTTTTCTCCGGTCACGTCATCTCATGCTAATCTCACGCGTTTCTTTTCCCCCTTATCATTACTTCCCATCTAGTTTGTCATTCTGTATACATCCCTGCTGCCTGTTTGCGCTGATGTCATCCTTCCTTTCTAATTGATTATTCAAAGCATGTCATGTACTTTGGTACTTAACGCCGCCCCAGCTCTTTTACAACTCAAATTTACAAATGTCAGCTAATGTAATTAACAGTGCGAGCGGTACGTCCGTCTAGACATCTGTCTCTTTCGGGCACACACATGAATGCACCGGCAGCCAGCAGACCCCTCACATTTGATGACATGATAAATCACTAAATTACAAGCCGCGATGCAAAGTCAAACAGATGAGTGAGCAGTGTGTGATGACGCCGTCCTGTAGCTTTAAAAGTCCAGTCACCGTGGCGTATGTTGTCTTCAGGGAGTTCTTCACAGTACAGAGGACTTGCAGGCATCATGGCTGTTCTCATGTCAAAGGTTGTCCTCTTTGATTGTGCGACACAGCTTGCGGGAACCCATTCTCATTGCTGTGGATAAAACCAAAGAAGAAATTGTTTTTTGTTTGAAATGGCCCACAATACAAATGGAAAAACAAATAAATAATAATTGTACTGTAAGCAACTGGCTTTATGGACTTAGAAAAAGAGAAAAATAAGTTAAATATTTATTGTTGTTAATGGTCTAACATATGGTTAATGTCTTAAAAATGTCATAAATATTTAAGGGGAACTCAGTGGAAGCAAATAATAGCCATAAATATTTTAATCTCACATGAAACTGAACACCTGACTGTGAAATATAACAGAAATATCTGATATCTGAGTTTATGCTGACAATAACAGTCAAAACAAGTTGTGCAGTTTAAAAAATAATTATTGCAAGTGTTCAAAATTCTAATCAAAATTCAGTAAACTCAGTTTGGATTTAAAAACGTGTCATTATCATGTCAAAGAATCTGTGAAAGAAAACATTTTTTTAGTTGTTTGAATGCTCCAACCCTGTTTTCCTGTAAAGCTCCAGAAATGTTTTGTGGAATGTAAAATGTCACCTGACTTTCCATCTGCATGGGAGTGAGTGGATAATCAGTTTTCCTTTTAGGGTGAACTAAACCTTTATGTTCACCAACACTGACTACGTGCAATACTGAATTTCCCATTTAATGAATTAGTTTAATCATCATCCAGGAAATGATTTTCCCAGGGAGAAGAGTTATGTTTCATACCAAATTTTGGAGTTAGCTTGAAGCAAAACGGATTGGAATGATTACGGAGGAACGGGTGTCATAAATTATCCTGTTAAGCTGGAAGAAGAAGAAGAGTCCTTGTGTTTCTTCAGTTGCATCAAACACATTAGATGCCTTTTAAACTTCTGATTACTGTAAAATATAACCTGCCGGCAACATTTGGCAAAAGTTGTGACTAACACATGAACTGGTAGAACCAGGCCTCGGAGCGATCCACCAGGCAGGCTGTCCATTCTTGCAGGGTCACCTTCCTGTTCCTGTTACGGTCACATGACCTGCAAACACAGCACAGCGTACACACATGGTGACCTCATCACATGGCACTAGCAGGCAACAGAGCAATTACAGAAACAGATGCATTCAGTCACACTCCGATGAGCCCATGCAGAAAATGACAGATTAGTCTAGATGCACGCATATATATTGTATAAAGACATATCTATAGGTATGGAACAACTGCGCTGGGGCTCTTCAACAGCCATTGTCTTTCAGTTCACCCTGGAGCGTTATCTCTGAAGGGTACTCCTTCAATTTGTGTTAATCCATGGGCAGCGGGAGACACAGCGGGTAATAAACATTATCATTGCTGGGAATGGCTTGACATTGACACAGCCAGCTCGACTCCCACAAAACCTGTCAGTGCAGACTGTCAGAGGAAAAGGGGGGGTTGGGTGGGAGAAAGGATGATATAGAATAGGGGGAAAAGATGGACGGATGAACGGATGAGACGAGGGCGGAGAAACGAAGAAGACGAGGGTGCTGAGGATGAGTCTATTTGTGGGAGAGATGAAAGGAAAGTAGGGAGCACAGAAGGCGAACAGGAAGCGCTTCAACATGAAGGAGGAGGAAGATGATGGAGAGCTGTGGTGGTGTGGTCATGAGATCGAAGGGGAGGAGAACACAGGAAGAGGGTACTGGCATGGAGGATGAATGGATGGATGGCGTGCAGAGAGAACAGCATGGTGGGAGGTGCAACTTGGTCACAGAGCGGGGGCGAAACGCATCGCGGTGTGACATTTTTAACCCTTGGTGTTTCAGTAATTAGCTGAAAAAAAAATGACATATTGCACGAGACAGAAGGTTCACGTTATGAAGCCTCGTGTGACATAAGGTACTGGTGATATGAACTTAGTGGGCGACACTGTCCCTTTCTTATTGCCCACTAAGTCACCGTATGGTCTGTAGATTTTTCCTGCTTATCAAATAGGCCATGTAATCATATTTTTTCCTCCATGCTACTGGCTAAACACTCAAAATGAATCAGGGGTCATTAGTTAATGACATGCTGTTATGGTAAGTGCTTATGAGTCTTCGGAAGTTAAAGATGCCAATAATGCATTCATCCATCTGAGCCAACGTATGAATCATCCTATCTGTATATTTTTACTACAGGCGTATTTGCTCCTGTTATCTGATTGATAAACTCTTGGGAGCAGCCTTGCAGTGTGAGCTGCTGTAGGTGGGACTGACTGAAGGAAAGCTGTAGCACAGTGCTCCAGTGGCATCCTCTTGTAGCGCAGCTTCCTCAGGTCCCTGCGGCTCAACTTGCCATCTTTGTTCTTGTCAAGGACGGCAAATCTTTGCTAAAGAGAGAGAGAGGAAGAGAGGAAGAGAGGAAGAGAGGTAAGAGCGATGGTGGAAAAGGAAGCAGATTGTTCAACTTATCATTGTTTGCGCTGTGGAACAAACACGCATTGTTCGCTGTGCTCGGGGCACGGGTCTGTCAGTTGTTCCGCCGCTTTGGTCCAGAACGACTCCATGATCTGCCAGGAAATTTGATAAGCACATTCAAGGTCTTCAGAGGATGAAGCCCAATCAATTTGATTATCCTCTAGCTTTTCATCCGGCACTGCCATTAGGTCAAAATTTGAATTTATTTATGTCCAAATACTTGCTGTAGTACAGCCTCACAGAGCTGCTAGCATGGCTGCAGACTCAAAAAAAATTGGACTAAAAATTGGACTTTTATTCATTATTGAATTAACAGTAATAAATGCCAAATCTTTCGTCACAGAAGATGCATACAGTTACCTCAAAATACTAATCCAGAACACTGTGCGTGTACATGAATCATTTTTCATGTAAATATAATGCATTAGTCTCCTTTTACTTCATCTGAGGCCAGGAGGTCAAGGTCAAGTTATTCCCTCCATTCACCATCTTACTGAATAATTTAGTGATTATTGACCAAATCCTATTTATACATTGTGTTCTTAAGAGCCTTGGTCTCATTCTGTGGGTGACCACACCGTAAGCAACACAGCCTACTTTCCCCTTAAAGTATGTTGTTAACATCGATTTCTCGCCAGACTATCCATGAAGCAGAGTTCGTCTAACTAGCTTGACGGTGGTGTCTGGTGTCTGAAACAACTTTCTGTAGAGTGTAAGGTTACAGTGGGAGTGAAAATTAAAGTCCCTTGGTAAATTTTTCTTCCGGCTACGGTTTCTTTAGAGTTGCATCTTGTTGTGGGTATTGATTTTTATTTGCATCATCATTAGCTGAGGTCATGGTAGACCATAAATCATGTTTACATCCTCTCCACTTGGATGCAGACTGCTGGTGTCTGCTGCTTTTAGGCTCACTTCAAGCGTGAAGCTTCAGCTACCTGAGCAAGTTGCATCCTCTGGGCATGGCTGAGGCAGCTCTGGGGCGGGGCGGCAGGTGAGTAGGACTTTCCCATACGACTCAGGAGCAGAAACCAGTCCAGGAGACGATATGGAAACTGGCTCAGCTCCTCCTCGGTGCATTTAGCCTTGGGGACTGATCAAAAGGGACAACAGAGCTCATTTGGCAGGCAGCAGTGCACAGTGGAAATTGTGTGTAGTATCTCATGCTCGGTGTGTTTACCCAGACAGGGTCCTGTGTGAGCCAGGCCGGTGCGGCGTCTCTTTCTGCAGGCTTCTTTATGCAGCAAACACTCATTCCCATAGGTCCGCCCCAGAACACTGCACACTGGTGCCCTCTGCCTGATTGCATGAGCCAGTGCCCATATGCAAAACTACATGTGTGAATGGATCGTACAGTGTGCACAGCTAAATAAATGGCTGCTCTCCATGATTTCATCCCAAAACCTTATCTTGTTTTAGTTTCATGCAGGTATTTTCAACAAATCCAAAGGCAGTGATGAATCAACTTTACATGCAGATGAAAACAGTTTTGCTTGATCGAAAACATGAATTTATCAAAATCCCAAACAGACTATGACTTGGTTTGAATGCCATGGAGTGTTTACCGTGGACAGGACCGAGGACAGACGCACTTGGGGATGAGGACCTCATTTTCCCGAACTACCTGGCACCAGGATCCCACCGGACTGTGACATTTCAGCAGCTCACAAAGCTTTTCTGAAACATGAAAACAAAACTACCCTGTGTTTAATTTAGTTTCCTAGTTTGACGTGTGTGTGTGTTTTCAGATGACCAGTTATTTGGCTCAGGACTGATTAAAGTTACTTTGGATGACAGCACGATATGAAATGTCTCATAAGGGTCTGATTATGATAATGAAATGCCACAATAAAGCAAATGAAGGATGTGACAGCCACCTTTTAATCATCGGTCCAGATGCTCTGTTGTTCATATATGTGACCCGAAATAGAGATACATGTTCGTATGTGGGACCGCTTTACATTAAGGTCCTCGTGATAAGCATTAGACTCCAGGTAAAGGACCTATATGTTGCTCGTTAACATTAATACAACTACATAAGTGTTATGGTTAGAATAATGAACATTGATGGTTTGATTCCAGCCTGGAGCCAGTGCTGCATATTTTGTAATCTTAAACAAATGTTGAGAAGCACATAATAAAGGATTTATTCACTATAATTGGGCATTTTTTCGCTTTAGATCCAATAGTTGCAAAAAGCATAGTTAACTGCTAATAAATGCAACTGGAAATATGTAGTAATTTTAAAAAGGCAACAACAGCAACAACAACAACAACAACAACAGCAACAACAACAACAAAAACTAACTAAAATGTTTATTTGGCAAGTTCGTTAAATTACAAGAGACTCATGAGGCTTTTATTACCTTTATCAAGTTTCTAAAACTGTTACCACCTTGCTTGTATGAGTTTTAAGAAATTAAAGTGTAACAATAAATGTTTTTATGATGCTATTATAAATTATTTCATCAAGTCTTATCATGATGTTGTGTTGATGTTGTAAATGTTCAATTCAAAAGGCAATAAAAAGTGAATTGCAAAATAAAGTCTTATCATATGTTATCATCTTAAGAGGACCTTATAAACTATTAACTCACATTTATTACAAGGCCTTTTTTATATCAGTAAAAATGTATTTGCTGCATCCCATAATGCTTTTTTTTTTTTTTTGCATGTTGCACTTTGGAAATGGATCAAATCTTCTTTTGAACAGAACATACTCTGTCTATAAAAGATCTAATGTGTAACAGACACACAGTCAGAAAATGCTTTTCCTCTTCTGTAACAGTTAAATCTTACCTGGCTCGACTCTGCCAATATACGGTCTCAGGCTCTCCTCAGCTTGTCTCTGTTTGCGCTGGGCTCTGCCTCCCTGACGCACACACACACACACACACACACACATGCACACACACGCACACACACACACACACACAGATACAGTTTTCTATTATATTGGAGGCAGAGCTGAAAGGATATAAAGATCATGTGTTTCCTTCTTGTCATTCTGGAGGCATGCACTCAAGTATAAACTTGTCTGTCACTGTAAACATATGGTTATAACTTTGGATGATGATGGGTCCCCACATGGTAGAAATGTCTGTTCTAATCAGTGTGATACATTAGAGATGAAAGACTTATTATGAACCTTTGATATAAGTAACAATACATGCCGACTTATTAAAATCAGTCACTATAAATTATTTTTTTTAAAGAATGCATGAAACCACATTAAACATTGTAAGCATTCTACAGCTCATCCATCTTCTGTCATATGCCTCCAAATTCCAAACTTTTATTTTATAAAAAACTTTGTAGTTGACGCCAAGTCCACATCTGCAACCAGAAGCCTCCAAGATCAAATGGGAAACAGGTGCAACGCCGACCCAAAGATACTGGAGCTGCACCTCCATAACTCTGGAATCGCTGTTTTAACACTTCTGGAAAACGATCGTGATGACTGGCTGAACAAACAAGCAACATGATGGACATGCTATATAATGATAAAGCTAATAATACATGCACTAAGCATCTTCTCAGTACATTTACTCAAACAGTGTTTTCTGCTGTGTTATACTTCTACTCCACTGCATTTTGGAGGCAAATATTGTACTCCACCACATGTATTTGATAACTTAAGTCACTGGTTGCTTTACTCACCATGGCTGTAAAAGTGTGAAGATTCAGCAGCAGCAGAAACAGGGCAAAGGTCACACTCAGGTTCATGGCTGAAACAGCAAGTGGCCTGTGAGAAGTGACTTTCACAAAACATGGGACTAATTCTCTCTGATCTAGCAAATATAGTTGCTGTTGTGCTCTCAGTGTAACATAAAACATGACTGAAAAGTAGAAAATAATACATTTTTGGGTATGCTTAAGAAACCATCATCCCTCTACATTTAGATATTCATGATATCAACTACATTTTAGTTGGAATCTGTCGCTGAAGGACTCTCAGATTACCCACATCGTGCCTCGTTTATAGATGCATTTTTCCGTCTTTCTCCTGTGGTGTCACTTACCGACAATTACTCTATTCCCAGCCATTCCGGTAATGTAGCGGGAAACAATGCAGCTCATTGAGTCTCGAGAAAACAATCATTTTCCATCACGTAGGAAACAGAGGGTTGGATTACACAGAGGGGACATCCAGCTTTGAGCTGAGGAAGTTATTACAGTCTAACAAGTCATCTTCTATCCCCTTGGCTGCTTGAACACAAAAACACCACCTTACCTCTGTCACTCCTTTCTTCTGTTGTTATTCCTTTGTTAGTGTTCTCCTGCTTCTCCTTGTTGCCAGCTTTTTCTCTCCGTCTCACCGGCTCCTCTGGGGCTGTATTCTTTTTACACCCCTCCTCAGCAGTCTTTACTTTTTTCTTTTCATTTGATCCATCCTTTTTTTCCACATTCTTGCCTTATCTAACCCCTCCTCTCTGCTCTACCCCTGTCTGCCTGACATTGGCTCCTTGTTGATTGCAGCTGAGTGCACAGGTATCTGAATTCAGTGCTGCTAGAAGACACTGTGTTGTTAAAGGTTTGCTGGGATGGAATATTGGGAAGCGCAGGAGAGCGAGAGTAAAAGATAGAAAGAAGATGAGTGGTTTTTAATTCAGGCTGGCTCTGGTCCACAGGAAGACTTACAAGCCAGGGAAAACATATGGTCACACTTCTTGTCGCTTTGACACCCATAGCTCTCCCTCTCTCTGGCTTTCTCACATCCAAACTCTTTTTATATCAGACACACATAAGCAGGCTAACACACACCCAAAGGTAAACTACAGTGTGTGGAGGAACAACACCTCCGAAAACATGAACTGTCAGAGGCAATAACAGGGATAAGGCTGCTCTCTAGTGGTTATCTTTGCCAATAACAGTTTGACTGAGCTGAACTGTAAAATTACACAATATGTTTTAAATCAGGTAAGTTTTCTGTTAGTCTGTCTTTCTTCTTGAAGGAAGGGCATGATTTTGAGAATACTTTTGGTTTTAAAGTTGGCTCTTTGACTCAGTTCCCCATTAAAATATTTATTCGGACCACGCTTTAAACATTTTTCCTGACTAAGCTCCTCTTGTTGTGCGGAAGGAACACTGAATAACTGAATATTAAATGGAGGAGACAACACAATGAAAAATACATGAACTTGTAAAATAAAATGAAACAGAATGCCATTGAAAAAAACTGGGTATATCCTCTCAGTTATGTACCGTGTTAGTGTTCTCTTTGTTGTGATTCAGGGTAACTTGTGCAAAGCAAGCAGATGCCCAAGGGGCCTAGTTCCACAAGGGCCCTGGAAGCCTTAAAGTGTATATCAGATGCAGGGATTTAAGTAAGTACACTTTCCTTTTTCCATTTTCTGTCCCATTTGCAATCGAATAAGAAAAACCCCACTAATTCAAATAATTAAATAATTTGATCAAGTATTTTCACACAGCATGTTTACTTTTAGGCAATTATGACTCTTTGCCATTTATTTATTTATTTTTTTACAAAACTTATCAGATTTGTTGCACTGATTTCATTGAAATGAAATGAAATGAAATTCAAATTTGAGTCTTTGGGAATACACCAAATCAAAATACAAGAAGCCCTGCAATGATTCATCCTTTATGTTAGGGGACATTTCATCCAGGTGTCATTTTTAATTAATAAAATTTAGAAATTGCACTTTGATAACATTTGTGTAAATGTGCCGGTTAACCCACCCTGGATAATTTTCAACTGCAGTCCCTGGGCAGGTGTAATTACAGCAAACATATAAGGTAGGCTACTTCTAAATACAACAGAAGGGTTAGGGTTACAAAAACACATAAAACACTTAAAAGCAAGGACAGTAATATATAAAACATAAATAAAGCATGCTTCAGGATAACTGAATGAGTTAGAAAGTATGGTCACATAAGTGAACTACGCCCTTGCTTAGTATTGCCGCGTTTGCAACCCCATACCAGAAGAGGGGCCCAAGGACCCCTCTTATAATGTCACACATGACAGGTTGATCAATATATATTTTGTGTGTATGATGTGTTATGTTATTAAGTCTATATGCAATTATTACATTTATCTCTTTTACATTATTTTACACAATGAACATTTATCATTTTCAAGTTAGAAACTATTTATTTGTAGTTGACTGTTCTGAATCTTTGCACATTTCATATTAAAATAGTTAATCTGTTAAGAACTAGCCTATTTTCAGAGCGTATATCGGCGACTACAAGGTACATTTGAATAATTATGGTATCATAATATAGGGAACACTTCATTTACTAATTCAGATGTTTAATTAAGTGTCACTGGGTTTGAGTAAATATCTGCTCAGACATGCTAACTTGTTTACAGTATTTTGTAGCAATGTCTGCTGGTTCATTTTGTTACTGTCCAGCTCACCAGAAAGCCATGATAATGGGTGTGTTAGCTGTACAACGGACAAATGATACAGCTGATACTGGTGGTGCTGAGGTGGGTGGTGCATTAAGCTGGGGGCCCTAAATCAAATTCTGCCCAGGGCCCCTTAAAGCCTTGGACCGGCTCTGGCAGTCCCCGCGCCTGTCACTGTGCTGTCCCAGAAGTCGCGTGCACAGAGCCACACGCCACAACAACTCATTACGTTCTGACGTCACCACAACGGCGAGCGGGAAGGCTGTAGTTTCCAAGCTATTTTTGTTTTCTGTGAACGGAGCTGTGATTTGAGTTAAAGAAGCTGAAACACTCCGAAAAAACAAAACAAAACTTAGTGAACGATAAGATCCAGAAACGGAACACAGATGCAGGCCGAACAGGCACCCGGAGGTTAGCGGCACGGTGTCACCCTTTGAGACCCAGGTGACATGTCGACGCTCCGCCCCGCTGGAAGCCGGAGGACGGTGTCGGAATGATAAGCTGGAGTCAGGCTGAGCCGTCACCGTGTTGTGGGTCGCATGCTGCGGTCAGTTTATTCGGTTTATTTGCTTTATTTGTGAGGATTTCGTCTTTTATTTACGCTCATTCGCTGCCTGTTCCAGACGGCGGTGCTGCTCGGTATCATCAGTTGGTCGGGTGACACTTCAACTAACGGCTCAGTGACAACAGTAGCTCCGGGCTGTTTTTAACGGCAAAGTGGAACTACTTCATGGAATTGCGAGGAAATTCCCAACAATTCCTGTGTTTATTTCCCGGTCTGCTCGTCTTAACTGTCCACGACTCAACATTGCTGACTCGTTTGGTACGGAACAGACTTTTGTATCACGGTTAATCAAGCGCAGTGCTCTTCATTGAACTCGTGTAACAGAAGGACTCTTGGCTATGGGCTAGCTATCACTTCATGAATGACTCTTAACGTGAAAAGTCTGTTTCAACCAGAAAGTGAAAGACTGCCTGTACTTTCCAACATGTACGAACAAGTGGACCGTCTGCTGACCCATCGTTGATGCTGTAGATATGATTAAAACGTTGTAATTCAGGTAAGTGCAATCTCATTATACGTGTATTGGGTTACATAAGCCCTGTTATGATTGGGAAATGATGAGGAAACAATGAAAGTTACTCTTGCATTTGGTACCTTTTTTATATAGCAATACATCTTGTTACATATCTAGTCTGTACATAACACAAACACATAACTAAAACAGCTCCTGATGAGGATGGTAGTGTTCCTGCCTAGTGAAGCAGAGCAGGCCATGTTTTCTAACGTAGCAGCATCAGCCCCCACAGTCATAACATGCCCTGGAAATGGTCACTGTACCATGAATGAGGATGGCCAGGCCTTTATGTAATATGCATATAAAAAGTAGCTTATTATGTAACAGATTATTACCAGAAATTGTGCACACACAATGTAAACTAATTGGAAGAAGTCTTGCTGCTTGACATGTGTCTCACCATGCCACACAGTCTCGTTTTGCGATTCACCACTTGTGTGTCTTCCTCATGCACATGTCAGGATTAAAGGGTAACTAAAGATGACTCACATGCCTTCATGCTCTCACTCAGACAGGAGCTCAAATTTAACCCGGGTTTTTATACCACGCAGTGCAGCCTCACATATTCAGATTTTGATACCAAACTGGAGTTGCTGTCGGTCAGTCTCATAACTGTGTGTCTGTGTGTACCATTTTAGGCTGTGATCTGTTACAGCCCAGACAGTGTAAAGCTCCCTGGCATCTACGCGCCAGTACACGTTAGGATAAGGCGTGACTGATTGCCCTTAGTGTAAGTGAGATGGACACTCACTGGTGTTCCAGTATTTGGGTGGGGTTGCTTTTAAACACACGCACATTCAAATCCATGTGTGTGTTCCTCAGGCACCTGTTGGCATAGGTCCTCGAGCGCCACCTTGGCTGAGGGTCTCTTTACAATCCGATTCCCCCCAACAACAGCTGAAAGTCTCCACTGTGTGGCTGAAGACCCCCCAAACTGCAGTTCAGTTTGGAGGGGTCCTTCCACTGTCTCATGTGTGCCCTAACCATCACTGTCATTACTGTTTGTGTATACACATTATACACATTACTGTGCATACAGTAGTCATTCCAAGACATTGTCATGCCTCTTAAGAGCGACCTGGAGGCCATCAGATAACATTTTAAAGTGTGCTTGGTTGTATGTTGCTAAAACAGCACAGACCAGCGTGAGTGATTTGTATGACAACACCAGAAGTCACTGACTGAAGGGGCAAGATTAGTATTAAACAGCTCCTCAGACCGACAGGCACAAGCTGTCTTCAGTCATCATGTGTTATATTGTAATTTCTCTCTGATCATGGCATTTCTCTTTCCCATTCTAGTTCTCCCACTATTTTCTCTAACTCTTTTGTTTGCACACCCACCACCCTACAAACTACAGTTCAGAATCAACAAGGGATCTAATTGCAGAGTGACCAGAGATGAGGTCATTCAGGATAGTTCATTGTGCTTGTTTACATGGGTATGTTGGTGTTGCTTTCAGAGCCAGCACTGACTTGATTTGACATTGACTTTTCTCTGATCCTCCTTGCCCTCTTCTCTCTCTGTATGTGGCCTATCATTAGAGCTATACTTAGCCATGCTTATCAGTTCTGCCTTTGCCTTGGTAAGACCACAGATGTTTCAGGGCTTGGAATAGCTAGGCGTACAGCAATATAGACACAGGGTCTCAGATGCTCAGACACGGGGTCAGATATTGACAGTAACTTGCGGCAAAATATCCCTTTAATGATCAGGAAATGCCCTTTGAATAAAGAAAACGGCAGACAAGAGAGTGCTCTTTAAGAGTGATTTTCATGTGCCTGTGGGATGATTGTCTGAAAACAACTGAAGATGTAACCTGAGGTAGTATTTATTTCAAATGCAGTTAATATTTTCTATGTTGAATAAAGAAAAATGAAAGATGTCACAGTTGAGGACAGATAAGGCCCCATTTGCGTTGTGGATATGTCATGATTTGTTAACTTCCTTATTATATGACTTCATAGGTTGTATAAACCTCTTTTGCTTTTTTTCTGTTTAAAAAGAAAACATGTATTGGGCTATGAATGCTGCGGAGTGTTTTTGTCTGCGAGTCCCTCTGTTTTTTTGTTTGCACAGGTGTCATTATGAACACAATGCAGGGTGGTAGGAGCAGGTGCGTGTATTGGCTTGAGGATAACAGTTTACTGTCAAATATGATCAGCAGTTGTTGAAATGCAAGAAATAATTTTCTCACATTTTGACTTGTCATTGTAGAAAAGGCAAATGTGTTACTAATAACATTAACGATAGCTCTGCTCTGTTAAGGGTCTCGGTCAGTCAGCCATGTCAGTGAACCAGCACCTTGAAACTAAAACAGCTAAATGGAATTCAGCTATTCAGCTCAACTATAGTAGGTTATGATTACCCAGAAAAGAAAATTAAGTCATTATCAGCTCACTGCAATGCCACTGGAAAGGCGGGTGAGTAGTCAACAAAACATTTCTGAAGCTTCACAGTGAAACAGCAAAGTAGAAGGAGACTTAAGAAAAAAGGAGACATCCGGAAAAAACATTAAATGGCTCCTAACAGCTCAGCCTGTGTAATCTGAGTCTCCGGAAACCCAAGATTGCAAATTCATTTATAAGGACATTATTTATACCCTTGATGCAAAGTCCAGCGCAGCAACCGATCCAGACAGAGTGTGCACTAACACTTTTAGCTTAGCAGCTACAGTCAAGATTTGTGCTTAAAAATGTGTTTTCAAATCAATTTATGATATAGGGCCATCCGGTGACTTGTGGATACAATTAGAATACTAAAGTCTCCATCTGCTTAATATGTTGGAAGAATTCTGCAACATTGTTATGCAGCTCGACAAATGACACTTCACCCGACTTTCCGTCCACAAGGAAATGAATAGATAATCGATTAATTTACATTTTGGGGGGATTTTGAATCACTTTGAATAGACTGGAAGAATGTCCTATGTATTTTACATCCTCCCAAATATAGATTGATGCTGGCAGTCATCATCTGTGTTGAAGAATAATGATGTGCATAATGTAAAGCCTCACAGGTGTTCTCACAATGCCTAATTAGACTTATTTTCATGGCTGTGTGGGCATATACAAAGGGTGTGCTTGATTGACATCTTCCAACTTCCAGCTTCACCCAATATGTACCTGAGCTGAGGCCTGATTATCTGTGAAAACACTTGAAGTCATTAAATTTCCATTGGCTGCACTGTATATGTTACTTGAACTGCATGCTATTCCTATATTGAGAGCAGAAGCATGTAATATTCAGTATATGCCTCATCAGGTGTCGGCACTTGCCATCATGTCAGCTGTCATTGTGGCTCATATCAGTTTCTGTATATAGTATGTGCTCCTCTGCTTCTCATTAACTGCATTGAGCATGCACCGTACCACGTGACAGGGTCACTCTCCTTAAAACCTCTACATCTCATGCACTAATCCATTTAGTAGAGCTCTGAGTCATGTGATATTATAGAGTCTTTTTGTCCTTAGGATCAGCCATAAAGGGCACGGAACGAGCTGTAGACTGAGCTGTGCTGGAGGGTGAAAGTTTGCTCTGAACAAACACTTCTGAGTCACTCTTAATCACCATATGAATCTGTTCTAAATGGCGTTTTTCTCAGACATAATGGCTCGTTTCCACAGCGCTGCCCACTTAATAAAACGTCTGAGTGTCTGTGTTCTCATCTTACTGTACCAGTTTCATTTGCCTCTTTTTGGTCACTCAGCACTGCCATGTCTTTGTCACTACTAAACTTCCATTTCACCCTGGCTAACATGTGACATTTCCTGTGACACGCTTATAATGGCTAAGGTGTTGACTGTAATGACATTTGACTCATTTTTCACATCCTGTTCAAAGGCAAGGACAAATGTCAGCCTATGCATTCACCTGCACAGACAAGGAGTTGATAGTCACATGCTGATTTTGCATGGCAGGCTCAGCTAAAGTATTTGTGAGTCAAAGAAAACACACACCACTCGCTTTATCTCTTTTGTGCTGCAGGGAATCAAATCCTCCCCAAAGATGTAATTCCAGAGAAAAAATATAAATTCTCCCACACATTTCACCATTTTATTGTTAGATGTATCAATGTATCATTTTCTATCTGTGCAGGGTGAGCATGTACAAGAATTTACTCTTCTTAACTAGAATTCAACTGCAGTAGCTTAAAACACTATAACACTTGTTGTGGGTGTGTGGTTTGTGTGTTAGGGTCTCTTTTGTGTTCAAAGCAATTTAATGGCAGAATCAATCAGTTTATCCCAGAAGGCTCCTGTGGCGAATATAAAGGTTACTCCATTGTATCAGACAGCTCTCTGGATAGGTTCCCATCTAGTTGTATCAGTTGACCTAATAGCGCTCAACCCTGTGAAAAATCGGGCACAAAGCCATGGCACTTGATGGATGTTAACCACCAACTGTGGCCTTATTTGAAGTTAGGGGGCCTTGTTCTCTCTTCATACAGTACGAGACTGTTTGCCGGTTACTGTACAAAAATATGCTCCCTTAGGAAGTAGGAGAGATTGGGGTAAGCATTTGTTGAGAGCGACGGCTTGATATGATGAATCGACAGGAAGGAGGCACAGGAAAAGATGGAAGTTGAACATAGGGGAAGTTGACCTAATAGCAGTGTATTGTCCATTCACAGATGATAATCCACAAGAGACATGATCTATTAAAAGCTTAGACTGTGGTTCATATTTTGGGCTTTAACCCAGACTCCTTGTCATGGAATAATTTATGTTCATTCTCTTAAAGCCACATCTCTCTCTTCTCAGGCAATAAAAAATTAGCTTAGCAGTATAGCTTACATCAAAACAAATACCCAATCAACAGCACACTGGATAGATACGATGTAGATGTGTTAATTTAACTTGCATGTCAGTCTGATAGCTGTCGATATAGGAGAGAGCGAGAGAGAAGTCATTGTTTGGTTAAAAGAAAAGAGAGGGAAAACATGGGAAGGGGTAAAGCTATGCAGTCGACCAGGAAGTCTGCATGTGACTCTAGTGCAGTTTCTCTGTTAATGGCTGTGTGTGAAGGTGGTCATGAGTCAACATAACATGTGATTTATCTCTCTCTTAAGGGGCTTTAGTAGCATTGCCTTATCCTACACATGTACACATGCCTCTATTGTTATATAGTTGAAAACATGACACTTGTGAAAATATTGTTGGGCTGTCATTGTTCAGTTAGAGTTCATGCTCTCATCATCATGTCATACAAAATGTTTTCATGTCATTCAGAGAAGGTAACTGTGCAATCTCAATAACAGATCATGAAATATGCTCTCAGTATAACTCACTTTCTGCGTGCTGCTGATAAAAGTTACATGAAACTGTCTTTTATGACCTTTGTTGTAATGGCTTTACGAGTGAAGCTGGTAATGTTTTTATTTTTTTTTATATTGTACATTTTTTATATTTTATGCACGTTACATTGAATGATTACCAATAATACTTACACTGTTGATCCCTCTGAGAACACTTTGAAGGTCTATGCAACTCTCAGCAACTGAAGACTTACTTTCATACTTGGCTGAGACATTAAACATAGCTAACTCATAACCTGAGCTTCTATCCTGTCCTGCATGAAATAGCTGAAAATTTAAGGAGGAAATGAAGGCAGAACATGTAAAATGTCAAAAAGACACATAGGAAAGTTGTCTAAGAAGTTTGCAGATAAGGCTGAAGGAAATCAGATAAAGAACTTAAACGGGAAGTCGATGGTGTCTCTCTTCTGCAGGATGCTTCTTCAGTTTGTTAACATGTCAGTTATAAGGCTTGTTGGGCTCAACTTTCTGCTCTCTAACCGGAGACAGAGCACTCAAAGCGTTTTGATTTGAAAGGTCTGTAACGTCAGAGATTGCAGTTGCATCAGACATTTCCCCCATCCAAAGCAAATGGTATTCTTTATCACAGTCAACCTGGGAAAATTTAAACTTATTTTTATGCGATCTCACCAAACTTTTCAAGGTTTTTTTTTTTATCATGAACAGTGATTCTATATACGTAGTTTTTTTTTTTTTATGTCCATGTGACCTTTGAAAGTGAAGTTATGGCTCCTATTAATTTAGATAGCGGCCAGGCTTGTTTGCCCGAAATTACTGCCTGGTGGTGTTGCCAAGATGGCTGCCGAGTGGCAAGACATGCGTAAAAGGACTTTGCCCCTACTTACAAAGGGAAAATTAACTCAACAGCATATCAAAACCTCTCTGCTCATTGGGCAGGGATTTGGATTTAGCTCCAAATTAAACTAACGCTTGGCCGTTGCTCCATGAACTGATTAAAACCCAGTAGTACATTACTTACCTCATTATATGATTTAACTACTGAACCAGCATATTTACATTCACATCACTTTTCCTTGAGAATCTGTTTTATCTTAGTAATTCTCAGCCGTTCCAGCATGGAGTCAGTTTAGCTGAGCTGCATTTTTGCTCAGATTTGAGTTTTATCTTCCAACTAAGTGAATACAATGTTGGCAGCAGTAGTGTGATATCCCACCTGTGTGATCAGTCAATTATATGATGTTCCGTGGTGTCAGTGGAGTTTGATTAGACTTCAAAAAGAAAAGCAAGCCTCGGGCTGCTGTCCTCCATGCCTGCTGCTTCCATCTACATAAACGGCTCTAATGACCTTGCTGACAGTGATTGACACCTGCGCTGTTGCCTGGTGACGCTTCATCAGCTTTTCTCAGCCCTTGTGGCCAATCAGAAGGTGAGAATTAAATTGTGCTGCCAAAATTCACTGCAGTCTTCTCAGAGTGTGGTTCAAGTAAAGGTCACATACATGAGAAGGAACAGATTCTCGTGTGTCTGTCCGTGCATGCCATACACATACACTTAAAACTGTAAATGGTAACGCTGTGAGAGGAGTGGTGTGATTGTGTTATGGAGTGTGAGCATCTGGGCGGCTGTGACGATAATAAGATTTATATAAGTCCCACCAAGACTTCTGCTGCTCAGCATCGGGCCTCGGAAAGAGTGCAGCAGAATCATTCTGAAGGATGAGTCAGGGCGGCTTTTTGAGGGTGTTTTTTTGTCGTGACTAGTCATTAGGGTGACTCATTTTGGTTCAGACTTTATTTGTCCCTATCCTGTTTGTGTTTAAATATCTTAGATTAACGTAGCACCACAAAAATGTTTTTGAAGAACACCAATATAACCATGTATGTCTAGAACAGCTGAATTTGATTGAGGCTTGATATAAAAGCTTAAGTAGCCCATAGAAATCCTTTTTGGTAGCTGGTGTGGGTTGGATCAGACTCCCTGCTGAGATTTATCTCGGCATTTGACACTTACAAACAGGAGATATTGAGGAAATGGCAATGCTTGTATGGCTTTACTGCCGGCACTTAACAGAAAACGGTTGACTGAGTGGAACCAGTGTGCTGTCAGCCATGAAATGAGTGTGGGAAATTGAATTCACGCTGACTCTTTAAGAGAACAGCAACAAATTCCTCTTTACTGGAGTCACCTTTCATGTGCAGCTGAGAGCTCGGTAGGATCTGCTTTCTTTTATTATCCCCTCTGGTGATCTCATGACATTATAGGGCTGCAGTGTGCACATTGTAAATTGCCACTTTAGCTTGTAGATACATTTTCTCATGTTGGGAGCATTACTTGGCTTTAGTCTTTAGACTTTGTACCATATTGTGGTGATGCTACAAATAATTTATTTTGAACTAGAAATTAGCCTTTGTAGTGTTTTTCTTTTCTTCTCTTGGTGTATTCTCCCAAAAGCTCTCCTCTCCTCTTGAAGCACACTGAGTGGGGCTGCTAAAAGATGCCCCATCAAATATTAAACACACCCATGAAGGCTCAGTCTCCACCCACACACCCATCCATGCACACACTCACACACACACGCACACACACGTCACATGACACACAGGCACACATGCAAGGAGAGGCAGCAGGCAGATCAACCTTTGATGAGTGTCTTCCTGTTTCTCTTCTGGGCGCTGCCTTACTTTCAGTTCAGATGATGGAGGAAACAAAGTGCAGAGTCACTTGGCAGGTCGTAGCACCTATTTTAATTGGATGGAAATGATTGGACTTGTCAACATAGGTTCACTGAATTAAGGTAATATTTTCTAACTTTTCTGTGCTACATTATGGGAGAATAAATGCAAGATGTATTTATGTGATGTGATGTGTCTGAATGCATCTGTGGTAGTCTGGTGGATGTTGTCACACCTTAACTTTCTCTACCTCTCTCCACTTCGTCTGCTGCCCTCTGTCATTTGATCTACCAGAGTTAGTATACAGCATTACCAAATCCTCTGTGCTGTCTTATTGGATTAGCATCTCTAAGCATCATTGCAACTCAGGCCAGTATTGCTTTCACTCAATACACATTAGCCTAGCGTCAGTGTTGCTTTCATCCCTGTCTCATTCTATTAGCTGGCCTTAATGGCACTCTGTTAATCTCTTCAGGGAACGAGCAGTGGCCCACTATTGCCCCTGCCCAGATGACTGGCCCGTTTATTACTCCGCTGAGACACTGGACTCTGCCAGTGTACAAATGAAGCTGCGCTTTGGTTCAGATGCAGAAGCAGAGGAGGTTAACATGAGCCCTCTGACTGAGACAAGAGGTTAGCTAGTCTAAGATTGTGGTTATGTATGTGTGTGCCTGGGGAGGTCCGTTTCCTTGAAAACAAATATCTTGTCTCAGAGTAGCGGCAGCTGGATGATAGGTGTTGCGTAACCATTGATCCATTTAATTGGTTTCAGCACTTACCAAGCTGGACATAGGGCAAGTTGCAGCTGCCTTCCACATTTTCTTTTTCTAGCTCACTCTATCCAATCCTTCCTGTGTTTTACCCCACTGTACCTTCTATCGTGAGTTCTTTTCATTTTCTTAGCTTGACCACAGTCCATGTGGACCTGAATTGCTGAGATATCTTGCAGAAGCTACTTTCTGTTTTGCATTTTTAATCTCTGCAGTTACAAACACTGCTTTTGGGTTTAGGAATAATAAACTACGCAGGAAATAGTTAACTTTAAATAAAGTGACCTCAGCAAGTACCAACAAAACTGACAATGTCTTTGGAAAAAAGAGATGGTCAAAGTGGTCCTTTTGTTGGCAAAGAAACATTCAGTTATGTTTATTGCATAACAGTGATATCCTTCGCAAATCAGTGTAAAGAATATCAATGCCAGGAAATTGTTTGTAGATGACATAATGAAAATATAGCCACAGCCACATTTCTGTTTAGCAGATGCTGTGTGAAATAGAGCTTTTCTGTTTTTACTTATTATCAGTACAAAGATAGCTGACACAAAGTAACTAAGGGATAATTTCTCCCAAAATAGATTTTTGTACTACAAACATAATTAATTTAGATAAACGACTTACAGGAAAGAAGAAAAATTAATTAATTAATTATTATTATTACTGTTATTATTGAAAATAAATAGTATCGTATACTATTTTTTTTCATACTGTTATTATAGAAAAGGAGATATTTTTGCTCAGGCATTCCTTACTCTACATCTTTCTCAGGGGATCCCACAGTATGAATAAAGTCAAATAAAATTCTCCCCATTATAGCCCTTTCAAAATCGAATGAAGGAAAGCTGAGAGAGCAGGAATGAATGTACCCTGACTTGCTGCTGCATTGAGAGATGGTGCTGAGGCTTTGTACTGATGGGGAGCTACGAGAGTTTGGAGATGGGGACGGACTGGCTGTGGGGATAAACAGCAGGATAGGGGATTTACTGTGTGTAGTAGAGCACCTCCATTCATGCGTAGCCCCAATGACCCAATAGATCACAGTCCTGGAGCTGTCGCATCCTATCTGCATCCATCCTGTTACTCCTGAAGAATGCATCTCTGCAGTGCGTGTGCAGTTGAAAAGTGAAAGCTTTGCCAGAAGAGCAACGAACAACTGCACTCTCGCAGATCCAATTTTTCAGCCTTCCTGTATCTTTGCCAGGTGCTTTCTGTCTGGCTGTCCTCTGAATCGGAAATAAAGTAAGGCCAAACAGACTCACTGGCAGACAGACAGAAATTCCCTGTCCCCTGGATGACAGAGAGTAAGAAAAGATCATCTCACTTTCCTGCTCATTTCACACACAGGGATCACTGCTGAGATGCCAAGTTGTGGGTCTAGCAGAAGGTCCCTCTGTGCCTGAAGTCTTGTCTGTCCTATTCAAACTCTCTAACAGTATGTCTCTCTCTTTCTCTTGTGCTTTTCAGATCCCCTCTTCCACTTGCTATCCTTTCATTCATTGTCTTTTTCCATTATCTTCGTTGAAACCAAGGAGAAACCACATATGATATTTGATTTTAATCTTGGCTGCTGACCTTTCCATAACATGGACAAAATGTACAAAATGGTAGCTCTTGATCAGCGATGTTGAGCTGGATTAAAATGAGTGAGTGCAGTTTGCATAATATGCTTTATATTTTCTTTGTACGGCAGCATGATTATATCCTTGGATTAAGTTGGAATGTTTTCTTTACATTATTCATCCCATCATACTATAAAGATTTTCTTTCTTTCTATTATGCAGTACAGAGCCACAGAAGGTACCTTGCCATGGTTTACGTGGGGTTTAGTGAAGGCCTTGTGCTTTATGTAAGTGAAGCGCTGGGATATTTATTTAGAGTTATACTCTGGGGGGATGGGCATGCTCTCAGATCTGAGAGTTTGACAGATGGCTAACATGGTTTACTGCCCTACCTCTGAATGTGTGTCAGTCAGTTAGGCTCTTGTTGTTTATTTGTGGTCCTCTTGAGCTGACCTGTGTGTTTTCTTTCTTTCTTTTTTTTTAATGAGTGCTGGGATGGGTATCAACCATGTTGTGTCTGCAACACTGAGTAACGGAACCATTTCATATGATTAGTATTAGAGTATTAGGTCAGATTGTTTGTGTTATTGTCTGATTCTTTGACAAGCTTCAAGTAATTTTGTGAAAATATGTTTGTTTGGGCAAATTGCATGTGTGATTGTTTCTGAACAAGAACTAATAATTTAAGAACAATTATCTTGATGCACATGGCAAGTTTCTAAAGTTAAAAATCCATTTTTGGAGAGACGTTTGTTAAAACTGTGCTGTGTAATTATCAGGGGTAATTTGAACAGCATATAGTTTGGCATTGCCACCAAGACTTGTGTATAGATTGGGCACCAGTGATGAAAAGTCAATATAGGCATTACCCAACTTTAGACTGGGGCTGTGGTGATGTGACATGAATGAGCTACTACTGTAACAGGAAATATTAGAGGTGAATACAGTAGCTCTCAACCAGTTAACCAAGTCACCATGGTTTGCTGTAGAACCCTCTTAGGAACATTTATAAATGTAAATGCTGGTAACTTAAGTAAAAAAACAACATATTAAATAAAAACATCAGCACTACAGACACACATCTTCCAGTGGCTCTGTGATGAGTGAGATGACCCAGATGATGAACAATGTAAATGGCTGCGTGTGTGTGTGTGTGTGTGTGTGTGTGTATTCACTACATTGAAACAGCGATCAGACACTCTGGATATGAATGAAACTTGAGAGGATCTGAGGCCATTGACAGTGGCGAAAACCCCCCACATCTAATTGCTCTCCATTAAACACACATAGACACACACACAGTCACCACCCGCTCCCCGGGGCAAAGAGGCTTTGGTGCCCTGCTTGCACATGCTGACCTGATTTTGTGTGTGTGTAACTGTGTGTTTTTGTGTTTGTGCTCATGTGTGTTTATAGAGCAGATTAGAATGATGGCATAGCCAGACACTACTGTGCCAGTAGTGAGTGTGTCTCTCTGATTGTAAACACGTGTGTGTGTGCATGGGAATGTGGGGCAGTTTGGCAGGAGTAGGAGTGGAGTTTTTTTCTTTTTAGAATAAGAGACCGACATTGTAGCACAACACCCCTCCCCCACCACTTACAAAAGTTGAGTGGATGCTTGCTCCAGTATCTGCCTTTGTGTCTCTGTGCCAGTTTGTCAAGGGATGCACCCACATGGGAGAAGCTGCTTGATCTAGGTGCAACAATACAGCAGGCATTTCTTAAAAAGTAAATTGTTCAGGCAACACTGGGTTAAAATCCATCGGGATCAAGTCTGCAGACTTCTCGTGCAGATGGGTCACTTTCTGCCAACCGCACCCGCCATCTGGATCTCACTAACTTTTCTATTAATAATCTTCCTGCACTAACCAGATGGATGTAACATGCAGGTGCACCACAAACACATGTACACTTGTCACATGGCTGATTGGAATTGAATTAACCTAACAATGAGTGAAAGGAAAAGGCCCTGTGTTCTCCCTCCATTGGTTTTTATATGCAGTATATCCTCCATTCACTATTCACAGTATGCTGGCCACCTGCCCAGCACTGGTTTCCCCTTGTCCCCCAGGCGGTGTCTATCCGTTTGCCCATCTTTTTGTTGGCAAGGCATTCTGGCGCCTTATCCTCCAAAGCCAGTGCCAGCCACAGGTTATGTCATGTGTGAAACTCTTTGAAAACTATCATTTTTTTCTGTTAACTTCTCATTAAGACTGATCAGTTTTTTGCATGTATTTCCTCTTTAATTTTGGGAGATTGAATGTAACAATTGGATCATACCAAGCACACATTTGTGTTGGATGAACCAAATTCAGTTTCACAGGTTTTTTGCTGTCTGCTATAAAGAAAGTCAAAAATACGTACAATTAAGTTTCAGGAAGACACATCAGATTCACCACGTGTGATTGAAATTTGTGGATATTAATTATTATTATTACCTGCATAAAGACAGACTCATGTAGTCTTTATGTCTCTCAGATGACCTTCTGAATGCATCAAGGAAGCCTTGCCATGACAAAATCTCAACTCAGCCTGTAATCTTGCCAGATTAATCCCTAATACTCCTCACAGTCAGTGGTCTTTGAAAAGGAGTCAGACATGCAACCACTGCAGCAGGTGGACAAGATTACCCTTTGTGTCATTACATTTTATCATTGCAGAATACCAATACAGATAAGTGTTTGTGACTGCATTTGCCGATGTGTGTTTCTTAACTATATTTGACTTTTTTCAAGCAACCTGTAATGGAACTTTTAAACAAAATTGTTAAGAGCCAAATAGGGTTAAATCAAAAGCAAGGTGATGAATACAAGATGAAAAATTATACACATATAATGTGTGTAAAAGTGTATTATAGTGTAGTGATTCAGAAATCTTACTGTGCATTACTTGTTATTTAAACCTAAAGTAAAGGCTAAGATCACTGTTCTACAGCAAGTATGACAATGGTAAGGCAAAGTATTGGTTTGATTAATTTATATTATTTGATTTATATTTATATTATTTGCAGCACAATGTGGCAGCTGTTGGCATTAATGAGTTTTAAGGACTGAATTGGCCTATAAAGCTGCTTGTCAGTGTCCCATGTCAAGTCATGAACACTTGAATCTAATCCTGACGTATTTTGTATTTCTGTCTGTTTTTTCCCCAGTTGTGTGTGATTTAGTGTTCCTCCATGCCTTTGTTGGCATCTAATGGAAGAAAAAGCACCCATCAGGTCTGCCATGGTATCCAGACTGCCTAAGTTCGGTGGACGCTCCTCGACTGGCGGTGCTAGCCCCTTGTCCAATGGTTCCACACAGCCTACCACGCATTCCCAGGATGGTAAGACCACTCCCCCAGGAACACGCCCAAATGGCATGATCCGTGCCTCTCCTTTTTCCCTGAAATGGAAGAGAGATGAGGGGACAACCCCCTCCAGCCCCACCACTCCCACAAGCCCTGGAGATGGAGGTGAAGACAAGGCTCCACTGCACCTTCCCTCGTTGGCAAAGGACGTAAAGAATGGGTCTCCAGCGACACCCAAGATGAAGAGGTCAGGTTCTTTGATGGTGGCTGTGTCCAGTCCCAAGGCAATCCCCAGGCAATCCTTGAAGATGAGTCCCAAAGTAGGGATCAAGCTTGGACAGAGTCCACTGAATGGAGGTCCAAAAATGGGCCATAATGCTTGCAGCGTTCCTGGTCGAACAGGGTCAGAGTCTCGCCTTGTGAGACCAAGACTGGGCTCCAGCTCTCCCAGAAGCAGCTCTCAAGACAGCCTCTCCCAGTCCAGTGACAGCCTGAAGACGATGGCACTGGACAGCATGGTGCGTTCTAACAGCTTCACTCACTTCAAGCAGATTCCCTCACCCACCAGCCAGCCTATGACACGCTCCTTCTCTTTTAACCGGGCTGTAGAGCTAGCCAAGCCTCTGGCAAACACACAGCTCCGGCCTCCTCGGAGCAGTTTTCTCAAACCCCCTCAACTGAGCAATGGAAGAGTGGGTTTGGGACTCGGAGGCCTGAATGGTAGCCTTGGAGGTTCAGGAGGTCAAGCTGGAGGACTTGGAGGACTTCAGTACAATAAGACACCATCAGTTGCCACCTCTCTGCCCACCCTCTCGATCCCGCCAGGACCTAGTACCCCCAGTGCTCTGAGGAAGCCTCTGTTACCCAGTTGTGTGCTGACCAAATCATTGGGCAGCTCTGGGAGTCCTTTGGGCTACAGGCTGCCTCGATCCGGGCAGACCAAACAGCAGAAGCCACTATTTCCAGGTAGGGTCAAGGGGGATATCAGATCATCAACTGCCCCTGAATGCAGGGGGCTGTTAGGGATTGCAATAGACAGTGAGCGGACTGATGAGGCTGACAAAGCAGATTTACACAGTGACAGTGATGGGAGCTCTGGAGATGGAGGAGTAGAAGGAGGAAGTGGTGTACCTAGGCAGAATTCTTGCCAGACAGCAGGCGAGCCTCTGGAAGACATGTCCTTATCTTCTGCCTCGTCTATAGACAGAGGCGATACTAGTGAGGAGTTTTTAGATGACTTTTACAGTGTGGGAGATGTGCTCAGCGATGGGGACCTGCCTGACAACAGGAAAACTGGCAATGATACTCGAACCCGCCTACACAGCTTTCTAAATGAGACGCTTGACTGGGACAATATGGATCTTGAAGGTAAAAAAAAAATGAAATGAAAGGAGATTCAACTACATTTTTGTGTTACATTTGTGCCATTAGTTCAGCCCATGTTTTTAATTCTGCTGCAGGACCTAAAGACGAAAGCCCTATGCAAGACTCCCAGGGGCCACTGGTGTTGTCTTCAGAGCGGAGTGATATCCTTCAGGCCTCATCTGTGGAGCTGTCACCCTCCAACAGCTCAGGTGGAACCTACATGTGGGATGAGGATGGTCTTGAGCCCCTTGGGGGCCCTGGGGCACATCCATGTGAAAGCTATGATGACTCTGAGCTCAACAGCATGGTGAGTCCCAGTTAACCGCTTTGGTGACTTTTGACCAAAATGTGTTTTTCTTTATTTGTCAGTCCTAAAATCTGGCCTTTCTTGAGATTATTTTGCCAGTGGTTCCACTTCTTGCCACTGCTTTTAGGGTTTCCGACCCCAAACGACAAGTGACAAGTGGGTCACTTGTATCAACGATATGGCAGTTTATACGTGATAAACTGATACACTGAACATGATATGAACTTAATATGAGATGCTAAGTTATTCAATTTGGAGTGCATGGAAATGTCCCCTCCAAAAAATGTACACTGCTAATAATGACGATGTTTCTGTTGATTGTTTTTAAGTATAATTTCCCAGTTGTTTGTATTAAATAGATAAGGAAGTAAGTAAGTTTGTTGTATTGTCTGCCAGCAAGCACTCATGCTCTCCACTCCTTACTTCATGCCAACTGGCAGACTGCTCTGTAGCGTATTACAGAAAGGGAAAGGGGTGAAGAGCAGCCAAAATGTTTTAGCAACGATACGGTTACTAACGATAAAAACTTTGGAGAGCAGTTAGAGCAGTTTCAGCTTTAACTGATGGATAGTTGGCAAAGAATAAGCTTGAGTGACTGAAAATGTTTTTTTGTTTTTTTTTTTCAATTGAAGTTGTTTTGTAAGCGAAAGGGTGTTATGGTTATGGCACCTCGAGTTTGGTGTGATAAACATTACACAGATTGACCTCTTCTAAGTTTCTGCTCTTCTGAGTTTGAGCATCAAACAATCAGCTCAAAAGTCTTCTGAATTTCTCTACCACTGACTGTACGCCTATGAAATCCTTTTTTGTCATAATGTATAAATATAAATGAAATATAAAAATGTTCTTGCCATTATTAAAGCTCAGGAATAGCAGCTTGACTGGTGCGCAGATGCACAGAAAAGGTGAGGTGGTAGAGTTATTCCATTAGAGCGTATGATGTGACTGTCAGTGTGTAAATGAAAATATCACTGTTAATGACACCATACTTACATTTACATTAAATAGATAAGACTTGATAATATTAATGCATTAATATTTGTTTTGTCATTAAGTTAATTTTCCCTTTGGGGCTGATGTTATTCAGCTAATATACTTTTATCAAGCACACCACTGTACTTGCCTAAGTCCATTAGATAATTCTTCCTTCCTTACATAATTAGCTCTTAAACAAGCAGAACAAAGGCAGAAAAAAGGAGAACAAAACTGTCTGGAGAAAACTAGAGTTTTCTGCCAGGTCTCACCAGCATTTTCGTGCCAAGGCTGCTCTCTCCCTGAGAGGAATGCTGACCTGGCCACCAACTGTGTGTTAATTGCTCACTCGCTTTGCTTTGGTTCTCCTGCACCAAGGCACCTGATCTCAAGAATGTGAAAAGAGCTTTAAATGAGCTGGATTAGAAATGATATAATAAGATTTATGTGTTTACTGCTTTTACCATGTGATGTTAACACGAGCATCGAACATGTTCACTGCTCCTGTCAGCACAAGCCCTCGTGCCATAGCCATGTGTATCTGATTAAGAGTTATTCAGCATGTCTTAAGTGGTATGCGTGTGTTTGTGTGTTTTCCGTGTTTGTTTACTAGATTAGTTGAAATTTCATCATATAGGAGACCTTTTTAATGCTTTGAAAATGTAAGGTTTTGGTGGCCTTGCGGAATAGCAGTTGCTGTCTTGTGAAAACTATAACTCAAGAGCACCATGAGGGCTAAAAAGGCTAAAATTATAGTTATAACAATTTATGTCCAAAGAGTCAAAGGTCAACTGTACTGTGACAGCATGATATTCTGCAAAAAATGTTCTTCCCTTTATTCAACAGCATACAGATTGTGCTACACAAAATCACAAGCAGTTCAGAAGTACAAGATGCATTTCACATTAACAGACTGCAGTTATACAGAAGATAAGGCTTTTATTATTGTACAAGATAACATCTTGTTATTTTGCAATTGAAATAGTACTGGCAAAGGAGATATGCAAAGCCAAACTCCAGTGTTCTTCTATTCTACCAGAATGAAATAGCCATAGGGCTATGAGCATGTGTGCAAGGAGGGGATGTGTGTTCCTTGTGAGTGTTACTGGAGGCTGCTGTTGCATCAGTGGCAGCCATCATTCCTGCCCTCTGCCAATCCACTAGAGCTACCAGCACCACTAGAAATCAGTGGAAAAATAAATGAATGCATGTTTGCAGAGCTATTGTGCAACATTCTCACGCAACATTTAAATTATCTTATGCTAGATAAGTTGGTACAGTCTCATCATAGCTCACAGTTATAGCTCTACTCTTTCTGCAGTGTGGGCAGTAGTATATCTTAGTGAGGTACAAATCTGCAGTCAGAGAAGATGGGAGTAATGGTAGTCCCCTGCTATCAGAAAGAGGAGGTCCGTTGATGGCTGTCGAGCAACCGGGAGCTTGATAGGGGAAAAATGTGTAGAGAGGAAATGGGTAAACCAGAAAGAGAAAGAGAGAGACTGATTGCTCATGTGTGAAGATCAGCTCTATGGGGAATCTGCCTTTGAGATATTTAACTGAGCTATTTGATTAGAGGAAATGAGCCCACTTACTGTAATTGGATGCACCGATCTCTCTCTATCCCACCCCATTCTCTGCTTTTTCCTTGCCATCTGTTTGCATCTTTCTCATACTCATTCTTTCCTTGTTCACTGAGTAAATCTTTTTTCATAATGAGCAGAAGAAAACCACTAATATAATCCTGTCACAAAGCAGTGTCTGTGTCCAAAATGATAAGTAATTCTTATTTGGATTCATTTTGCATGATCTTATGTGTTCTGCTGTGACAAAGTTGAGGCATCAAACAATGTGTATCACAGTGTGCTAGTTAAAGCTCCTTTCTTGGTCTTGTCTCAGAAAGTAAAGCATGTGAAAAGCCTTTGCTCTGAAAACGATGCTGCAGAAAAGTGATTGCATCCTAATTACACTCAATATTAATGATATTGGCTCTGAGCATAAAAAAAGAATGCAACTGATGTTTGTAGCATGTATGCAATCAAAATCTCTCCATGTTTCTTATTTGTATGAGAGAATGGAAGAGTTATTCTGCTCCTGACGGGATTTAATTTGCCTTACTGCAGTGCCATGCTCAGTCCACATGGAGGCACTGTGCATCCTTAAGAAAACACAATAATGTGCATGCACCTGCTAGTGATCCTGGTTTTGTGTGTCCCAGTATTTTTCCGGCTATATATGGCTCTATCTGCATTCTTATGCCTCTGTGCAAAATCAAGGAGTGGGCTACCTGAGCTGATAATAACATTCCCCTGATGCACCATGCAGCCCAGTACACTATCAGCTTTACAAAATGGGCATCGTGAAATGGAGGTCCGTCTCTCGCAGTGACTGCTAATTTTTTGCGGCCTCAGTGCAATTTATTATGCAATGCAACAGGGCGTAATTTATATTGAAATGGTTTCGGATTATGTTACCTATTTTATCATGTTAGGAAACTCACAAGCATTCGTGAATGCTTAGAATAAAAGTAAGAAGTTGAAACACTGAGAATTTACATAATGATAGATGCTTTCTATGAGTGTCCATCATGTCTATTTTTTTGTACATCCCAATGATGGACACAATGATAGAAACACCTGTACAGGGTAACAATATATCTGTATTATGAATAACCTATATGCATCTTAAAATGTTGTGTTTTGTTGAAACTGTCAGACAGAATATGGTGGAATAATTTGGCTTTAGCCTAGTTTTTGTCAGCCTCTTGTACTGCATTATATTCATAAATATAGCTTATATTTTGTTCTCTATTTTTGTATCTCAGTATAAGGAGATACCAAATATTAGATCCACCTAAGATATAATAGAATTGAATAAAACATAACTACCAATTCAAAATGACCATTGACCAATGATCTTTACCTGATTCTTCTTTTTATTAAATCATTAACTGTCTAAAATTATTCTCCAGGAAATACAAATGTTTTAGTTACTTTGATCGTCATGTGCCACATTAACATGACATAACATAAAAAGTTGATAGTTGAAAAGTTAAAGTTGATGATCAGTAGGTGTTGACAGTGTTCTTTTCAGGGCTGATACTTATATAATCGATAGATCGTTATCATGGAGACTGATAACAGATATTTGCAACTTTGGGTCCTCCACAGAAGGATGTAATGACAGAAAGGATGCTATATCAGGGCTTGAGGTTTTTATTAGTTAATTTTATATGCAGTGAGATTCAAAAACTACAGATTTGATCTGCAAATCTTCAAAAATGCAGCCCCGATATTGATCCAGGCCGATGATTGGTCTAACCTGTAATGGTCACACACATGAATGAAGAAGTACCTAAGTAAGTTCAAAATAAAGTTGTATGGCAAGTTATGCATTGGACTGGTTTCCTTAAGAACTCCTCTGTTGATTTCATTAGCCACGTGTCTGAATTTCTCTCCCGTTAGAGGAGATATATATATTGAAATTACAGCTCAGTGTCCCTCCTCACAACATGAAGCCTTGCATGAAAAACACCTGAATGAACCTTTAGCGTCTGATAGTTATTTTAGTTCTTATCCCTTCTTTTCTTGGATTGCAGGCTGTCTTTTGTTCATTTTGAAATCAGTTTTCTTTTGTTCTTTCTGTTGATGGTTCATCCATTTTGCCTTCTTTCACCCCGCTCCTTTTTTCTCTCTCTGTTTTTCTGCCAAACTCCTGGGGGCTCTGTAATCCTTTGGTTTTTCGCTTTGCTTACTCGAAACTGCAGAGTTACCACTGCCTCTTATCCCTGATTTATTTATTTTGCCTCTAATTTTAGGCTTTTGTGGGGCCAGGTTGAGACAGGTCAATTCATTAGTCTTTAAATGAGTGAGGTGCTTAAGCCTTTTGTCTGCAGAGTGCTCAGCCATTTATGGAACATGCTGCCTGTGAACCGACTATGCTGTTGCATTAATGAGGCTTATAGCTCAACTGGTTTTGTTTGTTTACATTTGACAGCAGCAGCCCTTTAAGGTAAACAATGTTTTATGTGCACCTCTTTTGGTGCATTCTGTTCTTTCAATTTGAGACTATCACACAAATAAAAGATACACGTTTTAGCCTGTGACAACTGCCGTGTGAGTCATTCCCAAAATTACAGCCTATATTTCCATCAGCATCAATCATGACTCCCTTTAGTTTCCAACCACAGTCCTGTCCTGTTATTTTTCTGATGATTATTACCATACTGCCTTTTTTAACTACTGTGTCTCTCAGCTGACCCTCAAGGATTGTTTTCTTTAAATGGATGCTGTTTAGGCATCTTCTGTGACAGATAAAGGCAATAACATTAGATTACTGGAAGGATAAAAGCAAAACACCTTTCATTGGTGAGATTTGTTTGATTAAGTTTAATCAGTTTATTGCTTATATTTCACTAGTCTTGTTGTTGTCCATGTTTATTGTTGATTTAATGTTTTAGAGAAAAAAGAAGCAACAATGTAACTTGATTTGAAAATTAACACCAGACGGTATTCTCAAAAACTGGACCATAGATAATATGTCAGTGTCCTATTATTTGTGGAGTGCCCTGTGTATTGAATTTCCAAGCAAATGTTATTATTTCATTACATTACATTTCATTTCTAGCCTATTGACATAAAACTGAGTTTTCAGGAGACTCTATTTTATTCAGTAGATTGATCTATTGCTTGCTGTAGTCAGCGCTACCATGTGAAGCACTTTTAGATTTAATCAGTTGAATCTTCATCTTCTTGACATGTTCAATTCAGCTTTTATTGTACTCATTTACATTTCTTGCTCTATATGATATTTTAACGTATGCTGATATTATTCAGCACCAGATTTTTCATCTTTCTTTCGTTGGTCTTTTCTCCCTCATTATGGCACCAGTTCTACCTACTTTTTTTACGGCTTGTGTCAAAGGAAAGCCAGCTCGAGTTTCTCAAATGGGCGTTTCATTCGGTAAACAACCAAATACACAGATGGAATGAAAATGTTTGGCCGGAGAGAGGGAGAGCTATTGTTTAGTGTAATTTCTTTTTTTTTTAAATGAGATTTTAACTTTTTTTATTATCACACAAAATGTGTTAAATCTACAGTGATTTTGTTTTTTAATGGCTTAATTTGGCTTTTTTGTGTTTCTTTGTGTGTTGTGTTTTTGAAGCATAAAGATGCTGGTACCTCACTTCCTCAAAAGACAGTAATCTTTATGTTCAAGTTGAGCAGAATTATAATTGTATGCAACAGTATAGAACAACAAACTCAAACTACTTACATTGTCAATAATAGTAACTACATATACACCTTGCCACATGCTAAACTTTAGAAAAAAGCCTTTTCAAACTGAGACCAGCTTTTAAAACAGTGCAACTTGTACACAGCACAGAAACCTGGCTTGTCTGCTTGTTTGGTATTGAGTGCTATGGGACCTCTGTGTTGACACAGTCTGTTTTTATCTCTTAAGGTCAGTTTCTTAGTTTTGTCAGTTCACACGCAGCTGTATATACAGATTGGGTCAGGACAATATGGTAGAGACAGCGCATTGATGATTTTTTAGTCTCCTTTAGCAGCTGAGATGGGGAAAAAGATGAATCTGGTAAAACCTTGCTGCTGATTTTAGGGTTCTCTAACTCTGTTTTGCTGTCCTCTGCAGCTGCCGTCACTCAACAAACAATTTCACTTGGATTACTTTAGATTAGATTACTCTGCACACACTGCCTCTGTGTCTTTCTCTGAATGTTAGCATAACTCAATTGGGGAAAAAAAAGGCACCTGAAAAGGATATTGCCATTTGTTGATTTATCCTATCCAAATGTGAAGGAGGAATTAATCAGACATTGATTATTGCATTAACAAAATCTAAAATATTGGCAGCAACAAGTGTCCTTGGGGTCACTGAGAGAACGAATGCAGAAGTAGTGAAATTAAGACCCTTTACCTTACTATTACCATAAATTATACAGCCTGGACTTCTCAAGAGACAGGTTTTTATAAGCTGAGGTTTATGATATATTTTTTTATTTGCATTAGCTCTTATTTCTAATTTCTGCTGCTGGAAGAACATTTTTATAGTTTAGTAACTAAACTAAACTCAAGCATTTTGCCATGTGTTTCACCATAAAAGCTGCCTGACATACTGTACATATTCCTGCTAGGCTTGTGGACGTGCTGAGCTTCACTATCAGTAACTGACTGTAACACTGGAAAAAATAAATTGTAATCAACCAGTGATTCACAGAAGCTTTCGTGTTGTTTAGAGAAACTCCAGCATGATGAATAAAGAACGACCATGTTGTTGTACTGAGGGAATTAATGTTGTTGAAGTACACAATTTGATGAATTTACAGTGTGAGTTATTGTCCTCTGTTTTTCTGGTATTTTTCTTATGAAGCCATAATTTGGTGTCCTTTTTAGATGTTTGGACTCCCACAACTCAAGCACTTCTCAATCACTCAGAGCTCATAGCGGACACCTAATTATCCCTGTAAAAGCCACTAAGACAGTAAGGCTTTTGTAGTGGGTGTACTAGATTATGATCATCCTACATTTCACACTGTGTGCAGTGGTTACATTCAGTAAGACAGGGATTGAAAATTGACTTTTTGTTGAAAAACAGTCTTTGTTCAAGAGCTGAAAATGAGTTGGGTGAGTGGATTACAATGATGTCAGTAAATGATTAGGTTAGAGGACATATCCTCCATCAAAACCACCAGCGAGTCCCAAGATATAGCGTATAAAGGATTATACTGTTAAGTAGGGGTGCTAATGTTACACAAGATCTGCGTCCTCTGTTCACTGACAAACACACTGCAGCAGCAACTGAGCGCCTCATCCCCAAACCCAGTTCATTTTCATGTACAGGAACTGCATTAGCTATTTCATATTTTTTAGTTTTTCTGGGATGTTATTTTACAAAGATTTGACCTTCAGAAAACCGATGATCCTGGGAAAAGATATGATTTATGTTGATTTTTAGCTGTCCTCTCTGATAGTGTAATTCGACTGTGTTTCATTATAAACTAATAGGAATGTCTTGGGTTGAAAAAAGTGGCTTACATCATGTGAGACAAAAGAGAAGAGAAAGACAGAAATGTCTGAGGAGAACAAAACTTCTCCTTGGAACTTTAAAGTCTTACTTTACGCTAAGTTTGTTTGGTGGAGGAGGTTTGAAGTTGTAAAACTGAACCAAAAATGAGCCGCCGTATTTTGCCCTTTTTGGCTGATTGTGTGTCATGCTGATTTACATTCAACCCTTGAAAATCCAGTTTCTAGTAGAGATTAAAAAAATTTCTCTAAGAGAGGTTTCCATACTGAGTTTTTATTTTGGTTTGCTAGTTGGGTGCGTGTGCAGCCACCCTAGCCATTTCACGGTCAACCTGTCAAAGTGTGAAAAGTTCAGCCTCCAGCCTTTCCCAGTGATTTTGAAGGTTTTAATCAATGTTTGATCCAGCTGTGTTTGCTGGAAAAATCAACTGATGTTTTGATGAGAGCAGAGAGTACATTGGATGACCTCTGTTGGCTTTTATGAATCTGAATGCTGCTCATGCTCAGGATTGATGTGGCACCTACGCATATCTAAGATAGAAGAACATTTTTACATGTCATAGGTCACATTCATATACAGCTAAAAGTTTCCCATATTGCCATTGAAAAAGTACAACAGCTACAGTTTAATTGGCTCAAAGCTGCTGTTAAGATGCGTATTGGTACTGAGTGAACAGTTCGTAACACCTTTTGACTTCACTGTGGAAATGGAAGGTCCAGAACTCATGCAGTCCATAGGAGTCATTATTAAACAAAATAGTTTTGAAACTATTCATGATAAAATTCCAATAGCTCTAATACTCGACTTAATAACAATATTTTGATACAATGGTTGTGTAGTAGAATATTTTTTCCCTCAACTTACATGTAAGAGGTCGGAGTGTAGGGTCATTTGTCGCTATGTAACTTCAGTAATTAACCTAAATCCAGGCCAGTTCCAGAGTGTGGCACTCGCTGAAAAATGACTTGTACTGTGTGAAAACTTGTTACCCTAGTAGACATACACATATCTGTCTGGCTTTTCTTCTTAGGACATTGCATTGACATTCATTGTGGACAGCCCAACCCTAACCTTAACCAAACCACAATTCATGCCTCATCCCTAACCATAACAAGCACCTCAGAAATTCCATTTTGCCTCATTAGGACTGGTCTTTCGCTCCCATGATACCGGTCCAAGGTCGATGTTTATACCTGCAAAGGTCCTAAATTAGGTAGCAGAAATGTGGGTGCACACAAACACCTGCAGACACATACACATGCGCACACGCATAAAATCACTCACTCTCACTCCTCTTCTGAGAGATTATCCTGATTTTCAGTACTCTAAGCTGTTGTGTGCTGCCAGTGTGAAATGTAATTTCCTCTGGAGCGACACACTGTAACAGAGACAGTCAGTGACGGGCAGATTGAGTCGAACTTATGAATGTTGCTGGAAGGAAAAAAATTAACCAAAAAACGATGAGCGTTATGATGCTAATTGTACAGAATTGAGATACTACAGGGTACAGTGCGGAACTGCAAGGGAGGATATAGTGTGGCTGTGGTGTTTGTTGTGCCATCCCTAGCTCCTCTCCACATACTGGAGCGTCCTTGAGCAAGACAGCCCCAATTTACTCCTGATGTGAGTACTGTATCCTTGGGAAAAAAAATCTAAGTTGCTTTGGACATGTGTGAGAAGAATGTAACATTAAAAAATAGGGGCAAATCTTAAATGCAACAAGAGACAGACCGAGACCAAGAAGACAGATGGTTTGAGGGAGGAGTAAAATAATCCATCTATTACTCTTTTCACTGGTCAAAAATCCCATTTAGGCCCACTCAGATCGGCTTTTGGGTTCAGTGGGAATGTTGTAAACTCAACACTTACACCCAGTTGACTCTGCAGTAGACACAGGTTTTTATTTACTATGCTCTGCTTTGGTCAAAACGTAAAATCAATCTAATTCCGCCATGGTGTCACGTAAATAAGGAAGGAATTTGAGATGCCGTCTATTGAGGATGTTAAAGTCCTGGACAGTGTTTAAGGCAGAGCCCCTTTCATTTACTTCCTGCTCACATTTCACATGCAGGAGTTTGAACGATAGAGAGCATCAGGATTTTATTTTTTCACATGGACACCTAAGTGTGTGATTTAGTACTTAGCTGTGAGATTTGTCAAACTCTGGCTGAATGAATACAGTGCAGACACTGATGGAGGACTTGCAGCTGCTGCTGTTTTGATGCTTTTGTTGTGTGTCTGGTGTACTGTATACTGTCAGACAGCTGAAAAGTTCTAGACTGTCTGGAGCCAAGGAATAATTTATTCTTACCTCAGTACTGTATGATAGTATTGCAATTTTGATGCAAGTATATGGCTGATTTCACTGTTTGAGTGTAGAGCAAGGTGCTAATGAAAAAGAGAGCATCCATCTTAGTGAACTCGTCATATTATTTATTAAATATTTGTCTTGTATTAAAATCAAAAGGTGGAGGTTATAAGATTAGAGAAAAGAAAGCAAAAGGGAGCAGGGGGAAAGAGAGACAGAAACTTGAAGACAGTCGTATGGAGAGGAAATACAACAGATGAGACAGGTTGATGGTTACATGGACTACTCGAGCATCAAAGATTCCACCCACAACTTGGTCGATGTGGAGGAGTGCAGGAGTATGCTATGTTTATTCTATTTCCTCCATTATTTGTTCTTCATTAAACCTGAAACACTGAGCACCAGTCAGTTATCGTGAAACACATGAGATTTCCTATAATGAGTAATTTTATGCTTGTGTCTTCTAGTCAAAGCCCTGTCAATTTAGTTTCGTGAAGCACAAAATTGCCTTGAAAAATAAAGCTTTGAACTATTGATTCATGCCTTTGCTTTTGGGTATGCTTTGAATTATTCGGTAGACAGCAGCACAGCAGTCAGAATAACTGCATATTCGGAGGCTGTTATGAAAAGTGTTTTTGTTGGCTTTTCAAACTGTTCTGTATCATCATTCATAATTGAGAGATAATTTTCCGTAAGCCTGCTCTTTTATCTGTGTGTGGATATATGGATTTAGCTGCTGCTGGAATGAGACAGTCATGAAACACATAGAAACATTATAGAAAAAAGTCATTATTGGTGTTTCATGAATTGCCATTGTTAATGAAAACATTTATCAGTGACATGGAATGAACAATAAAAAAGTACAACATAAGAAATTAGAGAACACATGCCATAATGCAAATTGAAGACATCATCCATTTTAATTGCAGTTATACAGCATAACATTTTTAGTCTCTGTAATTTCTCAGAAGACAATAAAATAAAGTTTCACAAGGGCAATATTTATGGCTTTTGATTATGTTGTGTCACATTATAGAGATGTTGAGGTTCATTGTTTTTCAGACATCTTTATGCCCAGTAGCTGTTGTATCATTGACTGCTTAAGTTAATTTTCAGGTTTAATCTTTTGAACTGATAATTGTAAATTAGTCAGAATAAGAACACAGTGTGTCATAGACTGACTGACTGACTTACATTCTTATTTACTCATGTACTTACTTATGTAGTTATTTACGTACTTAACATATGTACTTACTTATTTGCACACATACTTACTCACTTATTATTCCTGATATGCTCTCTGTCATGCTGGCAGCCATATGTATATGTAACCAGCTCAACATCACAACGGCAGCTGTGGGGAAAAAAAAGACATTACTCTCCCTGGGCAGTGGGCCAGTCCTTATTGTTGAGGCCTGAGTGTTTCTGCACTTGTGTCCAGTTCCTGTACATTTATGTATTCCTTTGAATGCACAGTAAAGAATGAAAAAGCTAAATATTTCAGCATAAAAAACAAAACTTTATGTGCTTAGAAATGAAGGGTTTTATATGTCAAAATGTTTGCTGGTGGGTTGCAACAAAAAGCTGATTTAGCCCTGTTGGGGACATTGCCAATGCTGAGCAAAGACAGAAGGAATCCTGATATATGTCAAAACAAGAGTTAACAGGGCTATGTGAACATCCATTTCTGGCTAATTGGAGGAGTGGGATTAGGGCTTGTAGAGATGCACACAATTTCCAAATTATGTCTCACACAAAAATATGCTTTGGCAGGCAACAACTGCAGCTGTGTTTGTGCCTTTGTGTATGTTTTTTGTTTTGTTCCTGTCTCCATCTCTAGCAGAGTAACACGTATCTGTCCCCTGATGTCTAGAGATTTCTCTCTCAGCAGTGGGTCTTACAGAGCAGAAAACAGATTTGTCCAGAGGCAAAATGATATAATGACTCTAATGCACTCATAATGTGCCTGTAATGTTACCTAATGCTTTAAAATGAATCGAGAGTTACCTGTGATTTTCATATGGTTCTCAGGATATCCTGAACAACCTGGACCCTCCGGGAACTGGAGAACTGGACGATGATGACCTCATGCTGGATGTGGACCTCCCAGAGGATGGCTTGCACGGTCAGCACACACAAAGACACACAAAGACACACAACACTGTAATGTAATGGCAGTTATCCTACACAGAATTTTAATTTGTCAGGTTATTCTATGGCCATGACAAGTTCTTCAGTTTCATTGGCTGGAGGTTGCATATTATTTGTGTATAAGCAAACACCTCCAGCAAAATTATTCTGATCATAATTGTAAATTAATGCATTACCAAGGTCTGAGCATTCTATTTTCGGCTATATCCTTTTATGGCATATAATGGCTGGAATAAATTGAATCCTTCCTTGCCTTGGGTGAAGATTTGCCTCTGCAACATCCATTAAAATCTTTTAATGGACACCTTGTTGTCTGTAATGTGTTGTTACCCTTTTAATATTTAGTTGCTGAAGAGTTATTAAATTACAACTTCACCACTGCCTCACAACTGGCCTTGAATGACAGCTAGGCAGCTGTCAAATACTCAGCCAGCTGTCTGTTTCTGTTTATAAGAACAGATGCACACACACATATGGTACCAGCACAACTGCAGTGCATATTCAGGATTAGTGGGAGCCGAGTTAACATTTCGACAGCAACAATATGTTGTTAGCATGATTAGTTTAATAGCTTACTATTCAAAAACAAACCAACCGTACTTATCTTGATATCCTATCTGTTGTGGTTTTCGCAGTAACCCATTTTTACTTGTAAATCAATTACCAATCAGTGAAATGGCTTCTTTGCAGGTGTTAAAGGTAATCAGGTCACATTATTAGCACATAATAGCAGTGGTGACGACGTTATTAAAGATCAGACAGTTTGTGTTGCAGAGAGGAGGAAGGGTAAGGGAAAGAAGGGTTGAGAACTCTTAACGTCATCTGTCATGAAATGTAACGGTTTCTAGAAAGTGAATTTTCCTTTGTCTGTCATGAAAGGCATTCCAATCAAAGTGCCGTTCTTGGATAATGTGTTTGACGCACTAGTGAGACTGACAAGCTTGGTATGTACAAGTGCCACGAAATGCAACAAACAAAGGGCACAACTGTTTAATTGCCACTGTCTAATGCGGCAGTCATGCAGAAAATCATACCTGTAGACACACCTCTCTACAACAGCTCCAACAGAAGGGACATTTTTTTCAGGTGTGTTGTATTAGACTTCCTTTGTTTTAGCTAGGTATACCTAACTTTCAACTGGGTTTACATTACTGAGGCACCCTGAAATCATTCATTAGTCTGTAAACAGTGATCTCCTTGTTATTGAGAGACAGAAGACAGACAGAGAGAGAGGGAGAGGAATGTTAACTCCGTAGGAATGTGAATGCGTGTGTCGTCCCTTCCTACTCCTTTTCAGGAAGCAGCCATATTTATAGCGCTCTATGTCATGGCTCTAGCTAGTGTCACATAGGCAGAGTGAAAGCAAGACAGGCTGAAGTGTCCAGTTAGACCCAGCCCACAAGGCAGGCCCTAAGACGTGGGATCGGGAAGGGTGTTTCCTTTCTCCTAAAGAGACCCTGACTCTGCCACAGATCAGGAAGAGGGGAACGGTAGGAAGGGCCTGTAATTTCATCCAGTTGTCGGGTCTCGTGACAGAAGAGAGGCCCCAGCTTTTCTCCTTCGCCTGCTTCAGCTGGTGACTTCCTAGCTTGGACCCAGACCAGCCTCCTCAGCTGCTCTCTCACCAACACCACAGTCATCTCTTCCCAGATCCAGTTCCTAGGGAGTTCCCAGAAAAACAAGGCTGTCAACAAAGACAGAACCCGGTAGGGTGGGAGCTAGGTTCTCTCTCTGGCCCTTTAACTGCTCACCAGCTGACAGGACAAGGAGTCACTTCTCTCCACTCTCTGTCTGAGTTTCTCTGCCTTTCCCAAGTTGGAATATATTCCGGTTGTATTACTTTTGGAGGACTTTTTCTGAGCTGAAAAGGAAAGGTTATTGGGAGCGCTCAAGTTTCCAGTTCAGAATGAATCAGGCTGGCTGCTCCTGTGCTTTGTGGTGACACTCAGGGTAAGGTATTTTAACCACCACTGCTGCATTCCTTGGACTGGGTCTTTCAATCTGCCAATATTTATTTATCTCACCTTTTCTTTCTCTCATTCTCTCTTTGCTCCCTTTCTTATCTGGCATATAAAAAGTCAAGGGTCCTTTTGATTTCCTGGGGGTTGCGCTCTGTTAGTTGTCAATTTTGTTGCAGTCATGGTTCATTTCACAGCTATATGCTATTGAGTGTTGCCAAATACTGTGTCCTTTTACCTCGTTGAAAATGAAATGGCCTGTCGCTGTGTGTGTGAGCGTGTTTGCATTTGATGGGTTGAGAGAAATAGAGAATGAGATGGTTCAAATCATGATTTATATGCAGATATTCTAGAATAGAGTATTTGAAATATACACAGGAGTATTCATGACCACAAGGTATGAAAGATTGAGTGAAAATCTTGCATTTTTCATGCTTGTGTACCTTAGTGTGGTAGCAGAAGACATAAACAGACAGAGAAAAAGAGAAAAACAATTTCTAACCTTTACAAATATAAAGCCATCTTCAGCCACAAGCAGGTTTCACTCAACAAATAACAGCAGAAACAACAATGAGTTTCTTGATCATGTATTCTTTGCAACAACAGGATACCACAAGCACTGGCTTTATATATTTCAGCTTAAATAGCACTGTGTATATTTTCTTTTATCCTCTCTGTTTCAGAAGTGCACTTACATTCCTTTTCCCACTGTGCTCTAAATTCTGCCTGCGTAGACCCTGACAGGATGTCCCACTTCGAGCGCTCTGAGAGGGCTGGTCGGCAGGGTCAGCGGCGTAAACACCACCGCTGGAGTGGTCCAGATAACTTTCACAATGATAATAGGTTGGTTAGTCTTGAAAGATTTAAAAACATGTTGCCAGAAAAGAAATAGAAATACAGTAAAGCCAACATTACTCTGTTCTTCTGTTTGCCTGATGGTTTTTCTTCTGTTTCAGGGCCCATGTGTTCCAGCACTATGATGGTCTCAAGGCTTCAAAGTTCTCTTCAAGGCCCGTCCCCTCAGAGGGTAGGCAGCGTGGCTACATTGCGATGCTGGATGAGCTCACACTTGAACACATGACGCAGGACTGCAGCTCGCTCAAGAACCAGCTGCTCAGGCTCAAAACGTTACTACAGGTTCGACCCACATTTGCACATAATTACACATATGCAGCAACACATAGATGTGTTAGATTTGATACATGCACAAATACACGTGTGTTTAGTATGAATTTTCAAGTGACAGATTTATTTGACACATATGTTGCATCACCCTTTGAATATGTCAAACATAAATAACATGCAGATAATGTCACCAACCCAGAGATTTTTGTTTCCTGTTATAATGAGGCCACATACTGTGAACTGTCAGTAGTCTGGGTTTATTCCAACTGCTGTTTTGTCTGTTAAATACAGCTTTATATTAGTTTGCCAGAGGGTTAGTTTGACTAATCTTCAGAAGCTTGCCAGGAGTATGCTGCATCACTGTCCTCAGGTGCTCAGCATGAGCAACAAGAAAAGTATTTTCTGACAAAACTGAACTAAGCCAGTTTTAATTGTTAATGTGGTTCTACTTTGAATATTTAACCATTTTTAAATGTTTAATTATATTGTTTTAGTAAACCCTGTCATCACACTGAGTTACATACATACTTTATATGAACAAAGAAAGATGTTAAGGAATCAGAATTTGATAGGTAAACGGAGAGGGACATCTGGGTTAATGTGCTGTGACAGCCTCATAGAAGTTTTATATTAGATAATACATTTTCTGGGCATCCTCCTCCTCTTTAAATGCACAGTATGTGTTTTGTAATGTGCATTTGTTCTTGCATGTGCAGAATATATCTACACTTGCATGAAACTGATTATTTAGAACCTTCTCTGTCAGTCTGTCATTCTGAGAAATCCATTTACTGTGAAGACGAGAGGGTAACAAGGAGCAAGATAAAAGATGTCAGCTATAGAAATTTACACTTACATACAACACACACAAAAAACTCTCACTCCTCCAAAAGCCCACAACCCTATCTAGGAAATGCAAAGAGGCACAAGCACTTCACGCTCCATAAAATGAAATCATCTTCAATGCCTCAACTCACTTCTTTCTGTGGCATAAAACTGATACTTGCGTTTGCATTTAAATCAAATGTCTCCCTCAGACGTGTTCATTGTGCTCACTGCAATTAGTCAAACGCTTTGGCTATATAGCCTCAAGAGGAGAAATATCTTGGTCGCCCATTAGTAACTCTGTTCTTAATTATGTTTTTTTTTTTAGTATTATGTTGAGCTCAAGGCAGTGACTGTGAAATAAGCCTTCAGCCTTGGTGAATCCTAATTGATCTTTACCACATTGTGCTAACAGTCAGACATCCAACGCCACTACTGTTCACACATGCTGCTTCTGACTAAATGAATCTCCCTGACCTAAATGAGGAGCAAGTAGACTTTAGTGTTGAATTTGAATTCTGTTTCAAGTTGACTCAAGATTCATCATCAACAAGTCTTTCATTTTCAACAAAACGATGAAGAAGTTATATGCAATGCATATTTACAAATATTTGCTTGTTGCAGCATCTTAAACTGGAGGATTCACTTTCTATTTTTACATCAGTTCAGGTATTTGAGATAAATTGAATATATTTTTGTAACACTGAAATCTGTTACTTCAAGCCACACTTCATCAAACACTGATTGATAAAATTAAAGAATGTACTGAACATTCCGTATACTAAATAGGAAATCTTGACCCTTCTACAGACAAAATAATAGTGACAGTTTAAGCCACCTCTGAAATGAGGGAATCTTTCAGAACATAATGAATGTTCAAAAACATACTTAGCATCTCTTCCTGGGGTGGCTAATATCGGTGGCTGACAGTTCGGGGTCGGCAGAGTATATGTGCTAAAGAGCAAACTTATTCTATCCTAGAGAAATTTTGTTCTTGAGGCATGCCTAAGGCATTGTCATTGATTCAGCTCACTGTGTACTCACACTGTGTGCATGTGTGTGTTTGTTGGTGTCTAGCTTGAGGATACAGACTCTCCAGCAGATGTCCCTGAGGAGACTGAAGACAATACCACTGCATCGCAGGTAAGAAACTTTACCTTAGGTTTACAGCGATGATTGATTGTAAACACTGTTTAAATGTGTATTATTCCATGTTACACCTGACGCAGTCTGCTGCAACCTCTAGTATACCATGTGTCTTTGTGTGTTGTCAGGTGGAGGAGCTGATTAAGGAAGTGCAGGTGCTCAGAGAAGAGCTGAGGAGTCGAGACAAGACCATTGCTCAGTTAACATTGCAGTGTCAACAGCTACAACAACATCAGCGGGAACAAATGGTGAGTTGGTGTGAACAGGTTGTTACAAGACAAGTGAAAAGAGTGCTATATATTGTGTGGACAGAGATACAGGTATAGTTTAACAGTTACATTCAAGGGGGACATTGTCCCGCTGACTTGTGTTTGAGACTCGCCTTATTAAATGTGTAGGGTAGCACATCGAAAAAACTTCTACAGACGCTGGAACAAAACTTAGACAAAAGATCCACACACTGTACTGATAGCTTCCAGCAAATTTGACTTGTCAAATAGGTTTGACAATGCCTGGCAAACATCTCTGTTCGATCAAAACGTTGCTTTGTTAAATTAAATTTGCTGGGAGCGATCTGTACAGTGTGCAGATCTTTTGTCTGACTCTGTAAGAAATTGCTTTAGACAGTTGATCGTTTTTTTGGGCGTACAGCATGAGAGTTACTTCTGTTGTTGATGTCTGTTGTTTTGATGTTTTAAGTGTTGTTCTTTGATAATGAGTAATTAGTGAAATTAGTCACAGGCAAATCATCGCTGAGAGGATTGGCAGCTTGCACAAATCATATAGTTATCTCAAAGGGAAACAAATGACACTATCATTATATGGTTGACTTGGATTAGGAAAAGAGGACATATTATTCATGATGTATATTCAGGAAACAACAACCGTGAAATTACAATATTAAGCACAAATGACTACATTAGATGAATTTAGTGGAAACATGTATGAAGAATGGTTTTGGACTCCCATGTTACCTTGAAAGGATATGTATGTGCTGTTATGAAGGAGAGTTATCAAACAGCTCAAGTATAAGGAAAATAAGCAGCATCCTCTGTAAAAAGATACAGAGGCTGGATATATAGTAAACATACATTTTGACAAACATTCAGCATGATGTATCTTCAAAAGTGTCTCAGAATGGTCTAAACTATGGTGATGCTAAAGACTGACAAAGACTCTAACCATTACAATAAAACTAATTCAATCATTTGCAAATTAATCTACCAAAAATGGTTTTACAAATTTTACGTTTTGCTTGCATCAAATTCAGGATTAAGTGTATAATAACAAAACATTTTGTCTTTGTGATGTTTTCAATTGTAAGTCATCACAATTTTGTTTTATTTACACAAGGTTTCAACTTTTTTGTGATTGGGTTGTACACTGCAAATGTCAGTGCAGCAACTATTATATTAATATAGGTGTCAGTTTAGTAATAAAAGATGTAGATTTGTGTGTTCCTTAAGTGCTTGCAAACGGGCTATAATGGCTCCAATGTAATGTTTCCTCTTTGCTTTCGTGTTGTTTTCATGTGCTGCAGGCATATCCTGTAGCTTCTCTTCTGATAGTTTACCTCTACACAGATCTGAGATAACCAAGCATGTGTGAGCACAACTATCTTGTTTATTCCAGTTTCATATTAGTCAGATCTTACAAAGAGAACACATGAAAGGAAGGAATAAGGTGAACAGAAACAGGCATGTTATATATGGAGAGGGATTTATAAAAAACACAGTGAAGACAGACTGTAGTACCCTTCATTGTAGGTGGGAGTTCAGTCTCTGCTCGGCATGCTGCTGGGCTCCTACATGCACTCTACTGAATGTACTCACATGGTTACCAGTAACCTTCGTTCTGTTCGCTTTTAGCTGGCACTCTAACATTCATTAGTGTCTTGACCAAGCTCCCTTGTTAACCAAACAACCTTATGCTTGGCTGACATTATTCAAATCTACACTGCATTGAGAAATACCAAAATGTCAAAGTGAGGCCTGTACGCCAGCCGCATGCAATTTCTCCAATTAGAAATAGCACCCACCCACTGCAAATTCTTCAGCCCTGCACAATATTGCTGCACCCTGGCCCTAGACAACCAAAGTAAGAAAATGCGAGGACATATTTTCCGATCTGTGCCTGACATTAATGAGTGTAGAGGCTGAAAGCGTGAAGATATTTGGGGAAGTAGAAAGAGAGTAAAAGTGAAACAGACAGAGGTGTTTACCCTGCCGAATCTTTGTTGAAGCCCTGGGAGGACATCCGAATGTTAGGGTAGAGGAATGTCCCTGCAGTACAGGACTGAACAACAATGAAGGCAAAAAACCAAACACTCAGGGCATGGATCAGTTTGCTGATGAACCCTGATGAAAACAACTCTGGTTCAGAGTCTGCCTGTCATCTGGTTCATATAAAAACCAGAATGTGGAGAGTCAGACGCAGCTTGACCTGCAGTTTGTTCTTGAAATTGGTTGAGGGATGATATTGCAGTTGGTAAAGAGTCAGGTAAACAGAGGTTGGTGAAGTGTTGCAGAGACACTGCTGATAGAAAGTAGGGGGAACCCTTGACTGAATTGAACATAATGGAGTAATGAGGAAACAATAGAGGAGCTATGTGTGCTGAGGATAAAGACTACCACACTATACACTGCCTCTGTGTGTGTGTGTGTGTGTGTGTGTGTGTGTGTGTGTGTGTGTGTGTGTGTGTGTGTGTGTGTGTGTGTGTGTGTGTGTGTGTGTGTGTGTGTGTGTGTGAGAGAGAGAGAGAGAGAGAGAGAGAGAGAGTATTGGGCAGAGAGTGAAGAATGGAAGAGAACATGAAATAATGGGAGAGAGGAAAGTGGAGCTATCAAAGATAGAAAAGGGATTTCTCAGTCTTACTTGACAGAATGTAGTTTTGGATGCTGCTTCCACCGCTGCTCAGACAGACTGCTCATGATTATGTGCTCCTCTTGTTTGAGCTGCGTTGAAGTTTTTCAGGAAGGCTGGCAAAAGCGTACGATTTCTGTCAGATTGTGCCATCGTCTTTGCAGCCAAGTACAAGTTGTTCTGCTATTAATGCAAGTACAAGAGATTTTGTGCTAAATTCTTTATGAAATTCATATAAAATTATGTAAGGCACATCAGTGGTTGCTCTGATGTTCCTTTCCTACTTAATTCAGATATGAGTTGAGTTTAAAAGGTTAATAGATCAAACAGGTAGTCAGTCAAAGAGGTTTGTCAGTAAAGGTTTTTAACACATGAAAAAGAAGGTAATATTGGCTGAACATGTGCTCAAAGTAAATGTCAGGCAGTATAATTTACTGCAGGATCGTTCAGTGAGGGTGATTTACAGCTTGGGCTTGACTTTCCCTTATTATTTCAAATTTGTATTTGTGTGACAATGTTGTGGAGGGTTCCTCTGCTCTGGTAGCTGTCCAGATTGTAGACTTAGGCAACTAGTGTTGCCAAATAAGAGTGATTAACAACAAAACATTAAGAAAAGAAAATATCACACATCCCACTTTGAATAACCAATTTGAGTTTTTATTTGTTTCATTTCTTCATCATGCTCTTCTGAGTATTTTTTTATCAGTAGTTTTCAGAGTTTCAAGCCATTTAGGATTTAAAAATTGAATTGGGTACTGTACTTTTGCCTTTTTCTGTGTCCTGATTGATTTAATTCAACTTCTTTACAGAATGGCAAGCTTTTAACCAAAATAGATGTAGAAGTAGGAAAGATGTGGCTTAGGTTAATGAGACGATAATAAAAGAGCATTAAGTTAATGTGCCGTGAACTTTTTATCATTGATCCATATATTCTTTTCTCCTCAGCCTGCTCAAGGCCGACAGTTCAGGTGTCAGTGCCACCACCAGAGGGCTCCCTCTTCAGTACGACAGGGCGACAGACCGATGGACAAACGGATGCAGCATCACTATGACAAGGCCACCCAGACGTACTGCAGACTGCCGAGCCATGCTGTGAGTTCAAATATTCACGGCACCCATAAATCTGCTCTCTTTGAAACTTTATGTTGCAAAACAGGATGTTTAAAATTTGATATTTCAGCAGTTATCAAGATATGAGATGTTATCATGTGCCTGGTGCAGTAGTGCTCATCTCAGTTTTACATTGGTATACACTGTGCAGTATGTTCCTGAATTACTCAGTTTAAATCAGTCAGCCAGTTTCCCAATAATCTACTACCTATGGCTCTGGCCCGCCTTGTCTGAATTGTTAGATGACAACACCTCTCTGTGGAATAAGGTTTATAAGACTGTGAGTGGGCTTGTCACGCTGTGCCACACTCTTAATACTCACATTTCACACTGAACAGAGGCAGGTGTTAATGTTTGAGTGACAGATAAAAAGAACATGTACCATAGGAGGAAAAGAGAGTTTCATGTGAGGGAGGAAATAGACAGAGAGACACAGAGAGAAGGAAGACTGATAGATATGTGTTCAGTGTGTTCAGTATCATGCCATAATAGCATGCTGTGTGGCAGCCAAGTATTGATTGACTAGCAGGAGCGCCACAGGCAGGGTGCCTGGTAAAACACTTCCCTAATTGACCTGCTCTCAGCTTAAAGGTGACAGTCACACACAGAGGCACACATCAGAAGAATACCGAGATAACAAAGAGGAAAGAATATAACTTAAATATGCCAAAGAGATTAGCTGTGTTACTAATATAATTATGACAATAAATAAAAGAAATGAGGCCCAGAAGATAAACGGTGATTAAACATATATTTAGTGAAGTACAAATCAGTAACAGTTGGTACAATTGGTCCCTGCTAACCACAGGAGCATATGGTTTAACTGTTGCTATGGCAACAATCAAAGCTGGGCTGGCTGTGCTCAATGGGAATCATCTCCATGGTGGGAACATCTCTGTGTGACCTGTAGTACCTGCTGTATAATAACACACTAAAACACAGTGAGACTGTATTTATTCTTTTCTCTGTGTTCTGCTCACTTCTGTTTATAGACCTTTCTCTTCTCTTCCTTTAATCTATATTAGTGTGTCATAACCAGAGTGGAGACTATTTCCTGCACTATGTTTCATAGTGTTGTGGGCAAATCACATTATGGCAGTGACATTTTACTTGTCAGTGCTTGAAATTGCTCTTAAATATAAGCTTTGAGCTTCTGGTTGCAGTTTTTTCGACAATGTACCAAGAAAAGAGAGCACGGAGTAAACAGTTACCAGAGAGAAAAGGATGTTTCCCTGCTTTTTATACTTTTAGATGTTATCAGAGCTCTCGGTGTCGCACTGACAGGTTTAGCACCTTCAGCAGGTTTGGGTTCACAGTGTTCCTCATGCAGTTCTTTGCTTTACCTCTTGTGGGTTTTCACAACATCGTTCGGTGTGGCATTCTTCTTTTTTAAGTCTGTCTCTCTAGGTTGACATTTTTCATAAAATATTATTATTATTTTTTTCTGTTTCACTTTGTATGACTTCCTCAACACACACATACACAACACACACAAATTTGTAATGTTCAGATATCATCTATTGTTTTTTTCCACAAACTGCCCTTTTTTGTTGATTTTTTTTCACCTCCGACATTTAAAATGCCACTGTACCAGAGTTCTGGAGTGGCTCTTGCCCTCTGATAGTATTTTTTAGTGCTAAGCTCAAAGGATCAGCCAAGAATAATTTCATGTCAGAGGTCAGTAGTTATAATCTTTTTATAGCGTTAATGCTGATATCTAGTTGCCCTATCAGCAGCCTAAAGGGTTACTAGGATGTGACTCATGCCAGCAACTTGAACATGGACTTCAGGGAAATCTCACTGTGCCTTAAACTCAGATTAAGTATAACCAAAGAGTAAGATCATGACCAGTGACCCTCGGACCTGGCTATTTAAGGGCATTTACTTTCCAGTTTTCAGTTCATCATTCATGCAGCTTCTTCAAGGAGTTATTGTTTTCTCCTCAAGCGAGCTATTCATTCCCATCACTGCTTCTCAAAATATTTGTTCTATTGCTCTGTAGGCTGCTTTAATCAATTCCTGCTCTTGTTGAGAGCGGGGATGTGCTCATCTCTAAACTTCACAGTGTGTAGGAAGGCTTTGGCAACATATCCTAACCAACTGCTTTGGGCACCAGCTCCTGCAGCTTCCCATTTTAATCTGCTTACAATCCAATTTAGAGTCCAAAAGCATGCTCAGTAAAAAACAAAAATGTCTCACAATATGGTATGAATAAATGTCTGTACACACTTGTTGCAGTGAGACGCACAAGTAGTGTGACATTAGAAACCACTTAAATGTCACTTGTAAAAAAAAATAAGCTTCTTGAATGGCTCCCCAGAGCAATCACAGCAGCAGACATGATTCTTTCTGTGCCTCCTCTGCCTTTTGCAACAAATAAAACATGAGTGGTGTGATTTTAGTAATTTCAAGTGTTGCACAATAAAAAAAACTACACAGACGTGTGTTTTCCTGTATGTGTATGAGACCCTGATTGTCTGCATATGCTTTATTTGTGTGTGTGTTTGTGTTGGGGAGGGTATGCCACATGTATCTCTTATACTCAAGTGCAGGGCACACTCAGTGTGACTCAACAATGAGTTCAGCAGACTGAGGACCGGGGAGCCGACCATGTTAATAACCCAGATAAACAAACACGCAGATGAGCAACAGCAGTGAAACAATGGCAACACAATAGGCAGTGTTTCATCAGTGGCAGACAGAGAAGATAATTACAGCTACCCTCCTACTCCCTCTCTGCCTTTTAAACATCCTCACACCTCCCTTCTTCATGCCTTTTTATCACTCCTGTTTTCTCCCTCTGTTATTTTCTTTCTTTCTTTCTCACTTCAGTGATTTCTTTCTCTCCCTGTATTTTTGTCTCTGTCAGTCTTTTTTTTTCAACGTGGCCTGTCTGCTTCTTTACCTAACATGTAATTAGATCAATTTGCTGTCACGAGGAGAGGATGAGGGAGAGGGGGAGGGGGAGAGAGAGAGAGAGAGAGAGAGGATAGGGTAGGGAGAGACGGGAGGGCGGAATAAGGTTAGTGATCAGTGCTAAGCTGTAGGTTGAAAGAACAAGTTTCCCCTTCTCGGCTCCTGATGTTATCTCTCCACCCACATCCCCTCTGTCTGCCCCCTTGCATCACAGACGAGACACTGCAAATACACAGACACACACTTAAGCATGCGCACTCATTAATACGCAATGTATGGAAGAGTCATCTTGGACAGGTGAGGATTTAATTGCCAAAGTCAGTGAAATAAGACGTTGTGGCACGACCTGAGGGTATTAGCTGCAGCCATAACCATGAGTAGCTCTGTGTAGTGGATTAGGGGATTCAAGCAGAGAGAGGCCGTTTTAGGGGCACAGCATTATGGTTTCTTGTAAACGCTGTTGTTATTCGGTGAAAAGGTTGTAGGATCACGGAGAACAACTTCCACTAGACTTCTAAATTCCACTCTGCTACTTCGACAAGTTTAAACATCTGCTTTTGGGACCCAGCCGAAGTATCTTAACAAATCCAGAATGTGTGTTAAAGCAATTATGTATTACTTGTAGCTTAAGTAATTCACTTCTTCAGCCATTATTCTATTACTATTAAGTTTCCTCTGCATGCTCGCTAACTAGTTTTCACACACTAAATTTGGAATAATACTGCAGTGGTTCCCAAACTTTTTCTGTGAGTCTCCCCATTTATACACTACAATATCTTCCTCGCCCCACTTGTAATAAGTCTAATGTACAAGTATCCCTGCTTGTGAATGACTTGTTTAGGACATCCCCCCTGGCACCAGGACAACACAGTAGTTCCCTACCAATGTGCAGACATGAACATCCAGAAGGGGTCATGAGAGCAACCCATGGAACAGTTGTGTTCATTTGAAAGAACCAAGCCGAAATACTATTCACATAACCCAGTGTTAGTGGGCGTGAAATAAAATAAGTTTTCAATGAAGTTGATGGAAAATGAAAAACTTCTCTATTTTCCCAATTTCTGCCTCTCTGCCCGTGTGAAGTTTTGTCAGCCCTTCATTGAAGAGCCTTTACAGCGATGGAAAACTGTAAAAAGAAAAAAGAATTGACAGCCTAAGCTGCTGCGGAGGTCTAATAAAGCTGCCAGGCACTGTCAGAATCGTTCGAGAGCCCTCCAACATACCCTCTTGTTCTCATCGCCTAAGGTTTTTACTCTCAGAAAATGAAGCCTCGACGGGTGTCTTCTGCTGAGACCTCCCGCTGAAACAGTTGTTGGTGTTCAAGGAAGGACATGGATGAGAGCAGATCAGGGAAACTCATTCCTCCCTCCTCCAGCAGCCTCACTAGGAGGGCAGTGAAATAGCTTGGGCTGGACCTGCTGGGAAGTTTCCCTCCCCCTTTTTCGTATTCTGTCTCTCTCTCTCTGTTTTCTATCGCCTCTGACAGATTTGGTACTTCTCTCTATTTGAGCAGTGGCCCTCGCCACAGCTGAGGAAAAGAGTAACATTTGATAAGGTTTGAGTCCACAGACAGATGCTGTTCAAACAAAATGTACATATGACAGAATGCATAGTGTAATAAAATGAGATAGTGAAGCAGATGTAGTAAGACTCCAGCTGTCATATTGCGCTTTAGTGAGATGCTGATTTTAAACACCTATGGATTTTCTTCTTTTTGTGACTTATTATACACCAAGTGCTACATTCTTCTTATAGAAATTAACTTACTGTGTAAGCTAAGACTGATGTCCTGAAGTAAAACAGAAATACATCTTATCAGCATATTGGAGGACATGAATCAAATTCACAGCTACTCAGGACATAATAGCTTTATGAAAAAATCCTCCCACTCCACCCTCCAGCTCATGAAACTGTGAACTTTCAAAGTGATGGGTGAAAAAAGTTTTAGAGATTGTTTGGTTCACCTGTGAAAACTGTTAACTTTTTGTGTGGCACCACGTTTTTGCACTCTTGACGCCAGGGACATGAGTCTTTATTTGTATAAAAACAATTACAAAGTAGAAAAAAAATCATGTTTGTTGGCCACGGAGAGGCAGCATTGTAAGTCACCAGGTGGTGGATGTTTTAATGAATAATTAATTGTGTCAAACAGTGTGAGAAAAATTAATCTGGGTTTTAGAAATTCTGAATTGGCAAATAAACACATTGGAATTGGGCGAAGGTGTGGAAACCAATGTTTTGATTTGGGTTTCGATGTTTAACGACATCTTATCAGCAATAACTTATTATTTTGATGAGGTTGGGAACTCAGAAGTAAACCGTCTTAAATCCCTCCGAACTGCCAGTGACAGTTATCAAAAACTCAAGATGTTCAGCCAGACATTGTTAAGAGGAGCTGTGACATAAGCACATCACATGTACGTTTAAGGCTGATGGATATCAGGATTGATGGAAAGGTTCATGCCTGCACACTGATTTGAAAGCATACATTCATTTAAACTGAACCTGTCCGCTTATGTATATGGACACGGGGATGCCATTTTGCCTTATATTGATTTTGCAACACTAATGCTAAGATGACTATTGGTACTTTCACAAAATAGTAATACAGTGGAAGTTTTGATGAATGAGCATCAGTTATGTAGATTAGGGTTGGGCTGATAGATGCTTTCATCTATCACTGATAGCTGACAGTGCTCGACTTCTGAGCCCTGTACCGTTGTAACATTGTGATTTAAAACAAGTCCCACCAGATAGCACAAAAGTAGTGTGTTCCAGATTTGCTGTAAGGCATAAACTGTTGAAGAAATTAGAAAGAGGTCTTCTTCTGCTCAGTGCACTAAGGTTACATTTCCATGTCTCGTTTAATATTTTAATATTAGCTCTGGTAGCAGCTGTGTCTTACACTGACTGCAGTGAGCTGCTGTTGGTGTCTTTCTCTCAATCTTGCTGTCTTATTTAAGATTTCTTAGCCTCCTCAGTATAGCTAGCCACCTATTTATATTTCAAGCTTCTGAGACTGAACAGACCTATGTTATGGACATGTGGTGGAGACAAAGACCCTCTCCTTTTAAACCTGGTGTATGTCAGTGGTGACAGGATGTTTTTTTGACTGGGTGAGACATTTGGAAGTTGCCGTCAGAATAACAGTGAGCAACACCGGCAGTAAAAGTAGTGAGCTACTGAGCACTCAGCAACTCTGATGGGACACACTACCTCAAATTCAGAAACGCATAGTAACTCACATCCCACACAACTGTGGACATCAGCATCACTAGACATCACCCAAACCTAATGTGATTATAATGACTAAGTTGGTAAAGGCAAGAATTAGAACAAGTAGAATAGTTTGGTCAGTTCAGAAAATGACATCACTACATTATATTCTAGCCTTTAAAATAAGGAAACACAATAGCACAATATCATGTTATCCAAAATCTAAGACAACATCTATATAGGCTTATATCAGGATAATGAGATGATGTTGATATACTGCCCAGACCTACATCCAGATTATTTGCATTTAATAGTGCTGTTATAATAAAAAAAAACATTTAACAGAGGCTGAATATTCCACTCAGTGTAATAAAGATTATGTTTGTAGCTTTAATTAATAGTTGGAACACGCCGATAGGGATATTCTCAGACAGTGCGGGATATGAGTATTTTTTCCAACCAAAAAGCAGCTTAAGAAAATGTATGAAAGGGGGACTTCATGTTAAAAGCTTAATTTTGTCTCATTAGCATGGATTAATATGGATGGATGGATGGATGGTGTATCCGTCGCTGTGTGTCAGTATGTGTGTGCATGTCTGCCTGTGTGTGTCTTAATTGGGCTATCCATACTCATTAACAATGTGTTTATGCATGTGTGTGTTTTCTATGTTAGCATGCTTGTGTGTGTGTGTGTGTACGTGCGTGTGTTCTGTTACGTCATGCCTTTTGTCCTTTGTGTTTTTCTCTGCGTAGGGTGTGCTGCCCACCCCGCTGCTGTCCCCGTGGCAGGCACAGCACCAGGTCTTGACCCGTACCAGCATGCCCCAGCGCAGACAGAGTGAGTCACTAACATCCTTTGCAAGCTCTCTTCTCCATCGTTTCATAACACAACACATCCAAGGCATCTGTAAATAGCCTTAAAAAGTTTAACTTTGTATCTAATTAAAACTACTGAAATAGCATTTTTTTAAACTTTTTTTTACTGTGCAATTACAGGACTACTTGTGCTGGATGTCTACTTTAGGATAAATTTGCAACAAGATTAGTTACATGCAAAATAGTTTTTCTTGTTGGTTTTACTGAACACAGTCTGACTTCTTGTCCCTTAGCAATTAATTATCTGCTATCCCTTTCCAGTGTTGCCCATTTATAGCCTTGCCTTCCCTCTTTTAGCTCTGTTTAGTAAGAACAAGGCAAATTTGCTGACTTTCTAAAGCCGGCAGAAACCTGTGCTTCTAATCCTGAATGTACTCCCCTCCTGTTTATAGACATTCATTCAAAAATGAATTATCCCAGTGTTGTCACAGTACTGGAACATCCATCTTCAATAGAATAACTTGAATAATATCAATATTTGATACCAGTGGAGGGTGGTCAGAGGAAGGATTTTTCTCTCTGAGGCAGTGTTCTTCAATCCTGGTCCTTGGGGCCTCTTCCCCTCAGGCTTTAGATATTTCCAAGCCCCACCACATCTGATTCAAATGAATGTTTCCTTATCAGGCTTTAGCAGAGCTTGATGATTAGAATCAAGTGTGTTGGGGCAGGGAAACATCTAAAACATGCAGGGCAGGAGGCCCTCAAGACCAGGACTGAAGAACACTTCTCTGTTGAGAACTTAGAGGTCAGCCCACCTCGAGAAGTGAGACCCAAGGTTATTGCTAATGGTACATGCTCACAAGATCTGTTGTTTTTCACACTTCCAATTCATTGTCTATGTTTGAAGCTTTGCAATGTATTCTGTCAGCGGGCAGTTAACTTTTGAGAGACAGGGCTTTATGCAAATGAGTGGCGTTGGGTGTGACGAGCCACTTCTGGAAACTGCATGGCTTATTTCTCGCCTAAATTGTCTTTAGAAGACACATTTTGCTGAGCTATATTTGTAATGTAAGTTAAAGTTTCCAAATGAGATGCCACATTGGTGCAGTTGGGTAAGGGTTAGGGTGGGGGTTAGTTGTGCAAAGACACGTACCATAACTCTGTACCTATTCCCCTTCATGGCTTGGTTCAGGTCTTGATGAGCATTTATTCATAGATGCCTTAATTGTACAAACACAGCGCTGCTAAGTTCATGGCTAGAATGTTAGTGTCAACTTCATACTCATTGTCACAAACGCGCTCTATTTTTCTCTCTCTCTCTTGACTGCACACTTTTTACTAATATACAAACAACCCCTACTGAGAATTATTCCTGACAGAAGTGTTTTACTTGTGTAACTTTTTTAGTTTAAAAAAAATACAAAAACAAAAACATCACAATTCTTGGGTCTGGCGGGCCATTTGTCTTGCAATAAACTGAAAAAAAAAAAAAACGTGTCGGAGAGAAGAGAAAGCAAGAGAGCATAGCTAGTATTTGTGTTTATATTGAGAGAACAAGTACTGACATTGTTTTTGAAAAAATTATATTTAATAAATCCATAATTTCCAGTAGGAGTAGTGTCAGCATAATGTTTTCATTGAGAGAGACAGCTCTGCAGCAACAGTGACAGAGCAGCACAATCTTTCCTATCTCAGTGAATCTCAGTGAGTATTATGCTGTGCTGATAAGGTAGCGAGCAGAGCAGGCAGGTAAAGAGAATGACAACAGGTAAATAGACTTCAGAAAATGTACCTATGTGAGAGACTGAAGAGCATAAAAAAAGATAAAGAAGCAAATATAGACTCTTTGTTCCTTTGATCTATCCCTGCCGGGCTCAGCTTTATATCAGAAGAGGAGGTGAAAATATATGACACAGGTGTATTATTTGAGTTTATCTCGGGTTATTTCAATATCAAGTGCACCCTGTGTTTACATACTCATTTTGACAAGTAGGTTTGTACAGCCCAGCTGTCACCAAAAGGACATTTTCTCCTACCAGTAGATTGTACTGTCTGTATAGTGGGAGAAGAACAGAAGAACAGTGGGAGGAAGGAGTAATGACATTGAAACATACCAAGATATAACTGGTATGCAGTCATATTTTCATGTAAGACAGAGAGTAACGATCTAACCCCCACTGGGAGCTCTGGCTGTAAACCAACAAGCTTCTTGTTAGAAAGGTCTTTAAAATAGAAATCTTCACGTGTTTTGCTGGATGGATGACGCTGTAATTATTTTGCAGCGAATTGGTTTGTTTGTTGAGCTCATGTGTGAACTTTTCTTGAAAGCATGGACTGGATCCTAATTATGCATTTAAAATGTCTTGACACAAACAAGTGCCTGTCTTACATGTCTGTGCCCCTTACTACATTTCTCTCTTTCGCTTTCTCCTGCACCTCCCTCTCTTGCTGTACTTTAACCCCTTCTTCTCCTCATTGCTGTACTCGGTCAACAACCTGAAACTGAACCTCCAATGTTCTCTTCTACCTTTGCCTCTCCGTGCATAATGCCTATGACAAGGAGTGGAGCACCTAGTGCAGTACTTCTATGACACAGCGTGGTACAGTAACCCTTTCTTTAACATGCAGTCAACATGCTAACCCCAACTCCTGCACGCTGGGCTGGGGGTTTGGCATCATGTGACAGAGTAGCATGCCCTACCAAGTCTGTGTGCGCATGTTTTTGTTGGATTTTGCGTTGTTTTGTGGTCTTTTGTGGACATTTTCTTAATGGAGGTCACGGTAATACTGTTTTAGTTTAGTTATTTTCACCTTTCATTTCCTGTCTTTTTTGGATATTTGAAGGTAGTTTTGCTTGTTTTTTCTCGTATTTGCAGTGGTGTCTTTTTATTTGGTTACATCCTCTCATATTTCATATAGAACCATTATGCATGCATTGATACATCTCTGTGTGGATTTGTTTTTCTATATTTTATTCATTAAACAAGTGCTTTATTATTCGAGATGTCCACCTTGAAGGAGTGCTTTTAAAGGAGTAACATTTAAAATTCCCCTGTGGCTCTGGTCATGAATGCATATAATTGTCCTGAGCAATCACCTTTATTCGTAATTCCCTAAAAACAATGATATTATGAAAAAAAACCCACAATAGCTAGAGAATTAAATATTTTAGCAGCAGAAAGCTAAGGCTTCTGTTTTTCATGTCATTGTGTTGTACATTCGTGATGGCCTCATTACTTAGGTAACATGTGATGCAGTAAAGTGACACCAGAGGAGTAGACAAACAGGGTGATTTTAATGGAAAAGTTTCAATAATATCATCGGATATGATGGTTTGTTGACTTGCATAGCCATTAGTGGAAGATTGTACAGACTTAAGGGATAAGAAGCATTTTAAGATAATCTCAGAAATAAGGGCACAACATGCACAAATACCAATGTAGGCATCAGTGGAACATTTCTGTTGCCCACACAGCGAGCAAGAGACAAATCTATGTAATCAAAAGTCCTCTGCTCATTATTCCCACAGCTTACATTCAAACACAATCCAAATCTCCATTTCTACAACCTCCTATAATAAATGATACCATGAAATAGAATATAGCTTTGAAATGGGTTGCCGCTCTCATCTGCTTATGTGCATCAAACAAATCGTCTTCTGAGATACATAACGAGTATTATTTAGATCCTTTCTTCAGTTCCTAGAAGTTGCTTTTCTCATCACGGCCTTTTTTCACAGTTAGACGGACTGGAGATGAGGTTTGTAACAGTTTGCCCTGGCGTCTTCCAGGTGCCTCAAATTGGTGCGTTTCTTGGTTAGACTGATGATTTTCTGTTGACGTGATAGCTGTCATTAGTGAGCTGAGATATTTACTTCCTGGCAGTGCTGTGAGGAGCTCAAAATGATTGCTGTTAATTATTAGCAGTGTAGCAGGCAGCAGCTGTAGGTGCCAGTAGTTACTTACTGTGACCCATGATGAATTTAAAATGAAAAAAACAATGTTTCTAAGGATTGATGTAGTTGATTTACTTTAAATGTGGATTGGAATATAGTCCTTAATTTAGTTATGAACAGTGGCAGTCAGTGGGGAGTCTTCATACTTTATGTCAAAGCTTAAAAGCAATTTAATAACATGCTCCTGATTTGAGAGACAGACTAATCAGAATTCCCTTCAGAAACAACAACACTGCTCATAACTATTTTTTTAAATCCCAAACTTTATATCTACGAACAGCATTTTTGAGCTTGACATCAAACTGAGAGGTGGACAAGAGTTTTGTAATTGGCTCGTGGAGGCATTGTGGCAGGGGACCAGGAGATGGAGCTGTGTCCTCGGACATTTACTCCCACTCACAACACACATGACTGACGGCAGAAGCGGCTCAGAGCAGCTTGACCTGCACAGCTATAAATTCACATCCTCTGAGATCATTTTACTTGCAGCTCACAGCGGGTCTGTTCTTGCTAAGACTGTGTTCATGCTTTATCGTGGTTCCACATGTGTCCAGGTGGATTTGACTCTTTCTTTTGCCCAAAGACAGTCATGGAAAATGCCAGTCGTCTGATTTTTGATGGTAAAAACTGGCAGCTTCACCATCATTATGTCTCACAGACTCAGATTTCAACTAAGAAGGCTAACATAAGAAATTATATAAAGGATCTTTAAAGATGTTCAGGGCATATGCTGTTAAGAAAAATCATAGACTGCATAAGATATTCATATGAAGCTCAGTATTGAGTTTTTTGTTCTGATCCAAGCAGCTCTCTGTTGCTGGAGGTTGTATGGTCTAATAACTACTGCTGGCCTTCTATTTGCTGCTTATCTGGAGAAACATGGTCCAGCAAAATTCTATAACAAAGTTATTTTAACATTCGGGTGTACAGTGTTACCCCTTGTAGAAGCTCAATTATATACATTTATTTTTATTGAAGCTAAGATGCAGACAGCACATAAAATCTGTGGATTCTCTAGTCTTAAACAAATAAAGCCTGCACAGAGAGTGGACGTTAATGTAGAAACAAATGCTAACTCTGTTAATGAGATTTTGTTGAGTCAGTGCCAGAGAGGTATTCATTCAACTCTTTTGAAGCCCTGCTTTGTTTTATCACACCGGGTAATTACCGGCTCCTAACTCAACAAATATTGAACATAATGAGCTTCACTAAAACAGTAATTGTTTCTGGGATGATGTAGGGTTGCATTACATTGTACAGGTGTTCACAATTTTGTGTTCACACCCTTTAAATGTCCCCTGATGGAGGACACCACCGTGGTTGGTCTAAATCCCATGTGGTTTACAGCTCAGCACGTTCTTACACTGGCAGCAGGCATCGTCGCTCTCAGTTTGAATGTTTTGAAGCTGCTCTACAGCAGAGATCACAAAATGACTCAGGTTTCTTCAGCAGATTCCAGGTTCTCAAATGGCAAGGTTTTCTATTCTGCTTGTTCTTCTATGCTGAATCAGGGCTTCCTCTGTGACTTTGCCTTTCCCATTTCTAGGGATGGCTCAGTGGTTGGCGATGGAAACGGGGTCTGATGTTAAATAGTAAATAAACAAGTCAAAGTAAGGCAGAATTTTTCAGTTGGCTTCTTGATACAGGCTTTCCCTTGCGGCTGCAAAATATTCCACATGGATCAAAGATACCAGAAAAGGACACATTTCTAAAACGCTTCCATTTTAAATTCGTACTAATATAGCTTATCTTTCTTCTTCTCTGCAGCCTCAAATACTACAGCCTTTCATCCCCTGCCCCAGCGAGCACCTCCACCAGGGAAAACTAGTAAAAACTCCCCCCACAGAGGGCCACAGTGACCTCACAAGAACCAAACCAGAGGAAGGAACCAATACAGATGCTGATTGCACTCTTGAAGACCTTATGACCGGGCCTGCAGACCCCGACAAGCAGAGTCATCTCCTCTGCACCCACCTGCACCGCCTAGGCTTTAGGACTCCACAGGTGGTAAATGCCAGAGACAGTCCAGCATCAGCAGCTCAGTCTGCAGCACAGCATGAGTGGAGAGCCCCCACTGCAACACTGCAGAACTCTGTCACTCCTAGAACCGATGGTTCGACTTGCCCTCGTATGCTGCAGCCTCCTCGTCTTCACAAGCGCGTGTCTCTCCCTGCACTCAAACCAGGCGGAACCAGTGGCTTTGCCTCTCTCAAACCGAGGTGCTCTTTAGGGCTGCTGGCGAGTCGGACCAAGCAGCTGCCACCTCCGTCTCGAGGCCTTCCCTGCTTTAATGCTGGACCCCAGGTGCAGCCTCGAAGTCTTTGTCGCACTTCGCTGCTTCAGCCTCACAGAGCATCAGAGCCTTGCAGGGATCAACAGGGCACCAAGTCCAGCCTGGACGAACCCAACCAGGGGACGCTCAGAGACCCTGGGTCAGCCAAGATCCTGATCCCTTTGAGTCGCTCATGCCTCCCCAAGCCAAAGATTCCCTGAGGAGCTGAAACCCAGCCATCAAAACTTAAAACTGAAATCACTCTGACATTTATATTCATCCTCTTCTCTCCCCAGCCAAAATAACAGTGCGATTGTTTTAGTGTTTGAGTGTCAAAGGAGCACACACTAAGCTCATTAACCTACACAGACCATTCAGGGACTGCCTGTGTCATTGACTTTGGTATTGTGACGGCTGTATTGTTTCTAAATTAGCATCTTCAACTCCCGCCTGACTGTTTGATCGACTGACTTAGGAACTTATATGACAGTTTTCCAATTAAGAGGGAATTTAGGAAGAAGAAACTTAGAAATGTCAAGTTTACTACCCTTGCACATGCATGTGAATGCTGCTAATGCAAGAAAAAAAAGTTACCATTCAGAGAAGTCAGCGTCTTTTGTAATACCCGCTGGCTGTTATCACATTTTCAAGTTAAAGTTCACTTGTCGTCACACAGCTGTGCCCTCTGACACACAGGTGCTTTTGGTTTTAAACGTGGAGGTGATACGAATGCGACCTTTGCAGTGTAATAGAAGGCTCCGGGGAAGATGGAGGCGAAAACAAGAAGTGGGGTGGAAAGGAAAAAAAAATAGCAGTAGAAATGGAATGGAGGCTAGAGACTGGAAAGCAAATTCGTCAAAGTGCTCTGGAGCTGTCACGGCGAAAATGGAAATACGTGTTTGTGTAAATGTGAGTGTGTGTGAATGTGAGAGATGAGAGACATGGAGGTGAGGGACAAAGTGGAAAGCAGCTCCACACTGGAGGTGTATATGTTTCTAGTTCCTATTGCCACACTCCTGAATGGACTTCTGACCCCTGCACATATTAGCAAAAGGGGTCGCAGACCTCCTGGGTAAAGGCAGCTGAGATGTAAATACAAGCTTTTAAAAAAAGAATACCATGCTGGTGCTACAGATATAATTAGGAGAAACATTACACAAGAGAGGAATTATCTATCATAATGTAGTGGAAAATCTCTGCACTGAAGTGTGCTCAGGTACAGTGTAGGCTCACTCATCCAGGTGCAAATACACACAAAGAACTCCGGTTACTAAGTACATTTTTGTAAAACAATGTACAGTAAAAGGAAGTATGATGAGAGAGAGGAGGCTGCATGTGATTAATCTAATTTCGGATAGATTTTTTTCCAAGTCTCAAGCAATAACCAAGTCATTTTGTCTTGGGCAAGTCAAGTCAGGTCACAAGTTGTATTGAGTCAAGTGGAGTCCTCGGTTAAAGCAAGTGGAGTGTCAAATATCCCAGTATCCTTTATAAGGAGAAAACAACCCATCTAATAATGATATTTTTGAGAATTTATCTAACCTATTTAACATGTATGGCAATTAATTGACTTGAAATTGTGTTGTAATTATTGATATTCAGTGAAATTAACACAAACAAAAACAAATAACTTTAAAAAAAAACACATTTATTTCTTCATTTCTTGTCAATCAAAACAGTTATTCCCTCTCTGTGACTTTTAAACAGTGAAATACTGACAGCAAGATAAAGAAAGGCTCAACCAAAAACAAAAAAATTAACCCAGACACTTCTATCAGTACAAGCAAGCTGAAATGTTAAAGAGACTCAGAAAGAACTCTTGGATCCATCTCTTTATAGGGATCCCTACCAAAAGTTAATGGGGTCTAAATATTGGCCAAGATTCATTCTTCATCCAAACTTTGTGGAAATCTGTTGTCTAGATTTTGGGTAATCCTGACAAACCAACCAACAAACAAATGGATACAGGTGGAAACACAACACAAGTCCACATATCTTGTAATATGGTTAAATGTCACATATTTCCAGTGCAATCAACTTAGTTAAAGTGATGTTTTTTCGCCTTCTCTGTGAAAAAAAAAGTAAAATGGGCGATCTGCCTCATTTGGCAACATCATAACATGATTTAAGAAAAGTAACAAGTTAAATCAGGTTGAGAAAAGAAACGATTTTAGAAATAAGAGTTTGGGGAATCAATTAAAAAGCAAGAGGGACATGTATACAGTCTACACTGACTATTTTGATCCTTCCCCCTCAATAACCCACAGACATATTCGTTGAAACATCAACGAACAGGGAGTCATTAGACGTGTGAAGCTGCTGCCTTGTGTGTGTGTGTGCGTGTGTGTGTGTGTGTGTGTGTGTGTGTGTGTGTGTGTGTCTTTGAGTGTCTGGCTGTCGCCCCCACACCCCCTCCCCTCCTCTCGCTCTCTCGCTCTCTTGCACATCTCTTCGGGAACATCAAAGGTATTAGCGCGGTATTTTCAGGTAGGGAGCCTTCGGGGCTTTAGTGGTGTTTCTGTGGGAGTTTTGGAGAATTGTGTTTATCTCTCCTTTGCGGAGCCCTTTTTGCAGTCAAACGCTCCCGAAATGTCCCCGAACGGAGAGCAGCAGTGTGTTAAAAAGGCCTTCTGACAGCGACTCTGCTCTCTTCTCTGTCACGCCGCGTGACCGCTTGGTGTACGCCTCTGGCACTGTCCGGTCTACTGCGTCCAATAATGCACCCTACATAGACAGAGTGAGACAGAGAGAGCGAGAGAGACACTCTCACACGCACATACACATCCGGACGGACACACAAGCTACATGGACACACATGCACAGGAACTCTGACGAAACTCAGAGAGACACGAAACTCGGAGGGAACGCATACATCAGTTCTCACTTCCCGGTGAAGCCACACAAGAGGACCTACATGGGCACACACACTGAATTCTCTAACAAAGTGCATAAAGGTGTGTTTGTGTTGTTTTGCTAGCTCAGACAAAATGTGTTCTCCGAGTACACACTGATTCATCTGTCTGCCGTGGCCAAAGGAAGAAGGCCGGGTCTAGATTACCTTGGAAAATGGGCAGAGTCTTGCGTGGATCCATGTGGCTGCTAAAAACATGTGAACCCGTTGGACGCTTCGACATGGTGCCGAACTCGCCAAGCAGTCAACACCGCTGCCGTGTGAAGCCAAGAAAAACCCATTTCTTTTAATGAAAACGGAAACCCGAGACAGGAAGCAACACATGGAGGATGAGAGAGGTTCACACAGAGAGACAATGAGACGGGGCGGGAGGAGAGAGCGACGAATTCGAGATGTCGAGCTGAAATGGTGAAGGCGCTTTGATCAGGATGAGCTGTTTTCTGGCAGACTTTTCTGCTCACGAGTTTTTCTCTATACAATGTTGTTACGGGTGTGTATAAGAGATGAGAGTGGGTCAGAATACATAGCATGTTTGTTTGTTTGCACTGTGGTCCAGAGAATAGCCCCATCCCCTCAGCTGTGTCACTCACTGCTTAGTAATGCCAAACAGGAAATCAATGTTGCCCGCTGTGTGTGTTTTTGTATGTGTGTATGTGCGTCTCCAGACACCTCTGGCTGCCAGTGTGTCTCTCTTGGAAGTGTGTGTGTGTGTGTGTGTGTGTGTGTGTGTGTGTGTGTGTGTGTGTGTGCGTGTGTGTGCAGTGGGAGAGAGAGAAAGAAAAAGAGATGTGTCTGCCCACAGGCCAAAGGCAAACGCATGCCAGGGAAAGCAGGGCAGCGCCATCCTTCTCTCCCCTGCTGTATTCCCCGTCTCCAAATCAATGTCCCGGCTCAGTTTAGCAGTCGAGCCGATCACTCTTGCTAGCCGCGCTATAACGAAACCACAACTGGCCCGAAAACTCTCTGCAGCATCTTCGATCAATTCCAATGCAAGGTGGTGTTGACTCACTTAAGTTTGAGAGAACACAAATTATTAAGCTGCATTGGACAAGAGGAAAAAAAAAAATGCTTCCACAGGGGCCGGGATGTTTGACAACACTCTGAGCGGACTGCACTTTTCGGCAGAGGGGACACATGATCTATATATGATGTTTTTTTTTGCAATATGATGTAGAAGCACATCACCTGAGACACATTACTTGACTTGTGACAAGGTAATCCACTGATATCTACAAGATAAAGTAGAGTTACTGCAAAGGTATGCTTGCTGTTTCAAGCTTTCATTTTTACTTGAAAGAATCTGTAATCCGCATCGTAGTAACGGATCAAAATCACTATGTGCATATATGTAAAGGGAGTTACTTGTTGTGACAAACCCACAGATCATCCAACCCGATGCTAGAATAAACGTTGGCAACGTACATTTCTGCAAACTACAGATATGTGGAGATCAGAGAATTTGTTTTTTTGTCAGCACAAACAGGAGTAGAAATTCTCTCTCCTGTGTCATGCTTGCAATGTGGAAATGCCGTGGACCCTCATCAAAAATGGTTTCACTGTTACAAATGTTAAAATCAGCCTTGTCACTTGACTCCACCTCCTGATTTGACAGTCAGGTCACAAACATGCATGTGTGTACATGATGTGACACATATTGTAGAAATGTCAATACGCTAAACACATCAGTGGATTGCAGAAATGTTAAGTGGCAACATTTTATGCTGGCGACAGGGCTGGATACTCATCACCTACCTTGAGCACCTTTTAGCTCATTGTTTTGGTTCTTCAGGCCACAACATCCACAAACATCAACATTGTTTCTAGATGCAAATATGATAAACCCAGCAGACACAGATAAAGGTGGTGACTTGCTGGTGAGCATGGTGAAACATTTAGCAGCCAAAGAGGCAGCAGAATATCTCTTTGAAGTTGGTGGAGACCAAAAACAGCTAAAAGGAGATGAAATGTTTGGCTTGTATTGTTCAGGTCAACGCAAACATGACTCCGATTGAGTTATTATGCTGCTACCTGCTGAATGAGTGTATACTGCAACCTGCTGCCAAGGTGATGGTGTGTGTGTTTTACAGCTTATTTCTGTTGCTCCAAAGTCTCCAAAAATCACTTAACGCAGGTTTTAAACCATCATCAGGAGCATTTGTTTCTGAGCAGTCTCTTTTGTACGGATTCACAATATGGTTAAAAAAGATTGCAGTCATTCTTAGACTTTTGATGACTGTGATGTCATTCAAGATGAGTGGGAAAGCTAATTTCTGCCTCCCAATTTTAAGTTTATTTTGATCAATTGTGCATCTCTACAATGTGTGCTACTGTCGATAGATTTAAAGTAAACTGCAGAGCTTGAAACTGCAAATATACCTCTGCTCTCACACTTGACCTGCGTTTAAGTGTCTCTGTTATGCTGGCAGCAGCAGACATGGTACAGTCCACTGATGTACTCAAATCCACCACTGAAAGGTTTCGGTTGTTATTTTCATCAGAACCGAATTTCCACCTAGACGTTTTAAAGTGTTGTCGGATAAAGCACCGCATCGTAGCTTGTTCATATTCTCATACTAAAAATATGCAAGGTCACCGTGTTGATCACTAAGTAATGTCCAATATCAGCTGCTTTCACTCGTTCAGCACTGTCTCCAGTACACTGTGCAATATTGTTTGAAGCAAAAAAAGATGAGGACTCGCTATACTATACTTCTAGCGACCTTTATGCAAATGAAAAGAGCAAATTAAGCTTTTTTTTTTTAAATTCTAACCTGAAGCACTTTAAATGATGTTAGTTGTTGATGCTGAATGAACATTAAACTGGATTTAGAAGCCACAAAGAATCCATCTGGTTTTACACTCACAATCAGTTATGACTGATATCTTGACTCTCTTTTTTTGGATGTGTGTGTTTGCAAAGTCATATTTTTCTAAGATGTGAGGCAGCAACAAAAGGTGGAAGCAAAAGTGAGAGAAAGTTGTGTTTGGCTGGTCATCTGTTGGAGCTTTGTAACCTGTTTTCTTTAATAACTTGTTTCCGCCAGAGTTGCTCGCATGTTAGAATAATCTCAAGTGAATAACTGTAGGTCGAAGGTGAAACGCTATCAGAGCGAGGACGGTGCCGTGCCATCAGTGAGAGGCCTCAGTGATCCTACAGCGGGAAGTACGACTTTCAAAGTCAGTGCTTTTCATTGATCTGGATTGTAGACCCTCTCACACGAACGGTGTGCTGCTGATCTCGAGTTCGAGATGAAAGATGGAACCTCATTCTTGGTTTGTTTTCCATATTTTCACTGTCTACTGGTTGTATTTCTGTGGAAATAAAGTATGATTGTGAAATAGAGATGGTTTTGTCTGATGTTTTTATGATTTTAAGAAAGCCACTCTTAATGCTACCTCACCGGGGGCAGTTTCAGCAAAATGTTAACAGTGTTGAGGCCCCTAAAAATGCTGCTTTGAGGACTTCAAGTCGCCAAGATGTACTGAGATGACACTTGTAGTTGTCCTGGACAGTAAATGTCTCAAAGCTGAGGCTTTTCTGTTCCTGTTGAATAAATTTAACCAAGCGTCATTATTTATCTCTGTTCAATACAAACCATGCTGCCCCTGCACACCTTGCTTACAGTCCACTTCCTAATGAGGTTACGCGCCTCAGAGATGACGGCCTGCCAAGTGAAAAGGTGTAACGTGACACTGTCATTAACTTGGAAACGTGGGAGATGGAGTGCAAAAGGTTTTCTCTTGAAAGGAAGCTGGGCTCTTTTATCATAGACTGTCAGAGATGTTAATGCTCGAGCACGGCAGGTTTCTACTCATAGAATGGTGATTTAGTGAAGTAATTTGATGCCAATATAACGGAAAGTGCTCATTCATGTGTGGCATAGAAAAAAAAATCTAAAATCGTACAATAGATACTATTCAATTATGCAGATTTGTACTCAGAACTCTAACAGCAGGGTGGTACAAATCCTAACAGGCACTTTTTGTTTTAAGCAGCTTAAAAGTTGAAAATATTTTACCACACTGTAGGACAGCTTGACATTTAGATTCAGTATTGGATTGTTACAGCTCCTCACTGCAGCTCGGTTCACACTTGGTCTAACATTAACTTCTGATTCCAGCAGGGCCCCTTTATTCCATGTGTGGGCTCCATTTAAGGCATAAAAAAGCCCCATAATTATTATAAAAAGCACAGGTTTGAATAAAGACTGATCCAAGATGAAATTGCATTTAAAACTCATGATAGACAGTCAAGGTAAACATTGATGCAGCAGAACCACACATCACCTTTTCTATCTATCTATCTATCTATCTATCTATCTATCTATCTATCTATCTATCTATCTATCTATCTATCTATCTATCTATCTATCTATCTATCTATCTATCTAGATAGATAGATAGATAGATAGATAGATAGATAGATAGATGCAACTCAATAGCTGATAACCCGTATGGAATATCAGGTGTTAGGCTGCATTCGTCCATTGTCAGCCTAATAGGAAGACCAGGAAGATGAATTGAAACTTGAAGTTGCTTTGTGTTGCAACTTTACATATCTTTAGATTAATTTTTATCTATTTTATATTGAGACAACACTGTGCTTGTGGTCTGGTTAGGTTAAGGCACAAAAACATCTAAGTTTGGGTCAGGAAAAGATCATATTTTGGCAGAAAAAAATACCTGCTTTGGTCACCAAAAACATGGCTGGAGATGTAACAGGGTTTCCTTGAAAACACCTGGTTCTGTCCTAACCTCCGATCAAAAATGTACGTTTTTCATTGGACAGACATGACTGGAACTTCCCATCAAAAATATCTGTTTTCTGTTGCCACAAAAACAGCTGAAAATTGTCCCGAGGTCTCCTTAAAATATCTGATGATTTCACTCTTGACTCAACCATCCCCTCCACCTCCTGATGTGAAAGTCAGCTCATAAACATGTGGTGAGAATGTGATATGACATGATTTAAACAAACATTTAACAGCGCCTATAAATATAACTGAATCGACTGTAAGTGGTGCGTTCACAGCCCTTCAACAGTTTGTTGACACATCTGTACTTCACATGGGAGACGTTTGTCAGAAATTATCGGCTTCTCTAACTCACCAAATTCCGAGTCAAAGGTTGATGTGAACGGGGCAATACGCTCGGAGCAGCTAATGTAGCCTCGAGCTGCTAGCCTGGGGCAGAGGTGAGGAGCCAGAAAAGTCTGATGTGTCACTTCTTTCTAACCCTCAGATTTTTTTTTTTTTTCATTTCTCAAACTTGTAGTCTTCAGCCCCGACTGACTCCGAGTCAGGAAACATCACTGGAGGCAATTTACCAGACATCACACAGGTCTCTCCGGAGCCACACGAGGCTTTGAATACTAAAACCTGATTCCTCCTCAAGACCTGTAAACACTTTGTGTCCCAGCTGTGAAAATGATCAAAATCAGTTTGAGATTATTTACATGCAGCCCTTTCATGCATTACTTAATAAATCACAAAGAGATGTGTGTGCCACATCTCCTCCGCCATTTTGTATTTATGATGCCGTCTCTCGTACAAAGACACTATTGAAAGAGAATTGTGGACAAGGCTTTAGGGATCTACTGTTTGTGACATGGCATTGTCATTTTCAATGGCTAAAAGGGGATTCTTAATATCTGTCCACTGTAGTAGACACCATGCATGAAAGGGCTGCTTGCTCAACTAAAGATAAAACATTAAATAAAATCATCAACAGCAATAAAACACACCAACTCTTGACCCAGATTTTCTGAAAATATATATAATGGATGTGAGAAGCAACCTAATCAAGCAACCAGACAGATGGAAGGAAAGGCTGCAGACATCTTTGGCCTTTTTCTTATCCGAAAATACAATACTGATGAAAAGTCAGGTGAAGTGTCGTTATCCTCAAAACATTTCGTTAGCTTGGAGCAAACCAGTGTTTTGAGAGTTTTTTTTGTTTGAGTCCGACGAAACCACTGCTTCCCTCCACTTCGCCTCAGCCAGGTAGGCTCCTGCTGTTCGAGCTCGCCTGCGAATTGTTTTTTGTCAGTTGGTGTTCTGCTCTTGTTACTCGTTGACGCCGTGACGCTGCTGGATTCATGTGCAGTGTATTCAATTAACTTATTGGCTGAGTTTTTCTTTAGGGTTGCTGTTTGTCATGCGCATTTATATCCTTTCATGTTGTTAATGTATTGTAATATGAGTGCTCATTATTTTAGTATTGCGTAAGTGTTGTGGACTGGATTGGTTGCGAGGCATATTCACCCCCTGATTGGATTGTTGTTGTTGTTGGGGGAGGGGGGGATTTTCCACTGCTCACTGCAAAACTTGATAAAAGAGAATTATGCAAATTGGCTTTTACAAATGAAAACACAGTTGTTGTCGAGCAGCACAACAGCTCAATGACATGCTTATTTCCCTCTCATGCTGGCCTCATGGCACAGTCAGCGTGGCTTTTGTCGCGCACAAGATACTCGGTCACATTCGTTTTTGTGTCTACACACACGATTTCTGCTGAGATCTGGTGGTTTAATGTCACAGCTAACTCTGGCGTTCCTCATTGAGCGCCGAGTTGCTGCTTACTGTTTACCGCCGCTGCGCTCCTAAGGTGTCGTTTCTGCTCAAATCCTTCAATGTTTCTGTGTTTAGTAAGCTTAAGTGTGTAATAATTTGCTGCACAGCCTACAGTACCTGTCTTATATGGTATATAACACATTTTCTTTTCTTCTCCCTGCAGTTTGAAGTGGCCTGACAAGATGCTGGCTGGAATTTACCAACACGTGGCAGATAACAGATAATGCAGTGGCTGCTGTCAGTCTCTGAAACCATCTTTCAGTGTGAGTTATCTGACAGATCTGTACGTCACTTGATGGCATCACATCAGTTAAAGCATCTAGGGTTAACAGAAAAGTTCACCCAAAAATAAAAATGTCTTCTTCGAGGGCTGTATCGTAGGCAACCGGATGTGTTTCAGTTTCTTGAAGACGTCTCACCTCTCACTCAAGAGGCTTCTTCAGTTCCAGCTAACTGGAGGGGAGTTACAGGCTTTTAAGCTCTGTGTGGGAGTGTCCTTACAGAGTCGTCAAGGACACTTGTGAGCTCGGAGTTTCAGAGTCGTCAGGGCCACTTCTGGGTTGTTGACCCAAGCGGGCTTCATGTGGGTTGCCAGATCTAGGTGAGCCCAGGTGTGAATGGTTGTTAAGATGTCTGGGGAGGGAACTCAGTGCTACATTGTAGGTGGGTGATAAGTAATGTCGTTGGCCGCGTCCTCTGTTCAAAGATGTCATGCGCTGATGGATTCTTTTACTCCTCTTTCAAACCATCTGTCTGAGGATTTTTCTCCTTCAGATGTAAGTGGACTGAAGTAGACACATAGAAGATCTGGTGTCGCCGGAATATCTGAAAAAACTCAGGAGGATCTTCAACTAACTAACATCAGATCCCGGTGTGCTTCAAACACACCAACATGCTGAGGCAGAAACTTGTCCATCCTAATGACGGAACGCCCAGACATGAGCAGAGGAATGTAGTATATGCTAGCCAATGCAGACAGGACTGAAGTCAGGTGAAATGTCTTAGTCCCAGAAAAAAAAAAAAAAAGCTTCACAGTGAGCACTATTTGTTCAAATGTGATGGTCCCCAGCCGTGACTGTGACAAGAATCTGCTCAGCACTCTCTCACTCGTCAAGGTGACTTTGTGCGTTTCGGGTTGACGGAGCCAAATGTCTGCCCGTCTGTGCTCGTCTCTCATTAGGCTCATAATCACAGTAACAGGAAGGAATGTATGTCGATAATTACCACAAGTTCCATAGCTTGTCCCCCCCCAAAACCTGTCAAAGGATCAAAGCCCGCAAAATTAAAGCTCAGTCAAAAAAAACTCACTCAAAAGCCTGTCTAGTCTATACTATCAGTTTATATCAGTATCAGTGTGTATGTTGTCCAAAAAAATCGTACTTTGCAAAATAAGTTCCCTCATTTGATAACTTTTGAAGGCTCATTGCAAAGAAATGTGTGTAAACCAGCTGACAGACTGATATTGTGATTTTTTTAACTCCCTATATTGGTGCCAGCCCCCAAATTTCGAGTATCGGTCGGGACCTTTTTACGGAAAAACTTAATGTGGGACAGCCCTGCAGGTAACTGATGTTTATGACGCTGTCAGTGTGAAACAGCAGCCGTGCTCTCTCTCTCTCTAAAGGTCAGTGTTTTACCTCAAATGTCTTGGTGTCAGATGAGGTGGCTCCACTCGCAGGTGGCTCATACAGAACTCATGAAAACCTGACCGTCATGTTGAGTGGGCTGATAAATGTGGCTGCGGGTGCACTTCACCCTGAGGTGGGTGCTTTTTAAAGGTTCGGCGCCGTCGTCTGCTGTGACGGTGCAGCGTGCGCCAAGCGGTGAGTGGTGCATAAAAGGTAAACGGGACATTGTTAACGATGATTGTACAGTGTGTGGTTTTGATCCCTGGCGTGTTGTAGCAGGGTTAATGTGGGCGCTCGTCTTTGCTGAGTGAGTAGGTTCACAGTTTAATTGATTATTTTGCACAACGTCTTTGCCGAGGCCAAAGCTGACAGCTGGTACTCTGCATCTCACTTTTTGTTAACAAAGTTAGCGCAGTGATAGAGCACGTTGTGTGTTTATGTCACAGGCTCCTGTGATCCTCATTAACTCTCCTCATCAGGTGCAGATCCTTCTTTTCTGCGGTTTGCTGCGTGTGGGAGGCAGCTTTAGATTGACGTTAACTTCACTGCAATTCCAAGTGAGGTGATTTCACAGGTGGTTGAGTTTTTTTTCTTCTTTTTTTTTTTCTAGCTTTTGTTTTTATGTTTGATTGATTGTTTTTCAGACCAGCAAACTTTGTGGAACTCACATAATGAACAAAACATCATGTTGGAGTCGTGAGCCGTCACATCTACTCCACTGAGCCGTCGCTGCCGATTCATGTCCTTTGTCCCCGGACGACGGAGAGAAAACGACCAGATGTTTGAGCCAGCTGATCTTTTAATTAAGAATTTGTTTGTTTCTCGAGGTCATTCTCCTCGTCCACCTTTTCTGTCACTGTTACCGAAAATCCTGAAGCTGAAGCGGCAACTTGCAGGAGAGTTTCCTAAGCGGTGACAAAGGCACTAAGGGGCCTTTGTGTACCGGTATTTGACTTGTGTTTTCAGGTGGAGACTTTGTGCCACCAGGGTACCCGGACGCTCCTCTTGAAGGAGAAATGCCAGCCTCGTTCACTTCCTGCGGCAGTACTTTCAAATATTCACAAACGCTGCGGGCAAGACGGCTTGAGTTGAGTGCAGACGGAAGGTTCGGGGGAGAATACACAACACTGGAGCGTGCACTGTGGGACGGCACAGGAATATGACCATAATTGGATCCCCTGACAGCTGTTTGACTTCTACCTCCTCGAGGACAGGACCCTCTCACTCTGACGCTTTAGTTCACACACAGACGCTCATTGCTATGCATGGCTGTCCTGATCAGTTTGAACTACACAGTGGTGATCACCTTTAATGACCTACAGATCGCCCGTCGACCATTTCAGAGTGCCTGCTGTCAGGGTTTTTTCTTTTTGTTGGCAGTGCTGGTTGGTGGTGCGATATTTACGCCTGTGCGAGAAGGCGAGGTGGTGCACCTGACTGACATGTTATCATCCTAGTTCTGTAAGTGGGTCTGAAGTTTAAAACAGAGGACAGAAACGTTTAAGACCCTGAGTAACACGTTTTAAAATTGGGGGCACGTAATGTGTTAGATAGAAGAGCTGTAAGAAAAGAGACATCCAGGGACAACGTGCGATAATTAAATATTTCTTTTAGTCATACAGGAATGTATAGTTGTATAGTTTATAGTATTTTAATGCCAAAATAAACAAACTCTGAAGTCACTGCAAAGGTCCGTCACATTAATTGTCATTTTAAGGTGAAACTCTCACCAAAAAGCAACCGAGGCTTAATTTGTGAATGTATATGAGTCAAACCTTCGTGTAAAAGCATAATTACGACGAAAGAAGCACTTTTAAGTTTTACCGTAGTTTCTGCTTGCAAACCTGCTGCACTCAGCTAAGCCATCTCCATATGCTTACTATCAGACTTGTAAGGGATTTTCTTTTTTTCGCAGGTTGTTTCTGTTTCATTTATTGCAGTTAATTACAATCCAGTGGTGGAGGTTTAAACCAAGACATAATTATGGCCGCGGCCACTTTGAGTGACATCCTGCTCCTCAAGCTGTCGGCGAGGTTTCACTCCCAGATCTTCGCCTGTTGACTGTGTTTTCTGGTGTTGCAAATATTGGACAGATAATAAAGCTCACTGTGGGGTGAATTAGTACTAACAGACAAGTAATAAATAGCTGTGGGCAGAGCCCGGAGCTGCTGGGGGAATAAACACTGGGTGTTTATAAAGGCGGAGCACAGAGTTGATTTTCTTTTTAACTTTTGAGATTAAAAATGTGATTTATTTTCAGTCTCACTTCTCAACCTGTCTGCAGCAACGAGCCACAGACGTGCTGGAATCCCCTTTAATTAACTGCAGTATATAAGTATCTCTTATGTGACCGCTGAATGGAGGGGAAATGTATTCAATGAAAGACAGAGAGGAGGTGGGAAAAGAAAAGGAACTGGAGGATAATGGAAAGTCCCGGGTGTCTGCTGAGTGCTGACTTGAGTCAGAGGTTAAACTGAGAAGAAACAGTGCTGCTGTTACTCGTGGTGTTCCCATTTTGAAGCCTCGAGTCCGACGCTGCAGCATTTTGGCAATTTGCCAACACGATTGTTTGTAATGCATCACTGGACATGGTGAATGTAATAATGTTACCAAAATCCACAATATTACTAAATCACTGCTTCAAGTAATATGTTACTGTATCACATAGTGAAATGTGTAGCGTATTACGACTGTTAGCACTGTAGGCTAACCTGCGATCTTGTTACAGAAATGTACACTTATGGGCAGCGATGTAAAGCTGTGGAAACGCCCCGGGCATGTTGGCAGGTCGCCCTGCTAACATATCAAGTAGACGGAGAAGAACAGGTCTTTTTTTCTGGCCACCTCATAAATGTTAGTTCAATGTTCATTCTCCTTTAAGCTCCATTTTGGCCTCCGACAGCTCCTCAGAGAAATAACCGGCTCTTTACCACCATCGCCTTCATGCCGGGCCTTTACTCTTTCCGTCTGCCGTTTGCTGCCGGGTTTTTAGAGCTTTTGTTGCCAAAAAACAGCAGAGATGAGAGAGGCTGCGTCAACAGTTTTTTTTTTTTGCCCACCCACTGTATTGTCCTCTTTTCCCCTGCTCCAATATTTGACAGATGTCAAGAAAAAGGAAACGACTCACATCCAGGTACACAGCTTTTCTCTTTACATGCAACATATAAGCAAACAGGTGTGAACCTCTGAGCTCACCTGTTTTTAACTCGAGCCTTCAAAACTCAGACAGTCCACCACTGCAGAGACACAGAGAGGAAATGACACTCGCAGTCTTTCTTTTTTAGGAATTTCTGTCTTATATCAGACTTTGTAAACTGGTAAATCATAATAACGTCTGTGTTAAAGGTTTGTCTGAAAGAAGAGGAAGCTGGTACCCGGTGTTCTGAAATGGGTACATAAAAATAAGCTTCCTTTGTAGCCTTTTTCTTGTACCTAATATTCTTTGAGTACATTAGACTTTTCTTTCCCGGAATGACGTGGAGGGGATTAAACACAGACTCAGTGACTGTGTGCACCAAATGAAGCCAGATGAAAACAGTCAGGGACCTGTCTGCAACTCCACTCCTGGAGGTTATGATGGGCGGATGTTATGAATTCAAATTCAGTAGAACTGAGTAGTGATTTGTTAAATATATACATTTTTAGATGAAATACAATGTCACTTTTAATGAAAAGCTACTACTCATTGATTTAATATGTTTAATCTTAAAATAAAGTCTCAATATTTGGAAATGAAATGCAAATTACCCCATAATATAAAGTGACTGCAATATGTATTGAATGTATTTGATTTCAAAATCATCATTTAAGTTTAGCCACTGCCACCTAGAATTTCTCTCCATGAATGCTTCAACTAGGAGGAGCTTTTATCAGTGAGACGTGGGATCTATCACATCCCGATAAAAGCATGATCACCGTCGCCATGACTACGCGGTGCGACACACATTAACTAGACAATTTCGTACAGTGTGAAAATATGCATGAGGAATCATCGACACTGCTGTGACTTGAGAAGAAGGGCAAAGACGACGAAGAAACAAGGGAAAGGTAATCCAAATGAAGGGCGGGATGTCTGATCGACGGGCAGAGGCAGCTCTCTTACTTTAGCTTCATAGACCCGGTCCACTCCTCCGCAGACACACTCAGAAACAGAGGTTTTTCAGTATATATATGGATCAGTATATGTAGAGTCATTGGCATGAGGGAGACAGAGCAGGGCATGGCAGGGCTAAGCTAATCAATGAGTTTTGTGCTGCTCCAAAATTTCACAAGATTTTACCCATTTCAGATTGTGGAAAAAGAAGAAGATGATCAATATGTGGTGGTAAATGTAGATACTGTGGCAGGCCGCCACAAATAAATCAATGTATGGCGAGCACTGGAATGGAACTCTCTTTATTTATCATGTCTTTGCCCATTTGCTGTTATTGGATCGTTGAAGATTGACAAAAGAAGGAGGCTGGAGTGAGCGAGAACGGCAAAAAATTAAATGTTTTCGGAGTCGAGCCCGGGCCGCTGCCAAAGACTCGGCCTGGTTTATCATATTCATAAAGTCCACCTGAACTTGTCCAAACAAAGTTTTTAAAGGGCACAGAGTTTGCTCAGTTTAACAAGAAGCAATAGAAATTTCAACACATCTTTGCACTGTAGCGCCGCAGCTCAAGGTGAAGTAAACCAATATTGGCTCAACTTTGTTAAACAATGCAGGAAAAGTTTAGATTACATCCTCCTCGCAGTTGGTTACCTTGCTTTAAAGGGGCGCTATGAAGTTTTAGAGAAGAAATTCACAATCAGTTTTTGGCATTTAGAATATTAATAAGGTAAAACTACAATCTCAGGAATACAAGAATGGTGGCAGTGTCCGCCTAAACAAAGCGAGTGAAACAAACGATATGAAATTGTGTTGGCCTTTTATTATTATTATCCAGTCATGGAAAAAAAAAAGTTCATTTATTGAGTTTCCTCCCAAATAACTACATAATGCACCTTTAAAATCTGATCGTCCTCATCACGCTCATCATTTTTGTGCCAAAAGAAAAGCTCAGTCGCTTCTTTCTGAAAGTCAGTAAAGGCTAAAGCTTTTGAATCGAGGCCTCGTTCATTAAATTGAATTTAAAAAAAAGGGCTGGTGCGAAGACTGACAACAGGCGAAGAGAGCAAGCGGGCGGAAAACCTTGAGTGCTGAATCATAACCCAAACACTGCTCCGTTGGCCTTCAGTTGCAAAGAACGTGTCAGGAAGCTAGAAAAGATTAAACAAATCCATTGTGGGTTTGAGTGCATCTGAGATGAGTGTTGACATTCAGGGTTATATCAACACCTGTCAAAGAGGCCACATTCCCCGTACGTTTTCCAGGGCTTGGAGGTACTTTGCCCTCACAATAAAAGCGCCCCCGCCCCCTTCCTCTGCAGATAGCGCTGTTCAGCCAGTGTGATTGTCTTTTCTGATGTGTAACTGCTTATTTATCAGCACTGACACTAATCGATATTCATCACTCACCCGCTGGTCGGATTTCGAAGCGTGCACGCACGACTTAATGCCCGAACATGTTCAGCATACAGTCGCTTTGATGAACGCAGTAAATGCACGAGGGATGGCTGCTATCTGCCCCGCACCATCCATGTCCTTCTTGTCCCATTAGTTTGATGATTGGGGATTTTTTTCATGTTAAATAATTGTATCCATAATTGTATTTACAGCAAACACAGGACAAACAGTGGACTGGGTCAAAGTACACTTTCTGTTGTGGTCTATAAAGCCAACTAAAAGTGATTTTAAAGGATAAGTTCACCCAGTCATTATCTCCTCGCCCTCCTGCTGATGGAAAGTCAGGTGAAGTTTCAAATTCTAAGAAACATTTTTGGAGCTTCAGAGCAAAACGGCATTGTAGCAAGTGCTTCAAGCTGGTTGTTACTGACTGATTCACAGTACCGGCACAATAACGTTGCACTCTTTGGTGTTCTCACCCTTTTCCTGCGTATCGGCACTTCTCGCAGCTCTTATCACGCCCAAGGCAGGGTTGGGAGGGTCATTTTAAATCTGTATGCTGATACAATCACTTGTTCAAAAATGTGGTCAGCAACGTAATCCGAGTATCACAATATTAAAGAAATGTATGTATTACTTTTGGATTACCTCAAGACCAAACAAGTGCAAGAAAAAACAGGAAAACGTTTTGATCCGTTACTTTTATTTCACCTTTACAAGAAGTGTTTGGCTCGAGAGCAGAGTGATGTTGTGTGACACTTTTAAAGTGCCGTCATGTGTGAACATGTGCGCGGTTGCAAACTAAAATCTAATCTCGAGGCATCTTTTATTTGTACCATAACTATGTGATCCTGTTACATGTATTCAGTTACTTCCATGAGGCTGCACACAGGAGGCAGAGGCGCCGCTCGCTTTCTGTTTTTGGTGCCTGTGTTCACCGATTGGGCCGCTCCAGCCCAGTCTCACGGCAATGATCTGCAGTGATCACTTCAGCATCTGTTAGACTTTCTCCTCCTGCCGCGAGCGAATCTGGCAAGAGAGCACACTGATGATCTATAGCAAATAGTGTCACTGCTCGTGATTGTGTTTTTTTATTCCTCAGAGATGAGCAGACACAAACAGGCTGCAGGCAGCACAGATCACCACACAAGTCTGTGGTGCTTTTAGCTTCTTTTGCTGCAGAAGAAGCATCGCCTTGCTTATCCAGTGACACACAAAAGGCTTCATGCTATGAAGTTATGTGGTTATTTTGAAGATCAGCTGTAAAAAACTACTACATAGAAAAGCAAAGATCTCATGTTTAAGAAATCGGAAACAAGGGAATGTTCGGCATTGTAACCTGAAAAACTGTTAATCGACTCATCGATTACTGACTAATCATCGTTTCCCTTTGTCAGTGAGCTGGTACGGGAAGTGACCATCGATCTTACATCTCAAATCTTTTACATCACATCTACCATTTTCTGTACGGTATGAAAAACCGGATCAGAGTGGAAGGTGAGGTGTCAGGCCGGTAATTGTATTGCACAGAGCTGTAAATTGTCGGCCTGTGGTGTCTTGCATGTATCAATCTGTAGCTTGAAACCTGCATTTATGAACCTCAACCCGTCTCCTCTATTTCGAGGACTATACTCACCCACACAGCCGCCCACAGGCATCGAAAGGCTCCGATTACAGACAAGCCGACAGGAACAACATGAGGAGGACAAACACAAGAAGACATACAGTATATGAGCGCGTCTGAAAAAAGCATGGTTCACAGAATCATGCCAAAGGACGGGCGGCTGTGATTATACCACTTAGCAGTCTAAAGCATATGCAGCAGTGGTAGCAGCAGCAAAAAAAAAAAAAAAAAAAAAAGTAATTAAATGAGTCATCAATCCATTGCATACTTTAATACAGCATAACATTGTTTGCCCGGATGACATGAATTCATTTTGGGGAGATTGAAAATGCTCCTCATATCATAGATTTTCAGTTCAATTTGAATGCAGAGTGTGGTCGGCCGGCTTTTTAGTGTTAAGTGCCCGAAGCCTTGAATAATTAGTTTAAGAAGAGATGAGTGCCGGTGCTCTTTAAAGAATGGCTTCACAGCTTTTCTTCGTGGGCTGTTTTTTTCCGGTATTGTGCGGGGGAAGCTCTCCCTTAACGTCCTGTCAGACCTGTTGACGTTTAGTGACATGAAAATAAGTTTTTTATCAAGGTGCTGTCAGTCTCTGTGTGGCCAGTTTAGTATATTATCTGTTTTGAGACGAGGATGTAAGACTAAACATAATAAAGATGGAATATTCACTTCAGTCTTTTGATGGCGGTGAAAGGAAATCTATTCTGGCTGTGGGAGGAGTGGGCAGCATTAGTGTCCTACGTGCTGTGGAGATAATGTCTCTGCACTTTGTTTCTTTCTTATGATCAATGATGAGACTGATGGTCGGTATTGTGACTGAATTTGCACGTCTGTGCCCAGACCTTGACCTCCTTCTTCTCATTCTGTTGTGTCTCTGAGCTCAACAACTGGAGGATGTGTCACTATTAAGGTTTGTTCATGGTTCCCAGATGATGAATCCCTAACAGCTCGATGTAGTACCCCTCACTTCTCCCTTTAGTGCCACTTGGAGGTTGACATTTCTGGTTTTGAGTGAAATGTTTTAATCTATCTCTTGTTATCTGGGACATAAACAGACCCCATTAACTTTTGGTGTGGATCCAAATAACGGAACAGATCTAGGAACTTTTTGTCAAAAAATGCTTGAGTTTTAGACATTTTAGTTACTTGCTGAGGTAATGGTGTGAGGATCTTTGTATTTTGGTGGCTGGTATCTATGTGAGCACATGCTGATGTGGATCCAAATAGAAATCCAGTTCTAGCAGGTTTGATTTGATTTTTGGATCAAGCTGTTGGGTTTTTTCATATTTTGCTTTACTGTTTTTATTCAGGTTCTTGTTCATTTAAAAGACATTGAAAGTTAAAAAGGTCAAAGTCCTCCTCAGATCCTCCCTCCCACAGAGAATCCACCTTTAATTTGGCGACTTTGTCACATCAGACTATGTCACCATGTCGCACATTTGCATAATTATGCCCAGCGACTAGTTTGGCATGTAAGAGTTGATTTGGCAAAGCTTCTCTGTTGATGTTGGCAGTGCTGGCTCAGGTGTGTGTGAGCTGACCAATCAGACAGACTGGGTATTCACGAAGTGGGGCTTAAAGAGACAGGAGCTAAAACGAAGCGTTTCAGTTAGTAACCTTAAATACAGTTCTGAACCTAAAAATAAGCACATGTCTCCTTTAGCAAAGCAGTAATCCAAACCCCGACCCTGTCTTTTATGTATTTGACTTTCCGTAGCAGCAATTTGTAACAATTTTGGAAGTGACAGACATGGTGTTGCACTTCAGATCGAGGCACCAGATCAGAAAATGCAATCAGAACAAGTGTTTTTCTAGAGAGAACTATCAGCAACATACACAAATTGTTGTTAAATTGGGAGGACTTGTTGAAACTTGTTTAGTTGAGCAGCTGGAAGCCATGAATATTCAGGCCTCTTCCCTGAAAAGTGACTTCAATGACTGTCTGTCTTGGCTCCCAACTGACTAATTGATTAAATGACTCGTTCCAGCACGAATATGAGAGAGATGGATTGGTGAGTGATTTGATGGGTCAAATCGAAGTGTTTCCCTATTAAAAAGTGAGACACTTGAATCATTTGTTGCCACTTTCTATCAATAAAAATGGCCTCAGGGATTTTTTTCACTGGCACTGGATATTAATACATTTCAATAAAAGAAACAGCAAAATGTAATTTCCTGTATTACGATGAACATCACCGGCCCTATGTGAGAGGAAAACGGTTGGTAAGTTTCCATTCATTGATTTTTTTTTCTCTCGATAGACTATTGGCCTTGACACGTGGATGTCAGCAGATGGTTTTACTGACCGAGATTAGGTGTCACTGTCAAAGGTGTAGAGTGTATGTTTGTCGTGTCAGTTGGCACCTTAAATATAATACGTCAACATGATCCTCCTTACTGAGAAGTTGGTTTGTACACTGTGCACACGGACTAGATCCATCAGCTTTATCACAAAGAAACATTCCCTTTTCACAGCAGCCCTTTTTCCTTTTTGTTCTAATTTAAAGTATAGTCCTGCACCGTCTGATTAGTCACAGGAAACAGCCGCCGAGAGAGAGAAATGTCACCGGATAATCCTTGAAAAAAAACAACAAAGAGCCGGGCAGTGGCTCATCAGCTCCATGACATCACCCAACGATGACTAAGGGCCCTTTCACGTCAACCTCGGTTGGTCTGAACTTTTGGACTACTTCAGTTTGAGCCGAACAAAAATTACAGGTGTGAGGCCTGTACACCTGGTGCTTCTTCTGGTGCGAAAAGACTTCTTCAGTTTTTTCAGCGACCAATCACAGGAAGCCTGGGCTACCACTGAGACTGGAGAAAGGAAAAAAAAAAAAAAAAAACAAGACCAGAAAGCAACGTGGGCCATGGTAGCACATGTGGAGAGTCTGATGGAAAAACCTGGAAAAAATACAGACACTTATCAGTTATTTTCTAAGAGGATGAGAGAGCTCGAGCTTCTGCGGACATGGCAGCTGGGTGCTCGTCTTAATCTGGTACAGCATAATGCTAGTCCCACCAATTAACTGAGGGTTAGCAGCACATAACCATTAAGCTATTTATAATGAAAAAATATAGACATTTTAATATAAATATGACATTTTAGCAATGCAGCCTTAATTAGGGTTGGATTTTGTTGGGCCAGCAACTTGTTTGGTCTTGTGGTTATTACTTTATCTGTTCTTTCGTCTCATAATGCGACTCTGATTGCATCAAGTATAGATCAATTCAGTGGTTAAATCAGTTTTATAAAACAGAAATGTTCGCCATCCTCTTATGTGGAGGCAACATGATGATAAGCAGTCAAAGAAGAAGAAACAATTTCCACATGAAATGACAGCCAGGCAGCCGGATGGAAACACAAACATCCAACCTGTAAATGCCACATCACAAAGAGACAGAATTTTTAAGATTACGTTGCTGCTCCTTTTCAAACGTCCTTGGATACACCTTGTGATTCTAAATAGGAGAGGCAGGGGCGAACCACAAGGAGCCAAAGGAAATTGGTTCATGGCTGCTCATTCATATTGTGCTTCTTCAGTTTTGTCCATGTTATTCCATTTTAATGTTTCTTTCAAAGGAGAAAAGCTGTTTATCAGAGATTAACTGGCCCTGGATTATTTTGTCCACATTACATAGAAAAATCCAACCTTGAAACTTTGGATAATGCAGGACACGTCTTCAAACACTCTGCTTTTTCTGCATGTTATGTCCTTTTTGGACGTTCCCCCTCTGTCTTTCTCACTTCGCCCGCCCTGGCTCGGTTGGAGGGATCGGGAGGAGATTCATGTCCCAGTGAGAGTATTTGTCAGTAACGGATCAGCCAGCGCCGCTGCGGTGGCAGGTATCTCCATCACCTTACGTGGTGCCTTTCCTCCCCTGCATGGATCAGCTCCCTGTGTCTGGCTAAGTGGGGTCTGGAAATGCATCTGTTGCCTGAGAGACCCTCTAACAACTGGGGACTAGGTGGAGAACCATAGTTAAAGCTCTGCGGAGGCTTGGCCCATAGCTTAGATTAAGTGTCAGCGCTTTATCTCCAGCTTCGAGGCTCACAGAGGCACATCTGCTCGAAAAAGGTGGCACACTTGAAACAAACAAAAAAAGAAATGCTTAGAAAATGGAGACCTTTTTATATATTATGCACAGAAATGGTGTGATCCACACCCTTGCTCCCCGTTGGCTGAGCTCTGGGTGTCATCGCACAATCCTCCTCTGTCTCAGATCACATAATAGACCGGTCCAATATTCAGAGACAAAGTCGTGTCAGCCCAGGCACACACTAACACACTCCGACGCCGGCTCTATAGCTTTCCCATATTCTCCTGAGTGAGACCAGGAAACAAGGTGTTGTGTGATGGACAGACACAATCACAGAGTGTTTTCGTGCCGGTACACATCTGTCAAGTGCCGTTCCATTTTTCCCGCGCATCAGCATGCTGTTTGACAGGAGATGTGATACAGACTCTCAGGGTATTGGTTGAAGAATAGCTTTGCCGGGAGAGTTTATTGTCTTTTAGTCTTATTGGCAAAACGTTGATGCCTTGAATGCACTGAACCTTATTATTTGAAGGTCATGTGTATAGATGACTAATTTTCTATTCATGGGTTGCAGTTACTGTTTCCATTCACCCATCTACTATCTGTAACTGCATCCTTTAACACCGAACTATAAGGCAATTAATCTACTGTTTGTCTGTCCGTCTGTATGTCCTTCGCATATCTTGAGAACAATTTATCGGATCTTGGCAGGTTTGCTGCTACTGAACCACAGAAATGCAGTGTTGAAATTGTTGCAGTTTGGAAATGCAATTCTGTTATCATCAGTAAATTAGCCTGACTTCAGTGCTCTGGGTTCACATCAAGAAGGAAAAACACCCCAGGTCGCCTTTTTTAAAATCACCACCTCCCGCGATCCTTCTCTCGTGGCTTCATGGGGAAGCAGACCTAAACAAAATGGAGATTAGCGAGGAGCAAGTAACGCGTTGCAGTGAGAAAAAGCAAAAGCCAAAGTGGACGACAGTGGAAAAGTGGTCAACACGTTTTTCTTTTTTCTTCAGTGAAAACCGGAGGTGAGATTTTAAGTTTCTTTTAACACCAGGACGCCCGCTGATGTTAGCCTCAAGGGCCTGAATGTTCGATGTGGCTTGGCCTCTCTCCATGGCTGCCACTACTCAGCTGCTTCAAAATCACTTTTAAACTATTTCCTGTTCATCAACCTGACTGCAGCAGCGATCCGCGGAGCTGACCCCTGCTCTCAGGTGTTTCTGCTCTGTGATGGTAACTGCTGACAGCTGGAGGGGAAACATGCTTTACTTCATGATCGATATTACAGAGAGTTTAAAGTTTTATACACTTAACGACCTTATGAATCCCACCTATAGTTACCTTGAGTAAACTCTGGGATTTCTCTAGACTGAATCTTGTTGGACACATTTAGTATAATGCAAGTACACAGCTCCACAAAATAAATAACACGTCTAGTCTTTTTTAGACATTTTTTTAATGCTTAGTTCCCACATATTATATCTTCAAATTCAACGCATTCTCTAAAAACCCCTATATCTCATGTGTTGCCGACATGGAAGAGGAGATACTGAAAAGAGGTATACAAACAGATGAGCATCAACAGGCGAGAATCAATAGGTTGTTGACATCAAAGAATTTTTTTAAAAAGACCGGTCCTGAAAAGGGACAAGGTTAATATTCATCAAAACTAACCTCATTACCTAGCAGGTGCAAATATCTAAAGCGAAGGATCTGACAGTGGTCTGCCAGGGCCAAACAGATCGATGTGAGCCACTCCTCACATGCTGAACTGGGTTTTGGCTGTAATGAAACGCCGGCTCCCTGGAGGCCAACACGTAACACGGCGAGATGTAAAGGGATGGAATGACTCCCCGCATGGGCCAGTAAAAGAAAATAGCTCTCCCTTCAGTGGCCTGAATAAGTGGAACACAGAGATTCCAAGAGTTGGGACATTCTTGAGCAAAGACTTTGTATGAATCAATTTCTTCAAGCATGCAGAAAGTGAAACTGTCTTATAAAGAGAGTGAGACCTTTGTCCACTGAGCTCCTGCTGCTCATCTGTGTTCCTGGCAGTTGGGTGATATTGTGGCAGTGAACCGAGCAGTGGTGCCATCGAAGCTTTGACAATGCTGAGGAGATGTGTTAATATCCTGTGACAAAATCAATGGATTTAGCTGTTTTTGAAGATTGTGAGTTGCATTTTTGAGAGTCGTTCAGACCAGACAGACGGCGACATTGTATGAAAGGTTTTCTGACGCCAAGTCTCAACTGAAGGCGGCACGAACAACAAAAAGAAAAAGAAAGGTTCTGCTGAGCTACGAGACATGAATGACAAAATCCCCCAGGCCGTCACTGCGGTCCAAGGCAGAAAAGGGCTGTATGTTTCTCATTTTTAAACCTTCAGTAGAAGAATTATTTCTCCTTGCGCAAGAAAAGTTGGACATCACAGATCAGATATCACTATGTCTGAACTCAGAAAAGCCTGTGGCTTGAAGGCCAAGCTTCAGAGGACAGCTGGACGCTCTCTGCTCTGTCAGCCAGACATCCCAAACACCGCGGTAAATGTCGTCGCTTGTCAGCTGAATGCACATCTTCGGTAACAGTCCATGAATATCAGAGTGTTGGCATGTTCCTAGCTTTTCAATGAATGCCAAATTTAGAATTCAACTCAGGCTGCAAAAAAGCTGAAATTAGTTCCAGGGGAAATAGCTGTAATTTCTGATATTAGGTTGCCGTTTCACCTCAGATAGCCTGTTTAGGGTTCGAGGCAGACTTTCTCAGCTGTCACATTGGCCTTGGCCTCTCACATTTTTGTCAATTACCCAGCAATGGTCTGGGACACATTGGAGAAGGTTGAGGTGGGGCCTTTTTGGCAAAAGCGGGATCCGCTGATGTAGACTGACGCTTGGCGTAAAGTGCCCTCACAGAAATGGCACAGAGGTAGAAAAGTGTCAGCTCCATCAGGCAGCGGAGGAAATCCCTATCAAGTCTGCTTAGAAGATCTCAACATCTTCCTCGTCTACATGTCAAGTGACAGAGGAGTGACTCTGCGTGTGACTCGCTGATATGACCTCAGCCATATGGGTCAAAATGACTCAGCACCTGTGTCTCTCCATTTCAGTCTCTTTCCTTCTTCGCTGCCTTTCTGTGTCTGTCATTCCCTCTTTTTCACACTGCGAAGTGATCTTGACCTCGAGCCTCGTAATGCACTGATGATATTGTCACATTTGTGAGTGAGTTTGCCGGCAGCCGGAAGAGCTCGACATGAACTAAATGTCACCTTTGGTCTCGCGCTGGGTTGGAAACGCTCAAGCGTCAATTCAGTTGTTAATCTGAGGCCATTTTGATAACCGACTGATGGCTGAAGTTATTTTCTGAGCAGAAATGTCAAACACTGTCGGCTCCTTCTGTTGATGTGAGCATGTGCTGCTTTGACTGAATGTCTTTGTTTGAGACTGTTGTGTGTTGTGTTGTCAGATCAATTAAGCCCTAATTCTATTTGCATGAGTGTCGGTATTTGTTTTAGAGATTTCATCACAGGCTTGTAGCCATGCTTGTCTCAGGCGGTCGATACTTTGGTTCTGAATTATCTCAACAACAATTTGATGGATTGCCGTGAAGTTGGACTCGCCCATGTACAGCATGGTCCCCAGAAGATCAATCCTACTGACCAGCCCCAGTATTTTCTCCTCTAATGCCATCATCAGCTTGACTTCTTGGGTTTTTAGTAAGACTTCCACATCTACTGGTACAGACATTCATATCCTCCACAGGACTGATATCGGATGATGATATTCTAGAGAAGGTACAGAGCAGCCAGAAGTTGTCAAAATAAAATCCGGCCACAAAGCAAGCTTTGCAGAAGAAGAGACGATTCATCTCTGAATGTTGGTATTACGGGAAGCCTTGACATGAGTGCAACACATTGACTTTCCTGTAAAAATGTTCCATGAGAAACACAAAATTGTAGTGGTAATTTCTAAAAGACATGAGGTCCCCTGGTTATACTAGTCCTGTATGAATGGGGCTTTAGACTACTAGCTTGGACCTGCTCTGTAAGAAGTTTGCTCTCGATTTTACGACCACAGAGTCATTTTTGATGCGGTTTTCATAGTAACATGCCAGACCTCCTCTGCAATGTCTAAAATGTAAGGATTGTACTTTTTTTTTTTTTTTTACATTTTGTAGACGAAAATTGATGCAGTTGACAAATAAAGTGTGAACAAATGATTTAAGGGCAGCTTAAGCAACCTTTTCAGCTTTTAATGGCTACTTTCTGTTCCTATCTTTTACACACCAAAGAAAGTTGTCAGCTGTGCCGATGGAAGTTGCTTCGAGGAGCCACAAGCTTTCCTCTTCTTGTTCAATTACTCACTCGCACGTTGTCTCTTCATTCCACATCGGGTGAATACATTGCTTGTCCACTTTCCCCCGCGCCCAGTGTGACTTCTTCCCTCCGGCTCTGACTGTAACTCCGTCTCGGGAGCGGCAGCGTGAAGTCGCTGCAACCGGTCTAACAGCGGCGGGCAGCAGAAAAAGGTTACCTGTCGACTGCAGCTTTTCAATACAGCTTGTCCTCAAGAGCATGTGTGCCTGTTTGTGTCTGTACTGTAAGTGCAAGTGTGTTAGAGGAACAGGGGCACAGTGAGCTGATGCAGAGAGACGAGGCAAAGTTTTTCTCTGTGCAATATTTATCAGCACAGGGCCCGGGAACGACATCTTCTTTACTTTCACACTCGTCCTCTCCCACAAAGGGCAAGGGGGCGATGTAGCGGCCACATATGCTTTAAATGATGTCTTCCGATCCAGCAATTCTGCGCTGTCTTGGAAGTTTTTTTCTTTTTTTTTCTTTTTGATGATTCGTCTCGACAGAGAAAGTGCACCGCAGAGAGGCTTAAACGTACAGTGAAAAGAGTGTATCAGCTCATCTCTACTTCCGGAGACAAACAGCTCACAGGCAATGTGAGCAAATGGTCTGAGTCATTTGAAGTAAAAAGGTTGTGAAGGGCCTGGCTCTGCATTAACCTTAATCTCACACCTCTACACTGTGTCTCTGAAAACGTGAGACGAGGAGTTGCCTTGAAGAGGTGATTCACAGTTATTTTCCGATCAGATCACCGAAGAAAAATCATCCTAAATTTCCTAAAGAGTTCATTGTATATGTATTGACAAAGTCTGCCAAAATCTGAAGACATTTCTCCAGTGATGACTGGTAATCTGAAATTTGGGAAAATATCAGAGGTGGGTTATTTGGACCAGTCAGCCAATCACAAAGCAGCCCCAAGGTAACTTCTCTCAGCCCCCTTTCCTTCACTTTTATTTTCAAGCATCAATAAAGACCTTATATTGACAGACAACCAGATTCCTGCAGTTTCTTCAGTCTACTTAGTGAGGGCAGTCTGATCAGCATTTACACAGCAGTATGAATCTCTACATCACAGTCATGGTTACCCTCTACAGTCACACATTTTTATATCAGTCTGCATTGTTTTGTAGCTAAATGTGTTATTCAGCTGTTCAAAAACCTGCATAGTTCGAAATAAAACAAATCTACCAGCATTTTTTTTATTTGAGTATTTGTTTGCATAAGTTAAAATGAAGCAATGCCTTCTGGGAATTTGAAGACTAAATTCAGTAGACCATCTGTGTGCTTGATGAAAGTTGGAGAGTGGAAGTTGGAAGTTGACTGAGATTAACCTGGCAAAAATATGAATCCAGGCATCAAGTGACACAAGGGGCGAGCAGAGAAAAAGAGAGAAGTCTAAGAGAGCACTGTTGGCTGGCCGTGAAAAAATGCTGCAAACCGTCTGAGTTGTTTTTAAAATCAAGTGCAGCTTGAGCTAGCACTAGCGCTAATACTGCTAGCACTAATGTTAGCAACACAGCTGAGCCAGCACACCAAGGAGGAAGATGAGCCAGAGGAGGATGAAGAGGTAGACATGGATAACTGCATGACGGTAAGACATGTTTTTATTATGGAGCGGCTGGCTCTTATAATTTATTAATTTGTTTTATGCATTGGGGTTGTGCATTGTTCTTGTGCAGTTGTTTATGTTGTTGTTGTTTATCAAAAGTGCGTGTCAAACGAGAGGAGCAACTTGAACTAGGAAACTTAAGCCAATCAAAAAAAAGGCAGGAAACTACCAGTTATATTAGGCATTGATCTAATACCTAAGTCTAACTGTGCGTTGATGTGCTGCCACAGTTATCAGTAAAACATTTTTACGTGAATGCCCTCTCAAGTGGGAACAACCCGGGAAGCTGGAGACTGGGCTCTCACTAGTGAACAATGTGGGGTTCAGTATCTTGCTCAAGGACACTTCGACATGCAGCTCAGCCCTGCCCAGAGCTGGGATTTGAACCAGTGACCTTCCGATCACTAGTCGACCTGCTCTACCCGCTGAGCTACAGCCACCCATATAGTCAATGTATTGTCTCTTTTTAGCTTCCTTGTCACTCAAATGCTATTGATTGAACGCCCTGAGAGATAAAAATGCACAATGGCATCATCTGGCCGCCACGTTGCTCCCACTTTCCGACACGCCACACGAGAATGACTTCCCAACTCCGGCAATGTCACCATCCGAGGAGCAGGAGTTGGGAGTGAGGAACCTGTTTGTTTGCAAAGCCATCTTTTCATGTGGATGAGTTGGAGTTGGCATGGCGCTGACTGTTCGGCACATGAATGCGGTTTACGCTGTAGCTGTAACTATCTTGACAAATGTGAATTAATGAAAAGCATGCAGCTGTGTCATGAGAAAGCGTGGCTCGGAGAGTTGTGAAAGCAGCAGATGAATTAATGTGCAATGAGCAAACAAACTGGGTCAAACGAGATAGAGTATGTAGGTTATTAATTATTATTTTTGAATCAATCAGTGGCGAGGAATCACTGGCGTACATTAATTAGAGCGGCTCACACACACACACACACACACACACACACACACACACACACACACACACACACACACACACACACACACACACACACACACACACACACTCACACACGCACTGAGGCCCTCAGATGTAGCCGCCTGTGGCCCGTGTGTGAGCGGAGGTCCAGCCAGCTGCCCTCTCGTTTCCTCAGCCGCTGCGACTGCTGCTTAATGAAATAGTAAACTTCAAATGGCGGCCTCCTGCTTTAATTACCACTCTGAGGAAATCAGTTAATTCCAATTTTTTTTTTTTTTTTTTTTACGCGTCTCATTGATAATTTAATGCTTTGCCAGTGAGCACAGCTCGACTTCTGTTTTTCCCTTTTGTTCTGGTGAGAGAGGCTGGAGGAGGGGTGGGTGGGTCCAGTGAGCCGAAAGCCACTTCGCCCCAGCTCAGCACCACCCGAAGGGGCCGCAAACACGGCTGTCGTTGGCCACCCGAATTTGAGCGGAGGGACAGATGTGAAGCAGAGCGCTCCTGGGCAATAATTCTAACATAATGATCTGAAGAAGAGGGCGGCCGAGAAACAGAGGCAATAAGAGACGGAGGGAATTGTCAGGGGACACGGAAAGCAACAGCTTTGCAATCCACTTCAAAGGAATGATTTGGGAGTCACTGTAACACAGAACACAGCTCCCTGACAAATTATTGATACCCAGAAGAGACTATTTTGCTGCAGACTTAGGATTTAATGTGCTGTTGGTGCAACATCGCTCAACCAAGGGAATTCAACATGTCGCCAGGCATCTAATACCAGCTCCGATAATGTGCATTGCAACAGTCCTGGGGTAATTATAACCAAACTATTGCTTTTAAATTACCAGTGAGGTAATGAGAGAGTTGTAGAGAACAGAGCTTTGGCTGTCAGAACGTGGCTGTTAGAATCAAGTGAAGTGTGTGAGAGGCACATAGCTAGCTTCATCAGCAGAGAGCTTCACGCATTGCAATCTTCAAATGATTGTAAGAGGTAACTTAACAAGAGTTAGCTTTTATGGACTTTAAATCCCCAAATTCATTTGTTGTGCAGGCTGTGAGGATGGGTGCGGCAAAGGATTGTTTTTTCTCTCTGTTGTTGTGAGACCGTGTTGTGTTTCAGCAATGCGTAAATTCTTAATTCATAACTTGTGTGCAGAACATTTGTTTGATTTGTTACCCAATGCCAAAATTTAATTTGGGCAAATACGCTCATGCACGGTTTTGTAATTGACTGTTTGCTAAACGCCTCCTCGACTATTACTTCCAGTTATAGTTTAGCTGCTGTCACTTTCAACTTTCACAATGAAGCCGAAAGTGTGGGACTGAAGAATAATAAGACAAACAGTAGGCAGAGGAATGATACTCTGCATTTACAGTGAAGAGTTCAGGGGGTGGTGGAACTGATGAAACATCTGTTGAGCATGTCTGGCTAACCGGCTGACTATGCTACCAACAGGATTTTACTGCTAAGAAACAGGCTCAAATCACACTATTGGATAACCAAATGACATTAGTTTGTGAGGTTTAATGTTACGTGAAAATCCCTGCCTCACAACTTCTGTGTAATATTTTCCCATAGTGTGAAGCTGGTCTTTGATGCCATGCTATTTAGGAAGTTTAAAATTCAGCAGCCCCATCTTGGGCGCTCTGAGAGGGGCTGAGTCCCATTGTTCGCCCTCTGAACTTGCAGACTGAGCCTTTGCAGACTTCAGTCGTGTGTTCCTACTGTGATATAATGTGTCGATAGAAAGGCCAAAAGACAACAATAATGGAATTAATTTTGCTAAACTGTCTGGCTTATACTTACAAACACATACTACAGACTTCTGTTCTAGTAAAACAGTTATCTTATACAGTCAAATGAAGTTTTTTGTTTTTAATTAAGCAACTGGAAAAACCACACCAAAACTCTGTATTGCAATATCTTTCGGTGAATTAGATCAAAGAGTCCTGGTGAAGTCTGCACCCTAAGCGGACCCTCTGGATGTTTGCCGAGAGGCTGCTTGAGGGCGTTTGTGAACCAAATGAATTATGGGTTGGACAGCCTTCAGCACTCGCAGACTTCCCTGGAACGTGCCCGCAAAATGCAAAGGGCTGCAAGTGAAGTCCAGATATTTAGATGCATCCATGTTGTCACATTTCCCAAACATTGGTAAGTCATCATCCCCCCCAAAAAATAATTCACAGCCTAGTGTTGCCTCTTCTAAATTCTTTGGTAGGCAAAGTGTTGGAATGAAGTGCTGATCTAAGGCGACAATTCGGATGAGGATGGTAACTTTCGACAAAGACATTCAGCTTCAGCCTGATCAGCCATGTGTAGGACGCTTTAGCTTAATTAGCGAACTAGCTGTAGCTGATAAAATCTGCCAGAGTTGCCGGTCACCAGGTAGAAATGAGAAATCTGTTTTTTGATTTGATGCATTGTTTCAAAACTTGACAAGAATATCAGTTGCGTTTATTTATTTATTTTTTTCATGTTTGATGCAGGACCATCGTCGCTATGGTAACGGACAGGCTTGGGATGTGAAATTATGAAACGGATCAATATGTTCAAATTTTCCATGGTCAACATGACAATGCTGGTCCAGAATTGCCAAAAGCAAACATATCCAGGGTGAACATGGCAATGTTGGTCCTGAATAAACAGATACAAAAAAAAAAAAAAATACCCAGGGTCACCACAGGGATGATGGTCCTGGATCGACATAAACAGATTTCTCAGGGTACATTTAACTAGGACTGCAGTTTCAGCTGTCATGAAACACTGACCGTGTTGATCCGTTCAATTCTTAATTTTCAACAAGTGTTTTCATTGCCACTGTAGGATCAAGGAAATACGCTGCTGCTGTGAGTGGGAAGGAAGTGACAGTCTCTGGCACATAGCTGTTTTCATTTCTACTAAGTCCCCATACAGTCTCTTGTTCTCCTACATAAATCTAACAGGTGGCTGCTGAGTTGAATCAAAGCAGGGCCTCATGAGGACAGGGACATCCTGTGTCTCTCTGCATTTTGTATGTTCTGCGAAAGGCAGTAGGAGCTCTTTGAGAGCTTCTAGCTTTTTGGCACTTGCTGGCAAGTAGAGAGCGTTAGTCCTCTTGGTTAGCCAACTCACAGAGTGTTTCTTTGACCCCACGGAAGCGGGTATCCATGTTGACGTTGTTCGACCATCTGGTTGGACAGTTGCTGAGGAGAAACCACACACTTCCTGCAGTTTCTCTGTGAATTTGGATGAGTTTCTGAACATCCTTACAGCAGCTTTTATGTCGTCTGCAAGTCTCTTTACATTGGCCTCCTTCTAGGTGAACTGGCTGTGGCTCAGATTCACCCTATAACCTGTTTGTTTCTGTAATGTTTCAGAAATGGAAGCCAAATATCGGACTGCTTTTGGCCAGAATGCCTGGCATCATTTCATTACAATCCGGAGGATTCATTATGTGCAATGATTGAGTTTCTGGCACCAGTGAATTTCACATGATGATACAGTTAATCCATCATAGTGTGCAAATGTCTGTCAATCACTGGGTGAGAAGAACTTGGCCAATGACAGAATTGCAAATTTGGCTGCTGAAAAACATGATTTTGTCACTGTGACATTTTGTCACATTGTCCTCAGCCAAGACTGAGAAGGAATTATTCTTTTTGATCATTTTAAAGTCTAATTGTGAAGTATAAAAAAGCAAACTCATGTGCAGTGCATTTGTTGTGGTGAGACTTGACTTAGTGGTATCACAGGGAGCAAAAGGGCAAACAGGCTTAGCCAAGCCCAGCGGCGTATGACAGGATTAAATCGCCCCTGCTGCCAGCACTGCTGGGGCCTTGACCACAAACCATAAATGTAGCACAAAGACCGAGAGAGATGATCAGCTGCACATACATACCATAGGCAAGATCAGGGATACAATTCACATGAAGGAAGAAGACATGATACGAGAGGTGGGGCCAGCAAATCAGCAGCAAGATGTCTTTGGATTATAACTAAATGAACATTGGTGTGAGTGTTTACAGCTTGGTACAAAGATTTCAGCAGATGGTTAGGTCAGATGACTCAGATGAGAGGAAACCTCACCGCTGACTTAAAGTAAAACAAAAGTGAAATCTGAGCTGTTTGCAGCAGTTCCAGATGATGGCTTTTAGTGAAAGGGCATTTCTGAAAATACCTCCATTTAACCACGAGAAAATGTGTTGCCTGAGAGAAGCAGGAACGATCTTAGTTGCCATGGTGCAACTTTGAATAACAGCTGCTCTATCAGTGTTGAAATCACACTAATCGATTCAAAAAAAGTTCTCAGCCAGTGAAACACATTATTTGCAGTATTTTCTGCTCGGCTGTCACATTTAACAGAGGCAAAAACCATTTTTGCACTTTTGTTTTCAGTATCAGAAAAGGTTATACTGACATTTTAACAATTAGATGTAGGATGACCTGGAAGTTAGGGAGAAAGTATTTGACATTTTGGGAAATTCGTCTGTTTGCTTTCCTGCTGGGAAACAGTCAAACTAGGACTACAACTATTGTTTCTATCTGGTTCAATATGCCTTTGTATTCCTCGATTAACTGACTGTGAGTAAAACATGTGATGTTTTTATTTAAGTGACTTCTCTGTCACAAGATCAACCAAAGAAAGATACTGAAAACACAAAAAAAGCATGGTTTCCATTTAGAAAAAAAGTATTCCAAGGACATCCGCAGTGACCTCTACTGTATCTACTTTATTCTGATTCCCATGTCTGCAGTTATTCTGTATTTATCTGGAGTTGTGACAGGGTATTTTGTTGTCACAGTCTCCCATGGGCTGTTTGTTTCATATTCAAAGGTGCATGAAGGGAGAGAAGAGTTGTATTAATGGTGATGGATGGATTTTCCCCTGTGGCTGAGACACAAAGTGCTTTAGATGTATGTTTGTCTATTTTATATTCTCTTCTGACGAGTCCCACTGAACTGCAAGGAAAAAAAAACAAAAAACAATATATACTGCCCAGTAGAAGAAGTCAGATATCTACTTTGAACAGCTACTATTTGAACAACTATCTGAAAAACACATCTAGTGGATGGCTCAGAATGATTTCATGTGAAAGAAAATGTATTGTGAGAAAACATAATCCCCACAAGGAAGGTAGAACCACATAACAAGCCTAAAATGAAAGTCATTGTGCTGCGTAAAAATGGTTTTGACTTGGAGACTAAGATGTTCTTGAATTTCTGGAGGTATTTTTTTTTGTTTGTTTGTTTTAATCATCTATTGCACACTGCTAATACCACCCCAATTTTTAAATACCGTAAATATAACGTTGGAGTGGTACAAACATTGCAAGCAGGATGTGAATTATAAACTAGGTGGGTCATTAGTGTTTGAGTGGTGCCTTTCACACCCTCTCACTTCTTTTATGTGTTTTCGGCTAAGAGCCCCTTAAAGAGCTCTGTTTGGGGGTTTATTCTCAAGCTAATGAAACACTTTTGAAAAATGAATACCAGCAGATGTTCACGGACAAGGTCATGTTCCATCCCTGGACCCTTTTTTCTTTGCAAGTAAATTCACATATTTTCCATTCGAATATCATCAGCACAGATGACAGACTTTCCTTTTTATGCAGTTGCAGGCCCTGAAAACTTATTTTCTCTGTTCTTCACTGTCCTTCACCGTGGACTAAGTAGGCATGAGGTTATGTAATATATAATATATTTGAGTATCAGGGTTTTGTCAATCAAATACAGATACACTGTCCTGATGGAGTGGATAAGCTTTGTCTGTATGCCTCTCTGCCTGCAATAGCCGTGGCCGACATTATTCGGGTTGTCTGTCGGTCTCATTCTTGTGAATGCATTATCTGAGAAAATCATTGAAGGCACAGACATCCACTTGAACTCAAGGATGAACTGATAAGAACTGGGTGGTCAAAGGTTACTGTGACCTCACCAAAACCAATTGTGGCCATTAATGCTGATTCTCGGTTACACGTGGGCTTTACACAGGGCCGACGCTGTAACCTGTGCAAGTGGCCAATGTTGTAATGAGCTTTTACACACGTGGACTCATAGTGTGTCTGTGTTGCTGGTGGTGTTGAGCCGTTACCAGCTGTGCTTTCCCACTTTAAACACGCCGACCCACTGGGCTCGCAGCTGTGTCTCTGGGCTGGGGAGAGAAGACAGGCGCTGCAAACATCCGACCTGTCCCCACCACTATCCCAGAGACACTCCAGCTGTCACACAAATGTGAGTGCAGCCGAACAGAAAAATGTGGGCAGTGCAGGATGTGAATTAGACAGTGGAGTCAACCAAATATAAGGTTCACCAAAGTTGAACTCTTCGCTAAGCCAGGATGGGTATTTTCTTTTGCAACCAGGTGCAAATAATTGTTTTTGTCCTTTCGCCCACATAGAATGGAGGCAATCAGGAGATTATTGTAGATTTTTCCTTATGTGTCCTTAACAAAGTTCTTCATCCCATGTGGGTTTTCCACTCTGACCATCGGCTTACGTGATTGGCCATCGCATCACGACGTCTGGTTCTCCAAACGTTTATTCTCTCTGCTGGGGTGCTGCATTTTTATTTTGGCGTCAACAGCACAGCATAAATTCACTACCCACATTCAAATGGATAGAAGCACTGGAATATTGCCACAATGCCTGATTTTGTGTGAATGCAGCCTTACTCATGAATACCCTGTGTTTTAAAGAAAAACCTCTGCAGCCAAGTCCTCAGGGGCTTAAGGTAATAATGGGGAAGATGGAGACCCATGCTGTGATTAATTGGCATAATCGTTACTGCGCTAGCATTTGTGTTTTGGACCTCTGGTTGTTTCCACAAGAGTAGAAAACACTCAAGATGTGTACACTTCAGTCACAAATATCATTATTTTTAAATTACTTGCAGCAGGAGTGAACAAATCAGAATTCAATTCTAATCCACAGCCTCACACAGATTCCTGTTCACCATTTCCAGCATTTCTTCAAGGCATGAAAAGACAGTTTCCGGTGGTTATCATTTTTGCCGTCCTGCTCTGAAGATGGCATTTGCCTCGTCCTTTCTGCTAGTCTTTTGCAAGCTGCACTGTAAATCGTGCAGCAAGGCAGCAGTCAGAGCACCTGTTCAAAACCACGTCAAACAGTTTCACACCCCGCTATTCACGGGGCGACCGCATCGGAACAGGAGTCGGGGTGTAGTTGTGACAGAGCCGATGCGAACACACATCATCGCTTTGTATTCTGCCATGTTTCATATCTTAATTGTCATGCCAGAGGTCAAACCAGAGCTGATTGATGCCAGTGGTTCCATGCATAAGTAATATCTGATGTCCATGCAAATAATGTCCTTACTGTCCTTTTTTTTTGCCTCGGGTTGCACTTACTTAAAGCTTCCTCTTTGAATGAGCGAATTGAAATGATTTTGACCTCCGCATGAATGTTTTTCCTCCTGCTTCAGATGGAATAATTTTCACTCTTGCCGTTTAGTGTTTGATTTATCCGCCATCACTGGTGACAGGGCAGACCTAAAAGCGCTGTGATGGAATGTTTTTTTTTTTTTTGTTACATGAAACTGAATTAAATTTCAAAATGATGTCAGAAAGTTGACATTTAACTTGTCATTGTTTCTATCAAACATTTAGATAATTCTTTTGAGCTGACAAATGCAGTTCCACTACGATCAATCCAGGCACATAAATCATTCAAAAACCTTTCTTTAAAACCTTTGTGGTCCATCTGAAAACAGAAGTAATGTAAGTAATAACCGCTTCTGTTACATCATAAAAGACAAAAGATAACTACTGTCACGCCCCTGAGACTGGTGCTCTTGGCATCAGCGTTTGACAGATGAGCATCAGTAAAGCCCATAATTTCCTGTCTTTTGTCTGCCACCACTTAACATCTCCATTCCCACTGTATGCCAGACAAAATACATTTATCTTCATACATCTGCGCACCTGCATGCACAGAGTGGGGGGGCAGGGGGCGTTTTGGTTTCCGTCAGTGTAAGAGACTATATCCATTTCCCTCTGGGTGACCTGTGATGATCAGAAATCCTAAACATGTACAAAAACCAATCCGTAATCTCACCGACAGTGTTCTGTGCAATCTAGCCCGTCAGTATAAAGAGAATACAGTATGGGCTGATCTAATTGAATCTGCCGCAAATAGAAGGCAGACCCCATGGGTGCTCGCTGCCTGACACCTCTCTAAATGCGAATTGCTGCACGACTGCACTGCATATAAAACATTGGCTTAACAGCACAGATACTGCATATATTCTCAGGTGATTGGGAATCGGGAGGCACATCTGAGGTGGAGAGTGTAAGCTGTCAGGCTTGTCAGACAGACCATGTTCTTTAGTAATCTTCTGCCATTTTGTTGGCCAGTGCAAGCGGGTTTCGCCTAAACAGCAGGCAGAGGACCCTGTGCATGTTTTCCAAGGGAAATTACTGTGTACTGATGGACAGTGGTGCTGGCATCTGCCCCACCAGATCTTTCATCAGCCATCACAGCCGATCAAAGCCTTTTAGATGGACAGTTTTCCAAAAAGCAATTTTCAGCTGGTGTTTAATGACAGTCCAACGCGTGTCAGTCACTGGGGTTTCCATGCAATTCTTAAGGGTCTCGTTGATAACATTTTTATGCAGACAGTTTATTTTTATTTTAATAATACGTCTACAGAGCTTGTATAAATGTGCAGAATAAATGTTTTTCAAAAGTCATAATTATGATTGTAGGGTCCAAAATGATCGTTTTGTTTATCTCTACATAAGGGATCTCATTGTTGTATCCAGTTTCTAACAAGGTTTTTGAGGCAATAGTTAAACAGCGGTATTATGTGGTGTGTGTGCTAATGCTTTTAGCTTAGCAGCTAAGATTTCAGGATGACATAGGGTGTAATTAACATCTTTTAAAATCAGTTTGGGATCTCTGGGCTTCAGTAGACTTGGATTAAACCAGACGAGCTGTGTGGAGCCATTATGTTTTTGTCCCTATCTGCTTCAGTGGTTAAGGAGAATATTGTTACGCTGTTTTGCTGCAAAGTTCCTGAAACTTCACCCAACTTTCCATTGGCACAAATATGACTAAATAATTCACTTTTATTTTGGGTGAAATAAGAGTCTGATCCCATATTAGAGCTGAGCAGCTTTACGCTGCAACACAAGAACAATGTGGTTTCTACGTGGATCGTGGGTGCAGACTTTTTACCAGGGACTTGCAACCTTAGCACTATAATCATGTACAGCATGTAGCCTTTTGAGTGCATATTTATTTAAGGCTACAAGGTTTTTGTTGTAAATGAATTCAGCAGGAAACAATTAGTCGACTGGACACTGTGTTTTCACCCAGCTCATGGAGGTCAGACTGTATTTAGACTGATTACAGCTGGGCTCCAACAAAACACTCACAGTTGCAGGGTTAAAAAAAGGTTAACCAAGCTCAGCTTTTTCTGCAAAGCAACGTGGCATTTTCCAGAACAACGCTGTTAACACTGGTGTCCGACTGTTTACCTTGTGGTGGTCAACAGGAAAGATAAAGTAATTGCCAAGACAACTTCTAAAGGTTATTCTGTGAGCATTAGAAGCTATAGTATTATGTCTTGATATCTACTTTTTTTCTTTATATGTCTTTCTACACACTCACACTTTTTTGTTTACTACATGATTTCATATGTGTTCATTCATAGTTTTGATGCATTCATTGAGAATCCACAATGTAACTAGTCATGAAAATAAAGAAAAACCTTCAAATGAGAAGGTGTGTCTAAACTTTTGACTGGCAGTGTAAGTCTTTATGCAAATTAATTAATTCCAACCAGCTGACCAGCAACCAACTGAGCCAGTTGAACTGAGACCCCTTACCTGCAGTGACCCCCATATCAACTGAGGTTGCTGTATGGGCAGACTCTTGTCTGCTAACAGGACCACTTAGCTCCAGGGATAACTGAGCTATTTTTCACTGTGGCTAGTCGCTACAGTAAAGGGTATAGACGGCAGCTGGTTAAGCTGCCCTTTAAAGAAGTTACTTTTGAATTCTCGCCACTTCGCGCTCGTTTTTGGTCTGAACCCTCAAAAACCTTTCGCTAGCCAGCTAGCTACAGCTGTTAAAGCTTCAAGCAGAAATCGATGGTCCCTGGCTTGAAGTGTGAAACTTGCTGCAATAATCTCAAAATTCAAGAGGTAACGTCTTGCCTCCCTATACCGGTTTTTATCAGAGAGCTGTGCACAAGACTTTTGGGAATCGGGAGAAGGTTTAAATCAGCAAAATGGCCTGTGAAAACATAAAAAACAGCTGAGATCCTTTTGATGCTGCAACAAATGCAGTGCAGGATACTCGGTTTTGTCTTGAGGACTTGTGTTCACTGCTAATCAATAGAATGTATGTGTTTGTTCAGCAGTATTGGGACTGGTTCATTATACAGACAAATGAAGCCCAATTCTTGAGTAAATGCTACCTATTAAGTGATAATGAGAATTTAGGGGGACATAGCTCTCTCGCTCAGTCAGTCGTCTGGACTTTTTCTTTGTTTCCGTCTAATCTCTGAGGAATGTTTTGTCTCATTTGTTTTAGATCTGCCTTCCCGCATTCATCAGTTTACCATATTGGAAAAATCTTACCAACACAAACCCTTAAATTATCAAAAACTGTTAGAACTCTTTCTTTACTACTTAGCGGACTCTACGGGGGATTGATTGTACTTTCTCAAAAGCAGCCTGCCATCTCTGCACCTACTCTGTTTTCATTATTGTATTTTATCTTTTATCTTTCACTGAGAGAAGCCGTTAACATTTACCACAGATTTGTCCAACGTTGACTTGTATTTACAGGAAGTCGGACCAACTCCAGGCATTTTAGTGGCGACCAGACAGGTATTTAACACCAAACTATCAATGTTTTACTAACCCTCACCAGGTGTTTTTTGTGCCTGAACCTAGTTATCTGTGGTTTTGCAGATACAAACTTAACTAACATTTATTTTGGCAAATGCTTCTGTCAGTGTAGTAAAATTTTGCTCTATTTATATATTCAAGTCTATTCGATCCTGCAGAGCACCGTTGTATCATACACATAAAGCATATGTACTGAACCGGTCCTAAATCCTTAATGAACGAAAGCCTGTCTGTTGCAGCGATGCATCCCATCAGATTCCCTTCATCTGTCATTTTAAACTGTATACATCTATGGGCTTAAGTCCACTCAGTCGCACTTCTACTGCAGTGGCTGGCAGAGCCACTGTAGGTATTTTTGAGGGAACCAAAACAAATCAAAGCGCTGAGCAACAAAACAAGTTGAAAACAGTGGAAAAAAGACCTTATTTGAAGCTGCAATTAAAATGGTCCGTACTGGGTAAAAAAGAAAAAAAAATAATTACAAAACCGTGTTAATGAAAGTGAAGGTAAAAAAAAAAAGTTTTGTTGAAACATGGATAAAGAAAAGCGGGAAAGGACGACTGGGGAAGATGGAGTGCTGCCATGGTGATGCTCAGCAGTTAATAGAGAGCTTGTGTGTGCTGCTCCCTTCCTCCTCCTCCTCCTCCTCCTCCTCCTCATCCACCTCTTCCTCGTCCTTTTGAAAGCTGATTGAGTTGACCGGTGGGTAGCAGAGCAGACCGCTACAGACAGCCTATCCATTCCCCTGATTAGCCCTCCACTCTGTTCCATTCCATTCCATTTTTCATTGATTTTAATCATTAATGCTACGGTCCTCATGCTCGCGTGTGTCTGTCAAACAAGGGACAAGTCTTTAAAGGTCCGTCTGCATGTGGGAAAACATCAAAATGAAATTACATATTTCCGTGCAGGTCTAAATCAGTTCTGGCATTGTGCTTTATTGCAGTGCCCAGGGTGACAGTTATTGTGCTACAAACAGTCACATCTACAGATTTTTTTTATTTTTTTTGTATACTATACAAGGGGAAGTGCTAAAATGACTGGCTGAGTAATTTATCAACAGTAATAGAGCTGAAGCAGTTAGTAGATTAATTGATTTCATCTTTCAAAGAGAAATAATCAGCATCTACCTTTGAAATCAATCATTTTCAGGTCTCCCATTTCAGCTTCTCAAATATTTTTGTAATTTGTGGGTTTCAAATTGATTTTTTGGGGAAGAGAGTCTCACAAAACAAGCGATTTAAAGTTGTCATCTTGGCTTCAGAGAAATAGTTATGGGCATTTTTTATTTTTTTTAAAACCTGGTTATTGATTGACCAAACCATTAATCAAAAAACACTGAAAGTAATTGTTAGTTGTAGCTCTCCACAGAAAAATAACAAGCAGCATAATTCACAATTTGTGCTGCGATGATTGACAGATCGGCTTTACAGATTAGATTTACAGATTTTATCTGTCAGAGGACTTTTTAATACAGTTTAATATTTCTCTGATGGGCCTTTATTTCATTCGACATTAGAGTCTTGTTCTACCTACAGTATAAACCCTCCAAGGCCCAATATTCACCTTTAATTCAGTCCTGCTGAATATCAATTAAAATATTTCAGAAAGTGCTAGACAAGAGTTTTATTTGAATCACTCATTGATGGCAACCTTCTGAATATGCCTGATTTTTTGTTTTGTTTTAGTTTTTCTTTTTATCAACATCCATTCATTGCTGCTTAGGAAATTAATGAAAATGTTGAAAAATGCATTCTAAAAAGCAAAGCTTGCAATGTAAAAGAAAAGAAAAAATGTCAGAAACTGCTCCTTTATCCAGATCTGCACAGTAATATTATGGGGTCTGTTTCTGAGTCGAGACCCATCCTCCTACCAAGTTTCACTGAAAACCGTGTAGCAGTTTTTGTGGACTTTGGACTTTTAGAGCATCACACAGTTAATGTCAAACGTGTCTTCATATCTCTGAGCTGAGAACATTGGCAGGAAGAAGCAGAACCCGTTCTAAGTGTTGTGTGTAGCAAACCATTACCTAATTAACAGCAGACATGGAGACATTAAGGGCGAAAGCTAATCCAAAGTTAAGGTGGGACATCAAGTCATCATAGCCTTCATATTGAAAACCCAGTGATATGTTGTGATATATTTAATTTGAAATGGTAAATATAATCACATTTGATACACACAGTGACTGTGAGTTGTGTTTGTGCTCGCCTTCTGACAGCTGAAGGACTGCTTTATCTAAAGCTATGCTTCACACTCTTTAGTTTCGAGGTTTCTCCTTCTCTGGAGATCTCCTAATAGTCTTACCTCCCTGTGTATTTAAGTCTGTGTCTTTCCCTCTCTTTGTCAGCTCAGATGTTTTTTAATTTTTTTTTCATACAGCCTGTGCTCCCCGAGCTTTATCCCGGTGTGTACTTTAGTTTTGTTTTTGTCTTTCTCTTTAATCATTGGTCATTACTCATTACTCATTGTTATTGCCTGTCCTTTTTTATTGCCTGCATTTTTTTCTTTTTCTTTTTTTTCAGAGTTTTGGACTTAAGCCACCATTATCAAAGCTTACTTTTTGTGTCTTAGCCTGCCTGCCATGATGTTTTTTGCTTGGTTTCTCACCATTTTACAAACTGCGATAGTTAAGCTGTTGTTTTCATTCATAGTATAGTTTTTGTGTGTTGTTTAGAAAAGGTGAAGATGAAGGTTAGCTATTTTTTTTCCTGTGATAGACAACATTAACAACATGACGACCGTTAGCAGGCTGACTACTGTCCAAAGCAATGTTCGACTGCAAAGCCCAATATCAGTTCCAAGAAAATGCGCCGTTAAACACTCTTCTGTATTAATAAGTTTGCAGGTTTTTATTAGTTTCTGATCTAGTAGAAAGAAGTTCAACTTGAGTATAAGTGCATGCGTCTGCTGGTATATCTGGGACTCTCATTGCGAGAGGACTACAGCTGATACGTGAGTGGAATAAAAAGTTGACAGCGCTGGTTCAGACAGTGGAGCCTCTGCGTTGTTATTTTCTATCAACCTCAAGTGCAGGCACAATTCATAGCCCTTAGCAAAATGAAAAGTGAAGTTAAATCACATAAATACACTTCTCATTACTTGGCAACTGGATACCCTCGCCTTGACCTCTTGCCCTGTCCTGCACACTCTGATCCTCTCCATCGCCGCTTGCTCCCTCTTCTTGTGGTCAGGTTCCACATTCAGACCCAATTACAGCGAACCCTCTCCCCAGGTGCATAATCAAAAAATATAATGTCGTACTTGGTGTTGGAGATTTGAGGTTTCTATGGAGAAATCGTTTTTAGCATCTAATTTTTGAAAATGCGGCAGTGAAAGAAGAAGTAAGTAAAGACAGATGGAGGCATATGTATTTCAACAAATGGAAATAAGATGAAAAAAAAAAAGTTCCCATTTTAAACAACCTTTGTGGCCCTTCTGAGTTTATATTCGAGTGCACTTGAATGCATCATGAAGTCCCTGATATTGTGTTGTGTAACTCCAGCACAGACAGTCAGGAGAGGACAGAAGTGACCAAAAACGTGGGCAAGACTCTCGTAATAGTTTTTAATCATGACCGTTTCAGTACAAGCATTTCTCCATCAGTGTGGCAGATGGGCTTTAGAGATCATTTAGAGAACTTCTGCATATATTGTGAGATCCTTCTCACGATTCAGTTTTGAATTGGGGAAATGTATTCTTTAAAGCCAGCTCCGGTATGCACAGGGCTAAATGTTGCATTCAGGGTGTTGGCCTGAGGTCAGGCACTGATGTTGGGGATTAAGTCCTCGCTCACAGTCAATGTTCCAGTTCGACTAAAAGGTTGTTGATGGAGCTGACGTCGGGGCTCTGTGCAGGCGGATTAGAGTTCTTCCACACCAAACGCAGAAAACCATTTCTTTATAGACCTGACTCTGCTTGTAACAAGAAGGCCTTTTCTGAAATGTGATGTCTGTGAATGTTGAATGTGCGCCAATGTGACCAAGTGCCAGCGTACCCTCCCCTGTGTTGCTTTGTGATTGAAGATTGTTCCTCCATCACATTACCTCCCCGTTCTCCCGAGGCAACCATGTTTGGTAATGGAAATCTTCAGCTGTGACACATGGCTTCCCCTAACCTTGTGGCACAGATCTTCAACGGCTTCTGCTCAGAATACCAAATCTGAAAAAGTGCTGCTCTGGAGTTGTGATCTTACATTGTGTGCAGCCGAGACAGGGCTTGATTCTCTCTGTATCCTGTCAGGTTTGCACCTCAAACATGCCTGCCCATTCTGCAGACTCCCTGGACTACATTTAATTGGTCTCCTTCACTCAGTGCCTCAATGTTGCCAGTGCTGGAGGCATCCATCTGGACAAGAAACAGTTAAAAATCTGGACTCTCAAATACAGGAGAGGAACACATGGCCCTCGAGAGCTACAAGTATGCCCGCATTTATCTGTCAGCCAAACTCATGGGGCGGGAAGCTCAGGCCTCAGGCACGATTGATTATTAACACATTATATGAAGGCCATGACGATCGTAAAGGGAATCCGTGAGTTTAATGGAGTTGCAGCTTGGATTGGATTGATGATGTACACGGATTAGCTGAAAGTGTCGGAGTTTCACATATTCAGTACATCAGTCAGTGGTGTCACAAAGGGAGCCTTAATCTTGCAAGTGCAGTTTTTCAGTTCAATACATCAGTCTGAGAGATATTCACTGATGCTCCATTGAGCCAAGCAGCTGAAAGCTAGACTGATTAGGAGTAGTCTGGATGACAACAGTAAGCAGCTCTGTATTTCACACTGACTCAGTGCCTCTCAACTTCTAAGCAACAACTTTTTTAACCAAGCAATGCATAGGTAAAGTGACAGTATTCCCAGAGGTGCTGCTGTCAAAAAAGTAGAGACCATCTTGCAGTTGGATCACATCAAGAAAAACGTGCATCATGGTTACAGTCATAAACACTTAGTTAAGGCTGTGAAGTGATCTCCAGTCGACCCGTCCTTCACCCGGATGTCTTTTCCTGTGTGGATTGCTCTCAGAGGACTCCGTCGCTTGAAGGTAGACACATGTCATTGAAGAGCCCTCGCTGAGATGACTGATGGTGTTATTCTCCTCGAGGACACATGGAAAAAAAAATAAAAAAAATAAGCGAAACTGAACAACAGCTCCGCAAGTGGCTGTTCATCCAGTCAGCTGTAGGAAGGGTTTACTTGTTCAGCTGAGAGGAGACCCGGTGATAGAGAGAGAGTTGGAACAACCTGCAGCTGCATTTTCCCACTGGCTCATAAAACTGGTGACAACAACGGTGTTACAGATATCACTGATTTCTTGAAGTGTTAAAACATATAAAACATCTACAGTTTAATGACCTTAAGCATTTTCAAAACACTGGAAAGTATTCTAAAGTGTAAGAAAACAATTATTTGAATATTGGATACAGATGGATAGGAATAATAACGCCATCTTTACCAGTAAATCCTCCACTTGATAACTAATTCCATGTGTAAAGTAATGATATACTGATTTCACGTTTTTAGCGTCAGTAATATAATTCACACTTATGCATTCTTTCACATTAACTTACTGACATACTGTTTTGAATTTGATTTGGATAGGAGGAAGTTTAAAAGTAACCCGCAACATCCTTAATCACATTTCCTTCAATTTACAGCTATGATAAAGAGTGCTGACCTGCAACATGCTTTTGGGGAACAGTCGCAACATGTTACATTAAAGTCCCTCACATATCAGGAGTGAGTGGGGTGATGTCACACCATATTCAGTTTGGAGCATTGTCTTCTTCATTTAAACTCACTCTTATTTTTTTCAGAGTGGTGAGTAGCCAGTAACAAATGGAGTATGGAGTCAGATGGGTCTCAGTTTTAATATTAATATTAATATTTATATATTTCGAAAATGTCTCTGAAAACCCACATACAAATGCAAATTCACACGACAACTGGTTTGTAAATTCAGGTTCAACAGTCTTTATGTAACCTCCAAATATGTTCCTGATGAAAAATAGCAAATCCATGTAAATGCGTGCATATTTGTGGATGACCATCACTTTTATCCAAAGCAATAAACATTTGTTTGTGTGTCAGAAATACATTTGTGAACCTTCTTTTTACAATAAAATGCTAAGTATTTTTGTGGAGAGTTGTTTATTTGAATACACTAAATCATGAAATGCATGTTTTGAATCCTTCTAAGTGCATTTCAAGACTTTTTAGGAATTTGTTTAGTGGCGTCTAAGTAGTGACTTGTGCACAAGTATGGCATGTGAGGCAAGATGCCCGACTAAGATTTTGGTGAGGTGTCGGAACTTTTTTATTCCATGATAACCCATTTCTTTTCAGGAAAGTTCTGCCTCCTGCCTGACTGTGCTGTCAAAGTAGAGAAGAGATTGTTGTGGATGAATAGTTAAACACAGGAATTTAACTTCGGAAACTTGAGTTCGTCTCTTGTGTGAAGTCAACTCTTCAATATTATAGACTGCAGCTGGTATTGTGATAAAAATAATGACAAGCAGCCGTACGAGAACTATTAAATCAAATCAAGCTGCCAGATCCAAGAATAAGTAAAAGTTTTATACCCATCTGTTTCCGAACCATAGTATAGAGTCTAGATGATATTTGTTTTATATATCATTAACCTTCATTTATGTCAGCGAAAATGATGTTTTGAAAAATGTTTAATTTTAGGATGAGGTGAACTTGTGGGTCAAACTGCATTTTTTTTTATGGCAGTGTATTTTAATTCTTTGATTCAATTCAGCGCTTTGCTTTGCAACAGGGGTGGTTATGTCACGGTGCGTCATTGCAGGTTTGTGGTCCTAATCAGGAGTTTTTTTTCCTTTTAGCAAAGGAATTTTATCAGTGTAAATTAAACAGCATTCTTATCTCCAACCCTGAATGACATCACTCAGAGACTGGACCCAGTTGTCTTGAGCATACACTATATCTTTGATGAAATGTCGTACCTTTAATCAAACAAATGAGCCTGTGAGTTCATGATGTTGGCCCGAGTGCAAATGTGACTCAGTTTGCTTCTGTAACTGCCAAAAAACATTTCCATCAAAGTTTGCAACACCCACACCGAGAGAGGAATCATCCACGGACTCCAAACGCTGTGGCAGACGAATCCAACAGCAAGAATCCTACCTGATGAGACTCACCTACCTTAAAGTCTGTCTAAATAAATGTCTGAAGCACATTAACACTTCCCACCAGTTTTCTGTTTGAAGTTAAAGGTGCTCACAAGGAGGACAGTTACTTTACCACATCGCAGTATGAGATCATGCTGCGCCTTCTCTTCCTGTTCCAGTCAGAATCAACAGGACTCTTCTAGGGCCAATGCTAGTGTGTGTTTTTAGACAGCTTGTATCTTCTTAAAGGGATATTCCGGTGTAAGTTTAATCCATGTTCTAACACACCTTGACACCGAGTACGAACCCCCCTCGAGAGATAGAGTTTGCGGACCGCTAGCTTACGTAGTTTTAGCATCCTCAGAAATGACCGCACAACAACAATACACTGCAGTAAATGGGTCCAAGTATAAATCGCCATCAAAAAGCCACAAATAATGCTCAGAACAGCACCTGACGTCAGCAACATTAGAAACAGGGTCCCAGCACAGGTCCCACACCAAGAAAAAAAAATCGCTAACAATAACATTAATATTTCGGCACATTCAGCACCGTAAAAGGGAACCAAATGAGTCACTGTAGCTGTCAGATTCAAAATACAGAAAAGCTGTTTCTCTCATGTTTTGGGTTTTTTTTTACAGTTTCTTTTTTTTTTACTTCCTGTCTTTGTCTGTTCTTTTTTTTTTTTTTTTTTTTTAGCCCTTGTGTATTTAAACCTTTGTTTTCTGCTCAAAATTCATCGGTGTCCTCATTTATACACACTCACACCAATGGAGGAGCCACAGCGAGCAATTTGGAGTTCAGTTTCTCACCCAACAATGACCTTTCGATTGGTGGACGACCGCTTTAGCTCCGGAGCCACAGTTTGATAGTGAAGCCTCGGTCAACACTGACATATTGACTGTAGGGTATTATGGTGTTACCCTCAGCGTGGCACTACTCCTGTATCTTCTGTGTTTCACCAGTACAATACAGCGTGGAAACATTTCTGTTCTCCCTCTTATTGGTCTTCAATTCATCTGCAAATGTTTGGCATATTTTTGAGTGTCTGTGAATGTATTTATATCCACAAAACTGCAAATGTCTGTTTGTCAGAAGACGGATGATTCTCCCCCAGCTGCCGTATTGCTAACACACTCAAATAAGCCACTCATCTACAGCTTGTTAAAATCTCTTTTACTCCATGGAATATTTTTTTAAGCTTGAGAGACGTTTCTGAAAATGTGATCGCCGACTGCAGGAGCTACTCAGAGATTCCTACGGAGACACTAACAAGTACAGATTGTGTATTGTCCCATGGTACGCTGATGACAGCGACCTTATACAGACCTTATTAATCAGCAATCTAGCTGGATGTGATCTCAGGACTCAATATTTTATCAGCTACCTTAATCTATTCAGTGGAGAATACAGCGTCTGAACACAGCTTGAATGCAAGATTTCAAAGTACAGCGAGTGAGGCACGCAAGTTTGTGTGAAGCGTTGCACAAGCTGAGAAAGATGTGGCACAGACGACTTCTCAGTGAAATAAAACAACTAATCTCGACTCTCTGAATAAGGACTCTTTTGAACAGTTAACGTGATTGTTTAAATGGATCATTGTGGCACTTTTTTGTTTGAGTTGAGTGGTAGAATATCATCTAAGATGCCATAATAGACCGAAACAGGGGAAAGAATATTATGTATTTTAAGACCGCAATATAAACAGTGTCAGTTTGGCACAAGAGGGCTGTTGGGACACAAACTGCAGTACAAGGTGATAAATTCAAAGGCCTGGTCCACACACACAGGGATGTTTTTGAAAAACAAATGTTTTTGCATTCTATCAGAAAAAATCCTCTTACATACAAGACGCCTGAAAACGTATATCCCATGCCCATTCCCATACACTGGGCTTGTGCGTGCTGTTGTAAAGGAAGCAGATTGTCTACTCGGGTCTGTTGCTTAGCTCCAGAAAACACAAAAAAAAAAAAACCCACAAGGCTACGTGTTGCCATAATTACAGCAAGTCTGTGGAATATAATCCAGGATGCTTGAATAATAAATGTTGAATTTGTAAGATTGTCACACACTAAAATACTACATAGCGGTTTGCAATATTATAAGATAGGCATTTTGCTGCTGGATGACTCTGCTTTTTTGTCTTCTGGCTGGAGTCCTCTGTGATAGGACCCCTGCGGTGCTAATGCAGTAATCTCATTGAAATAAAGGAGAAGGATTTGTATTTTCCTGTTGCCAATTTGGCCCCTCGATTCCTCCAAACTGTTGCGCATGTACATCAATGAATGAATTGTTTTGTTAAAATTTATGAGATGACAGACATGGCACGAAAAACCAACACAAAAGCACATGATTTTAAAACAGGAGAAGTTTTGCATCGCGATGACCAGCAGTCACTTTTTGGCATTTGGCTTTTGGTGCAAAGACGTTGTTGCATAATGTTTGCAGCTGTGTCATCTTTTGTGTCAGCACATTATGCTCAGTATATTACTCACAGTCTCAAAATGAAGAAGAACTCCAGTGACTTATATCAGTGGACAACAATATAAATAGGTTTTTGGCTTGGAGACACATTTCCTGTTTTTCTGAACAATTAGAAATGAACCTGTCAGCAGGTGCTGGGAGATCAGCTGTGAATCAAAATTGCAGAAATTCACTGACCTTTTCCCTGCTCGGAGTGTCCCTCGAAGAAGTTGCTCAGCATGACTAAGATTTATTTCTCAAAATCCAATGAAAACAAAAAGGGTACAGGGCATCACTTGGTTACTGTGAAATTGGTTATGCAGGGAAAATAAATGGATTAGGGGATCACAGGGTGCTTACATTTGCACAGGTTTTAAAGAATATGTTTTCTCTGTTATTATTCTCTTTTATCATTTCTGTTGCTTTAACCCTGTGTGTGCTCACCTAAAGTAGGGTCATTTTAAGGTTTTGTGTTTGTTCTCAGTGGCTTGTCAGACAAATGTTGAGCCTATAATGTGAGACCAGCTATTTGAACAGCACCTAATATACACGGTTGATTCAATTGCATTCAGCTAATTAAAGAAATTTGTCAAAACTGATGGAAGCCTTGAGCTGACGATTTCTTTAACATTAGAGCAAGTGCACTCTCAATGAAAATACTGAATCCTGAAGTAATTATTTTTTGATTATATTTTGTGTAATGAGAAAATGGTTTCGTTTTATCTTGCTGACAATTTTAATTATAGATTTTTTTTTAAATTATTTATTCTATGCATTTTAGAAAACATGGCAGCTGTGGCTCAGGAGGTAGAGCGGCTCGGATCAGTGGGTCGACAGTTTGATCCTCCAACCCTCCAGTCTGCATGTTGGGGCGTCCTTCCTGATGGAGAGTGTGTGAATGGGTTATCGCAGAATTATTGTCAGGAACATTGGATAAGAAAAAGCTGCATCCCTGCTCAGGATCAAGTTGAAAGCCTCTGCCAGCAGTGTATAAATGTGTGTGTGTGAATGTGTGGCAAGGCACTCCGAGTGGTAAACAGACTTGAAAAGTGCTATATACTGCACACCAGTGTTGCTGTTATTACTAATCCTGGTTCTAATAATGTCAGAATAATATTTAGTTTTTAGTTAGGTTCATGCATTGTCAATCAAAGCTCAACTTATACTAGAATTTTGGGGCCCATACCTATATTGGGGAGTAAATCATTAAAATATCGACATACCGACCAATAACATACACAGAATATGTACCTAAACATCAGTGGTCCCTCAAATTTGATCAACAAACACATATGTTATGCATATGCATTAATGATTTGAACTGGCCCCACGCATCTTTTTCTGCATTATGTTCTTTAAAAGAAAGTTTTCCTGTCGGCGCCCACTGGACAGCACATAAGCTGTTACCCATTTATCTGTGATGACAAATGTTGTTTGTCTTATTTCTCTTTTTCAACTTGCACTTTGGTGAAGCAATTGACAATTCATTGTGAAATAGCTTTGCCATTTCTTCTTTTCTGCCGGTCTTTTTTTTTTTTTTTTTTAAATAAACCTGCTGATGGCTTTCTGTTCTTTGGACAGTGGCCCGCTGTATTTTGTATTTCTGGTTGTTGGTGTGAATCTGTTGTCACAGGAAGGATTGGATTTTGTCAGACAGCAAACAAAATACTGAAAGGGGAATTTACACATCAAAGTGTTTACAGGTATTGTGGAGCACAACTGCATATTTGAAAAAAAGGTTTTATAAAATGTTTTGTGGCTGCAGAGGGAGCTGTGAAAAGATCAGCTTCAGCCGTCACCACTGTGGGCAGCGCAAGTTGGGTTTGAAGATTTCAAGAGTCTTCTTCTCTGCTTGATGATCGCGGCTGCATTTGCCACAGCTGGCAAACACCTGAATCTCCAACCCATGTATACAGAGTTCATTTGCATTCGTTGACATTAAAACTATTAGACAGAGCCATGGCCATGCTCACACTGGTGGCACTGGCCGCTGCCATCTTGGCATTGCCTGACTGACTGCCTAAAAAGTATGTATGTTAAATGAGCCCGCCTACCTGGAAGCTAACAAGCTAACTAAGACCAACAAGTGATCTTTGTTCACATATAGAGAGAAGCCCTTACCCTAACTCTAACCCCATGTTATTTGCATGAGTTTGACTATTTATCACCCCAAAAAGACATCTTTTTTTCTGGCCTCAAAACCTGCTATTTTGAAATATATTATAACCTCTAACCTTAACAAACATAAAGTTGCAGCATGAAGAAACATTACTTTTGAGCTTATCCGTGGTATTACAGAAACATACGTAGGTAACTGTAAGTGCTGCTTCGTACGCAACCTGACTTGGTTCAGTTTCTTGAAGACGTTGCTCCTCTCCCTCTCATCCAAGAGGCTTCTTCAGTTCTAACTAGCTGGAGGGGCATTTGCAGGCCTTTAAACTCTGTGTGGGAGTGTCCTTACACAGAGTCTGCATACTCCCCTCCAGCTAGTTAGCACTGAACAAGCCTTTCAGATGAGAAGTGAAAAGTCTGGTTGCCTGTGATACAGCACTTACTATTACCATGACATTGATGACTACGAACCTTCACTGTGTACTTAGCTGACATTTATTCTGCCATTTCTGTTATTTCAGCACCTCCACAGCTTGTTGCCAGAGACAGATTGAGAAGCGAGAGTGAAGCTGTAGTTGGTGCATTTATTCCTCCTGCAGCTTCCAGCTCTGCCCATGGCTGTCTCCTCCAGAGCTCGACAGCTCATTTTGCCTAAACACCAGCACCAACACCAGCTCCAGAGGTTGCCCCTCTGCTCTGATCTGTCATCATCATTAGCTTTAATTTTTCAGCTCCAGAGGTTGTTGCGAGGTGGCACCAGGTTTCAACAGTGAAGAGGAGTAAAAAGGGAAGAACACGATCTCTTTGGTTCTGATCCATCAATTTTCGAGCCCATTGCTTTCAACCGGCAAGCAATACATTTTCAACCATCAGCATCTCTTGACATGCGTTTACTCGCAAAATGTCACAGAAATAAATGCAAAACAAGTCGTAGCTTTGCTCACGTTACTCACCACCTCTCATACTTTTTGAGGATCTTACTGGGCGTCTGAATTTATCCTTTTTTTTGGTGGCCCTCCAGCTGCTGGCTCCTGACAATAACAATCTCCTTCAGAGTATATTTTCTTCAAAAAAAGAAATCTTTTGGGGTTTTTGGGCTGTACTGCTGAATGATGAAGAGAAAAAGCCGCCGCAGATGTCTCCGTCACAGATGAGAACTGAGTCTCTTCCTTTGACAGAATGAGACAAGGTAGGATTTTGCTGGCAGATTGGTTAAGGGAAAAGGACGATAGGAGCTGCCACAGCTTCATTGACGGGGGGAGAAGGCATTTATGTTCAGCTTTGATTGGACACTGAAGATAAACATCTCACAAGGATCAGGAGTCACTTAGAAATCTGCAGGGAGGGAATGTCGGCTTTCTTCGCTCAGAAAACCTCCCTTCAGCTCTATTTTAAAAGAAACAGGCCTGTGCTTTTTCAAATCTATACAAAACAGTGAGAGACGTTCAGCTTGGTCCTTACGGTCAAGGGTTACAGGTGGATGCAGCCATCCAACTTGCTCAGAGAAGTCCGACATAATACAAAGCTTTTATTCAGGCACGAGTGGCTCCTATATGTCTCAGCAGCATTTCTTTCCTTTTCATTCGGTCAGCGCCTAGACTTCCACTCATTGTTGGTGTCTTGACTCTGTGACATTGAAAAACGGCGTGTTGAGAGTGGTTTCTATGGGAACAACTTCCACGGCTCTGCGGCGCCTCGCCGGTCGTCGATTCATGAGCAGAAAGACAATTCCTGGAAACAGAATATAAACCTGAGAAACAAGTTAATCATATTGTAATCAGATTTCATGTACCGGTACCCTGCCTCGTGTTCATGTTTAATATCTTGTTGGTGGACCAACAGAGTTACACGCTGCAGAGATTCTAAGTGGCTGATGACATGTATAGAAAGCTATTAATTACCTTGTAGATTGGCTCACGGTGTACATTCTAAGTGCTATATCATAGGCCCACAGTGTGGAGGTAAACATGCATGATAGAGTGAGCTCATGCACAAAAGCTTCCTGTCTAGGCTGTTGTTACCATCGAAGATGCTTTCTTGGAAGTTTTTTGCAGAAAACTGAAAACATTGTTCACTTAAGTGTTTTTTCTTTTTACTTACTGTTTACTCTCTGCTGCACCAAAATGAGCACAAACAACATTACAAGGCCACTTTATATTTGGCATTTAAGCAAAAAAAAAAATTTAATCATTTTTAAGCTTGTTGTCATGTTTTCTGACAGTGAGTTTATTCGTGCGAAGCTTAAGGGGCTTTATTTGAGAATTTTGTCATTTCTTCTGCTCATTATTCCAGATTGGAAAAAAAACTGCACTGAGATAATGGGGTAAAAACAACCTCTTGTAAGCAATTCCGAGCAAAATGTCAGTCTAATCAGAAAACGCAACACCCGCTGTTTTTCTTAATCCTTCAGTGACAATAGCAAACATCTCAGTCTGCAGTTAATAATTTCACAGTTAGATGTGGAACAGGTCACACTGAGTGTAATTTGTTTTTAATTTGGGTTTTCATTTACTTTTATTTTTCTAAACCTTCATGAACAAGTCATGTTACTTGGCGAGTGTGGCAGTGCTTTGTATTTAAGTCTGTGTAATAAACGTTAGTTAACAAGTAATAAGACATATACTCACAGACATCGACCCATAATTCCTTGAAGTTTTCACCCTCCCCTGCTTCTTGCTCCTGCAGTTGACTCTTGAAGGCTGTTTTCACACTAATCTGCTTAAACTGAACATTTTCTCAGAGCTCACCGAAAATCTGATTTTAAGAGGAGAATGAAAAATACTGATATTCATCACTAAGGGGGGAAAAAAATGTGTTGAGGGCCCACATTGAAAAAAAAACAAACAAACAAAAAAAAACATCAACATAAATCTCACCCTTATTTTTGGAAACATTTGTTTCTACCTCTGTGACTAGATTGAGGGAAAACAGACTGAGAAATTGGGACTGAAAAAGGCCTTCTGCTCAAAATATGTATTGCAGCTGTTCCAAATATACATACTTAGATATTTACAGTTGTTGTTTTGCTCCGTAGAGGCATTTTTGATGTACGATAATGGCGCTTACCTCACAGAATACATTGCATTTCCTGTAACTTGCCTCAGAATAAAAGTCAACCTGTGTTTTGATCAGTTGAATGCTTTTAATGTGAAGGTGCAGCACTGGGACATTTTGTTTGAATAACAGATGTCGAGTGTCTTTTTAGGGAGGCCGGGGCTATTGCCAGTGTTGTCACGAGTTCATTAGTCTTGTTTATGTGAAACAACGGCATAAGCAGACATGCATTAAATTGGAGATGCTGCATCACAACCAGTGTGTTTACACCCAGGACAGTCTACACTGCGTAAGGCACACCAGCGCTGTTAACAAATACTCAATAAATGCCTTGTTACAGGTGCAATATATAGAAATGTTAATCAGAAGAGAATAATCATCATTTAATTATTTTTGTATTATTTGATTTTAATGCCTGAACAAACTAAATACACAAACTCTCTTTGCTTCCATGACTGATTAAGCTGAATAAACTAACAGACCTGAAAGGACAAAAAAGAATTTCATACAGTTGCCACTTCGTTTATATTTGGCGGACCCTGCCAACTTTCTAGCTCCAAACAGTGTTCTGGGGATTTTATTTTCCTCTGTAAACAGCTTGTTTGGTCAGTTAGGGAAAAAAAAATAATATTTCTGAGTTTGTATTATCACCTCAATAATGCTGAAAAGACTCAAATAGTCTGAATTTCTTCTCCCAAACCACATAGTGCCCCTTAACGTGCACATTCACATGCATGTATGCAGCCACAGTCAGTAATTGCTCTGGACTTACGTTCTACAGGTTGTTGTATTTAGTGCAGTATCAAGAATGAATGGATAAATATGTTTGATGTTCGTGAGGAGCATCACGTGCCTTGTAAGTGAAACGCTGTATGGAGCCAGTTTTAACAGAAATGCAAAGAGAAGGAGCCAACGGGAACGCAGGGAAAAAATAAAGACACCTGTCATAATAGGAGAGGAACTTTTCAGTGGGAAAGCAGAAAGGTCCTGTCAGTGTGATTCAGTCACGGTTTTTTTTTTTTTTCTTTCTTCTCGAAGCAGCATTAGGACAAAGGTTCCTGAACGAGGATGAAAGCTGTTGATGGGGAGTGGGAGGAAGAGCCCGAGGCTGCTCTGTGGTGTGGATGCTGATGAACTGATGTAGTAATTTGCTAATGAGATCTAAGCTGTCTCCTCTCTCCGGCTTTGTCCATATGAAGGGACATCTGCCCCGCCGTGGGCACTGTGACAGCAGCCGCACAGTGAGCAAACCGGTCAGTAGGTGTGTGGTAACGTGTGTGTGTGTGTGTGTGTGTGTGTGTGTGTGTGTGTGACTGTATGTGTGTGTGAGAATGTAAGGATGACACAGGCCTACACTGTTCTCACCTGACATCTTGTGTTTCTCTGCCTCTGCTGGAGGAAGCAGAATGTGAGAAGGAGGTCCAAAGATGCTGAGGCGTTCAAAAGCGTTTCAACACATTTATAAATAGCACGAAGGGAGGACGAGGCACAGGCGTTTGGCAGGTCACCCTCTTCAGTGTGCTGTGACAGAACTCTCTGCAGGCTTTTTTTATGAACTGTGTGCAATTACTTAATTGGTGAATTCACTGAGTGTAGCACAATACCATGCCAAATCAAAATTCTGAGGAGATCCTTTAAAACGCCGGGCTGTCAGGAGTCAACAGTCACATTCACATATCTTGGATTTAAGCGCAACTTGAAATAGTGGAAGAGCTCACACAACATCTGGTCGAAAATCCGGTCAAAAGATCTTCATCAGGGCTGCAACTGATGATTTCATTTATATTTATTTGATTTGTTCGGGCTTAAAAAAAAGTCACAACAGTGAACAATGCCCACCACAGTCCCAGAGAGTCCACGATGATGAACTGTTTGGTTTATTTTTTTTTTACAGAAGGAGTTATGGTGACATTTTTAAGGACTGTGGTCAAACACCATGGAGGCAAAGATAAATCACAGCACTCAGCGAAGTTAATGGGAGCCATATTTTTTGGGTACTTAACAAACTCCTGCCTGTACATTATGTTCCAATTCATAAATATTTAATTAAATGGTCGCTGTGGAGTTTCTGAGCAGCAGTGAAGCAGCTGCTGGAGGTTGTTCTCTGGTTGCAGGTGAACACAGATGAGTCGCAGGGCTGCGACCACTGCTCATAATCAATTATTCTGCCGGTCTTCCCCCCGATAAATCAATTCAGATATTCCAAACAAATGTTTCTGTCTTTGGATTTCTTCCTTTGTAATCACTAAGGTTGCAGATGTATTGATTTAGATCAAGGTGACGCAATACTACGGCTGTGTCAACATAATCGACGTCATTGATTAAATTATTACTAGGATATTTGAAAATTTTTGGTCATTAGATAAGAAAAACAAATCTAATGGCAACTTTGGTTTTCGCTGGAAAAGTTCTTTTTTTCCTTTTGTTTCCTCCTGCCTGGAAATGACACCTTGAATCACATAATTACATAGAAACGCGCTATTATTACCAGGCTCCAGATAAATGTGTGTCGAACAGTATTTTCAGGTCAGTTTAAACCTGTGCCGCTACAGTCCATGCAAAAGCGAATCTTCAAATAGTCATATAATCATCAAATGGTTCCTTGTGACTGGAGTAAAATCGTTATTTCCTGGTAAACATGTTGCTTTGCATTACGTATAATTATTGCAATGTGCTTCATGTGTTTGCTTCTCAGGATGAGGCAAAGCAGTGTTGAGGACTTTTTCCACAAAAGGAACCCGAGTCTGCTCACGCCTCCAGATGTCTGCAGACGAAACAGTCTGTCCAGGCCAAATATAATTGTTAGATTGCGCGGCACAGCCCGGCACAAAACACATTCCTGCTGATGATCAACACCTGGTAGCAGCAAGCTCCCAGACTCACCAGCAAAATGTTTTCTCCGAGCTGCAGACTCGGACCTTAACAACCCTGGTTTCAAATATTTTATTAATGTTGTATGCATAAAAAGAAACGTCACATTCACATTCAGCTCGTCCAATTCACATTCCCAGTGTGTTCGGCTGAGAGTCACTGAATGTCGCGCTGTTTGTTTGCATGGAAATGCCACCGGACAGGAGCGTTAAGAATAAAAATATTCTTATAGAAATATGTTCTTCAGACAAGGATGTCTGGAATATTCTTTTTATAGATTAAATGCAAATGTGTTCTTGGCTCTGGGTGATCACACACGGAGCTCTCACCTCCAAGAGCAGTTTCTTTACGTGAAATATCCTTGAATGAACAACAAAACATCCTGCTGCATTTGTTCTTCTTCGTCATGCAAACAATGGAAATGGATGAGGATGATAAAATTTATCAACAAACAATGAACCGTATACATGTTATAGTCGACTGAATGCAGTTTATTTGATCATTTTTGGCACCTCAGTGTGTTTCAAACAGAGGAGACTTTTAGCAGGATCTCGTGTCAGACTTGTGAAAAGCAGACCTGGGTTTTTAATAATTGAGCAGACATTTAAATAATCAAACCAACTCTGCGATGATAATCCCAGTTCGACACTCATAATTCACCTTAAGTCCACTTTTAATTCAATCAGCAGAGCAGCTGAAGCTCGCAGCAGTTTAGTTCTGCCCTGCTGACACAACTTGCGTGCCGCGACGGAGCTGAAGGCGCTTGGAATTGAGGCACGGCACCCCACACGCCCCCCCTCCACCCACTTCAGCAGCAACAATATGTACGCACATCCACACACACACACACACACACACACACACAGGCTCAGCTCGTATCCGCTTCATCGAGGACAGGCTGACTCACCCAAACTGTCGGCATGAACTTTGAATGTGTTCAACTTGCACTTGGGACAGCAGCAGTGAAGGACTTCATGTGAAAGTTGCAGTGTGTATTTTACGTGTGTGTGTGTGTGTGACTCCACGTCTTTGCCTGTTTATGCAGCAGGAGGGTGTGTCCATATTTCTGTGTTTTGTCATATTACTCACTCCGCAAATACATTTCTCCTCCGTTCTTTCTAATGGAGTGACCACATCTGTCACACTTGTGAGATTAATATTCAAGCTTCCCGGCCGTCTGCTCAACACCATTATTCATCCGCCGTCTACGTACCGCAGTTTTTTCGGCGAGAGGCCCAACGGCGCTACCCACAGTGTACCAATTATTTCCCAAACACAATTCATCAGACGGGATGCAGTCTCTAACAGACAAATATTGCTTCTGACTTCATGTAATAAATATTTTGAATTGGACCCACTTGGCCCAATGCTTAGAGAGACTAGTGTATCGGGTTGTCTTTTGCGAGGACTCTTGAAGAAAAACATGAGCCCAAAAACGGAAGATGGGCCTCTTGGATTCTCGCATCGCCCTCGGATGAAGATGTAAATTGAGGAGATAATCAAAAAGATTGGTGCTGAGAAATGGAAGAGAGCGGGTTTTGTGGTGAAACAGCTTCCCTTGATGGACAAACACTTGACTCTGTTAACAAGCTCGCCAGACTCCAGGTTAGCGGGGGAAAACTGGGACTGTTTTTATTAGATACAACTGACAGATAAATTCTTCCCTTATGAATCTTATACGCTTTAGTTTCAAGAAAAAGGATTGCCTGATTGCCCGGGGGCAAATAAAATGCCACGTGTAGCTACTTCTAGATCTGGTTCCACAAAAAAAACCAAAGTTCCTTTCCTGAGCTGATGATGGAACTGCTAGGCGAGCCGTCTCGCTTCCTTCTCATCCATGGTGAGAGATGCTGATGCACAGGACTGATCGGGTTCTGGTAGGAGGAAGATAAGGAGAAAGATAACCAATTTTTAATTATGGCTGTCTGCGGATCAATGGCTACTACTTCTGTACAGAGTGCGAATGGCTGCAGAGTCGAAGCCAGGAGTGCTGGGATTTGGTTGGATGAATTATGGTCCCCTGTGGTGCTTTTTACGCATCACAGGGGACCATATTTCATCCAAAATGGCAACATTGTGACATTATGTTGTGATGTGAAAGGTGCATCATTTCTGAAATGACTGTTCATTGCAAAAAATTCCAACTTGTGACTGAGGAGCATCAAAGTTGCCCAAATCAGGATTGAATGATCACAACTTGATTTTCTGGAAAATCTCAGTTTCTGACACAGAGGAAGGAGTTTTCCAAAAGCTACATTTTTAGTAAAATGCTGTTTTTGGTGAACGAAAGGGCAGAACGCATGGAAAAAGCTGTGGACATTCAGGACACATTGGCCTGCAGTCTGACTGTAACATTCTGGTCTGCAGGATGATGTTTCCTTGTGTTGCAGCAGAAATTTAGGGAGGTTCAATGTTTTTTATGTTTTTGCCAGACAACAGGCATTTCTTCTGGGCCTGCTATCGTTGCTCCCCCGCTGTGTTAACAGACTGTCCTCACTGGAATGAATGACGGGCTGCTTTGTCTCACACAGGGCTGCTGTCTGTCTGAACTCAGCCTGAACTTTGCGTTTAACTCACATCCTGTTGCGCTGCCTATCCCAGTGTCGGCCATGAACGTGAACTCTAGCTGTAAATCTGGCTGAGAAGTAGCTGTGTGAGGAAGGATTCTCTAGATCCTTTTCCTAAAACCGGTTCTTATGTGCATGACATTTACAAAATCACCTTAGTGCAGACAGTTGACAATAACATGATTACTGACATGGAAATCCATCAAAATGTTCTCGCGGTAATGAGTATTGATAACAAGCACACAGTTGTTACTGTTGTGTAAAACAAGCGGAAACGCGGCAGATTCAAGGGTTGTGAATATCACGACAAAAGCATTAGCTGATGCAAGATGACTCATAGTTTGGCAAATGTCATCTCATACGTTCAGCTTCACTCCTGAACAGACAAGGACATCAATCACTGTAATCTTTGTGTGAATCACTCAGCAAAAAAAAAAAAAAAAAAAAGAAAAAAGAAAAAGAAGAAGAAGAAGAAATCAAAAATTTGACACCAACCAACATTTGGTCTAGGTTTTCTTCTCAAAATAAATAAAACTCAGCCTGTGGGGGATTTTTCTAATACGAATTTAATTGTGCTGAGATGGTTCAGAATCAGGGTCATTATTTTGAACAAAGAGCAGTAATTTGTATTTATTTCTAACCCAACAGTCAGACGCGTAGGGGAAAGAAAGCCAGACTGGAAATGACTTTGACCAGTGTATCATGCTCACTGGTGCTTTAAAGTTGGCGGTTTCATCTCTTTCTCCTCAGTGCTGTGGATGTCTGAGGCTGTTAACTCTGTGCCCAGTGTGTTGGCTGCCTCTCAGTTAACGCCGGTTACTTCATAAACCTGCACGAGGCCAAGGGACTGCTGTCCACGCTCAGAAGTTCTGACAGAGCTGGGGAAGCAATGCAAAACAGAAACAAATATGTAGAATACTTTGAGAGCCAAGTGGATTGAGCATGAAACTGAAATATTTTGCAATTCTCTCCTCCGGTTTGCTGGAGGGTGCGTGACATTCTAATCTTGCGCCAAAATCTCTGCGAACGCCCTCAAGGTTGGAACATAACCTTTGCCATTCGGTAGCTTGTGTTACATGAAAAATGCAAAATGCGTTCCTGTTTCTTTTTCAGAGAGAAATGAAACAAGTGAGATAACAAGCAGCCTCAGTTTCACTTTGTTTCAACAGGTTTATAAGTGGAAACGCCAACTCTGTTCTGCGGGGAAGATAATTGCTCCTCAAAAAAAGTCACCAGAAGTTTCCAGATGACATCTCAGTGATTTGCATTGGAATGTATTTTCTGAAGTACAGCAGGAAGTCTAAACTTTGTATGGGATGTACTGCGACCATCAGATGTTTCTGGATTAAACAGTAAAATGGAACAAACTGGCATCAGCACTACCAGCTGCTTCATGAATTTCACAAAAAGTAAACACGCTAAGTTTAAATGTAGTTAAAGTGACAAGGGGTTAATATTGACACACTTCTGTTCTGTTGGAGTAAATTATAATCAGAGATTTGGCCTTACAGCAGCCGAATGTTTGCAAATTTGTATCTGTCCTCATGACAAAACTGCAAATGAGTGGGAGTGGAGATGAACATTTCTGTCTCCAGGTCTGGCGACTGTATCAGCTTTTACTGGGGCGACATCAGAATAATGTGAGAGATTCAGAAGTCACATAAATATCCTCATATATTAGCTTAAATAAATTAAATAAATTATAATGGTTAAGGTAATGGGGTGGTAGGCAATTTGGTTATTGTTTCAGTCAAATTAACAAGTAAATATTCCTCCACATAATTAAATAATAAACAGTTAGTTCCTGAAAAAAAACCTCATTATAAAGCCTGACATATTACAAATAGAGTAAAGCAATGCTTTATTTTCTACACCAATCTGTAAACTTTAATCCATTCAGCACGAGGTAGAGGTATTTCAATTTGAGCATCTAATATCTGCCGGAGGTGAGACAGACTCAAGGACACCCTGCTTTTAATTATCTTATCAAGCAGAAAAATGTTAATGCGAGAATTTTAAAAGCGGCAGCTGTAATGAAATGAATGTCGCTCCAAACTTATTAACATGTCAATTTCACAAGGAACACTGTATCTTAACAAGACTGAACTCAGCCACAGCGGGGCTCTCAGTGCAAACTTTTACTCAGATGATACTTGTACTTGTAAAAAGCAAATTTTCTTGCATCAGATATTGGCTTCAGCTGAGCACTCGCTTCTTTAATTTCTAACATTTTGGCACTTATCCTAATTTCAGTGCAAGTCAGAAGTTGAGATTTCCGAGTCTGTGTTTTTCCAACTTTCAATTGAAATGCGTCCCAGTGCATTTGTCTGGCAAAACATGGACGCCCACAGCAGATGGATGTTTGTGTGGCAGGTCTGTGAACTTCAAGGAGCTGCGGCTGATTTGACAGATTAGAGGACTTGATGAAAGACAGGAGGAGTCGTCTCCTACCACATAAAGACTTCTATCAAACAAAAATCAGCTGAATTGAACTGAGCATTTTGGATCTTGCCCGAGTTTTGGACTTCGACTTTTGAATTTCGACTTGGATGACTGTTCGAATATGTGAACAAAATGTGATTAAATGAAAAGGTAAAAAGGTCAGTCAAGTTTTTCAACTCATACTTCTGAAATTTAGCAATCGAAATTCTTACAATCTATCTAAAAGTTATGAAGCGATTTCGTTCAGTACCTCAGCTGTTAACCTTTGTGTCACTCCATCTTGTGGGTGGTGAATATTTCACTAGCTAAGTGAAAACCACCTGCTGTTGGCACTGGATGAAAAGCCAAAGGTATGGCATTAGGGCACCATGAATGTCTGTACAATCCATTCAGTAGTTGTTGGAATATTTCAGTCTGGAAGCTGAGAGAGGCTGACTGACAAACAAATGGAGTCAGAGACGTTGGCATCAACAGAGCCATGCTGCTAGTGTTTAAACTGGTATAAACACGTTTCCACACTTCCTGCTGTCTCGATCAAAGGTTGCACCCATTTTCTTTTTTGGCCTGTGGATTACATTTTATGAACTCTCTGAGTTGTTGGCAACTATCCACAGTGTATTTCCACTCATCTCACAACAGAATACAAACGTTTAAACCTGTTCCTGGTGTTTAACAGTCCGTCATTTCAACGGAATCTAACAATCTCAGAAACATTTTCTCACCTGCTGCTACTACTGCTGACATTAATCATTACTCAAAGCAGTAGATGGATTAAAAACTGCAAATCCAAAATAGTAGGTTCATGTCACCTTTTGTTTTTGTACATACTGACTCGGTGCTTGTCTGAAATGTAAAATTTGCAACTATTCACATTTGCATCTCTCTGATTAAACAGTTAAAAAGAATTAAATCCATCTGCAATAATTCAACTTATAAATTGAGTATTGATAGTCATTACAGCAGAAATGGAGGATCTCGGAGATAATGGAGTGTAGGGAGACAAAGAAAGAAAGAAAGAAAGAAAGAAAGAAAGAAAGAAAGAAAGAAAGAAAGAAAGAAAGACAAAAAGAAAGAACACAGAGAAAAAACTGATTCTTGCGTCCCCTAACATTCCATTCTGTCTGGCGGAGCTGTATAAAAATAGACCTGAAAAGTAAATGCTAACATTTTTATCCACAGGTATGATTTTGCCACAATGAAACCCTTGTATAACATTCTTCAGAAAGTTGAACATATTCACTATTGTTTGTCCACTGAAGGGTTAAAAGTGTTTACCAGCGTTAATCTGTTTAGCTACACCAGTTTATACCATCTCATGTAATGTCCATCAGTCAGATTTTATTCTGGGTTACTACTGGAATAGGTTTACATGCTTTAATGCTAAAAAACACATCTTTTTTTCATACTGTCCAGTGTTGCAGCATTTTATTCACCCTCCTGTCATACCAGTCTGCTCTGATTGGTCAGCTCACACACACCTGACCCAGCACTGCTAACAACTATGAAATAGCGGTAAAAGTAGGCAAATGTGTGACATTGGAGACGCAGAGTGATGTCATGAATTCACGTAGTTGGAGGAGGGGCCACCGACGAGACGTTTCAGGAACAGTGTTTTCTGTGGGAGGGAGGAGTTTCTGTTGGTGCGGACTTTGAACTTTTCAACTTTAAGATCTTTCACATGCCCAGGAACCATATAAACCACTGAAAGAAATGGGGAAGAAAAGCATAATAGACAAAAAGTGTTTAGAATAAATAAGGATCAAATATTTGGTGAGACAGTTTCCTCAAACCCACAAATGTGAACCTTACAGTGGTCCTCGAGGAAATATTCAGTTCACGTCATGTCATCATGATTCATCGTCTGGAAACCAGTAATGTCATGGCAATTTCATTGCAATCCATCAAACAGTTGTCAGAATATTTCATTCTGGACCAAAGTGGTTGAACAACATGCCGAGAGACCTGACAGACTGACGCACAGCCATGTCACCAGTGTGGCTCGAAATAATGCCTCAATAATCAAGTGTTAACAACTCAGTCCCTCCAGTTTCAAATCACAGGGAGCAAGATTGCACAGTATTTCCATAACTGCTATCACTACACAATATGCAAATCCGTGTATTGATTAACATTACAGAGGTTGTAAATGTTTTCTCTTCATCCAGATGGGTTCAATTCTTATTTTCAACATGACAACTGCAGCAGAAAAAGATTTGTAAATTGTTCCGGTTCACTAAGTTCATGGAAGAATGTGTATGATTAATATTAAGACAGCAAAGTGATGGCTCTCTGAGGTCTGCTGCTTTTCGTTTAACCAGATGGTCACACAAGCTGCCACTCTTAAAAAAAATCCCCAAATAGGCAACAGTCTGGATCACATGCTTATTAGATATCTTCCAAAACAGAGTGTGTGTGTGTGTTTTTTTTTTTTCTGTTTGGACGGTTAACTCTAATGCTTCCGCTGCACTTGAGACACATGCTTTAGAAATAGTGTCTTCATTAACTGGCCGGCTGCAGGGGAAGGAGCATATCAAGGCTTAAACAGTGTGGGTGCATAACAACCTGTTGGCGAGAAGAGAACATTTCTCCACAAGCGAAAAAACAAAAAAAACACCATCTCTGAACACAAACATTCACCGTAGAAAGCTAGCCAGTGAGACGTAGGCATTTTGGGCGTATTTGAAGAGACAGAAATAGCGAGGGGAGAAAATAGATGGGAAGAGATAGAGAAATATTGGGATTCTGCCGGCTCCCCGAGTTATGTCTGCTATTCGGCGAGAGAAAGAGCCGCGGCGGCACAGGGCATAAAACTTTCATAGCTCTGTTGGGATGCTGCGTTTCTCTTGGATTATTTATCAAATAGTGAGAAGTTGTTTATCACACAGCTAATGCTGCCCTGCTCAGGTAGGAGAGCTTCACATACATTGAGCCTCATAATGAATATTAATTTGTTTTCAGGCAATGTGAGGGAAGAAGAATGGATGTGCCACATTCACTTGACCTACACGTGGCGTAAGGTGTATGCCGCTGTGCGCAGCTTGACCGGAGAACCTCTTACTCTGATGTTGCCTGGAAAAAACACATGTGGCATAAATGATTTAATGAGGATATTATCACGGATGGATTTAGCTCGGTGTTGTTATTCGCCTGACCTGGAGGACAACAGAGTCGGCACAAGAAGAACCCAAACAATGAGCAGAGCTGCACACGGCGGCCAAAATAACAATAACGGTCCCACAGAAGCAGGAGACCTCCCGTTATCAAAAGCGGTATCTGTTGAGCTAATCATAGGTCGTTGCTAATTGACCCTATTGAGCTGTGAGGGCATTGTTTTGGCTTCACAACAAAGTCATTATCTCATCCTAATTAATCCCATTACAAGCCATGCACAGGTCACTGATGGCTGTATGATGTAAGAAGGAGAAGCACCAGCGGGCCCCTGCAGTACCGACCCACCAGAGCGCTTTGTTTCCTTTGCTGTCTTTGTTGTTCGGCATATGCCACAAGAATAAAATATCAGCAATGATGTTGGCTAAAAGTACAATTGAATTTGAACAGACAGTCTTTTTCATACACTTCAATGTACCAGTAATAAATCAAATGAATGTGGTGGCCTTAGTGACTCATACTGAGGTCCTGCAGTTCAAGTCACAGCCTTTTCCAGTCACCATGCTAACAGACTGAGGGCATGCTAGTCTTGGTCCCTGCTAGCATGTACAGTAAATGCGATCATACATACTGCTGAGGCAATAGTTTCACATAGTTTCCTCCTGCGAGGTTCCTGTTTACATTCAGTCAAAAACCATCTCCTATCTCCAAGAAAAACATCTGGAACATCTGCATTAGTGGATCGATGGATAGATTTAAAAATATTTCTACTTGTCTATAAAGCACTAAAAGCTCTCAGGCCCAGATACGTGTCTGATTTACTTGTTCGTTACGAAGCATCCAGACCCCTCAGGCCACCTGGGACAGGTTTACTCAGTGTTTCCCAGCATCTGATCCAAGCAAGCTGAAGCAGCTGAACCACCTCATGAACGCCTGAGGTCTGCTTAAACTGTTAGCTCATTTAAATCAGGGCTGTTCAATGCGGCTTTCAAATAACTATATTTATAACTTCCTTTTAATTTTTTCTTATGTGCTCAAGTGCCTTTTTTGTCTTTTAAACGTCTTTTTTTTTTTTTTTTAAACATTTTCTTAATGTGTTAAGGCCTCATTTTATTGCATTTCTATGTCCCTGTGAAGCACTTTGAATTCCCTTGTGTGTCTGAGTGGTGCCATATACATAAACCTGCCTTGCTTTGTGCGTCACTTTGTGTGGAAAAGTGGTGGGAACAGATGAGGATTTTTAAAGAGTAAAATATATGAACAGCTGTACAGCAAAAAACTGGACTGAAAACATGAAATGAACACAAGACAAGTCATTCAAGTCATCATGTCTCAAGTCATTTATTTTCTGTTGAGTCAGGTTGTAAGTCAGGAAATCTTCGACTTGAGTCGTCTGGAGTGACTCAATAACATTCCACTAATGTGTTTTTTTTAAAGTGATGGGGACAAAATCAGTCAATTCAAAAAACTGGTAGGAACACGTCCCCAGGGTGATGACACCTCATAGTAACCTGACAGAGTACCTTTACAGATCAGCAAAAAACCTCCAATATGCCAAACACATGTGTGAAATAACTCCATGGGGAGAAAAAGTACCAAGTTTCTCACTTTAGACTATTGTCATGGTTACACCAGGAGCCCACAGAGTTCACAAGACTCCGAAGTGCTCGCAGTTTATGTTAAAAGTTAACTGTGGACTGTGGGACTCTTAAGGTTTCTATTGTAACTTTAGCTCAGACTGTATGTGATTCATTGTTTGATATATCGTTTGTATCACACACACTGATACTTATTCATGTGTGATTGCACTCATATATACTTGTCTTAATCAAGCTGCAGCGGGTTGCAGCGTTCGCTGTAATGTAGATAGCATTAACACTAATTAAGGACCCTGAGCTCATTATGGACGAGAGGTGAATCCATCAGTAGACATGATATTTATTAAGAACTTGTTTGCCTTCCTCAACCTGCATGTAGACGCATGCTGCTATTTTCAGGAGTATAGACGTCACCTTAGTTTCCTTTGTTCTAACCCCTGTTATCTCTTTCTTAAGAGCCAAGGGAAGACAGGTAGTCAGAGCAGACACTATCCACATAAGCAGATTAACCTCAGACCTCATACCTATAAAAAGGTGCTATAACTTCCTCTTAAGATTACATAAATGGCAATAAAAAGAAAAAGTAAAATAAATGAAACATTGGATGCATCAAGGCACCTCTGTTCATCTGATCATCATCATTTGTCATTTGTCTCCATGTGTCATAACAGAGATAACAGAGATGGTCACTGTAGTATAATCCAAGAAAAAGTAAAGCACAAATCCTCACTTTTTCACAAAGAAAAACGTACAAGTAGCTGCTCATTAATTGTCAGGCCATTCGATTGTATTCATTGACATTACTTACCCTCATCAGCTATATGTAATATACAGAGAGTGTGTATATCTGCTATGTCATTCAGCCATCTATATTACAATGTCTACACTACTGTTCTCTTCACTTTCCTCCCAATATACAATATTTTTTGTAAGATTGACTTTCTGTCTGGGCCAAGAAGCTGTTTTTAAATGGAAACATTATGCAAAAGTCAAATGTATTTGCCTCAGTAGAAGAGGGCAATCTCCCACACTTGGATAACACATTTGAGAAAAACACTTTTGTCAGATTCTTTTTCAAATTGTTTTTAAAGTTTGGATAGTTTTGGAGCACAAAATAGTCTAATAATGAGTTGAAGAATACATAATTTAACAGTAAAGCACTTATGCAGCTTTAGCAACATGAAATAACATTGTGTAACACCCGTACTCTCACAACAGAGGCCCCTTCTGCTCATTCATTAAAAATTCAACGTTTTTTGAGCCACATTGTTTCTTATTATAATGCCGGGGGTGACGTGCAGTTTTCTCTTCACCTTTGTTGAAGGCAGTAGGTTACCTGCAAAATTAATGACTCTCCCATCGGCTCCAACTGCATGCTGGGCTGACCATACATTCCATTATATTTGCATTTATTGTGAGGATGTTAGCATGTATCTATACAGCCTCACAGAGCTTAACTGGAGAAGTTGAATGTGGCTCAATGGATGGCCCTGATAGTTAGTCCAGACTAAGACCTTATCCACACGTTTGGGTAAGGTCAATCTTTTTTTCCCACATCTTTCTCGGCATTGTTTCAAGAATACCTGTGTCCACATGGATCCACTGAAAACTACTCAAAATGCTGTAGTTCACATTTCAGGCCTCTAGGTGGCGCTTGAAATTCACCAAAAACTGAGAAGAAGAGACGGAGCATGCGCATTAAGCTTGCACGCTGTTTACGAACAGTAAAAGGAGAATTTGAAAACAAGAAGAAGAAGACGAAAATGGCTAGTGCAAGGAAACCAGAAGCATTTGTGTGGACTGTTAATGAGGTCGAACTGCTGCTGCGACTCACACTCGACTACAAAGCGAGTAAGTTGCAAGAAACACGAACACAAGCAGTAGTCCACCATTGTTGTTGTTGTTGTTATGAGACGTTGCGGGGTTCAGAGGTTGGAGGCTAGAGGTGGAGGGGTGGGGCGATGGCGTCATCGTTTCGGAAAGTATGCGGATTCGCCGTCCACACGAGAGCAAGGGGGCTGCGTTTTTTGGATTTTTCCACCCTGAGACCCTTTTTCAAAAAAGTGCGTTTTCAGGCGCAACGCAAAGGAGCATTTTCATGCGGACGGCCTCTAAAGTTTCTGAAGCTTATTGGCCACCCCATCCAACACTCTATTCAAATTTCCCTAATCAGATTGGATGGATAGCCATAATATTCTGAAAAAGTTGAGGCCAAAACATAATGAATTTGTTCACCTGATTTCATTGAGCATTATAAAGTCTAAGTTACAGTAATGGTGCTACGCTGCACGCTAGGATCGTGCTAACAGGGTTAAGTAAGCATATTTCCTCAACATCAGCCTGTTAGCATTATGATTGTAAGCCTGTTTGCATGCTCATATTAGCTTTTAGCGAACATCTGTTAGCATGGCTGCAGGTCTCGTTTTTAATGCGGCTTCTTTCTTTATCGTCCTCACTCAGTCTGTCTGTGTGTGTGTGTGTGTGTCTGGTCACAGTATCATAAGATCTGGTTGAAGTGCAGCATGAACAAAAATGACCAATATCTTATTACAACAGCATAACACATTTTAATGAAAATGGCTCAGGCTAAGAAGTAGCAGATGATTACAGTCTGTGTAAATATAGGCTGCCTGCTCTCAGTTTGTTTACCCTCTCAACCTTCCATTAGAACAGATAGTGTGTTTGGTAAAAGTAATGCATGTTGAATTATTTCAGCCTGAACAGCCTGAATTCTGGATCTTTTTGGAGCTTTTTTGTTTGTTGTGAAACTCATTTCGCTTATTTAATCTGCTGTCGCTGAAAATTACCTAAAATGTCACATAATGATGTACCTGAAGGGCAAATTACCTGACCACAAGGTGGAGTAAAAACAACCACAATAAATGTGTGTTTTTGCATTTAATCCTTTCTAAATTCTAATCTATGCAAAAAACAAACTGGATAAAACGTGTTATTTAGTGTGGTTGAGAGTTGTTGGTAGACAGCATTTTCAGGCTTTGTGCTAAGCTAAGTTAGCTAAATGCCGTAGCTTCATACCAGCTTTTCAAATGTGTGAGTGGTATCATTTTTGTATCTCACTCTCAGGAAAGAAAGCAATTTAAGGACCACTGTATTTACAATAATATTGAGTTTTTCATAATAAAAATTATTACATCATATTTATAATTTCTATAGCTGAATAAAAACTGTTCTCAGAGGAAAATAATAATTGTTAATTCCCCAGGACACTGTTTGAAGCTAGAAAGATGGCAGGGTCCACCACATATAAACAAAGTAAAACAGTATGAAACAGATGAAATTGACCTTTAATGTCAGTTTGTTTATTCAGTTCATTAAGCCATGAAAGCAAATTCGTGTTCAAGTTTGCTTACTTTGTTTGTTTAGGCATAAAAAACAGTCAATGAAGATCTTTCTTGTCTAAAATCTTCCCTGAAACTATAGCGTGCACCTAAAACCCAACTCAAACTATCCGACTATTTCCTTTTAGGAGCTGTAGTTGAGTCAATTTATGTTTCCTAATTAAAGTTCCCCATCTGCGATTCATTCATTTGAAGGAGTGAATTATTAGGTTGTCTATAGAAGCCCCTGTAGAGAGCAGATGGACCTTAAAAAAAGCTCATTACCCAAAAAAGGGTGAGACATCACATAAAAGGTTTTATTTGACCTTATTGTGTACATCATGTTTGCATGTTATGCATACTGTCAAGTAAAGCTGAGAGGCTAATTCTTATGCTGAGTACTAAATGTGGAAACATGCAAGTCAGTGACATCAAAACAGAAAGTTTCAGGGGCAAGAAAGGCAAAGAGCTTCCCTTAGGACATGAAAGCGAAAGCCCTGCGTGCAGCTTAAGGTATGATGGCCCAATGAATGGATAATAAGGCTGCAGAGGCAGTCTGGACAGACGGTCAGCGATCCCCCCGCAGGGAGAATAGAAGTTATTTTACAGCAGATTGCCTCACACTGCCCACACGAGCTAATTATACAGACTATTCATGCGAGTCTTGTATGGCAGAATTGTATAATTACAAAGACCCTGCTCCTGTGATAATGTGCTGTGTGAAAAACTGATGGAGATTTTGGTTTTACAAGCACTGTGAGTCCATTACGTGATTGTCTTCCATGCACAGTACATTATCTATATTTCTACATTAGGATTTTTTACTTACACATGTTTGAATTCCATTCTGCGTTATGCAATCTCTAAAAATGGACTTGTCTTTTGAAACGACCTCTACAATGATCTCCTCAGATGAGAGTCATCTCAGTTGGTCCTCTGCAGAATTGGATTTTTCTTTTAAAGTGTGGAAAGTGAGGCAGTGCTGCTGTATCTGATGTGGAGGTGAAAAAGGCCATGTCATGAGATGAGTCTTGACACGAAGTGGTGGCAGTGGACTGTTTGTGTTAGGCAAAAACAGGAAGCACGCCCCTGACAAGACTCGGCTCAGCTCTCAGAACAAGGTCAGTGGTTCCTTTGAGCGCAGCCATGGAGACTTTATAGCATCGCCCAACACCCCGTCTGACTGGCAGGCAGGACTGCGAGACAGGAAAGGTGATGGGGGGCAAATCAACAATCTCAACACACATATGAGCGCGGGCAGATCTCCAAACTCGAGAGCGCCGAAGTGCATGCACACACTTAGACTTGAGGGAGGCAATTTAAAAAGTCCTTCCTTTCTTTTTGAAGTTTTCAACTGAAGGGGCACAGTGCAGTCAAGTGCCGCCACCTTGGTTATTATTTCTGGACACTCTTCCGCCAGAGCACGAGCCAGGCCAGGTGCCATACCACTCAACACATTTGGCAGCACTTCCAGTGAGGGATCACATGCACGCTGCTGCTGCAGCAGCAGTGACTCCTCCAGGATTTCTCATTGTTTTCTCCCGGTGGAAGTCTTTGCCTTGAGGTGAAAACAAACAGATGGCGGCTCCATGTGTGTTGGAGCAGGCAGATGTTAGTCTACAGTGTAGCCAGGCCAGCAGCGTGGGTCAGTGGCTGCAATAACAGGGGGAAATAGCTGCTGCCTGCTTTTTCTAACACACACAAGTGCTGCTGAAGATGAGGGCGATGACGGCAGCACCTGTTTAATTGCATCGGCTGTGGCGGTGACGAGGTGTGTCTCGAACACCTGAATCATCAATTTTTTTTAGTCACTTCAGGCTGGTGCAGTGAGAAAATGAACAAACCCAATCCCCAGAATAAATGTGAGCAAGGAACATTGCTACGAAATCCTAGACAGAACTTTCAAGTAAAAAAAGTTCCCCTATGTTGCTACTCTACATTTGTTTAGGTTGAGTTTGATGCTGTGCTTATGCTCTGGTTAGGTTTACAAATGAAAAAAGTTAGGGTTAGGAAATCATGATGGTTTGGCTTAAAATAGCATTCCTGTCTTGGGTGCAATACGAAACAGCGGGAAAACTGCCGAACTGTGGTCGCCCACTCTGCAGTCTTGTGACTTGTAATGATGTCACCACCATTCACATATATACTGTCACACAGTATTCCACATTTGGTACAAATGTCAACCTTGGACTTATCTGTGGTTTGCAGATACTTTAACTGCTCACATTATATCCTGGTGACTGGGCAGCATCTTTTTTTCTTCGCTCTTTTGTGCCACTTCAGGCAGGTTCAGTGTGTAAAAAGCGCACTGACCTTGGGTAGTCAACACCTGGCTCTGCTTCAACTGTGCGAGAGCCTGATGAAGGTTGACCACATTTTCTGACATGCCAGAAATGAATCTGAATGTCCAAAGGCAGCCTGCAAATTGCACCTGACGAAGAATGTTGGACTAAGAAATCAGAAATTGGCTCAAATCATACAGCGCTTAGTTAGCATCAGCCAGAGGTCTGCATCCAGTGACGGCTATTTTCATTTGTACCCATCAACCGAGCATCAGTAGCTGCGTTTACATGGAGCCTAACCTTGTGGTTATAATTGGTTTAAAAGCCCAAACAGAATAAAAATTCTGCATTTAACACCACAATCGGAATAAACAGCACAAAACGAACAACAATTTCAATTTTTTTTTTTAACACAAACGCTGACGAGGAAGGCGTGACATTGCATCACTCTCGCGCATGTCACAGTTGTTCTGATTCAATCTGGTGTTGCATGCAAACACCAGATCCTACTCGTCTACCATGGAAACACAGCTACCGATACAGTGTCTGCACAGAGCCTAGAGTATCATAAGGATTCTAAAGGATAACACTCCCTCTAGCCACAGTGTGCTCAGCCCGCATTCATCCTTCTGGGAAAAGATACAGCAGTATCCACTCTTGTACTACAATACTACAAAGAACCACCTCAGGCTGTGAGACTCCTGAACTCCTCCTCCACATTCCCTCATAAAAAAAATAGTTGTTTTCTTGTGTAGCAGAAAGGGTCTTACAACTTATATTTCGTTGCACAACGTTGTGTTGTAAAATGACAATTAAACGAACCTTTGATCTGCCTGCACAGCTGGCAGATAGGAGAGGGGAAAATTGTGTGAAAGAGAAAGTTGAATTCCAGCACATTATCAGCACCGAGTGTATCAGACACATTGTGGTCATGGAAATTCATCCTGTGTCTCGAACAAACTCAGTGCTGAAAGTGAAAAAAAGAATCAATTTGAAATGTTCAAAAGCGGAGAATAATAGCAGCAACGGTGCAATTTTGAGTTTTGGGACATTTTCTCCAATAAGCCACGAAAAAGAAAATCCTGCTTTTGTTGGTTGGGTGGAAGTACGGCTTGAGGTTGAAGTAACAGAGCACTTGCCAGAAGTTGGTGTGATCAGTAGTTATCGCCAGTGGCAGTCGGTGAGATCTGAACAAAGATCTTGTAGTTTCCAAGCAAGGCACAGGCAGTGAGCCGGATTTGCACAAGGGGCAGCAGGTCAGAAAATCAGCGGGGGGTGGGGATGGGATGGGGGGTGGGTGTTTTATCAAGTACATCGCTCTACATTTGGTAGCATCTCAGTAGCTGCAGGGCATGTTTCACAATCTAAAATGCATTTACAACAATAAAGGTTAAAGATGTTTCTTTTACAAAAGTACACATTTACTCCTGCAATGTTTGTCTGGATTAACTGCAGTTTAAGCTGTTGTGTGTTCTGGTGTCAGATTCAGTGATTTTACTCAAACTGGACTTCCTTCCTTGGGTTGTATTTCATTGTTTCGCTGGTACCTCAAAACACAAGCCCAACAACACAGTCCCCGCTGAGCTGTTTTCTGTCTGAATTCCCACTAAATGCCGAATGTTGGCAGAAAGAAAACAAACAAAAACGGTTTGTTCGTACCTTCCCTCACAAATACCATCACCCTGCACACCCAAACCCAGCTTAGTCTGCCTGCTTTCCCGACTGCTGTGTCCATGTGGACCCCTCGTGCTGGGGCTGGCACTGGGGTCGCATTTGTAATTGAGGGCCCCTTGTGTGTGTGTTTAGATTGGTGGTGGTGAAGGTTATGAGTTGGACCGCGAGTTGTGCCACATGTGAGCAAACATGGGCTTGATGTGACATTATCAGCTGGTATTAATTCGATCAAACATGGGTGAAATACAAAATATTATTTGTTTGTTCCTATTCCCAGTTCTTGCCTGGAAGATTAATGGGCCAACAAATGAAAGATCTAATGAATCCTTTCTTGGCAAGATGTTTAGTATAAGTGTTTCACAGACTGTCATTTACAGTTAAGCATGTCTTCTTGTAATAGGCACATTTAAGAGCATCTTCCAGCAGTAAAAATTGGAAAAGGGAAGTGGAGAGAGGATGCAATGAGCTGCTGATAATGCCTCCAAGTCTGAGTGAGCTTTAAAATTGCATGATTATTGTACAAATTGCAAATGGCATTTTTCCTAATCCGATTCTAAAAGTTTCCCTTCTTCTCCCATTCAAAATATCAGCTCATCAGTTCATTCTCTTTTATGCAGCCTTCTCTTTATTGCACTAATTGTAGTGGCGGGAAAAATACGCAATGAAACATTACAGCCTTTTATTTCCCTCCTATTGTGTTTGAAAACATCCGATTCCATCAGTGATCCCCGAGTCACAGATTCAGATAGTCACACACTGACAGCAGGGCGCTGATATGCTAAACATGTTTCCAAGCACACGTCTCAGTGTTTTAGTATCATACTTTTTTATTCTTTTTCATATGAAACAAATCAATTCTTCCAATGTCTTTGAAGTGTGAAATGTCTTTTATCATGAATTCTCACAGTACATTCAGTTAATGTTGATCTGAAAGAAAACATCATTGAACTTGGCACTTAGAAAACAACCACAAAGAATTGTCACCTTTATTCATTTAGAACAAAATTTACAAAGCCATTCAAACAGTTTTTTTTTTTTTTAATACTTTTATGTTTTTTAAACTCAACTGTTGAGAATATTCAAAATACACTTTAATGTTGCTTCTCTTTCTCTTTTTGTACTTACAAGTATGTACATTAAAGTCTCAGTGTCTTGTCACGTGTCGTCCGACTGACTCTTCAGCACTGGTAATAAAAATCCTTTTTTAGTGTTTTATTTATATCTCTCCACACTGTTAGCACTCACTTCAGCTCTCCACTATTCTGTTTGAGCTCGAGTGTCTGTGAATGTTTCTCGGCGTGCTCAGATGGATGTCCCGTGGCTAGGCTCATTGGCTTCTGGGATGGGTCCTCCTGGCACTGGTTGGTAGGACATTGGCATGGGTGTCTTGACTGGACTCTGCCGGAAGAGTCCGCCATTGGGCGCCCTGTGTTTGCAGCGGATAGAGGGCATGGTGGCACTGCTGAGGGGCAGGGGCAAGGTCCTGCCAGTGGACACGCCCAGTGTCCTTCCTGCCCCATGACCCTCCTGGAGGAAGGTGGTCACAGAGAGCCGCGGCGGCCCCCGATGGGCTGGGTAGTCCCGAGCAGACAAGGCCTCCAGGGACTGGCTGGGCTGCATGCTGCCAATGTCCAGGGCAGAGATCTCGATAGACTGGCCTGGCAGCTGCTTGTGGGCCAAGTCCTCGTCCAGGAGGCTGTTCAAACGCTGGTGGACCTGCTCCAGGTTCACCTCTTTGTCCTAAAAATAGATGGAAAGAAGCCATAGTAGAGTGTGTGGAATAAAAGAAGCCAGGAGAAAAGGGTAGTGAATAGAGGTTTTAATGGAAGGGAGAGCATGAAAGTAATTTAGGAGGAGTGTGATAAAGAATAAAAGTGAGAATGAGTGTGCAGTGAAAGGGGTGGAGAGGTTAAAAGAAAGAATGGGAAGAGTGAACGAAGACAGAAAGAGACAGGTTACAATGGTTGTTTCATCGTCACCGTCACGACCAGTTTACATGCAATGCAGTCTAATCTATATTAATCAGTCAGAGCGAGTCTAATGCACATCTACTAATGTTCATGTGAGTTTGAAGGATGCTGAAAAAAACACACTTGCTTATTTCAGCTTTATCCAAATATATCAATTCATATTATGCTGGATTTTTTTTTTTTTAAGCAGCTGACTTCAACAGAGACATTACCTTAAAGCACTAAATCTTTAATATGGGGTCATAAAAGGTAATGTCTCTACATCTGGAATGAACTAAAATGAAGATGCCTCTTCATGCAGAAGTGTTTAAATTTTCCCCACAATTAGGTGACCACACATCTACAGTGGGCGACTCTTGCATGAAGAGCATCAGCTGTTAACAAGACAGGCTCCGATGGAGGCACACATCTGATGAATCAGACATTGCGGGCCAATAAAATCTGAATGAAGACAAAGTAGTTAATGTTGCTTAATTGAAGCAACACAAATGGGAGAGGAGAGGGGGAAGCCAAATAAAGAGATTGTTTATCGGACACGTTTTGGCTGCACCCTGCCCTCCACACAACAGCAGTTCATTCTATCGTCATGCACCCATGTTAAGTCGAGCCACACTTAAGACAGACAGACGCCAGATAACAGGAGAGACCATGGGGTGAGATGACAGATGAAGCAACTACAATCTACCCCTGCCCGGCCCCATGCCCCGCCCCTTCGCCCTGACACAGCCAATGACCATCCAGCACAGCACGTGAGGCCTCCTCCTGACCTGTGTCAAGAGCCTCGGCCTCCTCCCAGTCTCTCTCTCTGTCTGTCCATATGTCCCGCCTCCCTTCTGGTGAAGCGCTTAAGTCATTATATGTCAATGGACCAGAAACCCTTTCCAGACCGTAATCCTTAGTCACCTGCCGAAGATCATAGACAACCATACATTACCAAAACGGTCCCCTTTGAATCCGGACATTGACATATAATTGCAATTAATCACTAGTTAGGAAATAAAAAGGAATAGTTCAGCATTTTGGGAAAAACTTGATTACTTTTTGGGAATTGGATGAAAAGATCTGTATCGCTTTTATGCCCTTCAAGTATAAAGGTGGTGTGCATGTAGAGCCATCCCAGGCAATTAACACGGCGCCTTGCTCTGAAATGTTAAAAAAATATGTAAACTCTTAAAAACCATCAGAAAAAAGTAACACACAGCATAGGAGAGGAGGAGAAGGTAAATATTGTGCATAAACTTAAATTCTAAACTGAAGGGTAGTTAATGCAGCTGCGTGCAGGAGTCTTGCTGCCACTGCAACCAGCAGAGATGCTCTGCAAGTGGAAGCTAGCAGTCCCTACTGCATCCAATCTGTCTGCCAAGCTAAGCTAACTGTATGCCTTCTTTATTAACACCTAGATGTGGAAGTGGTATCAATCTTCCCATCAAATCCCCCGCAAGGAATTGAATAAGGTTGTCTCCCAAAATGTTAAATTATACCTTTGAATGGTTGATGTGCACAGGCTTCTGGTTATGTTTGAATTGGCTGTCATAATGTCCACATACTGTATATTTGTGCTGTCATGGCTCCAGCGATGCTTAAAACAATTGAAAGTGATACTCCACCCGGATCTTTTGATTAATGAACGCTCATTCTCTGCAGGCTTGAAAGCAGCTCTGAGAAGTTAAAAAACACCGGCTGTGGTCGGCTTTACTTAATGACTGTTGAGTGACGCTATCGTCCTTAAATTGCTTGATGAAACTCAGCAAATCCTCACACTATAAACCTGAGAATGCTTAGCATTTTTGCCTCATAAAAAACTTTAATTATCACTCTTTTGGGTTGTAAATATCTTTGATTAATCAGTTGTAAAATGGCAAGAAAGACGATCAAAAAGTTTTATATTTGACTGATCACAAAACCCAGAAACATTTTAATTTATGATTATTTAAAGATGAGGAAAGCAGCAACCTTTCACTTTCGAGACGATTTAAAAGGCCATTTCTCTGTGATTAAATGGCTTTAATGCTGAACTAAACATCAGTATTCTCGCCAAATATTTCTTTCTGTCAATCAACTGCGAACTGCCTTTGCTCTGATCCATTAAAAAAAATATATTTTTTAAAATTTTATTTTCATAAACTAATAATTGTCTTATCACTGTGACATTACTGAGAAGACAGATGGACAGTAACAAGCCAGAAAACTACAAAGTCGCTCGCAGTTGCTCTTCAAGCCCACAGAGGGTAAGTGTTTGATGCTCAAAAGATTCCTGGGGAGAATAATCGCTTCAAGACAATTCTGCAAACAGTCATAATGAAGCACATAACCATGATTATACTCAAACAACACATCTAAAACAGCATATCTGCTACAGTATCCATAATAAAACAGCGAGGTTTGTGGGGAATCTCACATGACAGCAGTATATGGTTATTATGAGAGCAGCTGCACACAAAGACTCAAATAGAAATCAACAGCAGTAGCTCAAACTCTCATTTTCACCAAAACCCAGCATGGTTGGAGTTTGATTTACTGTGCGTCTTTTCAGGACAGGACTGGGTTGTTAAATGGGTGTCCTCAGCCAGTGGGTTCGTTTTTGGATTGCTATTGTTGGATTGTCGAGTCAAACAGGCAGGTCAAGGCTCAGATTCTTTACTATCTGCTTTTGCTCACACTTTAGTTTAGGGATCCATGTCAAGCCTTAGTTGTCTGGACGCCTCATGCAGAGGGGCTGCCCAGTCGACAGCAGCGAGATGAAGTCAAGAGCTCTAAAGCATTAAGACTTGAATGGATTAGCTAAAGAGAGCTATTGTACGACTGAAGCACATGTCGACTCAGAAGTACAATGTCAGTGTGTGGTTTTTGAATTTGTAATTAAACGTTACATTTACTGTTATCCTTCCAGCTGCGATTCTCTCACATGAGCACAAGTGACTGATTGTTGGTTTGGGCCGAAATTAATGTTTTCGTGTGTCGTATGAGAGAGAAGCCTCAGAAGTCCCTGACAAAGCACCCCAACCTCTCTCCCAACATGAGAAAGAATGAGTAGATTGATCACATGATGTCTGGACTATCATCAGGGGCACACCTATTATAACTGGGTGTACTGCAGCTCTACTAAATCGGGGCTGGCGTCAGCGCCTGCTGGATCCATAAAGTAGAGTGTGGCAGTGGCATCTCTGGGCAGGACCGGGGGGCCCGGGGGTCTGGGTCTCGACCGGGGCCTTGGTGGGGCAGGGGGACCCGTTGTGGCCACCATGGCCCGGTTCTGGGTTAGCAGGCTTGGGCCTGGGCCCGACGAGTCGGTGGTCACCTCTTTGGGCTGCTCTCTCCGGCAGTTGTTGCTGTTCCACCAGGTCTCCAGTGCAGCCACCAGGAGGGCCAGCAGCAGCCCGGCAGCCAGGATGCAGAAGACGCCGGCAAAGCTGTGGAGACGCAGCGCCCGGCCCTCCGGCTGGGCATCTGCGTGGCTCTGCAGGTCACAGCGGCCTTTCTTAGGCCACCATTTCTGCTTCAGGATGTCCAGGTCGCCTTTTTCCTGGAGCTCCAAAATCCTGTGGAAAAGAAATACCGAGTTGTTCTTTCACACACAGAAAGTGCACCGAATCATGTAATAACACCACAGGACACTGGACAAATTCTTCAATAGCACTAATTAGGACGGCTAATCAAATTACAAAGACAATAGAGTAGAAAATTGAAAATGGAACAATTTCAGTGGACAAGCCTAAAGGAAAATTGGAAAGTCAATGTAAGACTGCTCTGAATGACTGTAATAACATTATAATACTGTAGCTCGATAAAGCAAAACCATTGAAAAAGGAAAAAAAAAAACAGTTAAAAGATTGCATTAGCATTGATTGTTAGCTTGTTAAAAGACCCATAGTGGGTAAATACTATTAAACTGCAGTTTGCACAGAGGCAAAGTGTAAGAAGTGATACTGTCAGCAATTCCTAAATGCTAACAAGAGCTAAATGAACACAAACATGGCAAAGAAAAAACGATTTGCAGCTTCAAGATTAATTGGCTTCGTTTCAAACTGTATAAGCGTGGAAATAATCAAATACTACAGTTAGCCCATTAGTTAGCGTACAGGGAGGAATGGATGGGCTGTTACGGAGGAGAATGATGGCGGCTGAGCACAAACAGAGGCGTCACAACAGTGAATCTGTCCCATCGGAGAGGTTAGCTTTCTGCACTGTCATTATTCAACCGCTCCTCAATGGTAACTGGCACATATGTGTGTTTGTGCCTGCGCAGCTCTTGTATACAGAGCTGCCACGGCTCATGATATTTGTACTGATGAAACATCACAGAGTCAAACATTCCCCATTTCTTATCCTGCAAGTCAGTATTCAAGATGTTTCACGAGGCTCCGTTTGCAGTTTTAGGGGGTGATCAGTTCTTCCATTTCAGGTGTTGCTTGTCTGGAATTTATATTCTACATGGAGAGGAAAGTCTGCTGCCCTGATTTGAAATTCACCCCCATCAGTCTTGAGAGACTGCACTGAAAATGTTCAGAGCAGCATATTTCTGTTTTGTGTCTGGAGGAAATAAAAACGGATAAACCGAAGGCAACGGGGCAAAAGAGCATTGACTGGAAATATGTACTTCTCTCTGAAGTCTGTGTCTGCAAAGAAAACTGGTGGAAAATGTCCAGGGAGTAAATGTTAAAACTCTGATGACACTTTAAATAGTTTCTTCCCACCATTCCACATTAATATAAACAGTTTGTTACAACATGTTTTTTTATTTTCTGTCTGAACTGTCTGATACTGTCTGTAATGATGAGGCTGTATTCAAATTAATTGCTGAGATCTGGAAACAAGGTACAAATACTGTAGACAATTTCCATCATTCAGACAGTCAGCAAAAGACACACTTTTGACCCAAACATCCATAACAGTTAACATACTGATCTTTTTTTAGGTTTGACTTGAACCTTCTGTATGTGACGTAGTTGTGTATACACTCAGTTCTCGAGCGACACAACTCATTATCAGTGCCATTACGCCGATGGTCACTTCTGGTTTATCTGGCTAAACTGTTGGCTTATTTGCAACCTGTCGGATCCGCTGTGACAGCACCCATTGGTGGGTGGACTACCTTTCTGAAGCCTTGAGACTGCTGTTATTTGCGTTCCCTTCTTGGTCATTTGGAATCAGAAGTGACCATATTTGTGCAAGAGGGTGCAGCTGGGATACGGATTGAATCTGACAGAAAGTCCAAGGACTTGCTGTGGCAGCACCTTGTCACAAGGTAGTCACGCCCTGAAGCGGACCCTGTTTTAATGTCTGTTACACTCTACACAAGGCCATCATTTACAAGATGAAAATCACATTCGTATTGAAGAAGACTTGAACCTAACTTGGAAACAACCAAGTGAGATATAGAGACATTTTCTTATAACCTTACTAGAAGACTTGTTTTCAAAACCAGTGGAGTTGCAACCCTGCAAGCCCTCCAACAGAAACAGGTTTGAGCTGTTGCCACACTGGCTTCATTTTTCAGACCTGGAACATTTACATTTTGTTGTCCCATTATGCATAAGAAAAAAAACTATGATGGATTACTGAGAATGAGTTCAGGAGTCCTACAGTCTAAGGAAAGAAGCTGCTCTGTAGTCTTTGTGGCACTGCAGCAGACACTTCTGTATCTTGTGCCAGATGGCCGGAGGGTGAACAAGCCGCGGCTGGGTGGTTGAGAATCTCAGCAACCATTCAGTGTGTGCAATTTATCATAACTGATGGAGGCGATGTCCAGTTCTACAAACAATATAAGTAGTAATACACTGCAGTTTTAGTAGTAGAGTGAATTAAGATAATATCAGTACAAATGAACACAGACCAATACATGGTATATGGACCAATATACGTACTTCTGAGAGAAGAGGTCTCTGTAAGGACTGCCGTGCTGCAGGGCCATGCCGTAGCCTCTGGTGCTCAGGCTGTTTCCTGCCACAGTCAGCGTGCAGTCGTCGTCTGTCAGAGCAGCGTACTCTACCACCGCCATGTCCCACAGAAAGGCGTACGACTCTCGCTTTGCCTGGATAGTTCAACGAAAGTTCCCAGAGAAAAAGTCATGATTACTACTACCTTGTTTAATCTGTTTTTCATTTTCTTTTCTGTCATCAGAGAGAAAGACACATATGGTGCACAACAACAAACACAACTATACTCTTAAAGATGCACCTGGACAGTAAAAAATCACAATACTTCATGGTTGAAACTTTTACCTTTGTACCCTGTTTTAAGTCCATATAGGTTGACTTACAAAAATGACATTATTCACAGGCCGTTTTCTTGCATTTTTCTAAGTATTTCCTCTTTCCTTGAATCATATTCCTGTGTCTGTGTGAGTGCAGTGCACAGGAAGACGCTTCACTGGCAGTAAAGCAATGAGCAGAACAAACACTAGAGCGAAATATTTGCACAGAAAATAGCATGGAGGTGTTTTTTTTCCCCCCCACCCAGAGTACACATTGAATAACATGACACTATTGGAGTTCTTCACAAAGAAGATGAAAATAGTTGCATCTCCCTATTCTTTTATTTTTTTGTCCGAGCTTTGCTTTCCTCTGCATGGAGCACATATTCCGAGACACGATCATGTGCTGTAGCCTCAAGCGCACACTGTGGAGAGTATGTAGAACAACCGCAGCTGAAAATCAGTCTGAAATCCTTCTGGAATTTGGTTTGTGTGTTTTCTTTTTTTGTTGCACGCACTTCTCTGGCTTTCTTCCCTGTGGTGTCCTTACATGCTACGTGCTTCCAGAGTAACACTGTGCTCTCAACAAAAAAACAACCCAGCAGCCGTCTTCACCTCACATCTCATTAGGACTACACGGGGCTCTCAAGTTCACTAACCTTTAATAAATAAACATGCAGCGGAGATATCACATTACCATCAAAGTACAAAACTCAAGCTACGATGAGGCACACACTGTTCTTGGAGAAGTAACTGAATAAAACAGCTGCTCTCATCGAGTATGTTTGGATTTGAAAAAAAAAGAGAAAACAGTTGTGTTCTGTTGATGTACGTTTCTGTATCTGGACAGACTACACGGGAAGCAATTAGCCACACAAATAATAAAGCAATTTAATGATAAGTGCATATGTTACACTCTACGGTAAATTGTTTAATTATGGATTATTCCTCCATGTGTTGTTTGTGAGTGTATGTGTTTAAGGGAGGTAGAGAGAGGAGGGAGTGCATGAAATATTTATCCAGCAGCGCGCCAAGTCTGAGGGAATAATTAAAACCCCCTTACAATTCACTAGATTCAAATTATCACCTAACTCACACGCCTCTGTGAATCAGGGACTAATTATTTAACTAACTTAAATTTTGTCCTTACCTGGCTGTGTGAAAGGAAAAAGCTGCAGTTAATTATCATCAAGGCTGAGCTTATGTTTCTCATTACCCATTTCCCTCTCAGCCGAAGATTATACTACATTATAATTTTACTTTCAAGCATGGGAGTGGATACCAAACTTGGTATTTTTCAAGGGGAACTGAGTGACTTATGTTCTTCTGAGAACTGACTCAAGTAAAAAAATCACACCATCATACTTCTGGAGGAGCATTGGGCAGCTAAACATATGGCGCCTGGGGACCAGATCCAAGTCAGTGCCTTGGTCAAGAGCACTGACCGGAGAATGAACCTCTTCTAATCGTTTTGATGGCAGGAGTGAACCTGAGCACCTGGAGGAAAGACGAAAGCTCCAACAAGCCTGGATTCGAACCCAGAACTTTCTTGCTGTGAAGAAACAGTGCTAACGTCTCTGCGATACAGGTAATGGTGTGCTGAAAGTGGTCAAAAGCTTGGTAACACTTTTCAAAATTCAAGCCATATTTGCAAGACAAAAAACACAAAAAAGATCCTCAGGATTGGACCATGTGTCTTGATTTGGGCTTTTGGTTTAGGTGTTTCCTGTTTTATTTTGGTATATTCATCCGCATGTATCATGTTTTACTTTCCATTTCCTGTCTTTGTGTTTTATCCTGACTGTTTTGATTGCCCTACTCAGCTGTTGTTCCTGTGTCTATTCCCCCTTGTCCTCTTGTGAAACACAACACTGTGTTCCCAATTTGTTCCCCACGGTTTAATGGTTGTCTTCCATTTTTGCATGACTCTTTCGCTTTTGGGATTCTCCTTTTTTGCCATTTTGACATATGCATTTTGGACGTGTGTGTGTTAACATTGGCTATTGTCGAATTAGCTAATAAATGTTCCTGTGAAAGAAAATAAAGATTTGTTTGTTATCCCCAGCACATCGCAGAGACAAACCAATAGGCAAACTGAGTTAAAAGGGTGCTGATGACATTTAGTTTGTAAAAAAAAAAAAGAGAGAGAGAGAGAGAGAGAGAAAAATACTGACCTTCTTGATTCCCTCTGATGGACTGGAGACGGAGTGCTCTAAGCCGTTGTTCTTGTTGATGGTCTTCCAGAGCTCAGCGAACGTGTTGTCCTGCTCCAGAGGGTTCGTGCCTTTGGCTTGGAAATACTCGTACACGGCCGACTCCCTCACGGTCCCGTAAACCAGGTCTGCCTGTCTGGACAAGTCCTGGAATGACCTACAGTCAGGGTGACATTATTTGATAGAAGAGTGAGATTGGACCAACAGGAAATGACAAACAATTCAGACTGAAGAGGATGTTTTCGTTTAAAATGTTGTTGATGTGTTGCAGTCTTTTTAATTGGATATCATCCTTATGATTTCACCAATCGTACCAACCCCTTCTCTAATCTGTGTTAAAATATAATGCTTTATAGCATTATTGTATCACATTAACAGGCTGTTGTTTGTTTGCTGCCAACAAAGCTGTTACTGCTTACAATATGTCAGCTTTTACGTTCTCAACTTTGTTTTATTTTTCTACACATATGATGCAAGAAATCACTGAGTGAGGAGGATTCGGGTTACACACTGGACTGCAGAACTGTGACACTTCTGTTTATGTAAGATTTGACCATCTCTGACCGCAGTGCCCATCCACTGTCAGTATCAGATAAGGCAAAACTACCAACAAACTTTTCCTTCCTTTATTCATTACTTTGTCATGCCTCTGCTCTCTTATCTACTCATATACAGCATTTTCAGTCTGTGAGCCCAAAACCTCCGCCTCCCTCTCTTATGCACATTGGAGCAAATCACTAATCAGCGTGCTCTTTATCAACAAAATTAGCTGCACCTGTAGCGTGCCGTGCCGCCTGCTGCTTCTGCTGCTGCTGCTGCTGCCAACACTTTCCCCCCGACCACCGCTTTCCCCCAACACCACCACGGTAACCAGGCTCAGAGTAATGATGACAGGGTGAGGAGGTTAAGGTGCTGGCTGTTGATGGTACATCCCCATGATTAGGCACTGGCCCCTAATAGAGTCTGCGGCAAACTCTAATTTACTTTTCATGAACAATACTTTGTATCTGAGAATTAGTCTCTCCTGATTGAAGCGCTTATTATGCAGATGCTATGTGGGCTATAAGAAATGAGGCTCTTTGGAGCAGCTGTATTTCATACGTGGAGTTTATAGCCAATTTCGTACCCCTTCATATTTGCTGAATGCCAATGTCCTCGTAATTAGAGTTTGCTTCCAATGTAATTTGAGCGGCAATCTACGCCGAAGATTACCTGCTTTCTTGACAGATTTTTGGGCAGAAATGGTTGACATGCTGCTCCGCGTGTCTGCTGTATTCCTTCAGAAAATCACCATTTCAGAGTGGCACCAGAATATTTATACATCCGAGACTGTCTTCCAGCCAGTTCCCCAAAAAGTCTGAGTATATCATGGCTTATCTCAAGATGATGATGTTGGACTAATTCAACCATTTAATTAGAAGACTATGCGGTGTAGCAGTGGTTGTTGGGAGAGAAAAAGCCGAGCGAGAGAGATGGAAACAACTGATTAGGTATCGCTTGGTCTCCAGTTTATTTTGTCAGATTAAAAAAAAAAAAAAGCTTTACTGCAAAGAGTATAATATTCTGCTTTTATTCCATCCAACAGTTTACATGTGAGCGCACAGACCTGTGGAACTATAGATCTGAGATGAGGATATACTATAAATATGTAGATCCACCCAGCTGGAGTAAAGGGAAAGAATAATAGAGGTGAAAGCAACTGCATTGCATCAAGAAATCCACAAAAAACAAAACAACAGACAGATGGTGGCACACTTTAAAAGAAATAAAAGACTCAGTGAAATTAAACCACTAAGAGGTGATAATATCAGACAATGACAGTGAGTAGTAAACACTGATGTGCTGAATACATCTGTCATCCATTTGAAGCACTTTAATGTTTGCCTTTTCCCTCTCAAAGCAGCGCAGCATATACTTCGATCTGAGTTGTCCAACAAATCCTTTTATTTCAGCTGTGACGCCATAACACATGCCTGTAAAGATGATCCCTCTGTTTTTATGTGTGCATGTCTGTCTCTCAAAGGCACTAAATGGCCGGCTTCAAAAAATGTAAAAATTGGCCACAGCAGCAAGAGTGAATAAAAAAAACACAGACAGAGTGTAGTCGGAGTGTTTACCCTAATTAATATTAATGCGTGCGGTGGACAACAAAACACAACATTTTAGCGAGACAGACTGTTCTACCTCCGTGTCCCAGGGCGAAAGAGTTTTTGTAAAGGCAAACAAAAGGGGGGAAAAAGACACGAGGTGTTTAAAAGGAATGTTCTAATATGCAAATGATGTCTTAAGTAACCATACTATTTTCAGACAAAGTTGTTAATTGTTCCCTTAACACCGAATTAATGCATCCTGCTACACACTCACATTTAGAAGCACACAGTGAGGCCCACGCTCAGTGGGAAGCAAGCTTTTATAAACTTTAAAAGTAGGGTGTACTCTTGTAGTCTCTTTTGGCACTGGTAAAAAAAAACAAACAAACTGCCATTTTTTGGCAGTGTATTAGCTTCAGTAATGGACTTAAACAGAATGAGGAAAGTTTATTTCTCTAAGAATTTCTTTTTTTTTTCCCCTTTTCTTTATTTGATGTTTTTGAAATGAAAGGAGCCGAACTACATCTCACACAGTCTGGGGTCTTTTAAAGTTCAAGTCTTTTCCATCAGAATCTTTCCAAGGTTTGGACATTGGATCTGTGTTGGAGGACACACTGCTGATGCTTTTATTATAAAACATTTCAAAAGCAGAAAGAAATGTCATTTTTTGCCGATTTGGAGCAATTCTGCTATTTTCTGTAAGGCACTTCAATTTAAAAAGTAGATTTTTGGTCACTTGATGCAATTAAAATGAAGGTTATCATCTACATAAAAAGATAAATACAGTTTTCAGATGATCTGACACTTCAAGGAACATCGCATCTGGAGAGGAAGATAACAAAAATAAATAAACCTGCAACAGCAATCAAAATTCTCCCCCAATTTAACCTCGGCTCAGACGGAACAGCCTGTCTGCCTCGACATCTATAAGTGAGGCAGCCAAGACATGGGAAACCAAACCGGGAAACCATTTTTCTAATATGCCATGCTCAAGTACGGTAGACACGTGCATGACGACTTAAGACTGCAGACAGGCGAAGCAGCAGCTGAACTGAAGAACACATAATTGCAGGGAGATGACGTCTCCTGTTTAATGATTCCATGCAAGTCTGAGTAAAGCTGAAACTGAGACAAAGTAGCCCGCAGAGGTCGGTTTCCACAGCTTTATGCCGACAATGATGTGAAACACAGACACACCAGCAGAGTCCTTTCTTACTTCCACAGCTCAAATTAGCAATCCATGCTGCATGCTGTCAAAATAAAGCCTGCGGTAGAAATGATTAAAATGCATGTTAACACACTGAGTACGATGCCCGGGTCAATTAGAAGAGGCAGCAGTGGCCCCTCACCACCAAGACCAGCCCCCCTGTGTGCATCTACCATGTGTCCTCCAGTGGTTCTACAATAGTGCAGAAAGCAGTTGCCACACTCAAAAGAGGTGAACTGAAAATTTCCATGCTGGCGTGTCTGTGAAAATTATGCAAGGCAGCGCGTTTCCATCACAGCCCATTCACAGAAGAGCCTGCCAATAAGCACAGACGTCCATGAAATCCAACCAAGGTTAAGATTCAGGAAAAACTACGGTGTGATGTGGAAATGCTTACCCTTTCTGTTATTTTCTTTTAAATTGATTTCATAATAAAAAGAATCAATCAGCCAGACGGCTTCCCACTCTGATTATTGGTAATGGCAGGACTTGTGCTGTAAAAACATCAAGTGGGCAGGAGGAGAACCACGAGCAGGTTTTGAAAATAAGACGCCAGTTGTCAAAAGTCAAGAACTCCTCCTCTCGAGGTGTTATTTCTCCTATCTTTGTAATAAGACGAAGCAATCACTTCTCTGCACTTTGCCAATCAGTTATGACCCCCGGCATACAAATCTCATTTAACTTCTTTTGACAAAAGAATAAAGAAATTTAAATAATTTTATCTGTCCATATGTTTCATCCATTTCTTTTTTGTTTCTGTCGGAGCAATTTAAGATTAACTACTACCGAGTTATAGTCAAAGATTGTGCGTAAATGTGTTCAAAGCATTAAGTAGAGTGTTTCCTCACACGGTTAATTTACACACACACTTAACTGGTGCAGCAGCGGAGTTAACTTGAATGCACTGCTACTGTAACTGTGGAGTACATAGAAAGCTGAATCCTTTATGAGCTTCAAAAAGAACAGAAGTAACAGAAAACATACATTTTGTGTCATATGACGCTGTAGTTGTGTTTCTAACATTTTCCTCGGATAAGCAAAAAAGTTTGTTTTTTAGTTAATTTTGTTTTTGGTACGTGCTGTTCAGGTTTTCTCGCATGAAATCCTTTTTTTAGATTTTGGGCACAATTCATTATGAGCTCAATCAAGTAGTTGCAGAGAGCAGTGGATAAGTACATGTGCTGCATGAGATTCTTCCAGCTCAGAAATTTGGTCGGAGTGTTTCCCCAAACTCCTGAAAGCAATTATTTACAGTTAGGTTGATTCTGTTGCCCAAACTGCAACAAATGTGATACGAGAAAGATTAATGTCACTGTAATTGGTAATGCAGAAACACGTGCGCGCACACACACACACACACACACACACACACACACACACACACGCACATGCACACACCTGAAGGTCTCTTCCCAGGTGTGTGTGCTGCTTAGCATTCCATCCCTCTCCTCACATGTCCACATGTGGCTATTTGTTCAACAGAAGACGGACTCAGTGCAATCAAATGCCTCTCTGCCTGCTCTTTGGGGAGAGACAGCAAACCAAATTGGATTCGCTGACAAATAGCATTTGGACTGAGGACAGGCTTGTTGTTAGTCGGCCAGTCAAAAATTACAGGCGAGCAGACGGACCGAACACACCAAACACTCTGTCCCAATTGCAGCTGATGAGAGACGCTGACAGATGAAGGAGAAACATTGAGAGGCATACTGTATACAATCCCAGGATTACACCACACACTGTGAGCAGCATATGAAACGTCTGAATCGTTTTCTACAATGACTTTTCTGTAGTGACGATACATCAAGAGAACATACACGTGATCATTCAAGGCTGATGCATGGAATGATAACATGAAAGCATGAAGGAGTTATAAAGGGGAACTCCATCAATTTTACATATCAAAGACTGTTTTCAGGCCTTCGGAAGTTCTGCTCAGGTGAAAAAACAGCGGTATAAAATCTTTTGTGGCTCCAGAGGACGATGTGAGAAATTGGATCAACTGGTGAAATGGTGTCGCTTGGGTCAGAGTCAGGCTGAGGACCACATACTGGCTCCTCGTCTCTGTTTGAAGCTAGTGGCTCGAGGCTGTATTGGCTGCCAGCAGCGTATCACACTTGGAAGTGGCAGCAGTTGGATTGCATTGTGGGCAATGTAGGCAGCAGGTTTAAAGAAGCACGACTAATGTGTGAATTGAAAAAGATTTCTCTGCTTCTGTGGCATCAATCTTAATCATATTTTTTCATAACCGTCCATTGTCAGTGCTCTTTCAAGTGTTCACGGTCCATCAAGTGTATTTAGGTGCATCGGGTACTTCACTGATTGAGAATATATACGAGTGGCTGACTGATTACAGCCTGGACGATTGACAGGTCTGATATTTATAATTTCTAAAATTATATTATTATATAACTACTAACTACATTCATCAACATTTACCACTTTGGCTATGATGCGGCTGCCTCTGTAGTCTCAGTAGTATTTTTTTTTTTTTTTTTTGCCACAGCTGTCACAAAGACAGCCGGGTTATTTTTCTCAGAGTAGCAACCACCAACAGAAAATGGCAAAATGTGACTTCTGCTTTACAGTTTCGTCCAAGCATCTTCAGTATTCAGAAGCTTGGGTATCAAATTTAGAAGGCTAAATTATTATTTCAGTATGTTATATACATATTTAAACAATATTTCAATAAGTATACATATCAAACTAGACTTGGAATTGGAGATACTAAATTAAATCAGGGCCGAAAAAAAAAAGAAAAAAAAAAAAAAAACTCCCCTGAACATCATTAATATGTATGTGTATTTTGATAACAGAATGTTCTACTCACACTGTAAGAATCCTAACATTAAGACAGAAATTACAGCTTCTGTGCTTCTGACATTCAGAATAAAATACCACAGAATAACAGCTCATTATTAAGTGTAAACAGGAGATCCCCTGCTGTGTCGAGGCACGGCAAGAGGGGAATCACGTGCATTTGACTTGAATTGGATCAATGTGGGGAAAAGAAAAAGATAAATGGAGGTACTGTGCCTTACCGGACAGCATTGTCCATGCGTGACACGGTGAGGTAGGCGGCCAGGTTAGCCGTGTAGGACGAACACACAATGAGGGTGAAGAGCCACCAGCTGCCCATGACGATACGCAGAGCCACTGATCCCAGGATGGAGTCGCTGCCTGTGGACGAGCAGGTAAAAACAACACAGTGCACATCAGCATCTTTAACATGTACTGCACTGTTTCACCGCACAGAATCTAAAGTAGCTGTTTCTTATCCCTAATATGCACTGCAATCTCTTTTTAGCAACATTTTTTTTATATGTCGTACATTAAGTGAGTAATGTTGCCAAAAAGTGTGGGCGTGTTTTGTCATTATTATCAGGGTCTTATGACCAACTGCATTGTTATAATTAGTCTTTATATTATAAGAGAGCCAAGAAAATAAAGGCGTCTCATCTTAAAAACCTTATGTTTTACGTGGCTTTAATTATTTCCTGCATCTCAAACAAGCTTTCAGGAGATTAGTCAACCTGCAAAAACAGACGCCAACAACACTAGCGTGTGGCTGGTAAAGGAATGGATCGTTTCTGGTACAATGTAATCATACTTTATCACACGCAAAGGGATGACAGTGTCATTACGCTTGTGTAAAAAAAGATATGATAAAAATTATCGAGTGACACCGTGTTTCCATCAACCCTTTTCTTCCCCGTAGCAATTTAAATGTTTAAGGAAGATGAGAACTACTAGTACTGGACAATCTTCTACTGAAAACTCACACATTTGTGGTTGAATGATTTTAAAATACCAAACTATTTTGTGTTAGAGCTGCTGTAAGTGGTAATTTTTCTCACATTTGCGATAATACTTCTTTTATTCGATTTTATTTATCATTTGAACGCCGGAGCAGTTGACTTTTTTCATCGCATATTTTTTCTAAGAACTCATCTGACCTGAAATGTGACTTGCACACTTTTATATTCTATTAAACATCCCAATCCAACTTTTTCAAAGACAGCAGCACTCATTAATATTCATTCTTCATTCTATCTTGTTACTATTCTTTCCTTCATGTCTTTAATCCTTGGCCCCTTTCTTGTTTTCTTTGAGGAAAAAAAGAGTGGTTCATCACATTAACTTTTTATATCTCTACTTTCTCCTCTGTCATGCCGACTCTGTCCCTCCAAATATCCAACAGCTCACGAGGTGCATGAGAAAAATGCCATCACACATTCTAATTTTGAAGCGTAAAGCCATAGAAATGTCATCTGAAAGATTCAGGAGTGTGAAATGTAATGAAAACATATTTGTCTGAAAGTATCACAATCAACACAGCTGCGCCCTTAGGACAGTTTGGGGGTAAAAAAACTGAAGGCCTTGTCAGATGCATAGCGCTCCGGCATCAGTCATTTTTTTTTTATTATAAATGGCTTTGACTGATTTCTTAAGGTCATTGAATGTGAAATGTGCATCTTGAACCTTTACTGGATCTTACCTTCCACTGTGGTGGGGCCTCTTTCATCTTTGAAACAAATTGATTAAACCCCCTCATCATAAGGAAAAAGAGTTATTTTCATCACTTCTCCTTGACAGTTTTAGATTATTCCTTACCTCTCCTTGACCTTATTATGGAACAAAAGAAGGACAGTGCCTGTTTGAAAAAGGCAGGGAGGAAAGTCAGCGCGTCCGTGGGTGGATGGAGTAATCTGCACCGAACATACAACAAAGCGCGGCTAAGTGTCGGTATATCATTATGAAATCATCGGCGGGGACACGGTTGCCAAGTTTATACTCTCTGACAATGGCACACTATGCATCAGCAGTCAGATTCACATCAAAGTGACCTACGTCATCCCGGGAAATATTGCAATCCACTTGAGTGAAACAAAAAAATGGCAACGTTGGAACGCGAGCCAGAAAGCAGGAGAGAAAAAAAAAAGGAGGAGCAGGAGAAAAGATGTGGAATTTAGCTTCTCTTGAAAAATGGTTGGTGTTGGGTTAAAAGAGGCAGCGTGCCAGACTTTGATAAATGCAGTACAGGTTTTAACATCAGTTGCTGAAGTAGTCATTTATCCAAACTGGACATACCTGGATCTCCACCAGACCTAAAGATGCGATGTTCTCCTTGACAAGGGCACCTTTAGAAAATGCTACGGTGGGCGTTGTGCCTCAAACTGACTCACTACTGAATCAGCATTTACTTGTATAGTATACTGACATCCACATATGCATTTCATTGATTGGACTTTTTGTTATTTCAATCCTGTGTCCTTAATCCCTTGAAGTAGTTTCCAGTGTTTTCTTTTTCTTCCTTTATGTTCTGTTTAACTTTAGGGTTTGGCTTTTAACAACTGCTTGGATGGTACTTGGTGTCCAACGATGTACTGCCAAACCTCATTTAACAAATCTTCGAGTAGAGAACTGTTAACTTGTATGTATGTGTATAACATATGATTTCACTGGAAGGAAACCTGTCTCGCTTTGGCCCTGCAAAATGACAAACACATGATTTGTAACTGCTGTCCTCACACATTGTGAAGGCCAGACTCAGACCATATCACCCACCTTGTTGCACGAAAGCGCCGTAGACGATCCAGATGGCACTCTGAAGCGAAGTGGAGACAGAAGGCGGTGGATGCCCTCCTGTATTGTTCTGGCAGCGCACTGCCTGGATGCGCCTGAGCAGGAAGATCATGATGCCCACAACAGGGATGGCTGCAGCGATGCACGCCCACACTGCCAGGTCAAATGGCGCCAGCAACGAGAAAATGTTGATCTTCTCCTCGGACTTGCGCATCAGGATTCCCACAGAGTAGTCCAGGTAGCGCTTGCTGAAATCCACCACGCTCTCGCGCTCCGGCGTGATAGTGATGGCTGATATGGCCAAATCAGCTCGCTGTCGATAGAGAGTCACATTATTTCAGTCTGAGTAACTTCTTAAAACAACAAGTGTTTTCGGATGTTGTTTTGATGTTTCATGGGAATCCAGTGTATCGGATCTCAACATTATCTCAACATTTGGAGGTGATATTGGTTCAAATCATGACAACAATCAATATGCTCCCTATGGACAGCAAACTATTCTTGTTGAACTGCTTTGTTATATGAATATCAGCATTTGGTAAGACGAAACTAAGAAGAAACCTGTTTTTGGGGTTTTTTTTTTTGGTAATACTTTTTCTCGAAAATCATGGGTCTCTACTCAGACTGATAATTTCCGCTTGCACTTTCATACTCTCAGCAGGAGGAAAGCTGAAACTGATTAAGTTGAAAAAAAAAACTTCAACTTAAACTGATTTTCTGACATAATGATCTTTCAAAATGATTACACCAACCTTGCCTTGCCTTATGTACCAATCTGTCGACTGCCTACAACTCTCTTGACTTTGATGCAACACGGGAGATCATTAAGTCCTCATGGCGGTTCAAAACCAGGAGTGCTTTCGTGCTAATAAATAAAAATGATTCTGTATCATTATCTTGCTATTTCATGTAGAAAAATGTGTGATCAGCCACCAATAAATGTAATATGGTTTCACTGAGCAAACACAACTTTTGTTTCATCACTTGCAAGGTTTATTTCTGTCTTGTTGATTGTTATTTTTTTAGCGCCACATTGTAATCTGTCATCGTTCAACTGCTCTGCTCTCTCTTGTAAGTGTGAAGATTGCAGGGCGAGAGTGCATGAGCCTTGCAGAAACCAAAACATCAACAGAAACACAGGCGATCGTTATGGCTTTTGAAAAGTTCTCAAAACTTTATCAGTGTCCCTCCAATAAGCCGAAAAACTGACCCAGTTCAATCAATCTCTGATATCGTTCACTGGAGAAAACTGATTTGCAGATAGAGGGTGTTGGCCCATACACTGTTTTTCTAATCTTCTCCACTTTACTGAGCCTTATAATTGGGCTCCAATTTCAAAACAAGACAATGTGGCCTGACTCCCAGAAAAAATGACTTGGAATCTGGACATTGATCGACTGAGATAAAAACGCAAACACACCAACCTTGCCAATGAGTTCTCCAATCATGCCATTCCAGGATCCATTAGAGAGCGCTGAGCCGTATTTCCCATCTCCAACTTGGTAAATGTCATACTTGAAGCCGAGGATCTTGGCCAGGGCGTCCAGGACATCAATCGAGAAACCTTTGTATCTCTTGGGTTGGCCCAGAATATTCTCCGCCACCATCACAAAAGGCTCTTCCTGTTTGAATGAACATTGTACAAACGGTGAAAGGAGTTTCAAGACACGACGTCGCTGCTGACAGTGATAATGCAGAGAAATGTGAATGTGTGCAGATTTCATTTCTAGGCCTGCGATTTATCCTCGAACTCTCCCCAAACTGGGAAAGTGTGGAGTATGTGTACTTAATCACAGGCGTGTCATTTATCAAGATGCACTATAATCTCCTCTGGGCTAGTTTGGCGACCGAGGCGAGGACACATTCAGTCATCATAAGAACTTTAGGTTGACACCTTTATGAAGAGCTTCTAAGGTGATCCAAGCTAAACTTCATCTTAATAAAAACAGTTTCCTCAGCAGCTGTTGACCTGTAACACATGGCCCGATGGCAACGGCTATGGTTCATCAACGTTGAAATTGCCATTTTGAATTTATTGCACTCCACCGTGGTTCCTCTTTATGGGCTGGAGGTGTCAGAGCAGAATTAAATGGGTGAAGGAGGAGTTAAGAGAGCTGAAGACGACTGGGAAGCAGGACAGCGAAGGGGGGGGGGTGGCAAAGTGGGCAGAAGCAAATGACTTGATTAAGTGACACTGCCAGGGGAGAGCTGAGCAGAACTTATGTGAATAAATATGGTGCAGGTAAATCATGTGTGGAGAGGAAGAAAAATGAAGAGAGAGGGAGGAGAAGGCACAGGCTTCGGCTGCTGGAGTTGGTGAGGTTCCCTGAAGAACAGCTGCTGCACTGTAGGTTGATTTTCACCAGCCTCCTGCTTTAGATCCGCTGGCCCGGACGGACATGACCTAAAATTCCCTCTTCCATGTGAGCGTGACCAAACGGTGTAAAATATATCAGAGGAGGTCAAGTGGGGCTTTTTTCCCGCTTGCACTCTTGCCCGCACTGAGGCAAACCGTGCCGCGCTCGCCTTTTTTCATTGCCAGTTTAATCGTGTGTTTGGCGACCGTCTAGCCCAGAGAGAAAGGCATTTTTCTTTTAAAGTCACTGTGTGTTCAGCTCTCAGTAATTTTGAATCCCTGTGGTCTGTGGTTTAGTTTCCCTCCTGCGTCCCCCGTTTGTACTTTGGGCTTTATTTCACTGTTTGATTGTGTTGGCTTTCAGCTGTTTCGGGAGTCATTTCAGTCAGAGACGATATAAGAGCGACTTTGGTTAAGTTAGTGCTGCTGAAAGCATTTCTCAATCGCTGGGGGACTTCTGGGGTATTTTGTGAGGCCTTGAGGTCAGAGAAGCGAGCTTGGGACTGTAGGGTCACTGGTTCAATCCAGACCTCCAGGATAAATTTGGATGGGGAAAGTGAAAGGCAGCTCTTACCCTCCCTCGTAACCGCCACTGAGGTGCCCTTGAGCAAGGCCCTTAACCTCAGCCTCTACAGTGGAGCTGCTCGGTGACTAGCAGATCAGACTGTAGTTGTACTAGGCAGCTTCCAGGTGTGAATGTGTGTGACTAGGTGAATGCGACCAGTGCATTCCTGGAAAAGAGAACATCGCTCTCAGTGAAACTTCACTGACTTAATAAAGGCTAAAACATGTTATAGGAAATTAAATATGTTCCCTCCTGAATTACACACCTTCATGCAGGCTGAGAATGATTGCATTTTAAAGCTAAAACCTTTTTACCTCGACCATAAGTCTGATGTTGCAATTTAAGCACATAAGGAACACTAATGGGAAGCTACAAAATGATAGAAATCCCTTAAAAAAACCTTTGTGAGGGATTTGGAAGCATATTTGACACACTGGACCTTTTTTTTTTAAGACAGGACATTATTTCTTATGTTTTGAAAAAGGGCCTTCTACTATCTGTTCTATTTGCTTGCTGCTGCTTTGATGCAAGTCTTTATTTTATCCCGAAACATCAGCAGGAAATGTTGAGTGAGTGCCATTAAAATGGTTAAAGCAAGCTAGCCTTAATCAAAAAATATTTTTGAAAGTTTCAAAAGTTTGTTTTTCTTTTAAGAGGAGAATTTCCAGCCTTCTATTTGTGTATTTCACAGAGAAACAATCACTTAATCCGGGGGTGTAAAGAACAACCTCATTATCTGTGTTGATGCGCTTGCCTCTACGCCGTGGTGTTTGCTTTCTTACTCAGATATTTGCCTACTCGGGTCATGTGTTAATAAATTCAGTGTACTCCCACAACTTACCAGTAATGTTACAATCTTGAGCGTCACCCCCTGCATCCCGCTCTCTATCCGATTCTCCTTCAGGCTACCATTCAAACCACGAGTGGAGTCCCAAGACGCCAGCTAATAGGGAGAAAAGAAAAAATCATATACATGAAGAGGACAGATATGATGGAGAAATGGAACAGGCCTCCGAGAAACACAGGTGCCAAACACCTCGTCTGTGCTCCTACTACCAATAAACTATCGCCATCCTATCAGCTGTTTTGTGACTCACTTTTTCACTGAGTAGCCAATGTTTACATCAGCACCTGAGCTGGTTACCAAGACAACAAGCATCTTCAACTAGCATGCTGTTCAGAGCCTCTAATCACACAATGCATTGTCGCAGAAGCAATCTACAGGATACTTTACCGGTAATCATACAGATGGAGGTGGAGATGGTGGTGATGAGAATAATGATGATGATGATGATGATTGGCAGCAGAGGAGGGAACACAAGTACATCATTAAATGAGTACGACTGCTCATGTAAAAACGTGATAAAAGCTAATCACGCGGACAAAACGTCATACGTGTTGCACATCAGCTTGAGTTTGTTTCTCGGATCTGAACTCTCATCTTTAAAAACTCTCATTCCACACCGTCAACTTTTTGAGCTATGTCGCAGGTTGCGAGGCTGATGTTTGTTCAATTCTTAATCAGCGCCGCGAGCCGGACAAGGATTCTCGAGGACCTGACACACCGTTTGGAGTGGTCTATGCGATTTGGGCTGACAGGACAAGAATGGTGGCCCAGGGCCAAACAACAGGCTCTTCTGGCCACTGCTCACCTCAGTCTGCAGCTCGAGATACTTTCCCACAGACACACGCTGTACTCCTCACACACTGGGAAAGGCAGTAAGCTTCTACAAGGTATGAAAATGGCAGTTTTGTTTTATTAGATTGAAGAAGTGGGTACATTTTTTGATGTTGTCCAAGACCTTCATTTTAGATCATTGTGTCTTCTGATGAACAGGATGTATCGCATTACTTTGCGACCATTCCTATTAAATTCATATCACTTGAGGTAAAATATATTTTTAAATACAAGCATTTGTTAATGTTTTTGAAAACTTTGCTAAACTACTTGCATACATGTAAACCCTGCGAGGCGCTCAGAACTTGAGTTCAAACTGGGTTATTTCTGACTGGGAGAGGCACACGTGTCTCATCCTGGCACAATTACATCCTGCTGAATCCTAATAGGCAGCTTATATGACTCCCTTTCATCAGCAAGGGAAGGTTTATACAAAATGCTGAAAGACTGTTGGCCCTGGAGAAGATGGATCTGGACATTTCATTCACTATCAAGTCGAAAAAAAAAAAAAAAGGAACCAGAGATCAAAACCGTGAACAGGAGTAGAGATATTTTTAAGCTTCAAGATTTCATCACAAGTCCTGCACTTAACTTTGAACTAGAGTTCCATGAAATATTAAGGCTCCTTTGCTCTTTTACTTGATTGGACACGGGCAGTTGGGCCTGGGCCTGGAAATATCAGAGCCAAAACACTCAGCATAATGTCCTTTACGTTTTTTTTTTGTTTTTTTTTTAAATGCAAGATTTTGTAATCATATGATGTTCCATTTGGCTACCAGCAGGGATTGATGCGTAAAACAAACCTCTGTCGCTGACACCGTTCACAGGGGCAAACGATTAGCAGAAAACACCAATTACTGCAGATACACAAGGCAGCAACACAAGGCTTTCAACTGTGAATGGAACAGAAGTGTGCGCGGCAATGAAAGAAGGCTACACAAACTTCAGAAGAATGTATTAAATATTTTGTTTTTCACAAACCCTCTGCAGAGCCTGTAACCCCTCCAAATACTCTCTCAGTCTTATAAGTTACACCGACTTGCTATGTATAGCTTCACTGCAGACTGCTGGTGAATCATGTTTATAACCTGCCAACTTGTGTGGGTGTATATAAACAGTTTTTTTTTTTTCCTCATGCGGGATGTCACTCATGAAATATGCTTCCTTTATCTCAACCCTGTGTGCATGGAAACGATATGGAGATCAGTTGTTCCTGTAGCTGTTCATTGTAAATATGATACAGGGCTGTGCGGTGTTTATTTACATGCTTTTGCTGCACTGCGATTTGCTCAGAGAAATGTGAACTAAGATATTTTGTTGATGTGACAGTGAATCTTGAGCCATATGTGCATAATGAGTACAATTCCTAAGGCAAGCACTGCACAGCCTATTTCTCATAGCTAGTCTAGTAGTTCATCTGTGTATGCTGATGCTGTGCGCCCGTGTCCTGCCTGTGTTGTGTGTGTGTGTGTGTGTGTGTGTGTGTGTGTGTAGGGGCAGAATGTCAGTCTGCGTTGCCTGCTTCACAGGGGACTATTTTCTCCATGAGCAGCTTCGTCCTCGGTGGAAAAAACACTGAGCAATCTCTGCTCTGTAAACTGAAGAACACTAAAGAGAAACACTTCTACTTCACAGAGCTTTGCACACCAACACGCCACCGGGAAGGTCACAAACAATACATACAGAAAAAAGCCACACCGCCTGCATACAAACGAGGCGCCCTTCACCGCACATCCTGTGGTATTTGATTACCAGCTGCTGAAAATGTCATTTGTGAGCGAATAATTGTGTTAAGTGTTAACACATTACACAGGTATCTTCCTCTGAGAAAAATCATAGCAGCAACATGTGATGGGAGATTTTCAAGGACATGACGCTGGTGCAGGATGCATCCTTCTGCTCAGGAGGGATGAATTCTATAAAAATATGTGATATGATACATGAAAGAGAAACTGACTTTTGTTGCATGATGCCAAATCTCTCTCTCTCAAAAAAAAAATCCAAGCTTATTTCTTTGAAGTGTCAGCTCATTGAGGATTTAAGTTGAAGATAGTCTCCCTATAAATATGCATGGCAATCAGCCACCAGGAGCGCACCTACTGAAGGTGAGATCAAAACCTTCAAGCAGTTTCCCTCTACAATATAAGATGTAGGCTGTGTTTTTTATCCTACAGGCCCAGTGGAGAATGTCGAGCTAATGGGATTTCGGAGTATCCTGTTTAAAAAGTCACACCAATAACAGGACTGCCATTCGGCTAACGCTTATGATGCTCAATACCGTAAAATAATCATCTGTAATGGGGCTGACTAAATGCCAATGACCACTTGAAAACGACAAAGAGATGGAAGTTAAATAGCCCCGGATTCATGGCGCCATAACTGTCTCAATTATAGTGGCTCCTAAAAATCTTATAGAAAGCCATCGGTTCTCATTCATGAAACTTCATCATTCTGGACGTGGAGCCGGTTTCTGCTATTCTGCTTGTCCTTTTCCCCTGCAGTCCAACAGGTGCTTATATATCGACAAGCCCATCATGCTTCCAAGCTTCATATTGACCTAAAGTCTTTTGTGTGACTCGCTGAGTGGACTGACAAGACTGAGCAGCATGCCCGTATGTGCAATATGACTTATTTACCGTCTGCTGAACATACTGTCATTCTCACTAAATGTACTTTTCAAATAAATCTGCCCGCATAGGTGGTCATATTGTGTTTATACAACTGAATGCACTACATGTTTATTATAATTGCCTCAGCCAAGGAGGCCATGTTGCTGCTTTGGTCTGACTGTCTGATTTCAGCTGGATTCCCAGTTTCATTTCACTTGGTGGAAAAGGTGAAGCGTGGGCTGAGGGAGAAGCCATTAAAATTTGGAGTGGATCCAAGATTTATTTCTCATTTGCATTAACATTGTGAGATAAGTCATTCAGCCATGGCAGAATAAATGCCATACATCTGAGAATTCAGGAGATGGTAGTTAGGACAAATACAGCCATTTTTAGAAATATTATGAATCCACACTCATCGGTACGACACATGTAGTTGCTTTAACTTCATATGGAAAACAGTCAATAATGGAGCTATAGGGTTCAGACTTCACAACTGTACCACTTCCACCATTTCAGTCCGAGTGTTTGATATTATTGCAAATGATGATAATAATAAAGTCTTTTCTGGATTGTAATAAATGCACAGCTGAGATGAAAAGGCATGATCATAAGCCCCCTTTCAAATATGAACTCCAGACATATCCAGAGAATCAGATCAGGATACTGTCACACACACACACACACTGGAAATACTCTGTATGGTTTGGGCTGAGGGGCGTCGCCTCGGTAGGAGGCCACAGACTGCTCTGTAATGAAATTGTATTGTATTGTATTGTGTCGATATCAGTACTACATGCATGTGGATGTATCCGCAATATGGATAGATATGAGCCTGCAGAATAAAGTCGAGGCAAACTGATGTAGACATTTGCGTTCACACATACAGCTGCTCTGGGTAAACTCTGGATAAAGCCAGAGTTACAGTGGATGTGTGAAAGGGGCTCTATTCTGACATAACATCAAAGGTCCAGGCTGTAGGATTTAATGGCATCTAGGGGTGTGGGTGCAGATTACAACCAACTTAAATGCCCCTTATCTCACCAAACCCTACAGAGGCCACTAAAACCATGTAAGGCTGCGTCTAAAGCCAGTGACAGCTACAACACGACAGTTCTTAGTTTCAGGTGATTATACATAATCATGAATAATATATTTCATTTCTGCCAATAGATCCCCTTTCAATTCTACACCCTTTAGTAGTTTGGGAAATATTTCCAGACATATATGATGGTTACAATTGCAGATTTGCATAAGATAGAGGAGTGAACTTTTGGCCTTTTTTCTTCATGTTCCACTACGTGTCCTCCAACCCAGAGGAAAAGACTGGAAGGGTGCCGGTTATCTCAAATCGCCAGGAAACACAGCGAAAAATAAGCCGGCTATTTAAATTAGTCAAGACAAGAGACCTCTTATCTGTCCTGATATGCCTGAGATGAGCTGGGCCTGAGCCGACATGGCGCCGGCCCGTCACTCTAACCTCTGATAAGCAACGTGAGGCGAGATTCAATTTACTCCATCAGAAAAGAGGGTAGAACAATAATAATCAGAAAAATTTAAAAGAGACGAGGAGGAGGAAAAATGAGGGAGGGAAAAAAATGGGGAGAAGAAATGAAATGAAGAGAGTTCATTTCTCTATCAAAATGAAATCACTCAGGGAAAATGCAATAATACAACTGTACCGTGAAAATGAAAACACTCAACATTCACATTTTCTCCTGTTTTCCTTCATTCCCCTCATTTGTTTACTTCAGATCTCCCATACATAGCTTTTAAATACAACGTGTTTTCTTGGAGAGGAGACTTGTATCAGCTACACTGCAGGCAGGAGTTATTCTCTATCCACTCTGTGTCACTGTTATTTGTTATGTTGCTTTGAAAAGAGGAGATGGAGAAGGGCAGAGTGAAATCTGCAGACTCACTGAATATGCAGCTTCAGAAAAGTCTCCAAGAGAAAATATGACAATGAGCAGGATGCACTCTTGCCAGTGATATATAAAAAAGTGCATTTCCAGTTGTACTTTTGACTTATCACGGCCACCTACGAACTTAAATTGTTTATCTTTTTTACTTCACTTCATGAAGTGAGAGCAACTGAGAGCAGGTACTGTAGGTGATTGGTGCATTTTAATGAACCAAATGGCTATACGGTTGGTAACATCTATTCAGTATTGTTTTTATGATGAACTAGCGTACATGAGAGGGAATAAATTAAGGGGATATGGAGAAATATCATCCACTTTTCGTCCAATTATCTGAAACTTTCAAGGGGATTTGCTTTTTCGTTCGTGTGGCAGCAGGAACAACCGTAAGTGGCTGCTGCTAGTTTTAATGCTTTCCTCTTAATGCTCACTCTTTTGAGAAAAAGCCCATTTGCACACAATTACGGTTCATCATACTGTACATCAGTGTCATCATTCTGCAGAAGCACAACCTTGCTGTGATTTACTTGTCTGTGGCGAAATGACTTGGCCGCTCTAAATTTTTGTTTTCCCGCACTGCTGAATTGGATTTGCTTATCTGCGCTAATTTGTTTATCATATTGTTGTTGATTGTCGACTGATGAATTTCAGCATTAACAGGTGTCTGGCGCTGCTTACAGTGGTTTGTGGAACTGAATATAAAAACCTAATTATCACTTCAGCGAAAGATAATTATCTAATGAAAGCAAACATCCAGCAAAACTAATTAGTGCAAATGTACCAATACTACATTATGGTGTTTATCTGTAAAATACAGTAATGATTATATTGCTTTCTTGTGGGCTCTTTTGGCTTGTGACACTGGCATTAATAGAACTCCTGGCTCCCACTCAGAACTCTCCTTTTGATCTTCCCACAGGTAAACGTCAGAGCAGGCAGGGGAGGTTTTCAGAACCCTATAGGCGCCAGCACATTTCCAAAGGCTAGAAATTTCTCTGGCTGGCAAATTAATCATTGATCAACAGCCCTATCAACCCCCTGCAATCTATTGTTGGCAAGAGAGAAGCACCCTTTAGAGACTATTCAATGCTATTTCTGCTTCATGAGCCAGTGAGAAATGGGTTTGAACGACAGACAGGACAGATGTATCAGCAATAGACGGCCACTGTCGGGTAAATGCAACGTACATAGTGGCACATTGCCCTCCGCTGCCATGTCTTTGTGAATCCCGCTGGTTTTCTTTACAAGATCCATTGTTCTCTGCCTTTGACTGGCTTAACCTGATATTCCTATGCTACCCCTCACCATTCTCACTCCTCATGTCTTGCCTAACCAACCAAACCAACAAAGGCAGCCAGCACTGCTGCGGACATTAACTGTTAGTGATGGATGGGGTGATAGTGGCCAATAAGAACATTTTGTCATCCAACATCATCCAACCCTTGTGGCTCATTGCATCCAAGCGTCATCACACTCAGCTCCGTCTGGGCACCAGAGTACCGATAGCTAACAGCCTCTGGTCAGTACGTGGCTGCCAGATTTGGCAGATTTGGTTGTGGGGTCATTGACTTGGCTTTCGAGTGGAATCAGCTCCAGCTTTATTTGGACTTACTTTGGGCAACTGTTGACAACCAGAAGGGGATGGATGTGCTTGTTCTGATTCTGGTTTGTTGTTCTTTAAATTTGGCAGGGCTTCCCCCACCAGACGTGCAAGATTTAGGCAGCTGATGAGTTTTTATGAATGAAGTTATTGTGTCTGCAAAAAATAAAAAAAGTTATGTGAAGAGCTACAAAAATTACAGACTCCTTCAAGGTCCCAGCGTCTATTTAGGAGGATCTATTGGCAGAAACAGAACAAGACTAGGTCAAAACCTAGTAAATGATTGGACTGTCTGGTCGAGATGTGAACATGTGGACAATTAGTTAATGGGGTACACAATGGTAGAGATTCTGATTTTAATTGATGTATATTAAAGGATTATGTGCAATTTTTTGTTCTGTCTCGGTAATAATTGTAGTTAACATGCAGAGAAGTAGCAGGTCACATGATATTATCATGCTGTATTAGTCAGAAAAGAGTATAAATGCAGTTATAAGAATAATACTTTCCACACTCAACAACAGCTGGGGAATCGCGACTGCCTGGACCAATGCTCTGACTTCATCACCCACTCTGTCAGTTGGACAAGTGGGTTTGTAGGACTTGCCATGCCATTGCGGTCCATCCAATAACATATTCATATTCATTTTGTCATCAGTGTCTAATCATCCGAAATGTAGAACCATTTTCTGGTTTTAGTTTGGCTTAGAATGAGCGTTTTATTCCTGCAAAATGACCACGCTGCACCACCATGTTTCTACAGTGGCCAAGAACGGACAAACCAAACCCTGGCTCTGGAAAGGACCTTTCATATTCTTTTGCATTTTTAGTGGCTGCTGAAGGTTTTCATACATGCTTGTTAAAGGGAAGGATGAGGGGACGGGGTATTCAGTTTCTTTGACATCACCTCTAGGTGTCATTAAATTGTACACACTGAGCATTTAAATTTAAAGCGTCACACTCACAACACCATCGTAAAAATTCTTCCAAGTCAGCCAGCCGTGCCATATTGTTTCCAACACAGTTTAGAGTATTTAGAAAAGCCACCATATTGCATTTGAGTGGTACTATAAATGTATTTTTTATGAAAATATTTTTCATTAGATGAGGAGTATCTGAAGTTGCCACTTTCAGAGATTATACACAGCATCAAGGAAACACATGATATTAGGATAATTGGGTTTTTTGCCACAGAATGGCATAAATGTTACGAAACTATGATTTTGAATAATAAAATATTGCCGGCAGTGTTCCTGCGGATGGGAAGGAATAACTGCTGCATGATGCATGCAAGACGCCCGGCGAGAAGGAACAATTACATTCAAATGAACTGACTTTTCTCTATGAAAAGCTTTGTGTAAGCTGGAAGTCATTAGCAATATCTGCTTTAGAGACGAGCTGACACATCAATAAGAGCAAACTGGGAAAGCAAAACAACAACAACAACAGCATCGATCACTCTGCAGCAGCAGTGGATGGTGGAGAAAACTCACAGTGGCCATCCAGGAAATAGTATTTCAGTCTTCATTACAGTGTCTAACCAGAAAGACGCCTCATCTAAGAGCCATCAGGCTGGGGAGAAAATGGACTGAATGCAGATAAACGATGATGGAGAGGGAGGAAATCATGGCTGAGGAATGGGGAGAAAGGGTTAGGGAAGACGAGAGCGGATGGGAGATGAAATGGGAGAAAAGATAAGAGAGAGGGGACAAGGGGACGAAATGAGGATGACTCTGAGGGGTGGATGTGGGTTGGGCGGTGGAATCACGGTTAAACTTCCCCCTGAAAAACACATTAACATGACATGACAGCGCAGACGGAACCATGTAATGCTGTGTCCTTTTCTCGATGGTAAACACCAATTTTACACGATAGATTGTGGGACCCGAAACATGCTGAATGTATATAAACATCAAGTGTATGAATTTTGTGTCTGTTTCCTCATACTAAATGGTTCTGCCAAGAAGTGGGCAGACACACAGATAGACATGCCGGATAATGAACAAGAGCACTGAATGCATTTGGCATCCTATTATCTGGCCTCGCTGTCCCCCTCTGCCTCTAATGATTTTGAGATACAAGCGCCCACATGTTAGTGGGCCTCTGTCCTCCGTCCGCCTGGCTGCATGCTCTTGGTGCCTGAAAACTATAACACTGTGTACAATACGTTTGTGTGTGAATGTACATTGAGGCCCTGCTGTTTTTTTGCGTCACGTTGTCTCTCTGTGTGTGAGTGCTGGTCGGCATGAGATGTGTGCGCATGTTGCGGTACGTGTGTGTGTGTGTCTGTAAACACATGGCACTATGTGTAGTGCGCCTCTTCCTAGCGAACGCTAATGGCCACATTATGATGAATTGGCTTCATGATTTCAGTTAGGCTGAGTGGTGATTAAATCTTCATTACCGCTTCTGGTCAGTCCTGCTCTACATAGATTGCCAGGAAAGTCGATTTCTCTTCATTCTGCAAGAGGTCCCTGACTGAATCAGGGCATCCACGGCGACAAACAAATTACAGCTAAGAGAAGAGTGCAACAACAATGCTTTTAATCTCTCACTTCAGCTCTGCAACACTCAAAGATCAGACCATTCTTCACAGTCAGCTCATGTAGGCAGTGTGTTGTGAAATGCCAATGCTCAACTCGTGACCATAGAGCAAACATATGATGAGTGATAGTCAAAGGCAGCATGGAAGTGGTGTGTTCTGTGAGTGCAGTTAACAGCATGAACACACCTGTCTTTTTATTTTTTTTTAATTCTAACTCTCAGTGCATGACAATGATCAGACCAGCGTGGCTGGTGTGGTGAAAATGGAAAAGATTGCACTCCAGTAGAGGGCACCCTCACACCTGACACCTCACTATCAAGTGCTGAGCCCCATGACCGGGGCTCTCAGGGGTCAGAGTACAGCTGATTTTCAGCCCTACCAGTAGGATAATTGAATTCCCTGACACATGAAAATTGAGAAAAATAGAAAAAAAAAACACGGCAGAGCTTCAGTTCCTGAGGATCAAGACTGAGATCCGATGGTCTATAAAAATAGGCAGTTGGAAGCCATTCTATACAGTACCTGTTTCCCTTTGAGGCATTCCAATGGACCTCAGGATTTCTTGTTGAAGTGGCTGAAGTGGAATCCCGCAGGTTTTTTTTCTACCTAAATCAGCCACACTTGTATGTACTGGAGATAATAAGTATTAGAGAGGAAATGAAACCTGCAGGACACCATTCCTCGAGGACTGAAACTGAGTATCTAAACTTGAGAGGTCGCAGGGGGGCCTTGAGAAAATGAGAAAAAGTTTAACTTCACTTCACTTTTATTTCTCTCTCTCACGCAGTAAGTGGTTGCATTGAGACAACGTCTAAGAAAAGCTATTTTCATCAGCGCTTTCACAGTACCTGCTGTTTCCTCAACACCTACAGAACGGACGGTTATGTAAGTCTGTGCAAAATCGCATCCTCCGACAAAAAGAGTCTAAAACAAAGTTTATGCGTATGATCTCTTTGATGAGTCTGTGGCGATTCCGGAACGCTGGCACAGTTGATTAACATTGTGAAATGAGAGTTTGGGAACCATGCTGCGGTGGTACATGACACTGAAGCATGGCACAGCTACATGGTTATTTCTGACATGTAGAAAGGAGGAAAAATAACCCACTTGACCTGAATCTGTGAGCCACCGAAGAAAGCACAGACTAAATAAAATGTTTCCCACGAGGTGTCCTTTAAAGACAAGTAGACAATGTATTTAGAAAACATTCTGAGCTGACCCGTTTCACATCTTTCCCAAACGTCTCGCTGTAGCTGGTTCCAAGAATCTCAAATTGTACGTGGGAATTGGAGCCTTCAGCGCGGAAGTCCATGAGTCCTGTGAGGCCGCTAATCCGTCCCTGTAATAACAACAACAAGCAGTTAATGCATGAGGTGTCACAACACAAGAGTACTGAGCGTGATGTTTCTGTTCTGTAGGTGTAGCCATTGGAAAGTAGCCTACAGACATTAATCAGTATGTACAGCTCCTTCACATCATCTCTGTCTTCCTCACAATTGGGTAAAATGACATGTTTGCCATGATTTATTTAACTTTCCTCTAATGAGGAAGCATGCTTAACACAAAAATGAATTTAGACCAATAACACTGAGCTGAACCTTTGTATGGCATTTTTCAAAACTGTGAAATTTTACTATCTAGGATGAGTTTCCACCGCCGTTTTCCATTAATCAAACCATATAATTTATGCTATTTATCCCTTTAATCATAGACTCAAACACGCCTGTAAGTACCACTATGCGGTTGCCAAAGAAAAGTTTGATTGGAGAAATGGTGTTTTGGTTAGTGAGATAAAATCACCTTTAATGTAAATACAAATTATAACAGGAAACAAATCAATGAAGCCAAGTTTACAGACAGGTTTGAATAAAAAAAAACAAAAAAAAACAACAACAACACAACAATATTATGAGAACTGCACCTCTTTGTTATTCGTTCATGCCCCGCTTGGTCATATAATGTCACACTTGAGATTAAACCAGTGCGACTCTTGGCAACAATGAAAAAAATTCCATTATCAGATTGAAATGGATAAAATCATGCCACTTTCCAGGATATGCGGCTAAATTTCAATGAGAGAACTGCGAGGGGGGCTTCACATGCATAAAAGAGATCAAAGCCACAAATCCAAGCTGAAACCAAACCAGGGATCACATTTAATAAGCAGCTTCCTTCCTATTATAGAAATAACTGTAATTGAATCTGATGGGAGTTTCCAGCAGGCAGTTCAACAGACGTTCCTGAGGATTGTTTTATCTGCTCAAACCACCTTTACACTTGCTAATGCTTCTATTAGACCCCTGGATGTGCATTGCAACTATTCATGTTACCATCTATAATAGAATATCACAGTAGTAATCATTCAGCATTTTGCACTTTATATATTTAGGCCCTTTTGAGTCCTTAAAAAGCTTGTTAAGCTTGTTAACATTAACAAGACTATTATGTTGGCAAATATGTTCATTATTAGATTATCAGACATTTATTAGCCCTTGTTAACACTTTATAGACTAAATAAGAACTTCAATGAAAGACTTATTGGTTTCTTATGTTTGTTTGAATTGATATTTCTATTTATTAGCAGTGAATTCGCCCTTATCATCAGTTTGATGTGCTTTTTACAGGTGCAGGCTTCAAAAGTAAGTGCCTTTTTACAGTTAATAAATGGTAACTATGTACTCAAATACCTTCTGGATGGTGTCCAGCATTGACCATCCTCCGTTCCACGGCTTGGTGGACTTCCTCATGCAGTTAAGGCTCGCCATGCTGTGCCACTTCCTGTCCTCCAGCTTCCTATAGAACGCGTTGGCCAGCATCAACACACTGTCGTACAGGTAGAGGTTGGACACCTGTTGGGGGGGAACGAGCAAATTTAATGAATGTGTCGGAGGATTTCTTTGTTGCTGTTCGTGTGGTGCAACAAGCAGTCGAGCATCAAGAGATCTCACACAGTGCCATATAGCGCTTGTCTTTCAGTCTGGTGATATTCTCAGTGGGGGGAACCTCGCTTTGACAGAGAAAACGGAAAGGACAACTGGTGAGCCCTTTTTCTTCTGTCTGATGATGTCATGGCTGCCGTCTGGTGTGGAGATGAAGACCGAGCGGCCACCTCGCTCTGGCTCTGACACGTTTACACTTTCTGCTGAACGATCACTGGATCGCACCATCTGCAGGAGGCCCAATATGTCCAATAGAACGCTGGCAAAAGGTAATGATGATAGAGTACAGTGGTATCGTCTGAGATAAAGAGAAAGTCCCCCCAAAAAAAAAAACATTTCTAGTTCATTCCCGTCCGGCTGTGTTTCTCCAATGCACTGCAGCCTGTCAGGAATCATGTCTGCCTCCTGTCTTGGTGTGACAGTGGATTTGATAGGTCCTCTGGGTCAAGTCAAGTCACATCCTTCCACAGCAGAGGATCCATGGAAGCAATAGTAGCTGCCACTCCAGGCGTTCAGTCCATGACACCTTCAGACTTCAGTCCAAGCCTCTTAGTGGTAAGACATCATATAAGTCAAACTCACTCGCCGCAAGGTCATAAGCAGAGTAGCTCGGGACATCTGAGGTTAGACCACAGCTGACGGGCTGTAAAAAGGGATTAGTACACAAAAGCAGTGATCTCCCGCAGCGTTGAACTATTCTGATGAATGCTTAAACTGCCATTACCCGATATTTAACCCTCTTTCATGTGAATTATTGAGAATTGTCGGTGCACACACCACATGGTTTTGCCATCTGTCCGGAGTATGAATGAAAAAGAAAATGAACATTTCAATAGCGCCAAGGGGGGAGCAGCCATTTGACTCCAGATGGATTAAGCTAAGGAGAAGTCAAAGAGGTGTAAGAAGGCGCTCTTACAGATTTAGTGTTTAAGAATCCAACATTGAAATGTTTAAGAACGACTAGACATTTTCAAATACATTTTGTCGTGTGGTGGTATTACAATATCCCAAATGTTTCCAAGTCTGTTCAAATCCACAATCCACAATCTAATGTTGTGCTTTATTTGGCTGTCTGTCGTTATGACTTCTAGGACAGAGGGGGGAAGTTGGTGAATGAGACTAAATATAACATGGAAAAAACATTTTGCCCTTTCATCCCGCTCCTCTCTTTAACGTTGCTTGTGTAGTGAAGCGCATTTAGGCTCCTGACGTAACTCGAGGTGTTTACTCCTCCAGAAGGTCTGGCTCTGTTACCCAGTTCTTCCCTTCAGAGCTGACCAGTTCTAAGCAGGTGAGGAGCGCCTATGCCCCCCTGTCCTCCACACACCATTCAGCATTTATTTTGATTGGGTGACCCTTAGTGGCAGATGTTACAATATGTGTGGCAGGGTGAGCAAGGTTACTCTGAAGACCCAAAGTAGAACATGACCTTGCGTAGGATAGATAACAAAACAGTAATGCTGCTGATGGGTGAATCTTATTTTATTGCCCCCTGTTGTCATACTGAATTTACCTAAGGCTGAGCACCTGGTTGAAAAATCTGTCATACAAATCATAGATAGCATATCTGTATTTGGGCATACTGCACTTGACACACAATAGAAGCCTTTGTTAAGCTTGTGTTATCTCAGTAGTTTATCATCAAATACTAATATTCGCAATATAAAGCAATTTGCTTTAATCTACTTTAAAAACAATATTCCATTCTGTTCTGCCAGTTATTCCCCAGTCACATTGAGCTCAAGTCATTCATATGCATGGACATTCATGTCCTTCATTATTACCTTATCTAGGGAGCTTAATCTATATTCAGTTGCATACATAATCAGTTAATATTTATCTTCATGTGGCACTTGGCAGATGCTTCTCCATACTGCCCCTCACCATGGCTGCATGCATTTGCTGTACTCACTACCTAAACTGTAAAAAAAAAAAAAAATCATGTTCATAACCCTGTGCAGCACATGGTTACTGTACCGAGAGTGGAAAAAAAAAAGACCACAGCACGCTTGTTTTATGGTTCTGCTCTCTAGTCGATAACAAGTGACCCCCCTGTTTGCTGCTGTAGAAAAGTGGATGAAACATGCTGGTTTGTTCCACAAAGTTCCCCCCTATAAATACTCACAGCAAAAGGGATAAAAAACTAGAAAGAAAAAGAGGACAACCTTGCCACCAGTCAAATACTCAGTACAGCCTCATCCATCATATCATTTCCATGATGTGCATTCACCATGCTCAAGGCTCAGAGTCTCCTCTGAAAGTAGCTTACAGTGAGTTGGAACATACTGAACAGTTGCATGGACATTTGGAGCTCGGTTTGAGAATGTTCTTTGGAGGTTTTGACACTTTTTTCTGGGCACGATTGGAATCCGTTGTGATCGACTGAATTAAAACTGACCAAAGCCACTGTTTTTCGGTTAATGAGGAAGCTTCTGATCTTTACTGGCCCCTTTCAGGCCTACAGAAGGCGACTGTTTGAAGATCGGATCCTTCACTGTGAAACAAACTTACTTGCGTGCTTTCGTCTTGTCTCTGCATTCACGGCTCATTGCATTGTGTCAAAAATATAAACTAATGATCATTAAGGTCTTTGATGTTGTATTGCTCAGTACATGATGAGCTCACCCCAACAGATGATTGTAAAATCTGTTATATTTCGTGCTCTTTGAGGCAGATTATTTGTAGAGCCTGGGATGAAAGACAGAGTTTGTTGTTTGAAATGTAGTGTAAAATATGTAAGAAGTTGTGTTTGTATCTGACAAACACTTCCCCGCAATGAATTCATTTTCTGTGTCAATTTTTTTTTCAATAAATGTAAGAATTGTTCAGAGGTTTGTTTTTTCATTATACAAATACTGCGGTTACTGAAATGAAAAATATCCGGCTTATGTATCCATTGATCGCCTATCACCATGATATCTCTAACACATCGAGTCTCTCTATTCAGTCCGTCCAAATAGTTCTTTAGATCGGATAATTGCGAGCCATGGCGGACTTACACAATCTGATATTTTCAGCGGGGGGGAATCATTAAGTGGTGTTTACCTCCAGGGACTGCAGATAGCCTTCCTGCGGGTCACAGAGCAGGGAGGAGATGCGATGATTGTTCCTCATGCAGCGAACGTTGGTGTCTCTCCACAAAGGGAAGATCTGACGGATGATGGTCATCCGCCCCAGAGAGCTGTGAACCAGTTCCATGATGTCCGCGTCACTCACCTCCTGAGGAAGAAGACGACACGTGGGGGGTTTAGTTTATCAAGTATTTCCAAGCATAGCGGCATTTGTTTTATCATCCTGTGATTTTTAATTTTTTTTTTTTTGCACAGTGAGACATCACGGCAAGACGATGTGACTTGCAGTTTCTGAAAAGCAGTGTTCTGGGTGGAAATTTTGGATAAGAAACAAAACCTCAGAGGGGGTTTGCGTGGGATGTGCCCGCTTCTTAAGCAATTAAAATATCAGATGACACATCGGGGGTGGGGACACAGAATAATTAGATCGGAGACGAGGAGAGAGGTGATGATAGCTCCTACAAGGAAAATGGATAAAAACTGACAAAGGGTTTGAGTTTGAGTGTGCTTTTCAAAGTACATTAGTGCTGATCAACCAAATTTCGCCCTTCTGTCAAGTGTATTTACTGTTTTTAACGTTGCTTCAACTGAGTCCATGATTTTAAGTAAAAGACATAGACAGACACAATTTTACCAGATGCGAGAGAATTTCCTTGGCTTGGGGACATCCACATTACGCTGACAAATCAATGGTCATTTCAAGTGTATCCTTCAGAATAATAGCGCAGGTGACCCTTGAACCTCCTCTGAGGGGGCGGGTGTGCGGGGAGTCTACATGTTTGGCGCGTCGGATCAATATTCATGAGACATCGTGCTGCCTGCAGGTCTCCAGAGCTCCACAGTGGTCAATGCCGAGGCAGACGGCGAGTCTCTTGGGAAACACTGGGTTCATATACTATCTGACAATAAAGCTGTGAGGTCACAGTCTGGGTCGAAACTTAAGCAGCTCTAGGTTGATATAATCCTTGACCACACATGCCTGGATCTGTGCCTCCTATCTGTTTTTTTCTAATCAGACATTTTGATCTCTCCCTTTTGCATCGACCTCTCTGTGGCTCCTGCTCGACTCTGTCCTCCCTCAGTGCTAATATCTGCTGGCTTCTGAGTTCCTCTCCTCGCATCCTACTGCAGTTTTCAAGCCCTTATCTTTTGTCTTTCTTTTGGGACACTCAAATACAAATATTCTGAAGCATTATGTTTTGTCATTTGATGATAATGTTTATATAATTCATTATTGACTCTGCCAATGTTTTCAACAGTGTCCGTTTGTTGATCTGTCAGTACGATTACACAAAAACTACAAGGCGCATTTACACAAAACTGGGATGGAGGACGGGTCTCAGCCCAGAATAGACTTTCTGGAGAGGATCCGGGGAAAGGGACAGACCCAAGACTTTTTTTTCCTCACATTTTCTTTAACTTGGATGCTTTCCAGCATTTGTATTTATTTCTCAGGGAATAATCCATGGATCGATATAAAAGGAAGGTGAATTTAAGTGGCTGATCTCCATGAGTGAGTACCATGGTATGTGTTTCTTGAGGTTTTTCTATCAGCCTACTTTCTTGTGTGAGCTGTAGGAAGTCAATCAGGATTCTTTATTCTGGGAAGACAATAACCAGTGAGTTTTTTCTCTTATCTTTGAGATGCTTCCCTCTGACTGACCTCTCCAGTGTACTGTGAACCATATCTTTAATCTTCAACCTATCAGTGCTTCTGTTTGTTCATTAAATATGCACAGTGCTGGAAAGACAGGTCTCATGCATGTCTTAAACAGGCTTCAACTTCAAATAACTTGCTTCTTAATATCCCATATCATATAAGTATTTCATTTCAATGCCAAAGCGACTGATTAATCATATGGATTTTATCCTCCACAACATGTTTCCCCAGATATTTTTATCTGTGTACAGGGTGAGTTAAAAACAGTCCTGAGGTGATTCTACCTCAACCAGTTTCAGCCTCTCTTTTTCTGACTCTCTCCACAGTCAGTCAGGTGGAAAGTATGAATATTCATGAGTTGCCGTGACACATTAATCAGATGAATTATGCCGCACGGTTCATGGAGCCGAACCCTCACGTCCAAACTAATAACTTCCACTGCCACCCGGTCCGAGTGTTCTGTCACCATCACGGGTGACATTTGTGTCACAAACTGACCCGGTGGTGGCACTGACCAATGGGACATGGCTGACAAAAGGCGCCCCCTTTAACCTCTGTTTGAAGAAAAGGTACAGATCATTAAGTTACAATTTTGGACACCTCTATGTCATATTTCACTTGTGCAATATGCACAAAAAAAAGAGCCACGAACACACAAAGAATATGAAAGACTGATTCATAAAGGACTCCACTGGTCAGCCCCGGTGATTTTTAGGAGCACCAGAGAACATGTCTGCTCGCCTGGACATATGAATATAACATCACAGAAAAATGATCACACAATCAGTTCAGGTGTTAAACTCCTTGGAGGTAGCCCACTTAATTCCTCTGAAAAAGTGAATACACCGCGACAATGTTTCAATGACAGCCGACGAGCAAAATACATTAATCAAATCAAGTTCGGACAGATAGGCTAAATTATCCTCTTTGTGCCGCTCAGTCAATGTTATTAATCTTTCACCAGAAATAAATAAAAAAATTACCGGTAATCATGACAGCGATTTAATTAGAAGTTAAGGTGCTTTGTGAAGCTGCAGGCTACTAAACTGAAAAGCACTGCCGGAGTCAGAGAGGAATAACAAGACTCAGTTAGTGCGACATTCATTTAAGTTAGTATGGCCTATAAAACACATGTATGTATTTAAAACATTCTTTAAAATGAGAAATGTTTATTACTAAGGCAAGATTATTACATTATTTAGTCATCTGGTGATAGAACTGGATGACTGGTGACCTTTTTGTCCTTTTGCAGTGGAAAAAGATCTAAATATAAACATCACAATCCTGAAATAACACAACTCGTGAGCCTTTGCTATGATGTGAGAATCTGACTTGTGTGTTATCTGAGTTGTTTTAATACATCACTCACAACACTCACATTAAACTGGAGCATTGCATTTGTTATAAAAGAAGACTGTGAACTTTTTAAAAACAAACAGGACACGAATAAATGGCGAGGTGTCAGAGCCGAAGGAGCACTTAGGTGTTTGGTGCCTTGCTGAAGGGCACCTCGGCAGTGTTCACCTCGAGTAAATTATGAAAAAGGTCATGCACAGAGCACGGCAGAATTAACATGGGTAACAGGGTTTCATTTGTGCTTCAGGTTAGTAGGAAATCCCACACACCTTTCATTAGTAGTGGCACTTTGTTTTATGACCGTTTAATCCTCAAATTGTCATGTTATGCTAATGATGATTAAGCTAGGTTCTTTTTTTTATTAGGCTTCATTAATAATGCACTCAAGCACTGCCAGTCAAAACTGATTAGTAAAGTAAACTGACGGCAGCTGGTTTTGTGGTACCGCAGTAATTCTACAGGAGACTGAAGTAGTTATCCCTTGTTAACCATACAATCGTCTGACAGAAGTGTGAGCCTGTGATGTTAACAGTTTTACAAGGCAGATGTGGATGAACAGAGGCTGGAAAGTGATTAACACTGTCCAAAAAGTAGTGTGTAGTATGACAAAATGTGTTTCGGTCATTACAGCTTGTTTCCTGTAATTCATCACTTAAAGCAGCTGCATTCAGGCAGTCACATACATTTTTTTTACCGTATGTCAACCCAACACACTGTAAAAAATGACTTCCTAAATAGGAAGGATATTAAATGAAACTTGAACCACAGGAAGGACCATTTGCGATAACATGTGGTCCGAACAGGCGGAGTCGCAGCGTAATTTCATGCCAAATTACACTGCAGCAACTGATCTGCCTCAACACAAGCTTATAGCTCTGCCGCTCCGACCGAGCTCTGTGCAAGCCGGGTTTTATTCTGGTTTGGATTCATGGATTCAGCTAAAGTATAAATACATGGACTCTGACCTGGAAACAAATCAGGAGGACGGTGCTGATTGAAAAGCGTGTTTGTACTTCAGATTAGATCGTCATAATTGAATTAGGATATCTCAAAGGCAACACAAAATGGAATGACAGGTTAATAATGAGATTAATTAATGAATGCTCTCATTTTACTGTGTAAGCCATCCCACCACACATCTCATGAGGACGGCGCCAGAGTTAGATGAGTTGCCGTTTTCTATTGCTATGACTCGATTTACATCTCAGCGTGTAGGTGCAGCGGCTCTTAAATGAAACGAAACACGCTGTGAGTGATTTGGATAGCCCACTTAATAACTCCAATGATAAAAAAATGACTATAACATTTAGATAAGGTGGTTGGTGAAGGGAATCGCCTGTCCGGGGTCCTTTTAGATTTATGACCACGATGGCGGATGTCTCCTGTGGTCACCGTTTGTGGGTTACTACATCATTTTTGACATCTGATTTGGCTTTCTGCTTGAATGCTCATCGTGGTTAATGGTACAAAGGATCATATCAGCAGAGCCCAGCGTTTTGATAAATGCAATGTTACACGGTACTTTGGATACGCAATAAGCTAATTGGAAAACGTAATATTTTTTTATCTTGTAAGTGGCCTTCTCTGGTAATCCACCTTCCTGTCCCACGGTCTGCTGTGGCGAGGGTGGGGTGGGGGTCTTGCATCAGTAGAATGGGTTTCCATCTCAGTTACTTGATGGGCAGTTACCTAAGACATCAGTCATATCATGACTGTCCTCCTCGACTCTGTCTGTCACAGCAGGCACAGCCACCTAATCCATCAAACATTCTGGAGGTGTCACCGTCCCGCCTTTGAAGGGGGAAAAAAACAACAACAAATCCTCACAGAATGCGTGATCCATCTGAGTCCACCAGACAGTGTCAGAGGCAGACAACCTTCTGTGTGCGAGCAGCTGCAGCTCTCTGGTTTAGTGGGTGGTTTAGGGAGACACACGGCTGCCCGTCACCCCCCGCGCCCTCGCTGCTCGCGCCGAGTCCTGCCGCATTTCGTACGCTGCAGTTTTTAAAAGCTCCTCTCCTTTGTTCCTTTAAGATTATGTTGGTCATTTGTGGGTTGGATAAGTTTCGCGCCCCGAGGCCCCGTGACACGCGTGCCGCTCAAACCCACGCCTTTGGTTTTTAAAATGCATCCGTGTCGTTCTCCAACTCACAGTGTTTGCCAGTGAAGAAAAGTTTGTTGAAAGGAAAGTTCTGTGTTTTTTTACATGCACTGATTTGATGCGACTGTGGCTGAATGTTTTCTGTGGCTCTGTGGAGAAGAGCTTTGATGAGTAAAGGAAGGTCTAATGAAAATTTATAGGTGACATTATGAGAAATGTGTCATTTTGTTTTGGACTTCCTCCCATTCTAGGGGTATCAAAGTCACACACACATATATATATATATATATATATATATATATATATATATATATATATATATATATATATATATATATATATATATATATATATATATATATATATATATATATATATATATATATATATATAAAGCATAGGCGTAGATTTACCTATACTGACTCAGAGAGGCAACAAGTAGGTGGCGGCAGTAAACTCCCTCAAGAGGAATGGTGCCATCAAACTGAAAGGAGAAAAAAATCAAACCATGCACAGCCCGAAAAAGGAAAACCAGGAGGAAGTCCAATTTTCCTCTCCAAAAGTCTCAGAACCAAGTAAGTTATTTTCAGAAGTGTTGCTTGTTCATTTGTGGACAAAAAGGTTTTTGTATCCATGTTTTCACTCAGCTTGAAAAACAAAGTTGAGAACTCTAAAAAAAAAATCAATCCAAGGCCCAGACTTTTGGGAAATATATACTGAAGGTGCAGAAAGTTTTGAACACATGCAGAGATCTCTCTGAAACACACATGAGCTATTAAAGTCCAGGGATTTATTAATTGTCTTATAGTCTGAAATGGCCCCCAGAGCCCCCCCAGCTTTACGTGTGCCTCCCAATATTGAAACGAACCTCACCCTTGCTTGTGATTCCCCCATCTTTAGGTAACTCTGAAACCAATTTGCTTGGGCCCCTCCGCGCGTGATCAACAACCATTCACTGAATCTTCAAGTTACTGAAAGTAATATTGTACCTGTACTGTGATGCAAGTGCAATGCTTATGAAACCCCTGAGTGAAAAGGCTGACACATCTCCACATAGCATCTATTAAATTCTTGTTTATCAGTAAGTCTGTTACGCCTCATTGTTTTTGGACTTGTGATCACGCTCCCTCATCATCATTTTCCCTCTCCATCCATCTCTCTGCGCTCTTATCACATTTCCAGCTTGACAGCTACATTCATTGTGCCACATGTTACAGCTGGAGGCACATTAGCATAAACCGCTTGTCGCAAGACCCTGAATGAAATGCGGGGCCTGGGGAGCCGATGGGGTGGGCAGCCGACTTGGTTAAAATGAATGTCACAACTCAGTCATGACCAGCCAGACGAGGACCCGGGACCTGGCGTCCACAGAGACCGCCGCCACGTTCAGGAGCAAGAAGGTAAGATGGAAAAGCTTTTATTTCCCTGCAGGATTTTGTGATAGCGCCGGACTGCATCTGGTCAGGCTAACAGGATTTCAATGAGAGCAGGAAACTCTATCTACTCTATCAAAGGTGAACAGTAAGGGGCGAGTGCCAAATTCACCAGCAGCCACTATGACAGGAGACTGATTTATAACTGTTGCAGTTTATACAAAATCTAATATATATGAGATAAAGTACAAGATCACTTTTTATTAACATCCTCTAATAAGAGTTAATCAATAGGTAATAATGTTCCTATAAGTCCATGTTTATTAACATTCATAAGACTACATAAACCAACAATGTTTTTGTTTATATGAAAATGTTTAAGCACAATTTATACATATACCTTTTTTTAATTAACAAAAATGGTACTGCATTATTTATAATAGCATTACAAACACATTAATTGAGTTAATCCGAGTTACCCTATCATGATTTCAGCCTTATGCTATTTTACAAAAGGCAAAAGTCAATAAAAAACCTTCTTTGCGAAAAGTCCATGATAAAGAATGTGTCAACCTGAATAAGGCATTGTTCTCGTTTTAAATCCAGAAGCTTAGTAACATTGTTAACTAAGTGCTAAACAATGTTTTAATCTTGATCAAAGCTGCGAAAAAGCTTAGTGAAGGTCTAACAAGGGCGTACAGTATATGGTTAGTTAAATTCAATATATGCTTGTAATGATCATAATAGAAACTCATAAGGCTTTTATTGCTGTTCTCAGTCTAGAAACTGTTAATGAGTGCCTTTTAAATTTGGATAATTGTATTATAATCCAACAATAAAGAGTCTTATTATGTTAATATGCATCTTAAAAGGGCTGATGAGGGCCTTAGTGCCTTTCACATAACACTTTTAATCTTTAATATTGACATTTACTGGCAACAGAAAGCCTTTTTACTTTAAATTATCATTGTGAAGTAAATACAGATTGTTTAGTATATCTGGCTGTAGGAGAACGACACCATCCACATATAGATCGGTTCCATATTAACCTCTCTTTGACGGTTCCATTGGCTCTGCCACTGGGCTGGATTTTTCAAGGAAAAATGACCATCTGATGGCTTCGCTGGCCCACAATCCCACAATAACCGCGGAGGCTACTCTACATTGAACACAAGAGAGAGAGCAACAGAATCTGAGGTAAAACGAGAGTGGACGGACCGGCTATCACTCGATGAAGAGCTCCAATGATTCAAAGATGTGTCAGAGCCTGTTCCTCAGCTTATTTGTATTTTTTCCTTAACAGCAGGTCTTGAGGTGGTCCAACAGGGTTTCTGCTTCATATTGGGACTTTTAGGTTTTTTTTTTATTTCTTGGTGTTAATGCTGTCTTCATGACAGCAGCATCAACAGTAATACCACTGGACAAACTTCAGAGTGATGGTTGAAAAGTCCTCCATTGCCGCTTTAATATAAAGATATCCTGATAATCACCGTCTGTCCTCTAATGAATTAAACAAACATCATGCCGACAGTTACGCCGGGAGAAATCAGATCCCGGGCTTATGTAAACAAATTAGCTTTGTACCTTCTCTTGAATCCCCTGTCCCTTTAGTGGTAAGCAACAGCAGAGAATAAATCATTTGCAACCAGATCGATGCCTGTATTCAATTTCAAACATATATGAACTAAAAAAGGCCCTAAGAGAATAATGGGATTTAAGTGAAAGGTAGAGTTTTCGTGTTATTTTTCCCTGTACATGAAAGGACCTCTGGAGGCCAGCATCCTGTTAAAAATGGGTCGGCACGAGTAGTAATTGAATTCTTTTTTTTGTTTTTTTGTTAGCCTTTTCAACAGGTCTGTGTTATTCCCATTTCAAGGTGATTGCCAGTTTCATGGGTGGTTTATCTCAGGTGATGAAATGAAAGGCAGGGAAAGAGACAGACGGTAGGAGAGAATAAACAAAATATTACAGAAGAAAAAAACAACAACAAAGTTCTCTTTTCGCTGTAGGGGGAAATGAAAAATGGCAAAAGATGGCAAGAAAAGACGACAGGGAGCTATTCCACAGCTCGTATATACGACCATTTACATTCTTCCTCTTTAAATATGTACCAAAGACAGATAACTGTACATGAAGCCACATCACATAAACCATTAAGGGAGTGCCACAGAAATTAACATGCCATTAGCTCATAGTTTGCCAGAGTATGATGCAATTAAAGCTAATGTCTTGGTGGAGGTCGGTGGTAATTGACTGAAAGGCGTGCGTGAGTCTGTGGGTGAATACAGCTCCAAATTAAGAATTACATTACCCCATCTCATCATCTTGCTCGAGACTACGAAAGCAAAATAAAATGACTTAAGCTGTCAGGTATGGCGAAAAAAAGTTTTAAAGAACTCAAGGTCTCGTTTGTGAATCAATACTTCTGTTATGTGTCTGCTTAAATGCACAGGGAGAAATGATTTCAAACACAGAAGGTAGTTATTTCATAAAATCATCATTATATTCTGGAATGAGGTAATTTGGGCTGCCAGATAGCAGAAGGTTTTCAACACAGTGAGCCTCATTAACTTTTGTAAATCAATATTCGAGCTGAAACGCACTGTGAATTTCTAACTAAAGCATAAATGACAGCTATTTTGTTTTTTGTTGGTGTGTGTTTTCAACTTCGGTATCCTTGAGGAGATAATTCTGCTTTTGCCCCAACACTCCAGGATCTGGAATATTTATAGGAGCGCTGTTTCAACAACATCTGGGGTACATACATTAATCATACTCTACAGACTAAAGATCAATATGTGCCATGTTTTAGATGTTAAGCACGAGTTAGGATGAAGTGAAGAGGTGACATTTCAATAAAATACACGGACATTGATGTATGTGTGTGTTTGAGAGCCTCCATTAGCCGCAGCAATGCTTATATTCCAGGTAAATCAACTGAACAGCCTTTTATCTAACGTCTATCACCCGCTGCTTTTAGTGCGGGCCCAATCATATGAGTCCTCCCTTATCTCCAAATCACTTTGAATCAATGGAAACGCTTGTGCCGAGGCACTAAAGCTAAGGACAGCGTCCACTGTTCTGTATTCACAAAGTGCGCCTGAGTTTTGTGCTGTTACAGCCACTTTAGAAAGACCATTTAGGTCAATGTCAGACACACACACTGGCACAGAGAAGGAAAAGATGCACAAACATCAACAGTTCAAAGGAGGGCAATTATATCTTATCAAATAAAGGCCCAGTCCCTCAGGCAGCCGAGATGAAATAAAAACAAATGATGTGCTGCTAATCTAAATGAATACCAGCAGCGGAGTGACAGCTCTATAGGTTTCTACGTTTGTGTGTGCGTTGGCAGCAAACAAGACTCTGTGTTGACAGAGGCAAACTGATACTAAGGTCTAAATTCACTCAGGTGCATATTACTGTGTTTGTGTATGACCTCACCTCATTGGCATAGACCCAGTGGCTGTCCTTGGATGCCAGGTTGGTTTCCACAGCCTGCAACAAAAAAAAGAGAGAAGAGGAAAAAAAAAATAGGGCATTTTTAGAACAAAGCGTGCAATACAAAGAGATCGTACAACTGTCAGTCACTTCTCTAGAGCTTAAATTGTACATCAAGGGTCCGATGTGTAAGGGGAGGGAAAAACAACACGAGATGGTTCAAAACCACGCCGCCTGGAACATATTGGACAAACCAGCCATTATAAATAATGCAGTGAGCAGACCTGCTATATGCAAGCTGAATGTTGTGACACCGGATGTGAGGATACAGGCTGGAGTACAGATGTGCACATTATGCAGACTGCTACAGGCTTGACTTCATTAGTAGGCATGAACAATTCATCAAAATATTATCAAAACTGCAATATGGCTGAGTGCAATATCCAAATCGCAGATGCTGCAATTTTTATTTTTTTTTTTGATAAAGGGGAAATATGTGCAAAACAGCATTAAAACGAAGTACTGTAGTGCCGGAGAGATGTCAAATCTACAAATCCCCAGATGGAAGAAAATTTGTTTGTTTGGTTCAAATGTCACATTGAGAGAAAATGAAAATTGCGATGCAAAAATTCCCTGTCAAATAAACAGTATCAAATTTTGTACCACATCACGCAGCCCTTTTTCATTTGCCATACTCATTCCACATCACTTTACGAAATACATTCTGAAAGCAAAATGGAAAACGTGGAGCCCACAGGAGCAGGCGCAAGTTTTGGGTATACATCTGTCAAATTCTGTCTCAGCAGAGGGTCAAATCTGAAGAGAAATAAATTACCAAAGGCTTGACCAAATACTGACAAATGAGGTGTGAAATGAGGAGTCAAAGCTCAGTACAGCCTTTTTTTTACTACTAGCTCACAGTTTCTGCTATCACAACTGCCAAAATTTGATACTTTAAATACATCTAATGGAATCACCATTTCTTTGTATTCAGTTTGGAACCGTGCTTATTTACTGAGAGGATGTTCTGTAGTGAGAGCGCACAACCTTTTCTTTGCAGTTCCACTGTTTACATATGCTGATTAAGTGGTCATTGCTGCACACTTAGGATTGGTTGGTTTCGTTGGTCTGAAAATACCAGTTTGTCTTCATGCTTCAGTGTTGCGGCAGTTTTGACCTCTCCAGAAATCCCTCCTCTGCTTGAGTTTTACAGATGTTCAGTGGCAGAAAATGTATTTAGACACCATATACTTTTTGAGAGCTTATGTTTTAAAAGGAGTTGAATACAAGGATGCACCTCGCAAAATGTCCGTTTCTCTCATTCCTGCCGCTCAGCTGTCACAGTTGACAGAACCCTATCTGAAGTCTCCGCGAGGCGAAGACATGGCAAATAAAATCGACTTATTCCAGGTTTCTCCAGCCCTATTATGGAAAAAAGTTTTTTTCTCATATGCATGACGTTCGTGAAATCAGGTCACAGCAGTAATCTGGTTACTGAAGTGCATCTAAATGCACTGGGTGACCTAAAACCTTCTCAGCACAGGTGAAAAGAAAAACCCACTTGAAATTACCGTAAATCGTCCATCTCATTATGGACTTCCTCCACCTGTCACAGGAACGCGATCATTTGGCATCTGTCATGCTAAACATCTCAATGCATGCTCTCTCCTGCAAATTGCTATCATTAGTGTCTAAATGAATCGGTTTCACACAAGGCCATGAAGACTGATCTCTCAGCATATAATCAACGGAACCCTGCTGCATTTTTACTCCACAACACTGTGCTCATCAATAATAGCCGGTGCACAGCGCAGCCCCGAACGCTGCCAATCGATCTTCTAACCTTGGAAGAGGCATGATTTGATTTTAATGCTCTTCTCGTCCCAGATTGGGCTCATCAAACCGCAAGACAAACATACCAGTGCAAGAGCCATATTTACCTCCATGGTTGAACTGTCACGTCTCATATTTCCAAAAAAAATCAAGAGTGGGGCAATATGCCTTCAAAAAATACCATGAAATTCAGACGGATAGTATAACATTATCACTAGATGCTGTGAAAAAAACAAAACAGGCAGAAGCCGGAGTTTTGCTGCGACATCCTGTAGATTTATATAAGAGAGCAAGAATATGTGTCATGGGGATATTTGCCCCTTTACCCCTCAACAAAGAGAGCTCGGATCAGTTCCTCTGATCTGTTTAAAGGTTTGGTTTTGTGTTTGGATCAACAAGATTTATGAGCAACATTTATGTTGCATGGACAAAATGGTTAATTTTAATAGTGTATGATGGGCATGTTGGTTGTTGCTGAAACCGTTGCAGCTGAATGAAGTCACATTCAGATCAAGAGATTCGAGATCAGTGTGCAAATCCAATCACTAAGGAAACTGACACTTTCTGCTATTAGGAGATAACTCAATATTGGTGTACAGGGCACTTTTACAGTGATTGTCTACCTGCTATATGCATACAGCAACTACAATGACACTCAATAGAGTGACTGCCTTTACCAACGCCCAACAGTTCCCTTTAATTTAATCAAGCCTAATCCAATATCGCACACAATAGCACTGTATCACTTTCACTAAAAGGAGTATGATTCACTAAATGTATGAATTTGGACTTTGGGCTGCATTTAAAACCAGCACAAGTGGAGCGAAATAGAAGTGGAGGCACACTGCAGGAATTTTAAGGTTTGTGTAACTGAACAAGATGAGCAATAGATATGTGTCATCTGCATAAAGATGTGAAGCAGCATTTGATTAATTACCACAAAGAAGTATACTGTGATAGAAGAGGAACAATGTTTTGTGTTGTTGTGTAATCCTGCTGACTAATGAAAGAACCAACCAACCAACAAATGGACATGGGTGAAAAAATAACCTCCTCTGTGGAGGTAATCACATCAATCAGCCACAACACTGAAAAGACTAACCGGTGAAGTGAGTAACATTGATCATCTTGTTACAATGCAATGTTTCTATGGGATCCCTTGGGTCCTGGCATTCATCTGGGTGCCACCTGAGACACACCACCCAGACATGCCTGAACAAGTTTGGTCCTCACTGTGGATTAGACTTGGCTCTGACTTGTCGAAGCATGGACACAGGACCTCTGGGGTATCCTGCGGTGTCTGACTCCAGGGTATTGACTGTGAATCCTTTGAGTCCCTGGGTTTGCACGTTGGGTTGTTCACGGATCAGACTTGTTCCAGAACATATGATTGTTCACATAAATGCCAGCACCCAAGGTTTCCCTTCAGAACATTGCTTTGTTGAGAGATTCCCAATGTTATTCACTTCACCTGTTAGTCCTGTTCAATGCCGAGGCTAATCAGTGAATTTACATTCACGCTGCTGGTTCTGGAGTTAACATTTTTATTCATGTAATGTAGGAATTTATCGGGCAGCAAGCGGCATTTAAAATGTGATAGAAGTGAAAAGACAGGATATATTTTACTACTGTGTTGCACAACCTTCAGGTGCAACATAACACTTGAGAGCTTGTGCGTGTGTGTGGTGTGTTTGAAACACAGCGAGATTCAGAGAAAAATGAAGGGTACAGGCCTTAAGGTACAGCTGTAGGGACCACTTAAGGTAAACGGTGAGCCAAAAGTAAGAGCCAGAAGCACATAGATTACGTGTGTGTATGTATGTGTGTGTGTGTGTGTGTGTGCGCGTGTGTGTGTGTGTGTGTTGGAAAAGAAACGACAATGAACATTTCTTAATAACTGTATTATAAAGACACCAAGTTAATACAATGTTTGAGTTTTACTATTTCAGCAGTAGTTTTCTTCAAGCGTCATGTAGAAAATAGTCTTTTTTTTTTTGGCAGATTTTTCCCTTATACGGATATTCCACCTCGGCAGCTGAGCATTCCCCGAAAAACCCGATAAGACTGTTTGCTTTTTCAAGATATATAAGTGATATCATGACACATCCCTTTGTTGGACAAACAAAGCTTGTGAAGCTCGCCTCCGGCACAACATCTCCACGTTAAAATCAAAAGATCATTAGACGGTTCCTGTAGTCTGCATGTTGGCAAAATATCAGCAAAATCCTTTCATGTGTGAGTAATCCATTAATTCAAATTATGATAATGTCTCTCCAGTCTGAAATAAAATCTGACAGTGAGAACTATTGTCTGCCTTGAAGAAGAACCTTGACATTTAAGAGAGACGACAGCTCCTTCAGCTGCATTCATTGTTCCAGACAAAATCTGTCAGATGCCATGATGGTAAAAAACAAAGTAAAGTACTGTAGTGTGGGTTAGCTAATGTGTACCAGCTGTGATGCAACGCTTTGTTGAAGCCGTAGGCACAACAAAACTCGCTACTTGAGAGGTTCAGCCCCAGTTCACAGCTCAACTGAACGCTGACAACTTAAGACACTTTCAAAATAAAGCCTTATTAAGCTAAATGATGTCTGGGAGCTGCTAGTTAACCTCGTGGCTGACTGAATGTAAGAAACACAATGTGTGCTATGCTGATATTTTTGAGAGCTGCTGTAACCGACAGAAAGTTCAGCTGGATTTATATGTCATCTCCGCGAGGTCTGTCACTGTTAGTCGCCGTCGCTATTTTGTCCTCATCAGTTGATGAGCAGTAGATAACTGCATCATCTGCATAAAAAGGTGAAGCAGCGTCGTAATTATCACAAAGAAGAATGCTTTAATAGACAGAAAATGGATAGATTGATACTGAGTGATTACTGCAAATGTACAGTATATCAATTTCACATATTGGTTACTGGTATAATTGATTACTAATAATCCATCTTGACCCTGGAAAAAAAAAACATCATTTGTTCCCTATGACAAAACACTGAGTGGCTGTTTACACAACAGTGGTTTTGACATACAACAATAAAACTTTGTTGCTTTGTAAAAACCAAAGGTGTACTTCTTCAACAAAATGTGTCATAAATCAACATGGCTTCTTATGTATCACCTCTAATTATGAGTTCAGATACAACTTCATTCAAAATGAAGATCTAAACTGGGCCTAGATACTGCGCTCTCTGAAATAACACAAAACATACTAAGTTGCTCATTAGGATTCAAAACTTGTAGCTCTCTGATACAAAAAACCCCTGTGTCTCTGCACAATTCCTTCATTATTTGCCTCATCAGCCCTTTCCTAATCGCATATGGTCCTATTTGATTCGAACTGAGCAAGGGGTTTTCCCCTTTGATTCAAATTTATCACACCAAAGCTTTAAAATCCATTTGAGACCTTTAATGTTATCGGCAGCTAGGCAGAGTCATTTTGGCTTTGTGTGTTTTTTTGCTGTCTTTCTATTCACTTCAACAGATGATGTAACCGCGAAACTCTGGAGAGCAACGCAGTTTTTTGGGAGAAGGAGGCGTAGACGAGAGCCTGGAGTGACATCTGAGGAATATTCTATACTGTTGATACAGCCAGAGCCTGGCAACAGTAAGATCTCCAATCAGAGCGGCAAAATACCTCAGGCATGTTCTTATACAGTAGCGATGCCACAAAGGCAGCCAGAGAATGCCAGCCCCAATTTAAAAGCGTGACAGCTGTAACGGGAGAGGAATTGCGGTTAGAGGGATGTGAAAAATAGGTGGGGGGAGGACTGGGCAAGCCACAGACGACAGAGGATGAATCTCCTGAATGTCACTCAATGGAACTATTTGTTGCCGTGCGAAATCGTGTTGCGAATGTTTGAAATCCCAGCCAGCGTGGCTCGTACACTCAGTTGCCAGTTTATTAGGTACACAGAGCAGGAAATTAAATCAGGCTCATGCAACAGTCCTGCAACAATCTCATCTCTCATAAAGGTCGACTCAGTTTTATAATTCTGGAGGATTTTGATTGTGGTGCTGTTTATCTGTTTGTTCGATTATTGTCCACACCGTTTGTATCAATAATTGCAGGTTACACAACAGAAAAAAACAAAAAAACATCTCTTTGTATCCATCTTTTATACTAATCTGCAGCTCTTATTATTAACAAAAAGCAATTGTGAACAAGCTTAATTAATCAATTAGTGAATAAAGCTGCAGTGTGACACTTCTAGTTAAGCCAGTTTGTACTTGAACAGCTAATTAAGATTATTTACGATAATTACAGTCGCTGTTCATGTATAAAACTCGTTGCTTTAGGATGCATCGAGCAACAAAAGAAAATGTATATATTGCCTATAGATGCGCGCCTGTATATGAAGGTTTTTTTTGTGTAATGATCACAGTGTTCTCATTTGCTCACTTTATAGCATATGGATCTTGCAAGCGAGGCAAATCCCCACCCTGCAGCTTACAGTTTGGATAATGATCTAAATGCCATGTGTCCTCAAAACAAGAGTTTACAGAATCAGCGTGTGGAAAGAATAAGAATCCTTCTCTCGCTGCTGGAAAAAATAAACACGCTCATTTGTTCGCTCAGTGTTCTTCATGAAATTACGCTCAATTTATATGTGAAAAGGCACATTTGATGCTTACTGCTTTTATTGCCTTAAATAAACAGAGACGTGCGAGGTTTTCTCATTCAAAATGGATCATTGGTTTTAACTGATCACTTAATCTAATCAAGTGCATCTACCTTCCCATTAGTCTTGAGTATAACTACAATACCAGAGGTGTAAAGAGTGATCCATCTCTTTGAATCAGTGGGCTTTCACTGCCAGTGCATCAAATACGCAGCCTGGTCAGGTTCAAGGTTAGACATGGTAGGTAGCATCACATCTTGAATTGCCCCTCTAGTGCAGCAGTATACTGTAAAGAGCGACAAAGGGGTGGCTGGAGTGGTCAGGTGGGTCATTCACAGGACCCTGGAGACTGGAGTTCACGTCCCGAACAAAGTCAAGATTATATGCTTGAGAACTTAAGTAAACAAATGTATGCAAGCGACGTAAGAGAGACATCAGAGGCTCCTGTTGGTTTGAAGTGGGCGCCTTTCACACAGTTTTGGTCTTTGGCCAAAATCTGCAGAAGGGTGGAGAGCGAGAGGGTTTTGGTAGCTGTCACACCTTCCGCGCTCTGTCGGTGTGAGGATCTCACAAAGAAGCCAGGAAGGAGTAATGAGGTCTGTCATAAAAGATTCACGATAATCCCTCTGAACCCAGCCTCGTCGCCGTTGCTGTGGAAACACACCTTCAGACCACTTAATCTGCTCCGTAGACACAGAATTCAACACAAAGGTGGCAACTACCCTCACTTCAGACTGGTGCCGACAGAGAAAACAGCTATACTTTCTTAACACAAGCACACATTTAACATGCCCGTTCAAACTGTATGGGGTAGTTTAGAGTCTTCACTTGCACTTCACTTTCACCACTCAAGGTTATATATATTTAATTAAAACTGGAGTAAAACTAGGTGTGAAAACCATTCTGTCAAATCAACTGCAGCACAGGCGCAGATTGTAAGGATGACTACTGGTACTTGAATGATAACACAAAGAGATTTTTAAATAATAATGATAAAAAAAAATCATCATTAATGTCGATATAACGAGTAAGTGGGCAAAGGAAAGTATCAGAAAAACAAAAACGGTCTGATGAGCTAAATTACACCACTTTACTGTAATACAGCCTTTAAAACCAGGAAAAGACAACGCCTATCACAATGTGACAATATCCAGAGTCAAGACTATCAAGACTAATGAAAACTACATTAAACATGTCAAAACAATGATAGCATGAAATTAGCAAAGCCATTATAGAAACCAACAGAAATTAAACTAAAACTACGACAACTTAGCAATTAATGATTCATCCTCTAAAGATGCTGATAAACCCAAGATAAAATTCAGCCTGGGTACTGATCTGCAGTCCACAGTGATAATCCAACACCTGAACAAATGGTGTCTGACCTTCCACTGTCAGTATTCAGGACCAGGTGGCCCTCCCAAGAAGATGGCACACGTGTGTCACATTAAAAACAAATCACGACTCCCATCTGCCTCGGCGCTAAGGCTGCTACCTTCTCTCTGCATGTAGTTAGCTTCCAACAGGCTTACGTTTTAGCCATGAGTGGAATAGCTAATGTCCCCACTAGGAGACTCACCAGAGGGCACATTAGCCTCGGACTAAAATTAGAGGAACCTAAGCACTGTGCCCGTGGCTGCAGTGCAGCAGTTTTTGGGTAAATAAAAAAAGGTACAAAAAAGTCAATTTGACCTACTTTGCTTGCAATATAATTATAATATCCAAAGACCTGTATGATTTATGTTAAAACATGTCAACATAATCTTTGCTTTGCCTTGCTGGCTGGATTAGACACAATATTTGCAGTAGCAGGTTTTGGCTTCAACATTGGTAATGTGGTCGTCTTCAGTACAGGTATGTGTTTGCCGTCAGCTGTCCCTGTGTAGTATTCTCTCTGTGGACTGCTGCATATGTTGCGAGCTAAAATGTTGCGAGAGGGATTTCTGAGAGTCACTCACAGGATTAAAACTAGGTGTGACATTTTATGAATACCGTATCAGGCTGAAGAGCCTCCTGAGTGCAGGCGTTCAGTGGGGCCGTAAGGGGCCGGGGCTTTATAACATTAGCTATTCTCAAACCGTGCAATGGATTTCATCCACCACACCTACAAGGACTTCAACTGGTGATGAGGAGGGACTGGATCCACTCACATCCATCTGTTGAAATTTTATTGGAAATTATTTCTTCTTCCTTGCCAACCATTTCTATAGGATATATTCAGCAGCAAAATGTATGCATTTCAAAAATATGAATCTTTAGTCAGCTTTGATAAATACTGTGAAGGCCCCAACTCAGGTTTGAAACAATGCTGAGACAGAGAGCGCAGCTGTGGTTGAGCAAGCTATAGAGAGGCAGCAGTGATAGCAAGAGCAAAGCAGTGATCAGAGAATTCAAATGTTATCTTCTAATTGTGCTCCTGCTGTTTTGTTCTAAAGCACAAATACACCTCTGCACGACTCCTCCAGGTTTTGGGTGATTACAGCCCAAATGCTTGCTCAAACAGACACACGGAGACAGACGCAGACCTGCAGCTTTTTAAGAAAGGACAGAAGGGAGGGACCAGACTGTGATCTAACCTGGTCACTACGAGTACCGACCTCACACCCTGCTGGGTGCTACACACCGCAGTCCAAAGGTCGATGCCCAGATACGTTCTGAACACAGCAAAATACTAAGAAAATGGAGCAGAGGTAAAAGTCTTTGCAGACACAGACACCGCTGCAAATGTTTGTGTTATTTTTAAGGAAAATCTTGCATAGTCCTACCTTGAAGCTGCTTTTTAAATGTGATCTATGCCACAAAACTTTAAACGGACCAGATATAACCATTCTGTATTTTATTAAAAGAAGAAAGCAATCCAACAAGTGCTATTGTGAGCAAGCTTTGTTTTGAACGGAGAGTTTGTAGGAAAATGAAAACTTGGTTAGGATTTTAACAAGACACCCCAGCACACTTCATAAACGATACATCTTAGTAGAAGACGAATTACTTTGCAGTGCTGCGGGCTGCCCTTGGGGAGGCACTGAACATAAAGTAAACCCCCCTGCACCTGGGGGAAATTTATGTTGTGGGTCTTTGATGATATTTGCAATTGAATTTTTATTGCACAGCTGATGGATGCAATAAACCAGGGTAATTAACAGAGAGGAAACTGATTACCTCACAGAAAGTTATTTTGTTCATCTGTGAACTACAGTCACAGCACAAGGACAAGCAGATATATAGGTGATAGTATTTAAAGCACAAGCTTATTTTATATCCACATTACAACTTTAACAGGTTTAATGTTACCGGTGGGGTGAATTTATCTTGCAGCCGGAACAGAGCACACGGACTGAAGTGCCAAAAACATGACAGATGCACCAAGTGACGACTGGAAACCTAGAGTATGATTAGCCATCGTGAAGACCATCAGCAGCCCCCAGACACTAATCATCAGCTGAGCCATTATGACTCTTAAACAGTTCAGTGTTTCCACAGAAACCATGCAGCCACAGTAGATGGGACAGTGTGAGGGCAGATTGTCTGCTAATTAATGATATGATATACTGTTGATCCACATGCAAAATACGTATGTGGGAAAGTTTGGTGGCTTGTTAAATAAAGTAATTATACAAACCTTTAGATTGAGCCTTTGGCAGTAAACGGACTTGCATTTTTAAAGGGCCATTCCAGTCTGCTGACTGCTCAAAGCGCTTTACAACACTTGTCAGATTCACCCATTCATACACTGATGGCAGATGTGCCAGCTGGAGCAATTTGGGGTTTAGTATCTTGCTCAAGGACACATTGGCATGCACCTATGGGGAGCAGGGATCCCAACCAGTGACCTCCCAATTGCTAGATGACCCGCTTTACCTCCAGAGCTACAGCCACCGGAGGGTAGGAGCCCAAATTTCCCAAAGAGCGTGAAGAGGACACTGTCAAATATCCCAGGCTTAAAAAAAGTTGCTCTTTTACGGAAGATGAGAGATGGATCAGGAAGTTTAACACCGACACCACCTTCCTGACCTCCCTGAGACCTGAAGCTGCTCTTTGGTATTATGAGTAAAGCGTGACTGGGGCTTAAGAGTCAGACACCATTTCTCCAGGGGGACGATCTCCGGACCCGCCAGATGCAACACTGAAACAATGAAGTTAACAAGCAAAACTCATCTGAATGTTTTATTTTTTTAATCTGCAATTCATGGGGCTGGACCCAAGCAAAGACGAGAGATAAGCAAAACAATGCTATTTAAATGAGGCTGAATAATGCATGCCGCCCATTACCTAACGTCAGTAGAGTGATTTCAGGTGAGCGAAATGCAGCAATTGTTTTCCATAAAGAGCACTTCCTACCGTTCAAAGGCCATTAGCTGCGAATAATGAATCACAGAACTTTTCTTTCACACTGAACTTCACACCCGGAAAAGCACCCCTTAAGAGAGAGCGAGAGGGGTAAGTGATTTTTATTTGGAAACATATAAATAATTAAGCTGTCCCTTTAGTCGATGTTGCGCTCAGGGCAGGATAGGTAGTGTCTTACAAAACTGGCACAAACTGAAAACCTCTTAACTCCTTTTGACTCGAACTTCTTGAAACAGTTTTGTGCAGATGGTCTTGAGTAAATACCACGAGTGACACTTTCATCTGCTTTGCTCCGCATAAAAGCCGAAATTGTGGGAAGGTGATTGCTCTACTTTTGTACAGCCAGAAATAAACTGCTTTGATTACATGCCGCAGCGGGTCGCACAAGGGGGCCTAGTTTTATAGTGTAGTTAAAGAGCTTTTTTAAGAGAAGACCACAATATCGCTACACTTGAGTGTCCTTACATAACACCTGTGGCCCCAGAGGGCTCTCACTCTCTGCACGTGTTGCGGACTGTAGGCGCTGCTCGCCAAGTAAAAACAACCAGACGACTGAAGCTTCGCTCTGCTGTCATCTCTGCTCGCGGGTACAATCACACTCTCATTCCGCCGAAACGGCCTCAAAGTCACTACTCACAGGAGGCTGTCAGGGAAGGAGTGAAAACAAAGATGAGACGAGAAACCTGAGAAAAATTAAGGCGCTGTAAAGATATGACAGCTAAGTCAAAATGTTAGTGTCGGGCAGGTACTACGGCACATCATCCACACCGCTTATCTCTTTTCACTTTCCTTCTTTAAAAAACTAACTTTCTTTGTTAAACGCTTGCCGGTCTGCCTGCTTAATTGGAGTGACCTGCCTCAGGGAAATGCAAGGTGTGTGGGCAAAACATTACTGCAGTTTCTTTCAAAAGCACAAAGATGAAATGCCTCTAAAAAAAACAGCTAAAGCAAACGGAAAATGAAGGGCAGAGTACAGCGCAGAAGGAAGTCCATCTGCTAATGCACATCCAAAACAGGAAGAGGAATTGTTTCCCCGGGTCGCTACCCTCAGGTACCAGTTAGTGGAATAACTGTGGAAACTCTACACTGCTCAAAGGAAAAGGATGGATGGAGAAGGCAAAGAAGGTGAAGAGGGAAAGTGCTAGAAACAAGAGTAAATGGACAAGCAGTCACCTGATGGTGAGCGCTATGGTGTTGTGTCAAAGTGCGTACCCTTGCCAATACACACTTCCTCTCAACAGTGGGGCCTGAAACTGACAAAAAACAAAACCTGCCAAATTATTAATTCATCCCGGCTCTGCCTTTGTTAAAGCAACGGGATCAGGATTTCTAGGTTGAATTGGGGTTCACACAGTTGTTTTTCTTTGCTTTGGACAGTATTCAGGCTGTTAGCTGTAGCAATGTTGTTAACGCTTTCTGTCTGTTTGACGGCAGCACCGGCAGTAATACCGGAGGGCAACACTAGGAGGGGGCAGTGTGAAAGGTTTCCACTTCAGTACCGCTAAATACACACGAGGCTCAAATGCCGTTTTTCGTTCATTTAGAGTGTGTTGTTAAAGATATTGTTAAAAAAGTTCTCCAGCCGCACAGTATGTGCACACGTTCTGTCTGTGTGTTTTCAACTCTAACTGCAAAACACACTGAAAAACAGGGCTTTCAGCTCTGGAAGAGGATACCTTGAACTCACTGTAGATGTTTGTCTGGAACTTATCCAGTGTAGACAGATTGTGCAGGATGCATTATGCATTATGTAGAACCAATAACCAAACATCACTGCTTCAGGTCTGGTACATTTCCCTTGGAGTGCTTTTCATTGTTGCTGTCCTTACAATTAGAGAACTGAGTTTGTTTACATCCACTTCCTGCAGCGGAGGGGGATGACTGCACAGGGACAAACACACTACAGCGAAGCGTCATTTGAAACCTGTAGCACATTAACAGAACCACACAGCAAATTAATCACGACGGCGAAGAAGCTGAATGTGGGTTTGCCACCCTGGAATGCGGGAACATCTGCGTGTTATTTCCCAGATTTGTCAACTAAAAGAGCTGGTTTAGTTTTCATCTCTATGAAGCTGACTTATGGGTCAAGCGCGCATTTATTATTCTTCCCCAACAATGAGCCTTTCCTTGTCCCCAGTGACGGACAAGGCCACAGAAGAAGACGCGTTATCGCCTGCCAAGACTGAAGGAGGCTGGGACGTGCCAAGCGAGGGAGAGAGTTTGAAAAAAAAAAAAACGCTGATTTTCTGGAACATCAACACTTGAAAATAAGACAGGTGCTGTCCACCTGTGCAGATAACCACCTTACTGCCATCGCTCTCTGGAAAATAACAGGTGTGCCTGTCCTGACGTGTTGTGAATTTTAACACTTTCCCCCCTTCCTTAATAACTGTGTTTGAAGTGCCTTTAAGCATTGCACTTACAAAAGTGCTCTCTGGCCAGTGGTTTGAGACTGTAGTGTGTGCCGGGCAGCTCCCCATTGTACAGTGGATGTGTGTGACTAAGAGGCAAAGAGCTCCTGAAAGTGGCCATTCGGGCTCAAACAGAGTGAATAAAGGTAGGGAAACAGACAGTGAGTTTATTGGGTAAAATGTGTGTTGAAACATTTACTGCAGGCTGGTGACAGTCTCTCTTCAAATATAGAAAAGTGTGAGTTCCCACTGCCTTTTATCTCCAGTCGAGTAAACAGGAATATTTTGAGAATGCGGGCTGAGACTAAAGAGAAAAGATGATTCAGGAGGACAGGCCGTAACAAATGTCTAAAAGGTACATCGGGTACATGCTGTTAATGCTTTGTTTTCTCCTAAAAAAACATCACTAAATAGAGCTCTTTGTATAAATCACCAGAAGCGCCCGGTGGGTATGCACTGATGCTCTTTACCTCTTCTGAGAAATCGCGGACTCCTTCATGCTGGTAAGTGTAACGGGTCAAGGTAAGCAGACAGACTCTGTGCGTCAAACTCCTCCTGATTAGGCACAAGTAAGCAAGATAAGTGGGCAGGGAAATAACAAAGGAAAAAACAGAAACAAGCAAGCGAGAGGGGTAACAGCGGGAGGTTAGCCGGGCCAAAGATGAACGTGAACCTCATCCTAATTACCTCAGCGCAGGGTGAGCCGCGGCCTTTTCTCGGAACACGATGGGAACGGAGCGGTGTTGCGGAGAGTGGGAGTGCGAAAGTTTAAGTTTTGACATAATGCTAATTCCAATCGGCTCTGTCGACAGTGAAGGAGGCTGCGGAGGAAAAAGGAGTGGAGGAGGAGGCGGAGGAGGCGGCGATGGCGCTCTGCCAACCACATCTCGCAGCAAATTAAGAGCTGTGTTATTTGTTTTATGAAATGTCTTTTTGGTGCCGTTTGCTTAATCAGCATTGTGCTTACAACTATGGGGCTGTGGAGAGCATGTGCACAGAGCATGTATGATATTTGTTTAGGGGGCGTGAGCACTTTATAGTGGCTTCATAGACAAAATGTCCCAGTAAACAACCCTCTGGGGCAATTAGCGCAAAGTCTGACTATGCTGCAGATATGCAAACAGAAAATTAGTCAAATGTGCTGTAAACAAAGCATTTGAGCGCGTTGTTTTGGATTCCCCTGAGACCGCTGCGGTTGTCTTAAAGATACTAAGTTCTCCGAGCAGCGGTTTGCGCCCAAGCTCGCGAGGAATCCAATTTTGCCGGCGTGTTCTGGTGGTAGCCCCAGGTAATGGTTTTGTTGCTTTATAGCTGGCGAGCTTTCCAATACACCTGAGGAGCGCTTTAATTTAATCTGCCTCATCAAGATCAATAAATGTGTCTTGAAGTGTGATTCTTTAGAACATACTGCCTCTTAATAGACCACAACGCTTTTAGAGCGACCATTTTTCTACAACCTCATAGACGCAGCGTGCGGTCCTGCGCAATACTGGAAACCAACTCCCATCAAGCCGGAGAGCCGCCGCAACCGCCAGAACACGCAGAGACAGAAAGCTCTTACGTGCATTAAGGGAAAGGCTAAAAAGAACGTGATATGGAAATACATTTTTCACCCGTGCAGCTCCAGCTCCGTACAGTATGTAGTGAAGTGCAGAGGGAGGGCGGCGAGCAAAGAGAAGCGTGGGAGGGTGGGAGGAGAGGAGTTCCCAAAGCTGAGAAGAAGGCGGAGCTGTGGAAGAGGATAGACGGTGCATGATCAAAGCCTATATTTTGAAATCACTTACTTCTCCATTAGTTTGATTAATGGGGCCAGCCTCACAGCTAGACAGAGGCAAGGGCCTTGAAAAATGATGCAATTACTGCTTTTTGAATAGAGGGCTGAAAAGGCCTGCTTGAAAGGAGGATCTGGAGGAGATTCTACAGGGGCGTCCTGGACAGTAGACTACCTCCTCTTCATCCATCTATCCTCCACCATCCTCCACCACCCCCCGCAACATACCCTGAAGGCCTGGGGCACTGCTGTAACCCTTCCCCTCAGAGGCGTCTCTCATCAGGGCTTAGCGGCATGCTTCGCTGGTCTTCTCTAAGCTGGGGGAGAACGGCGTAAATTGTGATTAATATGCATCTCCAGCATCTTTTTAATGTTTGCCTCGCATCCTGCGTAACCCTGCCACGATGCCCCGCTCCATTCACTAAGTGCATTTTTTATTCTTTTCATTTTTATTTAGTATTCTAGCAAATTCAAAGTCCATGTTACCAACACTTATCGAGCGATATGAAAAGAACATTATATAAACCTCTTGAGATCAGCTGTAATAGCAAAGTGCCACTTGCAAGAGCTGTTTTAATAAAACATTACGACAGTTATCTCTGAAGCCTTTCAAATCAGGTTTCACTCTAATTGGGTGGAAATAATTACACATAATCTATACAACAAAGGAAGCTGCAATATTCTCTTTACACGCCACACAAGTGTTTGGATCTGCATTATATAAAAACAACAGCAGACTTGAGGAGATTCTGAACATTAGGTGGGTGTAGGTTTGTCAAATGGATGAAAAATGGGACAAACTTGACCAGCGAGATAGACTAAAAGGTAATTACCTGCAGAAACAAATTACTATGAGAGGACTTTTGATGTAACCAAGAGGAGCTTCGCAGCGGACATCACTGAGGCAATAATACCACTCTTGGTCCAAATCTAGCTGCGTTCATGAGCCTCTCCGTGTGGGAGGCAAACTGCTAAGTAACAAATCGGCCAGTTAGACTCCAAGTTAGCAATTAGGTCAATCACTGCACCACGACCGCTATAAGAGCAGGAGATAAAAGGATAAAATTAAGCGAAGGAAGAAAAAAAAAGAAGGACATGTGAGGTTGAATTCTAACTTATAATCCAGTTTGTTGGAGTTTTTCTTCTCTTGAAAGTATAAAGGGCAGGAAATCCTTTACTTTTACTCTGTGGTTGTTCTTAAATGCCACCCAGTCGGTGTGGTTTTGGATAATAACTACATTTCACCAGCTCTCCGTTGTAGCTATGATTGCATTTTGTGCTCTGTGGGGGTGTCCTGATTATTACTACAATGAGACAGCAAATGTCTATTTTCCAGCAATGCTGGCAGACCTCTGAACAGTTTAGTCTGCTTGAGTTAAAAATTACAGCCACAGTTACAATGCTGAGGGTTGAATGTAGCACCCCACAAACCTGTGATGTTTTGCCAGTGAGTGTGCCCTGCATGTAGGGAGTCCTCTCCGGAGGGAAAGTGAACAAGAGTTTGGAAGGGCAGATGGATGGAAGGAAAAGGTGAAGAAAAAATGGATTCACAGATCCATGTATAACATTTCTAACACGGGTCAAATTTGAGTTTGACTGAAGGCTCACTGGAATGATAATGTTGCAAATGCTTCAGCTCTAACTATGCTTAAAATTAAATGTGAGATCACCAGTAAGTGCTGGCACAAAGTATCTAGCAACAGTCTTGGCACAGTGTGAAAATCCGAGATCAAAATATGTCCCCTGTGCACATTTACACATTAGCATTTACAGCGATTCTCTCCAGACTGCTCTTTGGGTTTATGCATCAAAATCAGTTCAGGATTTCATTCAGCGCTCTCAGTGCAAAGTAAATCCACTAATGAAATTACAGAAGCACTCACAGCTCTATGAAACTCCCACAGACTTTGTAGGAATGATGACCTTTAGCAAAAAGAACTGCTTCACTGAACGACTGGGAATCCAAGATGCTGACTGTTATCGATATGTGGGAAGCTATATTCCTATCATCAACATGTTGTCTTAAACTTCCACTGTAACTGTGAATGTTTTTCTATGTAAGCATCTAAATTGGAAGAGTTTCGTCTTTGTTTCCCTGCATGTTTTTTCATAACCAAGAGACCCGAGGCGAACAAACAAATCAGAAACAGCTGCAATAACAAGCTGTTCTGGTAATTTCCCCAAGACATAATCCAAGTGGTATATGGGAAACATACTGAAAAATACCTACATAAAAATAATTTATGCAGCAAATATATTTTTAGAAGATCTCACTTTTGTGCACGTTGGTGTGGACAGTGAAAAAAGACAGATGACTACCGCCAGCCGCATCTCCTCGCATACAGGCATAAATGAGATACGGGGTATGGGCATATCTTTCGAATGTGGGCGATAACACGGTCCTGCAAATGACACTTCAAAGGAACGTATGAATATGCATGTGCACATGTTGAACACCAACTCATACATATTTGTGTAAAATAAGGAAAGTGAGTGAAACAGGTGAGGAAAGGGTAGTAGGACACCTGAACTGGACTTTAGATTTATATTCCATCCACAGAGGCTGTGTTTTAATTGAACACTCTCTCTGCAGAGCTTTTGGACTGTGATCGGCTGTGTGCTGGGTACCAACACAGTACTTGTTTTCCAAGTGGTTGGCTTTGCAATTACCCTTATAACTCTTACTGTATTTTGAGTCCGCCACTTGGGAGTTGGGCAATAATCCTGAGCCCACAGCAACAATTTCACAGAGACAGAACTTTCCAGCATTATTGCGGGGTTTTTGGTATAATTGCATCTCATATTACGCTGCAGGGAGACTAATACACAGAGTGATAAAGCTATTAACATATACAGACAAAGTAACTGTACTTTTGACTGTTCCAATTTAACAGGAATGTGAACTCCACAGGTGATTTGCTGAAACTTAGATTTAGGATGTCTCTAAAACGCAAAAAAACGATTAAGTTAATAGAGATGTGGCTGCACATCCATCCATTCGCACTTCCATCCATCCGTATGGCTGTAACAAGCAGATCGAAGGAGCTGCATCTGTATTTCTGAAAAGGTCAAAGCGTCGTGGTTGTGATCTGTCTCCAGATGTGAAGGAGCGTGCTTGTTTGGCACAGACCCCAGCAAAAATCACATCATCCCTGTTTTGTTTCTGTCCCGAGTGAAACATGAAAGGCGCACTATGCAACAGTGCTCTTGACACATGGATTAGCAGTTAACATCTGAGTACATTCGTGTTTTGAGCTAAACATGCTTATATTTCTGCAAATCAATTTCTCAAACTTGTGCTGCACCTTTAAATGTCAAGATTTTGTGACACTGGAAATACTTTTTTACCGTGTCATGAACATGAAAAGCCCTCCAGTCTGCTAATGATTTTTTCAATTAAGGGAAGGAAATTGTTATTCAGGAGATGTTTGCATCTTTTTTAAACATGCAGTAAGAAGTAAGAACAAATGGTGGTCTTGGTGATGAGTTGAAACTGTGTAACTATCTGTAGAGTTTGAATAAGGCATACAAATGTGAAATGATTAAAATGTAAAATAACAGAGGATTACAATATATGGCAATGTTTTGGATGGTAAAGGATCGGCAAAAAAACCCAACAACTTTGGGATTAAGTCCATTACTTTTTTTTTGTTTGGTTATAATCTATAAGAAACAAGTATGGTTTGCTTCTTGTAATGTAAGTAACTGAAATAAAACTATTAATTCATTCATATTTTGAGTCAGGAGAAAACAAAAACAGCACATGGCCGATCAAATACTACAGTCCGATAACCGCATGCGAGTAAAAAAGCTACATTTTTAATTTACCACTTAAAATTACGACTCATGTTGCAATCACAATATCTTTCAAATTAATCACGATCGCTCAGCACTTGACACACGACGAAGCTCTCAACACGTTCTAACCAGCTGGCCTTTATGCTCCGCTCCTGCTGTTGGCTCACTTACTGAGAACCAAAGCAGAACATCGGGCTCTGAGAGAACACATTCTGACACTCGTGTACAACTCTAGAGGTCACCAGATAAATGAGATCGACTTCACCGGCTGCCTTTTATGAGATTAACCGCTATCCCTCCTGAAGAAATAAAAATTGCCCCACGAGGTTTACTGTTTCAATAATGCTAAGCATGATGCATAATCGCAAACATCAATCAAAGTTTATCACCCTCTGTCGAGGCTGCGTTTTGGGTGCTGCCGCCGACATACATAAACTGTGCAGGGACTCTGTTCCGTACACCGGACCGTATTTCCTGACTGAGCAGAGGCATAAAAGGTTAGAGTGATCACGGAAGCGAGGAGGCGATCAATTTCAGGCCAGCGGTGCCAATATTGTATTGTTGTTTTCCTCGCTTTCCTCCTCGTCATCGCGATAATCACTTTTACTACCACCGCCATCATCATCAGTCGCGCAGTGTTCAAGTTATTTACCCTTTGAAGGCCCTTTACCACATTTTTAGAAAGTCCTCCGACGTTGATGAATGTGACGGGATAAGCCGTCACCTCAAATACAGCGCGCTTTTAATTCTCGGGCATTACTTATGAAAAGGCAAATTATTTATGAAAAGCTCTTTAACTTCAGCAGATGATTCATACTTGTGAAAGTAATAACAATCCATCAAGTAAAGAGCTTGCCAACTGCCCTGGTTTCACTTTTAATACCAGAGTTTGGATATACAACCATTTCTCTTGATTATTCCTCCCTCCCATGAAATATGTACCTAAAGAGGTGGCTTTATTTAGACTAAACTACTTTGTTACAAAGTGCTCTGCCGTCAGAGGGAACATATTGTATGCAAAGGCCAACGCCTTCTGAATAATTTTCAAACTCACGGCCGCGGAACGTGGCTGAGTTTCTCGCCGGCGCCCGGGAGGTGCCGTTAATTGATCGTGGACAGGGACGGAGCCATCGATCATTTACCTGTCAAACTGTGGCGTTTATTCATCACGCCAAGCAATTAATGTTTTCTCTGTATGCGCCGCAGTACCTCTGACGCTCCGCTGTAATAAGACTTGGCTTATTATGGAGGAAAAAAAATCACACAAAGTTCGCCGAGTTTAGTCACACAAACTAAATTGTTCGCCTCGGGCCAGGGATGGGAATTGGAAATTACTTGTTGGTGTGTATCGAGGATAAAAAATTACATTTATATTACAACAACATCTGCTACAAATATTAGGGTCTATTATTGTGTGTACTGTACACATTATAGTTAATAAATTTCTGCGGGGGGGTGGAAGATGCGTTCGGATTGTGTGAATCCATACCATAATGTATATGTCTGTAACACAAACAGAGAGATGACAGAACAAACAGAGCTCATATTACAGATCAAAACAAGTTTTTAGAGGAGGGGAGGAAATGAACGGAGGAAGAGAAATGGAGACGTAGACAGAAGTATACAGCGCAATAAGAGAGGAGGCAAAATGAGATGAGGTTATGGGGGGAAAAAAGCAAGGGCAGGAAAAAGATAAAGTGCCCATGTAGAGAAAAACATGAAACCATTAAGAGGGGGAAAAACACAAAGAGGAAAAAAGAGGGAATGTCCTGTAACGGGGACAGAAGGGGAAAGAGAGACAAAGTGAAAGAGAGAGAAGAGGAGGGAACAGAGGGCAGAGGAGGATGAGATGTAGGACAATGATAGATCGTTTTCTGGCAGGCTCAATTTGTCACGCAGTTATTGGGAGGAAAATGGAATAGAGGAGCTGCCGAGAGGGTCAGAGGGAGAGGACGGGGGTCCAGAGGTGGGAGTGTTAAGCCAGGGGGGGAGTGACGCCAGAGGACGGTAAGCGAGATAAACCCTGCACACCTCTTCACCTCCAGCCTTCAACAGATGATCACTGGAGGTTGCGGCACGCTGAAGACTCCATCTCAGTAACCAGCAACACTGCAAACACCAGGGGGACGACTCGGTGTTAAATCATGTACATGGATGTGTGTTTTTATATTAATGAGTTTTAGTCGATGTGGGCAGACCTGAAGCTCAGCCTAGAAGCTGGGGCTGTGTTGGACTATTTTGTTGTCATTTGGTTATTCAAAAATATATTTTATTTACTGTCATCAGTATCAGTTTAGTAGTCATAGCTTTGTCAGGTCTGAGAAAATAAACCTGACGACAGAAACCAGGGTTTGGCTTTGGCTTTCATGAGAAAGAGCCTGTGTTACAAGGGATGGTGTAACACATGGTGCTTTTGAACTGAACTATGGGAAATGTAGGATCCAGTTTGATCCATACTCGCGACTTAAAGGCTCAGGATATCTTGACCTCTGCAGCTCAGATCGTGGCTATTATCTTCATAATTCCTTTCTTGCAAGTCATCCCAGTGTCATGGACTTGCAATACTTAGCTGCAGGAGTGCCCCTCCGCCTTTCTATATTTCAGCATCAAATAACTTAAATTCCCAGGTGCCCTCCTACGCGCCAGGTTGAATCCCCCCGGGGGCCCTCCGACAGTTGACGGTCGAGTTTCAAGACATCCATATGGCTCAAGGTTGGATTTTCTTTTTTTTTTTTGTAAAATTCATTCAGCACAATGTTTTTTCTTTTTTTTTCTCTGTGTGCTGTGCAGTATGTTCTGGGCTTCATGGTAATAACACTTAGCCCATTAGAGAGAAACTGTGAGCTGTTATGGAGAAATATCTGCAAAATGCCATGTTTTAGGGGGACATATTAGGGAGCATAGCTTGAAAAGGAAAGGGAAAGCTGGCATTTTTTACACTCATGCACTGCATTAAGAGTTTCTGGCTTGAGCTTGTCTGTATCCACTGACCTTGGTTACTGTTTTGACAAATAACACATATCACAGCAAAGCACGGGATGTGCAGTAAGTATACTGAGTGTGAACTTTGATAAGAATCTATCATAGCTTCCCAACATGTTCAAGCTGCAGCATGACTGAAGGTAAAAATTGCTTTAATCATGCAGTTATCTCCCATCAACTGAGCACAATATTCCTCGAAAGAATAATGCACTTGGTAAACATGATTAAATCCCCAGGCTGCACCCCGTTGTCTGTTTGTACAATACAGATCATCTTGATACGTTTCAATCTCTCTGTCCTCTAAAACACTACCTGCCCCCCCCCTCGCGGTTAAGTGCTGGCTATCACTAATGTGTTGCTTTGTTTGTCACCTCCATAAACTCCCCCAGCTTCTGATTCCAAATCATGCCACTCAACCAATAACACGCGGCGGCCCTTCATTTGTATTCTGGCCAGTCTAGTTTAATCTTCTGGGTGGCTGCAAGTGTGTTTTTCCTGTGGCTGGAAAGTACTTTTGGAGCTTTGTAATTATACCTGGCCTGACTCATTAGCACTAAGGGAGGGGGTGTAGACAGAACTGGCAGTGATGGATCTGAGGAAGGAATTAGGGGTGATGCAGTGAAGAAGTGCATGTTTTTTGGCCATCCCTCTCCGTTGTGTGCATGAATGCAAAGGATGTTGTTTGTGCCAGCACTACGCTTCCCTGCACCAACACCATGCTCTCTGTGTCGGGGTAATGAGTCATGCTGGGATAAACACTTCCAGGTCATGGCCAGCTTTATACCAGTCTGAGAGAGAGAGAGAGAGAGAGAGAGAGAGGGAGGGAGAGAGAGAGAGAGAGAGAGAGAGAGAGAGAGGGAGAGAGAGAGAGAGAGAGAGAGAGAGAGAGAGAGAGAGAGAGAGAGAGATGGGGGGACACCAGGTGCCAAGAAACAACTGCTCGGGAAATATTTAGAAAAGTGTGAGAAAAAAAAAAATGGGCATGGGAGAAAATTAGCATAGTTAATGAGTGTGATTTGTTGCGATTCATCGTTGAGAAAAATTAGGAAATGAAAACAAAAGCTGGGGAAACAGCAGAAAAAAAAAGTTATTGGCACAGAAAATAAATAGAGTCTAGACACAGGGAATATTGACTTTTACAGAGAGGCGTTGTAGGTGGGAAGTGGTTTTAGACTTTTTCTACAGTAAGATAACAACTGCAAATGCTGCAGATAATAAGGAGTAACATCTAAATTCAAACATGGCACATCAAGACTGAGCAAATCTCTGGCCTTTTCAAAGTATGAAGCACAAAACTAAAGTATGTCATGTAAACTTTTGATTTCACACTGGACTCCAACAGCATCTTCTGGTTGGAAGTCCTGTGCTTGTTTGACCCAACCATCCGTCCCTGACCGCCTCCCTGTGGACTCCCTCACTCTTTATACTTCGCCCGGCTTCTTTCTTTGCCGCCATGATAATTACCACGGCCACTCGAGGTCGTTCGCCTAACAGTGTCGGTTGTAATAAGCGGCTTTCAAAGTCGACCTATATGGTCGTTTTTCTAATGAGGAAAGCTGTGGCAGTGTATTAGTTGGGCATTTCAAAAATGTGTAGACACGCCCCGTCACCCTCACATTAAAGTGGAAACTATCTTCAAATACTCATTTTTTCCGCAGTGTTCTCAACCTGCGACACTCCGACTTTGACAAAATAATTGTAAAGGAGGCAGACACAAAATGAGAACTTACTGTCAAGAGTCACCTTAAGCTTTCATGTCAGGAAAATGTGGCTGAAGTGTGTTTGAGACTCGCATGCTCATGTGAGCGTCTGTGTGTATGTGTCTTGCCTCGCGCCCCGCAGGCTTACGTGTTAACTGCGACGAATCCCCCCAAGCCAGAAAAGCCATCACCGCTGTCTTCCTCCAAAGCACCCCATAATAGCATGTCAGCTCGGGCCGCTTTTAAATCACCGTTCACAATTGTTTGTGACAATAAGACGGAGGAGTCCTTGGCATCAAAACACAATTCCTGGCAAGGGCAAATGTGTTTATTACAGCGCACGCTCAGGTGTCACAAGGGTCCATTTTTAATCAGCGATTCATAGTCTCAAGAAAAGTGAATCTGTTTCCTGTGCCACAACCTTGTCTGTCAAGTTTTCAGATGGTGTTCACATGCACATTCTGAAAGCCCTGCTATGCCTGTCTTGTCATTTTGTGAAGAGTCAGAGCAAAGTCAATGTTTCACCCGTGTGAAGTTTCTATCGCGCAGGAGGGCGTTCGAAAAGCAAGGAGACAAAACGGATAGACCTGTCACGGGCTGAGAACGAACTGTGACTCTGCAGAGAAAATATATAACTGGGGACGTGAATTGAGTGATTCTTGGTTCTTTTTTTGCTTTTTACACTGGAGTTGGGTGTGTTATTCCTTTGCTGTGCTTCCATCCCCAGGTGTGGTGAATCTGGCAATCATGGTTCCCCTTGTAAAGGCGCAGAGGTGATAGTGACGGGAGGAGGACGCCTGCTGTGGAGATGGGCTGCCTCGGCCCTCGGACCGCGCAGAATGGAAACCAGACCAGAGGAAATCGACAAGACATTGCTCACTACTTCCCAGCACAAAGGCACGGTCCTTCTGACACTCCCATTTACGCTTGAGTGAGTTACCACTGATCGCCATTTTCGTTCTCCTTCCAGTCTGCCCGCCTGCTGTACCCGACAGACAGCGCTCTCCTTAGAATTAGCCAAAATCTGGGCAGACTCACCTAAAACCGGACACCGCGGCTCTTTGGCTACCTTCCTGGCCGTGCCACGCTGTGCCTCGCCCGGATAGATGCAGCCACAGGAAGCTGATTTAACGACACTGTGTGCATCGTTTCTCATCCTCCTTCTGTGCTGATCAATTAAATGTCATTTTATCCCATAAGAGGGGCTGTCAGAGGGTATCCTGTTAATAAAGTCTAGAAAGTGTATAAGGCTGATTTGTGGCTTGGGGGGAGGAGGGGTCTGAGAAGTGAGGGAGTTACTGATTAAATATTTCCTCGTCATAACACCAGTTTGGCAGATGTTTTCCATGGCTGATGCACTAACTTTGCTGTACTTTGCTGTAGACCCTCACCGTCTTTTAAACAAATAGTCTCTCACCTTCCTCGAGACGGATATTGTTTGTCAGCCTCAAGAGTTTTATTCTTTTTCTTTTATTCTTGTAATAAAAAGTTTTCTGTTATTGCTCTCACCTCTGTGGTCTACTGGGGACTGACAGATGGTAGGAATTATTTACTGAAAGAAGAAAAAAATCATTTCAACCATCAAGCAAGATTTGGTGAACTCTTGCTGAAGTTATTCTAAGACTGGGTCAAACGCCACGGTTCAGCTGAAACGGCAGAATGGACCCTCGACGAGTACAAAAAACAGATTCAGAATATTTGCTTGTCATGGCAGTCCGGTCATGCCTGCCCTTTGAAATAAACATTTGGATGTACAACAAGATGCTTCAAGTGGCAGGGATGCCGCATGAAAATGGCAGAATGAGGAAAAAGCAAGACAGTCAAGAGCACCAGCTGCTACTTGAAAGAAGGCTTGAAGAAAATGCAGTAATACACCAGCACCAGTCCAACAGGTGGAAGGCTTGTTCTGTTGACACTACGACCTAAAACACCTCCGAGTTTTTATCTTAGCTTTTGTGACAAAGCTGAATGACTTATTTTCAAAGACAGGTAGTGTATCATATAGTATATCTCCTGTGTGCCAAAGTTGAGTCCCCGGCTCTGGAATGTTTTTTTTTTCTGCACAAAAGTAAATCCAAAATAAGAAAGCATTTTGCGGCGAGAAAGACCATGATTGTCACAAACCAATATTTAAAAGAACTTTGTCCAAATATTGATTACAAATGATGCGTGTGTTCACTACTCTAAGATGATCTTGCGGTGGGTTTTGGAGGCGCGCTGTTTGAGTTTGAAGAGAGCGATGATAACAAGGTGCAATCTGGTGCTTGCAGGATGGAGGTGCAGTCTGCTTTCCTAGAAAGAGTTCATTACTGTCACAGTGGGAGAAGTGCATGATCCACTTGTGAACAAGTTTTCATCTTTTCCACATTAGATGTGCAACCACGGGTTGCATTTACAATCCATCCCTTAATTATCTCTTACAACAAAAGCCATCTTTTCCCGACTGGCATTAAAAATTCCTGCCTTCTTCAGTAGGTCGTGTCTGTCTGGTACCACACTCAGCTCCAGTCTCTCAGCACTCATCTCTTTTGTCTCTCTTCACTGCCATCTCTTCCATTAGATTTCACCCATTACTGTTTCATACAGAGGTGCTTTATTATGTTGGAGAAGCCCCTTCTAGCTCCCCATCTCTCTCTCATCTTTGACCTTTCCTCTGTACATCCATCTCTCCCTGTCCTTTATTTGCTCTCTCTGCCTTTGAATCCCTTTTATTTATTTGTGCCCTGTCTCTGTGTTCCTGTCTCCTTCTCTTAACCCTCCTGCCACCCTGTGTAGCATCTCTTTCTCCCTCTCACGTTCCCTGGCAGCAGGCAGCAGTGCTTGTCACTCTTGTAGCTTGGTGTAGCCGCCGCACAGGAGGCAGACCTCACCCGGCCTCTCTGCTCCATCCATCAACTGGCCTGCAGAGCTGGCGTGCCAGCTGACACCACCCATTCTGTTTCCCTTCACTTCAACACCTCCAGGAGGCCACTGTCCCGCAAGCACCGAGAGAACGAACGCAACTGAACGCAATAGAAAGGAAATATTTAATTTATGCTACGTCATTAAAGCAGGTATAGACTGCAACTTGGAAAGGCTTCCTATATATAACAATAATCCTTATAATAATAATAATAATAATAATAACGATGGTGAGAATTCGCTTCATATTTAATGTTAAGGTGTTTCAGCCTTACTCCTCTTTTTCAGGATTCACATTCAGTACAGGTATTTCAATTGCTTAAAGCGTTTTAATCAGTGTTGGTGAGAATGAATGACTATCTCCCAAAGGCAGTACCCAGAGAGCCAAAAATCTAATTTAGGTGTCTTCAAGATATATAGCCTCGGAGCTGAACCGTTGACAATTAATGGGAGAGTGACTTTGGTAACTCATAAAATGTGTCAAGCTTTTGTACCTAAATGCGCATCGTTTTATGTAAGTGATTTAACAAATGCTCACTGATACAACCCAAGGACGTAGAAATGGGACAGCTGAAAGCTTAAAAAAAAAAAAATCCACTTTATGGCCCTCTAAAAGGTTCGTGACTCGAGTGAAGTTTCCCCCATCGTGACGGGAGCAGAGAGCAGTTGGATGTCAGGGACGAGGCGACACAGAGGCTGACAGAAGACGCCGCATCCTCTCATGGCCAAAATGAATGAACGCGAGAGGTGATGGCAACTGTCCGGACGGGAGGAAACACGAGCCCAGAAATTCAGTACCCAAACTGCGGACACTGTCAATTACATATGCATCTTGTTCAGAGTGTGAGAAATGACTCTGGCCTGAGAGTAGACCGCAGAAGTGATAACTGACTCGTGACAGAATATGTTACTCAGGGAGTCGAGCGTCGCCAGAACTGGATGTGTGATTTAGGGTGACTTTTGCTAATGCACTTATGTCCTTTACTGTTCGTCAGGTGAATTAAGAACTTGAAATTAAAGTTATGAATATGGTCGAGCTATATTACTCCTTTGATGAACTGTCTGCCTGACAAAGGTGCCTCTTTTTAATCTGCCCAATGCATATTGGGACATTTTTCCCTCGTCCCCATCTGACCTTGTAAAGGAATAAATCAGCACGGACAGATTATGAGGAAATGGGCTCCAAGGCACAGACATGTAAAAGACGCCCTACACCCCTACATAGAAGAGAGACAGCCAGACTGAAAAAGTTGTTTGTATTCATTCTGTGTCTCCTTACAGCTGCTTTTGTCTTTCTACCTGTTTTGCCTCTCTTTGCCACCATTCTCACACTGAGCAACACATCAAATTCAATAAATCTGACAGTAAATGAGGACAGGAGGGCTGCAACCAGGCTGCTAAATGGCCGACTGCAATTCGAGTCACATCAGTGGATATATTTAAGGACACCTGGGGAGGCTCTCCATCAGTGGTCGAGGGGACTAGAACTGGTATTTTAAGCCAAACACTGATGTTGTCCAAACATAAACGAGTTATTTCTGTTACCAAACCTAAGCAGGCCATAACGATAGTGCGGCGAGGAGAGCGACATAGAACAATTTTACTAAAACAAGTATAAAGTTGCGCTGTGAAGAGATTTCTAGTTTTCCGGAGGTTTGATTCCAGCCTGTGACGTTTGTTGCGTGGAGTGAAATTGAGGTGAAACAGGTAGACATCTGAAGAGAGTCCAAGAGAGATAGAATCAAAACTTAAATTTCGAATCTACAAAAAGCTGCCCATCGAAATGTATGATTAAAGTTGTGAAGATCTCTTGGCTGGCTCTGTAAAATATGTTTATTCTTGTGTCTTTGTGGCTGTTTTGCATCTCTTTGTAGTATTTTATCCTTGCTTGATTCTCTCTTTAGTTCTTCACACTTCTGTTCAACTGTTTTGTGTCTCTTAGTTGTTGCTCTTTGTCTCTTTGTGTGGCTGTGTGTCATTATGTGTCACTTTGTGGTTGTTTTGTGTCTCCTAAAGGCCCTTTTACATCTCTTTGTAGATATCTGTGTATGTAATAGACTGCTTTGTATCTCCACGCTGTCAGTATTCATTCTTCTGAAGTTATTTTAACTTTGTAGTTGTAATCGTGGTCATGTTGTAGTCATCTGGGATGTCTTTGGGGTCGCTTGTGTCTCTTCGTAGTTGTTTACATATTTTTTTGTCTCTTTGTTGTTGACCTTTGACTCTTTGATGATGTTTTTCTTTCTCATCCTCATGTTTTCTGCACCGTCACCATTTTACAGCTCTTTGTAGTGATTTTGCATTTCTTTGTGACCATTTTGTGTCTTTCTTGTTGATCTTTACCTCCTGGTAGTTGTTTTAACTTTGTAATGTGTTATTGACATCATTTCATGTCTGTAGTAATTTGGGTATCTTTGTGGTCAGTTTGTGTCTGTGTGCCATCTTTCTTTGCCGTGAACAGATTTTTTCAGTTCCCTCTGACTCTTTGTAGTTGTTTGCGTCTCTTTTTGACATCTCTGTGTTGCTACTATTGTCATTTTTCATTCTCACTGTCGCGTTTTCTGTCCTTGTAGTCATTTTACATCTGTTTATTGCACATTGTGTGTCTCCTTGTTTATCCATGTGCATAGGTGTAGGAGGAATGAATGAGTGCAGAGAGAGGGGCAGAGTAGAGGAGAGGGTAGAAAATAATGGAGCTGAACGAACTATGAAACACAGATGAAAAATTGAGAAGTGGGCAGAATAAAAGAACGGGTCTCTGTGGTAAATAGCAACCGCCACAGAACCACAGCCGATCACCTGCAGAGGGAATTCACCTATTTTCACAAAACCCAAATGTCACTAAAATCACCAATCGCCCTTTTTACAAACATTTCTATTGTACCCACATTGCCGTGATGTAAAAATAAAAATAATAATTCCTGCGGCTTTTTGATCCGACTTCATGTCAACTTCCAGTCGCCATGGCAACTTCAGTGTGTTTCTCTTGTGCTCATGAGCACTTGACTCTCCGAGGCACCGTGATCACCATTCTCCTCTCAGATATTAGCATATTTACATTTTCTCCCTCAAGATCTGTAGTGGGGAGCGGGCACACTCCGTGACAGCAGTCACACAGAGGTATTAATGAAGCTTTGATGAATTAGCAAACCTCCGCCACTTCTAATACATTAACATATTCACAAGAGCATTCGGGGGGCTGCGCTGAATGTGAAGCGTTGCTTATTTCTTATCCCCCAAGATGCCTCATGCTAATTGTGTAAGGAGTGATAAAGAAACATAATTGGCGAGATTAAATGCAAACTTGTGAGAAGAAACGATGTCTACAGCAGTGTGTGTGTGTGTGTGTGTGTGTGTGTGTGTGTGTGTGTGTGTGTGTGTGTGCACAATTCATTGAAGTACATGGAAACATCAAAGCAGCACGTCATTAATGAAACTTGAAAGCCTCGGCATATTCACAATCTGTGCACTGATTTACTCGTACGTAAGTGCTTCAGTTTTCAATTCACATTCGAGCATTTACACTAAGTGAACATTCAGATTATGATAGATTTATAACTTAAATCTATTAAAAAAAGAAGATTGCGTGTATGTTGCATACGTGTGTCTATAGTGTATATTTCCTTTAAGGTTTCGAGGAAAAGAAATACCGGACACGTCAGGATATCAACAAGATCGTATTACATCCAGCAGAGCCCCGTCTCTGAGGGATTCTCTCTAACCCCTCCAGTGATCTCCAGATGAAAGTGCGCTCCAAAAGCAATAAGTATGACGATTCTGACATATATTCATATTCTGTTCATATCCTTACCTTTTTAGCTCCCTCTGTCTGCGCTGGCACAGAAATCGTCTTCACTAAGTAACAGAGATACATATGGTGGCCTACAGAAATGTCACTACATCGGGCCTAAGTTTGCTGTGTCTTTCAAGGCAAGTGACATTACAGGCCAGTGCAAAAAGGTTTTCCACTATGTATAGGAAATATAAAATGTCTTAGTGTCCTGGCAACGAGAAAAGGGGAGCGAACAGAATACGAAACATTGAACTCGTTACAACAATTTTCCTGTTTCTCAAGCAGTCATTTAGAAGCAGGAAGCTTTTCTTTCAATACTGTTCAACAAACTGTCCTCAAGGTTTTGTATTTTCTGCACAAATCCAGGCTTCTCTGATTCAAATTATAGAAAAAAAATAAAAAATAAAAATGTCATTAACTCCTGATTCTTTACAATCTATTTCTAAAATCACAATCCTCGCTGTATTGACTTTGTAGTCTTGACCTATTCGTTTGAATCGTACCATTCCTAAAATACTGACCAACCAAGATTTATAAATGACTATTCATTTGCCATACGTTTTAAGAGTACAGTTTGTAAGTGTGTTTGCGTGTCTTTGATCCACAACCATATTTTTTTAACAACCTTTTGTCCACTGGCCTGTATTTGAGTTGGAAAACCATCAGTGTTTATTCTGTGTTTGAAGATTAAGTGTCGGACTGCGACGTGTTGGCTGGGCTAGAACAAGCCACTCAGCTCGCCTTTATGTTGGGTATTTTGTCTCCAACGCTGCCAAGGTCGGGCAAGTTTCTTCTTCAAATCGCGCTGGAAACAGTACAATACGTGGTTATTCAACAGGGTTTGACCGTGTGGTTATTGTGAGTGTAACCCCACTTCCAGCTGCCAGTCGTGAGGCGATAACACAGAGAAGTGTTGTGATTTTTTTTTTTTTTTTTGCGTTTACAGGTGTTCAATCATGAATATAGCAATTCGTCTCTCATGAACTGCTTGTCAGGAGGTGAATGATTGAATTTTAAACCTGAAGTGTGCTGAAGGAGAGCTGCATGCATTAACTCCTACACGTTCCTCTGATTCCACATGCCATTATTAGCAAACATGATATATAAGGAGAAAGGGTTACTAATGGCTTCCAGGTTAGGATAGTTAGAGCTAGAGAAGATGCAAATCCTCAGCTGACTTTGCTTGAACTCTGCCTGGGGTCACCTGCAGCGCTGCTGATCTGAACGGTAAACAAAGCTCCTCTCTTTGGCCGTGCAGTGAAGGCTCAGTGAATGTTTCGTTGTATAAAATACTTTTCTACTGTCCAGAGATGTATTTAAAACATCAGATTCAGGTTATTGGCACCTGAAATGTTTTCCTTTGGCCAGCTCAGTACTCAAGGCAAAACGCATCCCGGGTTGATCTCCGCCATCTGCTTTGGGTTTTGTCAGGTGTCCAGACGGGCGCAGTGGCATCTTGTTTCATCAGTTTTAACAAGGTAACGGTCACTAGCGTGGTCTTGGGGGCCATTCCCCTCTGACAACCACGCGATTCACAATTACATTTTTGATCAGCTGTCAGAGTAGCATCGCCAGGCAGCTGCGCTTCCCTCCACGTGTCATCATCTTTATCGAATAAAGGCTTGTTTTCTGTCTGGCTCGTTCACTTTCTCTCTGCTCGCGCTGCTGATCGCCCTTGATGAAGTACAGACTCAGCAGTGTAGGCCTACCTGGTGGATGAACACCTGCGCGCCTCGAGGGCTCATGAGCAACACGGCCCGCCGCAGAGTGTCCCGGTACCGGTTGAGCTCCTCGGTGCGCATCGTGTTGAAGAGGTCGGTGAAGACCCGGCTGACGTTGCGGTCCACCCTCTGAAGGGAAACATCCAGGCCCAGCCGGGACGCCTGGTCCATAAAGGTTTGCAAACCCCGGATATCTGGAGGAGGAGAGAGAATGACAGGGGATTGGTGATGAGGGGGGGGTTGACACAAACAGAGAGGTGCTATAATATAAAGTACTTTATTCCCAGAGTGCCTCATCAGAACTGTTGGTAAACAACCCGCACTTTCAACACCTGCACATCCACTCTGTATTTTCAGGGCTCCGTTCCAAAGGGCTTCAAGGCAGGTTTCGTTCTTTGCTCCTGATCTAAAGCATGACAAAACACAACAAGCACTCCTGTCTTTCTGTTTCCTGGGGTTTACAGGATATGAAACTGCAAGCAGGTGTTGCTGTCCCCAGAGATCTGAGTGAGCGAGCGCGTGTGTGTGTTCCCTATACAAAAATCCACTTAAAAGAAGCCTGTGCTGAACACACAAATCAAAGGTGATGTGCAGCAGAGTGCTCACAATGAGCACAGCAATCCCAGCAGTCACAGGGGGAGCAGCAGCCCAGCATGTGCCAAGTCATGCCGCATTGTTAAACAGAGGCTGGCCAAAATCGCTGGGGCCAGACTTCTCTCTGCAGCCACAATGGATGGTGTGTGTTTGTGTGTGTGTGTGTGTGTGTGTGTGTGGATGGGTGGGTTTCCCCCTGTTACATCTCTAGAGGTTTGATGAGTCATCCAGCGCTCCAGTTTTTAGAGCTGAGAACAGATGATATTCAGAGGCAAACTGGCCCAAACCTATACAATATAATCGTACCTTCAGGTGGTGTGGTAGATTCAGGGGAGGTTTTTGATGCTTGAGGCAAAAACTGGAAATTAGGCCAATAAGAAAAGCCTCAGACCCGGCTGGGCAGTGAAGCAACATTCTAGCACACCTGTGAAGTTCCTCAGTCCGGACTTTTGCGGGCAAAGAGAACCGGCAATATGACTAAGTACGGGATGAAGCAAGCCGGAGAGACTCCGATGCAGAGCGCAGTGACTTCCTGCTGTTGTTGTATTGCAATTTATTTTTAGGGGCAACATAAATACTCAGAGAATAAAAATGTTCAAAGGGCAGAACAAAAGATGAAATTAAATCATTCATCATTTTGAAGCGTCGCCAAAACTCTCTTACTGCGGCACTCTTCGAAACCCCTCTGCCTTCCGAGCACACACACACACACACACGGAAAGAAACGCACACACCTCTTTGCTTTCTTTGTCTCTAAATTGAAACGATTACCCCTGGTAGTGGGGGTTGCTTTGGATACAATGGGCAAAAGGCTCAACCTCTGAGTAATCCGAGTGCATTTTCTAAGTAAATTACGGCTCGCTGCCTTCTGTTCCGCAACTGGACCATTGCAATTAATTTCAGATGCGATATCTTTCTATACACAACTTTCGGCTTCAGCAGAAACTGGTTTTATATTTATTCTGCTCGTCAGTGTGAGCCATGAAACCCAGAGGCTAAAAAAGAATAAACCTGAATAAAAATGGTGTCTGACTCGATGAGAAACCGATTAAGTCGTACGTGTGGATGTAAAAGTCGTGTTGTTAAACACGTGCTACGTATCCAAGAGCCTTATTGTCTAGTGGTTTTGGATCCGTATTTCCAACATGATGTTTCTGAGAATGTTGCACAACCTGCATAAATTAGAGAGATGTTTATACTACAAGTGGCTAAACTAAAAGCTAAGACCACAGTGGATGAAAATAAAATTTAAAAAAATAAAAAATAGATTCACCAGTCACATTTTGTAATGTTGCTGCTGGGTAAAAAAAACCTTGTATCTCTCAGATGGGAAAATAGAGGAAACATACTGTAACAAACAAACAGGGCTTTTAATCCCGCTGAGAGCCGAGGGAAAGCTGCCATGCGATAACTACTCCAGGACGCCCCGATAGAAACATCGGACTTCAAAGCCAGCGTTCCAAACCGGTAGCAGGCTTTTCCACGGGCCGACCGTGTCAGCCACGGACGGGGCTGCAGTAAAGAGGATTAACGTGGAATTAAAGGTCTGATTTTTCTGGACATGTTTACCCGGGCTTCGTTTTCTGACCGCAAATCTGCTCCTGAAAGTTTTAGATATCAAAACTTTACCCTCTGCTCCCCCCACACACACTGTCCTGTTTCACCACCCTGCTCTCACGCTCTAACAAATTGCAACATACTTGGTGCTCTCGTGGTTTTTCTACCCTTTCCTTCCCTGAATCTGTCATCGGGGAAGGACAGGCCGAGGGGGAGACTGAGAAATACCCCCACAAAGTTGATCCTACATCCTTCCCAGCTCTATTTTACCCTAGTAGTAAAAAAAAAAAAGTGGGACCCCCTCTGGGATTGGAGCGATGCAGAAATGAGCATATCATGATCAAAAGGCTCTGAGGTTTTTCCACCGAGCTGTCAAGCTGCGCTGCAATCCGGGCGGAAAAAAGTCTGAGAAATGGCTTCGCTAGCAGCCTGTGTTTACTCAAAATTGAGATGAGACCGTAGAAGTAATCACTGTTATTCTTGCAACAATGACATCAGTTAATTATATGCAACATAGAGCTTTTTTGTTGCAAATCTGAAACGTATCAGGCTCCGAGTGTGCCACGCGTTGCCACAAGAGCAATTAGAGCAGTCGAGAGGAGGCAGAAAGTGAGAAATGATTGCTTCTGTTTTTACTTCACTCTCTTCTCACTGACTGCCGACTGTCTGCTCTGTGTCGACACTGCATTTGAAGGTAAATGTGACTATTCTAATTATCTGTCTAAGCTGCATCTGATGGCTTAGATACGAGGTCTGCAAATCATTAATGATTTCTGTGGTTTGGAGCGCCGGCCAAACACAGGAGTTCAGTGCAGGACCGACATTTGTAACATCAATCTTTGTTCTCCTCCACACAGCCTGACAGGTTAAGTCCAGTTCATTGTATTTCTGTTTTGGGGCAAGAAAGAAAAGAACAACAGTTCAAACTTCTTTTCTCAGGAATGGAAGTTTGTTTTTTCACTGCACTTCATAAAATGCTTCCCACGAGAAAAAAAAAAAAAAAAAAAAAAAACCACGAGAAAAAAACAGAGGTAAAGATGAATCATCGGTTTGATTAAGCACAAAAAAAATTGACGACTGAGAATTTGTGCTGCAAGTCATGTTCGTAGAATTTCAAGTGGTTTCAGCTGTGATTTTTGTTTTTGCTATGATTCCCTTTTCAGAAGACAGAATAAAAACACAAAATTCCAATTAAAACCCAAACGTAATGATCCCCACACAAAAGTGACTACACGTACTCTGGAAGGAGCAGCGGGATAAGACTAATTCAATCAGTGACTTGAGTATGTGGAAATGCAGCACATGCAAATGCATTCAGTATGTTTGTCTTATATTCATATTAAGGTCCTTCTCATCTGCAGTCAGAGGATTCATGCACAGTCAGTCTTTGTATACATGTGTATGTGTTATGAACTGCACTTCAGAGAAAAAAAAAACAAACCCAACACCTTGCAGAAGAGAAACAGCAGGTGAAGAGAATCATATTATGTTCTTACACCACACCTAGTAAATACAACATTGTGTGAACGTCATCTGTCACACTGACCACAAGTCTGGCCGTTCAGTGGCAAGGCCAACTGACTGGCCACAAGAGTCGAGGCAGAGCGAAGATTCAAAAGGAAAACAACGTGAGGCAGCTGCATACAGCCAGATCTGTACCTCGGGTTTCCTCTGCTTTAACCTCATGGTGGGATCTCAACTGAGGGGAAAGAATAACATCTACAATAAAGGAAAAAGAAATGTTGGGCTCAGAGGGAGCAGACAAAGTTCACCGAAAAATGAAAATCCTGTCTTTTACCTACTCACCTTCATGCTGACGGAAAGTCGGGTGGAGTTTTGTGGAGCTTAAAAATCAAAACAGTGTTGCAGCGTTCTCCGTGACGACTGAAGCAGATGAGAGCACAAATGACTCCGTACAGCTTTGTCCGACTTAATCCAAGTGCATGGAGGCCAAGAGATCCCAAATGATTTAAGAGCATGCTATTCACACCGTCGATGCACAGTTGAGCTTGAGACGGGGTACATGCTATCATTTTAGCTTTGCGGCTACGGTCATCAACACGTCATCAACTCTCATTCATGTGATATAGGAGAAGTAAGATATGATCATACAGATGAATTATGGGTAATATTAAGTCCCTCTTAATGTATGTAAATTGAGGCGGTGAACACAAATATAAAATCTGTCAGTCTAATGCTGTCTTATACAAATCCACCATAGGGCCTCACAAATGACCACATTACGTGAGGCGCTGACTGTCACAGATCTCGTCTGGTTTGCATTTTTATCAATGTAAGTCTTTTTAAGTGAGTATAAGCACCACTGCTGCTGCTGCTGCACAGCTTCACAGATAATGATTTGTGGTTTTCAGCTTTATGGACGGGGATGAACGCTTTGCTACCTTGCCCTCAGCTTTAATGTATTGTTTGGACACGGGAGGTTTACACCTATTATTGTCATTTCACTGCGGTCCCTTCATCCGGCAAGTTTTGAGCAAGCAGCTGTTCACTATTATACTTTTGGCTGGCACGGACATAATGCATCAGTTTGTCTTTTGTTCGTCAAAGACCATAAAAAAAAAAAAAAAAAAAATGAAGGAAACAAAACGGTTCCAATATAAGCAGCCTGGTCTGAACGTGCAGAGCAGGCTGGGCTGGAGATACATTTTCCCCGCACTCAATTATTATCCGAGTCCAGGCCTGGTGAATGGTCAAAGATTCTGCTCAGTGATTGCATTTCTGGCTCACAACAGTGCCATGCCAGTTTTAGTCCAAGTGGGGAATAAAATTAATTGCCCTACTTTAGTTTGGCTGACACTCTTTCAGGATGGTGCGATGCTGTGTGCTTAGAAGGGGGGAAGGCGGTTGGACCTGAATACAACTATTGGAATGATAAAGAAAATATAGTACAAAAAAAAAAAAGGAAAATAACCTTCAGGAATCAATAAAAACAGGAACACCAGCACCGCGTGAGACTGCAGGGTTACACTTGGAGTTTTTATTTAAAAACGAGAGCAGGTTTCATGGTTAAAAATGATCTGCTGAGACTCAGAAAACGTGTTGAACTTCTATTTTTCGTCACCTGATTGTTGAGCATCAAAATAGAAACTATGCAAATGATGTCCCACCAATTATTTTACCCTTTCGCAGAAAAGGTTAAGAGCCGTCTGTGAGGTCATGCGGGATGATGGAGGAATATCTACGTTCGACATCCGTGTGTTTCTTGCTTCCACTTACTCCTGACATCACAGTGATTAACATTTTACTCACCGGTTGCCTGCTGAGATTCAGAGCTATTTCCGAACTGACATTTAGATGAGGCATAATATTACATACATATCTGTCCCTCTCCACACCTTTTCTTCTCTACGCTACCCTCTCTTTGATTCCTCTCTGTCTCCCTATTCTTCGTTAAGCCAATTAACTGAAGGTCACCTGTACGTTTGCTCCCTGTGAAATTACCCGCTGAGATAGTTGACAGTGTCACAGACCCCCATTTTGATGGAACAAGGTAACGCAATAAGAGGAAGCATATGAGAGCGCGATGTGACATGAGAGCATCTTCGCTTCTCACAAAAAAATACAATGCTCTCTTTAATTTCTCAGATCTGTCGCTAACCACCGCGTTGCAGACGTGCAGCAGACTCTGCAGGAGGTGTCCTTTCTGTGTTTGTCTACCTTCAGACCCTGCCGGTGTTATAAATGTACCTTCTACATTAGGAACCACCTCCAATTTGGGACCAAAAGCAGCTTAATCAATCTCACACCTAATCCCAACCTAATTCTCTCCTCCTCTAACAGAGAGCCAGTCACCACAGGGTGGGCAGAGACAGATGTAGCTGCTCCACAGTCATTACTAAGCGCATGTTAACTCAGACAGACCTGCCAAGGAGCCTACCGACGTTCAAGAAATATCGACCCATCCTCAAGATTTCCTATAATCGTGCCTCGGTCGCCTTTCAAACTCTCCTTGTTATGATAAAATGACAAGGCAATTTTACAGAAGCTTTTGTTTGCAGATAGTCTACCCGCTGTCCACCCTCCCACACGGAATCAATAGCTGGCATCCTTTTACATACCCACAACTGTGAATAATGTGCAAGCACACCTTAGAAGGCAATTACAAAGGCATACAGATAAAAGTGTAGTGTTCCCGGAGTGCATCAGAACGATGCTCCGACACATTTTTTTTTTTTTTTTCTCCCCCGAGTGATGGAAATACATTCTCAGTCCACGTATTCTGGTTGAAATTCATGCACAATTTTTTTTAAGCATCATGAAAGTTAGCTGATAAAAATGAAGGTCAACATCATCTCATTCACATTCAAGATGTGCTGATGGATTTACAATAACAGATGCATTGAGCAACATCAGAGGTGGGAAGTTAATGCAGATTTTTTTTCAAGTATCTCTACTTATTGTACATGTTTCTGACAGCCTTTTTACTATAACACCCTACATTTTAACCCAAATATCTATATTTTTCACACCGTACATTTTACAACAGAGGCTTTGCTTTTATGCATTTGAGGGGAATTGTCGATTATTTTTATTCTTACCAACATCACAAGACTGATTTCAGCCAATCAGTGCGGATCAGGCGCAGCAGACGTGGCGAGACTAAGCGCAGACAGAGAGGGAGACTCGAGCTGGGGAGAAAAGGCGTGTTTTATTTGCAGAGATCCTGTAGCCGTCTGCACGCATACTCTCCTTTACCAACGCTTTAGCAACCCAAAATGTCGGCATTTCACATGAATGAGACTCGACATCTTTCTGGTGTGTTTACAAACAGCTCAAACAGTTCCTACTGATTCTACCTTTAGGTTTAATAGTGTTTGAATTACATTAATATGAGGTGAGGTTCAGCTAGATTTGCACAGACGTGACGGTAGAAACTAGATACGTTTTACTGGAAGTTGTAGCAGTACTTTCTACACACGTATCTGTTCTTCTACTTGAGTAAAGAATGTGCATGCTTTTGCAACCTCTGAGCAACATGCATGAAAACTTTACATCTTAAAGTTGTCCGCAGCTGTCATTAGCCTTCGAGCGCCGCGGTAAATTCTTTTTTTTTTTTCTCCCGTCTTTAGCTAAACAACATCAATAAGTGAAGATGAAAAGGCTCGCAGTACATCCTTAAATGCACCGTTCACTCTTCTCACAGAGCCAGCACACAGCCAGCCTCTTAAACTCGTCCAGCTTGAGCTGCATCCACAATGTCTGCAGGAAATTAAAGCTCGTAGATTGGCCTATTAGATGAGCTTGACCGCCGACTGCCCTGCGACTTTCTCCTCGCGATGGATGTTTCCAACGCCGCTTCATTTGCTCGGCACAAGTAAGTAAATTTAATTGCAAAAGAAAAACTAAAAACCTGCTTGTGTTCATTCTTCCTTTTTGCTTAATGCCACTAATTACAACCTAAAACATCCATAGTGTCACTGAATAATACTACTAGGTGAGATGTTTGGCTGGCTGCTGCATAATATTCTCATCATGGTGGTCATCTGACCACATGATCATAACGTTTGATTGTGTGGTCAGTTGGCTGACTTGTGTATGTAAAACTTGCCACTGTAGGAACGATGGTGTTACACAACCTTCACAGTGAGCCACGACTTAAGGCTCCCATGAAGTTCAAATTGATGTTTAAGTGTTTTTTTTTTATTACATATGTGCTCTATAGCGCAACATAGCCCAGTATTAGGCCCACCAATGGCAAAAAGTCATTCTGTAGGTATTTAAGTGTCAAGAAAGTTTCTATGACTTGTGTGATGGTCTTTATGATGCTGCCATGGATGTACAAAAAGGATGCCGCCAGGCAGGAGTGTTTCTGGGGACCAGGCCTCAGGGATTACTGTACAAAAACAAAAGCCTCTATTTTCATTCAGTGTTTTGGATTAAACTGGATCATATTTTATGGAAAAAAATACACTCCGACTTTCCCTCTGCTGTCCTCGGGTTGCTCTGCCAGAACTCTGCACCGATAGCGTCACTTGTTGCTAAACTGCTAACTAATGCTAACCAGCAGCCTCCCCGTGAACACCTCTGGACCGGAGCTGCGTGCAGCCTCTGAGAATAAAGGAAGCATTCAGTTCTATTAGCTTTTTTTCAAATGCCAATCAATACACGCATAACAAGTCCCTACTTACCCACCTGTTCAAACAAGAAACACATAAATGCGCTGAAGCAAGCAGCACTTGCTGTTTCATGGGAACTTTAACCTTGCACGCTCATGCATGACATCGTCCCATCAGCCCCCTGGTTTAGGGGCTGATGGGACGAGTTTTAGTCAGTTTTCAGGTTTAAAACAATGGTTATTTAATACCTGCTCGAGCAGTGAGAGACGACTCCCACTTTGTATTCAAGGTGTGTTCAGTAGCTTACTGTCTGAGCAGGTGTGGGCCTGATAGACAGGCATGTTGTGTCACATTTCAAACAAGGCATAGCATGACAGACTTATTCAATTTGCAGCCACTCTGCTGAACGCTTTCTGTTTAAAGACATGGCTGGTTTTACGAAAACAAGCGGAGAAGAGAGCACGAACCTCCATTGTGTCTGGTCACGGTTAAATGTAAAATGAAGCAGAATAAAACCAAAGCTTTTGATCCACTGCGGGAACTCAAACCCACAGCCGTGGATCCACAGTCATTTAGATGCAACGATGAACATCTTGCCTGTGTATGAAGTTACGACTGAAATCTGAGAACTCCGGTCAGTTCGAGAAGCCCACAATCCACCAGGGGCTCGTGGTCCTTGACGGCAAAGCGAGAGAGTTTACCGTCAAGTTTGTTTTTCAGTGGGAGAGATGAACTTCTGTGGCCTTGACTTGCGCTCGGCCTATTTTGTTCTTTTCAAATAAAAAGCTGAGGCATTAGACTCCCCTTCAGCTCTGTCAGAGAACATAACTGAAATCTGTAACAGAGGGACTTCTAAAAACAGTATTGGTTATTAAAAAAAAACAAAAAAAAACAAAAAACACACAGATGAGACAGAAATTTCAAACAAAGGAGAAAGAAGGAACAAAAGAAAAAGAACAAAAACAACCAAAAACAAAAAAGCTAGAGTGTCTTTTGGTTAGCACCGGGCTGTCGTAGGATTATCGTATAATTGTGTCCTCTCTTATTTGCCTGAAGGCACTAAAAGCAAAACCACAAAAGAATTAGTTGCAGTCGTAGTAAAGTGTCGTCCTGCTTCTTCTTCTTTTTCTTCTTCTACAACAACAGCACAGGAATTAGGTTATTTCTGCTGCTGTGAAAGAAAGTAATGCAACACACTCTCACAACAGGGAATCAAATTATGTGTTGAAAATGTACAGTGACAAATGGAACCAGAAGAGGTGACGCCTTAGAATTTGTTTACATAATGTGCCTTTTATGCGTCTGATGCATTGGTGGAGACTGAAATGAATCAGCCTCCCCTGACACACTTCATTACACTGAGCCACACTTTGCCCCTGAGGTCAGGGAGAGCCAGCTGTTTAAACGCAAAACTCACCCTGTGCTCTACTGCTATGGAACCGCGGCGTCGCTTGCACCACACCAAAACAAAAGGCTTAAAGAAACGTGATCGATTACAACAAACAACTGTCTATATATATGTTGTAGTGATAACGAGGATAAAGACAATTCTTCCAGCGCGATACAGTGCGATGCCTGAGGCTACATACAAGGAGGTGCTCTATCTTTTTTTTAACATCTGCTTTTATAGACTAATGCACCATCAGCACACTGATGGCACAGCAGCCCAGCGAGACACGGCCTTATCGCAGCACATCTAGAAATCCATCAGACACGGCCCACGCCTACTTTACATGTTCGATGGAGACGGCCTCAGTATGTAGCAATCATGCGTCTAATGGATTTGCAAATTAAATGTCCTTTTTTCCAAACGTGTTCATTCCGAGAGTCCGCTCATTTCGGCGCGGGCTTTAACTGTCAGATGAAAAAATAATAATTGAGTGAGATGATCTTTGCAATCTGAGAGAGAATCAAAAAACTCCCTATCTCCCTTTAGACGGTTAGATTAACATTACACTAGATAGAGAACCACACTCTAATGATCACAGATCAGCACAGTGTCCTGTCAGAGTCGCTGTCGATCAGCAGATTGGACTTTAGCTGGGGGAAAAAAGACGATCCTGAGCGGTGCTGAAAAGACTCTGCAGTCCAAGACATTACCGTAACCACTGGTGCAAGGAAATGGGGGAACGATGAGACTTTTGGTCCCCTTTTGTGCGGTACAAAGCTGCATTTGTGTTTACGTCTACGATGAGGCATTAGCGCTTGTGAAATGGGCCGAGCCTTCCCTTTAGGGACGGTGGTCTGGTAACCTGTGTGTGAGACTCTAGTTTAGCAAACTGTGAGTGTGTCCCGGTGTGTGTGAAAGAGGCACCAGCATGTTGCAGAAATGTGCGCGCTGTTATTACTTTAGTCAGCCATCAAGTGTGTTCATGAGCAGCATGATTGCTGAAAAAGGCTGTTTGCTGCCATAGAAAGAGAGTCAGTCCAGAGTGTGAAACGCTACCAGCATGAAGCCAGACTGAAATCAATTATAATGGCATAAAAATCATAGCTTCTCTCAACAACCATTCAGAGATGTGGCTCTGGAAAGGGAACAAATGCAACCGTGTTAATCAGAGGGTCAGATGATTGATGGCAGGATATTAATAACTTCTTAACACAGCCCAAGTAAAAGGATGCACCGTCCCTGTGAGAGTCAAACATTACCTACATTGCCGTCCACTGTTTGAACCAATCCAGCTCCACTAACTGTAACTATTTACCTGCAAAGTCTCCCTTGCATCCACCTGGATCCACATCCATCACTTATGAGATTTATGATATTTGGCTGTGTAATTAGAAATTGACTCTGTCTCGGTGCATCAGGCGATGAGTCATGTCGTATATATATACACTAATGTGATGAAAGCACTAAATCACAGCTTGCAGCCATGTCTGCAATCTTTAAAATAGAACATAATAACAGCCATTACTACAGTATGACAATAAGCGGAAAATGGTCTACTCCGGTTTATAACTCAGGATAACAGCCGAGTTCTCTTTATGAGACCTACTCCCATTTACTATTGGAATAAAAAGCAAAACAAAAAGAAGCTTCCTGTTCCTCCAAATGCTCTCAAACTTGAGAGGAGAGCTTGACGCTGCAGAGCGGCTGGGTTTACCATCATTTGTTGATTTCGTTACAGCATTTATAGCCTCATACAAAGTATGGAGGGCTGGCAGATCAGCACTTTCGGTCTTTTTTGTCCATTTTTTTTGTATGATATTTGAACTGAAACAATCAGTTGAAAACTAATTGAGAATAGTTCATTTTTTAAGCAAACATGCCATAAATGTACCGTTTCCATTTCCTCTACTGTGATTTTTCCTGCTTTCCTACGGTCTTACAGGATGGTGAACTGGATATCTTTCAGATTTAAACTGCTGGTGGGACAAAACGAGTGCTTTTGAAGGCCATTTTCCCACTATTTTATGATCAAGCACTAATTAAAAATATAATTAGCAAATAAACATTAGCTGCAGCCCAATTAGTCACCTGTTTCACCTCTATGAGTAATACACAGGTCATGTCTGGTTTACTTCAGCAAAAAGGTCTGCGCTGCAGCGATGAGAGATGGAACAATAATGTGACAGGGAAGGCGATGTCACACTGTTGTACCTCCTGCACTTTTCATGCTAAACATAGCCAGACTGCTGAAGAGGAAAGACAGAGAGTCTTTGACAAGGTCACACTGAGAACCTGATCTAAAGCTCCCGCGCTGTGAGTAAAGTTACATAATCTGATTTCTGCTGTTTGATTATCACTGATCTGACAGCTCGTGTTGGAAGCAATGCGATGTTCAAAACCAATCTGTGCTTCTGAAAGGTTAGCAGTGATGGGAAAGGTGATGGGAGGAGTAGGAACAAAAACTAAAGCAGAGTTAGGGATGCGCTACACCCTAAATGTAAAAAATTATGAACTGGTATAATGGAGAGGTAAAGAGTGTGTTGAAGCAACTCAACGTGGTCATACATTTAAATTTTGAAATCCTCAAATGAAAACACCTAATAATTATGACAGGAAAATGTTTATGCATCCTGAATGTTTTTCTTCACCTTTAGTACATGCCTTTGTTTTGAATTTTGCACAATTATTTAGAGACATTAATCAAGTTGACTTTAATCTGAGGTCAAACAATGTTTCAAACTTTTCTGCAAACCAAAAAAAAAAGTGCTGAAACATCCTCAAATCTGAATTTGAATCAACCTTTATCAAGCAACGCGACAGCCCTCTGGCTGAATAAATTAAGTAGTAGACCATATATTGTCTAATTAAATGTTGCGCGTTGTTTCACTCCTTCTTCCTCAGGCTATGATGACTGGTGGTAAGCAAACCTTACCAACTTGGTGTCCCACATTTCTAATATAAGAATAAGACACTAGGGGCCTTATTTAGATGCTTTATAGCTCATCGCTCTAAAGTGCAAAGCCCTAGTGCGTTTAGGACGTGTCCAAGTCCATTTCTTTTTTTAATATGTTTTTGTTATCTCTTAATCCATTTCTAAGCAGTTTATGAGGAAGGCTTCTTGAACTCAGGCATCCTCACTTAATGCTTTTATAACCAGTATCCTTTAAACCCTGTTCTGTAACAAATCCCATGTTCAGGTATAAAATTCTCATTTGATAAAGGGGTTGTGTTCATTCACAGAAAGGCTTTTCATTTCTATTGAATTAGAGCTTTCCTCTGGATTGTTTGACATCTAGCTGACTCTTTTAGGTGTGCGGAAGCTTGAGAAAGACATAACATTTATCATAGGTATCGTGTTAAATTACTCATTACCGCACACAGATACATAAACACAAACACACACAAATGCGTAATCTGAGTAAAACAGAACTGAACTGCCGCAAGCATTCCTCTATCCTCATGCATATTAGTTCAAACTCAACACTCACTATCTCTTTAAATACTAAGTAGTGCCAACACAGATTTGCAGACAGTACTTCTCCTGAGGTGGTGGTGTGGGTCACTGTAGTGCTGCTTCAAGGCAGGCACCACGGGTATTTTGACTGTTTTGTGATGAGGATCCTAATTAGCCGCTACATTCCTTAATTAAAGGAGTGCGGCATTAAACAGTGTAACACAAGCGCAAATGTCAATGGTGCCGACTCTGTAGCACCTAATTTAGCAGACTTAGAAGGGCTTTTTTTCTTTTTCGTTAGAACTAGTATTCCCATCCATTATTTCTAACCAATGCTGCCTTGTTAAACTGAGTTCTCTCTCACAGGACTTGGGATTTAAGGCTATAGTCCGGTGCCCTGGACAGGGGTGGAAGTGGGATGTTGCACATAATGAGTTCCTGATGGGACATGATTCAATGACTGAAACTGTTATGCAACTGAGGTAAAGAGCTTTAATTTTCCTAAAATGAGTAAGAGACAATGAGTATGCAAGCTACAGCCAGCTTGATGGCCTTCTTAAATATGAAACTAGTCAGTCAGACAGATATCTAGTCAATACAAAAGACAGATATACAGCAAGACAGCCAGTAGCTAGAAGGCTAGCTAGCTAGACAGACAGCTTGTCAAAAGACAGATACCGAGGTAGCCTAGCAGGCAGAGAGAAAGTTAGTCGGTCAAATAAAAAGAGAGATCCCAAGACAACCAGTCAGGCAAATGGCTTTCTAGCTAGTTATACGGACAGAGGTAAGTCAAGCTGAAAAAAGATAGTTTCAAGACAGAAAGAAAGACACTGGTAGCAAGACAGCCAAGGAGACAGCTAGTTAGTCAGACAGCTAGCAAGACAGACAGCAAGCTAGCTACTCACAGACAGGCAGATGGAGATTAAGGTAGTCAGACAGATACGGATGATGAAAGAACCATAGCAAGACAACTAGTCACTGACAGTGGGACACAGTTGGTCAGACAGACAGGGTAGACAGATAATACACAGACAGCAGGATAGACAGCATACAAGCTAGTCAGACAGATGTTGACAGCTAACCAAAAAGAAAGCAAAGGTAGGCAGGAAGGCAGCTAGTAACACAGACGGATGCAAACACATAGACAGATGCTCTTTCATTGTGGAATTTTAATCGATCCATCTCAACGCTGAGAGCGCACTTTCTACAGAGAGGGCCAATGTCAGAGACGAATCAAAGGACAGATCTCTGTAAATGTGAAACAACAAGTCATTCACATGGAGCACAGTGGCAGGCCGTATGGAGTCCGAACAGTGGGGTGGAGAGTTGTGAGAGCGTAGTGGGTGGCTGTATTCCCTTAAGGGCTTGCTTTACTATACACTACATCAACTGTGGCTTCCACTGTCCTGGAAAAAAAAATAAAACAGATTTACACTCCCTTCTAGATTGCACTCTTCCAAGCAGTAAAAAGATTAGCCAGCAGTGGCAAAGTATCATCCGAGGAATGTCAATTCAGCGATATATTCTCTTCATCTCTCTGCCCTTGTGCGGTCTTGCCAATCACTCTTCGAGCCACAGTCCTCTGCCTTTCGCCAAATGTGGGTCAGGAAAGGTTTGGTCTACAGGGGATCCGTGGTGAGAATATTGAAAAGATGGAGAACATCACAGAATATATCAAGTGCTGTTGAAACACATCCTCATTCTCTGGTGCCACAGATGAGCCAATTAGGCTCAAACTTGTCTCTTCATGAGGATGCTAATAAAGCTCAATGTGGCATTGAAAGCTTGTTTTTTTTCCTGCAATTTTTTACTGAACTTCTTTTTTTTTTTTTTTTTAGCAGTGTGTGTGTGATGATGCTCTTTCATTTCAGTTCCCACTCGGTGTATTCTTTTCAGTGTACAAATTTCTTAGTGTTGATGCGGCTTTACCTAAGCAGCAGTCTGATCTCCCCTCCGACATGAGAGGTGGTTTTGGTGCATTTGCATTTAAATGAAAGAGCCAGGATCATCTTACGTGCAAACAACATATTTATGAGATACACCTGACCATCGACGGCTCTCGTTCATCTCGACTCACCATAGTCGCTCTCGTAAAAGATGATGAACTTCTGCCAGTGCAGCTCCGAGACGAGGGTGAGCAGGACGTCGTTGATGCGAACAGGTGGACGCGCAGCCAGCGTGTAGCTCTCTCCGTCTGGGCTGGGGTTGAACTGGCAGGCGGTGCGGGGCGAACCATCCCCGTTTCTCTGGATGAAGAGGTGGGGAATGTGCATCGCATCTGTCAGAGACTGCAGGGCACTCGCCGCCGCGCAGCCCGTCGATGTGACCAGAGCGAGGATCCCCTGGTTCATCAACTCACATGCTGGACAAGAGGAAAGAGGATGAGGATGAGGGACAAGGAAGTACGTGAAGGGATGGAGGAGAAAAAGTCGATCAATGAAGACAAACATGGGTTCAGAAAAGAGAAGAGGGGAGGGAATGAGATAAAACATAATTAGATATACTTCCAAGTCAATTCCCACTGTAATCAATTCCGACAAGATTTTCATGTAAAGATTTTTAATGTGAATTATTCAAGAAAGCCTGCTCAACTGGGCTTAAGAATTCAAGATGGTTCTTTGTGTATCCTGCTTAGGATTACATCTGAGCCTCTGCAGTTGAGAACAGATCACAGAAAAGGATTGGTTGGTACTGAAGTTGTATTACAATGTGAAAAAGAAAATAAGACGGCTGATTAAAGTGAAAAGGTTTGTTAGAGGTAACAGTCACTTGAAAACAGCAGATGAATCACAGGCCTACGAGAGTCAACGTGGCTCTTTAGCGAAAGCACAGACCAGCCACTGAGTGGGAGGAACGTGTCGGAAATGAAAATCAGGAGTTTTTTTTAGAGTGACACAGAAGGTTAGATGCAAAATGATGCTTCCCATGAGTCCAAACTAAATACTTCTCTCTTTCATGTGCGTATGGTGAAAATCTGTAAACCGGCACAGATTAATCCCGCAGACACACACTTGTAATATCCATGGTGGGTCTTAACGTCCCCGACATTTTTATTTACACATGTAATTTGGGGAAAGTCTGTTTAAGATCCTCTTAAGGCATGTCAGCGTGTCTGCGGGGACAAAAATGCCAAATTTCCATTAAAGATGAAAATGCCATCTCCGACATTATTAATATGTCTGGAATTGACGAGAAGAGCTGTTCTGTCTAAGTGGTGATAAATATTTAATGACAGTGGGTAGACTTGAGGTTGCAGTGATTTGACATCTTAGACATCCATTATTCGCACTTCAAACTTTCTGACAGTTGATCAATAATCTGAAGAGATGAGACATCCAGCCTAAATGAGCATGTTACTTGCAATAAGCTTTATTAGAGATAATGTTTAGGCTCTTTGACCTTTATTGGGTTAAGAATATTGACTTGATGAAGGTCTACGGGTCTTGCCTGTGGATATGTCCTGTTACGAACTAGTCTGCGAGAAACTGAAGCTGTGTTGTACTTGAGCCTTAAAGGATGAGTTCACCAAAAAATGACAAACTAGTCACTGTCGATTCAACGTCATGTTGATGGAGAGTTCATAGTCCACAGAACATTTCTGGAGCTTCACAGCAGTGTCACAGCACTCCACTAAATAACTGAAGTCGACGGGGACTTATGTAAGTAAGTAAATAAATCCATAAGCTTGACACAGCGGGGCGACATAATACATCTTTTCCGGAAGCCCAGAGATCAAAAATTGATTTGAAAAGATGTTTTTAGATTTTTTATTTAAAACCAATATCTTCACTGTAGATGGTACACGTAAAGCTCGACCACATATCATGGTAGGGAAAAATTGTCTTTTCAAATCAATAGGGGATCTCGGGGCTCCCAGAAACTCAGATTACAGTGAGGTGCATGTACAGTATATGTCCAATGTTTCTGTTGTGGGTTCTTGGTTTAAAATAAGTCGCTATCTACTTCAGTTGTTTCGGAAAGTGCCGCAACACTGTATTGCTTTGCAGCTCAGGAAACATTTTGTTCTGACTATCAACCTCAAAAGAGGTTGAATAGATAATGCTGTCATTTTCATTTTTGGGTGAATTTACCCTTCGGCAGTCAAGTGAAAAGTTAAGATGCAGATTGTAGGTTCTTTTAGAAATCAATTTGTGTTGTTTTTTTTTGGTTTTTTTGGTTTTTCTCTAGTTCTACACACAGGCAAAAACTGCCTGTACATCAAATCAGGCAACTTTTCAGGAGAGTCAAGATGTATTCTTAACCAATTTTACTTCCTCATTTGAAATCACAGCTTCTATTACTCTCTCGCTTCTAAGATGAAAAATCCATATTCATGACTGTTGACCCTTTAGTCATGACCTAACCTTTTTGTAAAAGCACACAAACCATGAAGCAAAAACATATTTGCATCCTATCTCAGGTTACAGAATGCAAAGCACTGACACAGGCAACCAATAGGAAAGAAAGTGATGTGAATCCAAATGCAAAACAGTTTAAATGAATAATCCTGAATTTGCATTTAATGTTAAGCCCCTATCTCTGTTATGAGCTGTACAATCATCTTCTGCAGGGATTGTCTAATTTTGCATGTGACACGAGACAGGCTACGGCAAACGGCGTCTTTAAAATTCAAGTCAGTGTTTCGCACGCAGCAGGGCCCTTATAATTTCAGCATAAACAGCTGAGCATATTGTACAAAACAGCAATTAAATGTTCTCCCGCTGCATTTCAAAATACCGCCTAATTATACAGTCTACTTCAGTGACTGCAAGATTTTGCACAAAGCATCAGCGTCGAAGTCCAAGGACCATGCAAACCCCTCGACTGATGCACAACAAGGACTGCACGACGTGGATTTATCACAGTCATATCCAGGTAAGTTCAATCCGCCATGACGGTGGAGGAGATGTGAAGAAGAACGTGAAAAAAAAAAAAAAGGCATTAGGGATGAGGCGAGCGATTTGAGCAAAGGAGGGATGATGGGGGGGTATTGAATGGAGCCATACTGGGAAAGGCTTGTGTCTTTGTGTGTGTGTGTGTGTGTGTGTGCGTGTGCGTGTGTGTACGTGAGACGGTATAGCAGAGGAGGAGGACTATTAATGTGACAAATGACGATTTCATCTGCTGACTGCAAGCACAGGACTACATTAAGGCTCTGTAAATCACTAGTACATGGGCAACTAAATAACATAGTGAGGAGGAGCAGGGAAAGTAGGGATGTTAGGAAGCCGAGGTGGAGGGAGATGCACTGTGGCTGTTCTCGCTGAAGTACATCAAGGACGAGAGAGCAAATGAAGTACAGGGATTATTTGTTGTTCTCCGCATGAATGCTCAGGAGAGTGCACGAAAAAGACAATGTTCTTCTCCAGAGCAGGAAGCTGTGAATTACTGTTTCTGTGTTTGTGTATTCGTGTGTGTGTCTGTGTGAGAGAGGGAGCGAGACTTTAATAGATGCCAACATGTTCAACAGGGCACTTGGCAAAGACTCCTTAGTACAAGATGGAATGCCGATCTTCCGCTCAGTAGGAAACCACGTGATTGACAGTAATACAAACCTAGAGCATGGTTAAGCGCTGATTCGATGACTAAACGTGTCAGTTGGTGACAAACGCTGTACTGAGTCTGTTTCCGGGAGCTGCTGGTTTCGTGATGACTTGTTTTCTCAGATACCACCTACTCACCATAAACTTCAAACGGCCTCTACACGCCGTACACCTCAAAGCTTTGCAAGAACTCCTTGAAGAACCAACGAAGAACCAAGGAGTCCTGACCGTCTTGGACTTTCCTCCACAATCAACTGACCTCAACCACCACTATTAAGCATCTGTGCTAGTGGAGTCCATGCCAAAATCAAAGCAACATGGGGCCAACCTGTCACATTTAAATGACAGGCTGACAAAAAACTGAGGACAACCTGGAAAACCATAGGGAGCGGACAGGAAGACAGGGAATGCAAGAACCAGGGACTCCCCTCCTCCGTGACCTCCACTGGCTCCCTGTTGCTTCCCATTCAAAACAAGTTGTTCCGCCATGGCTGAGAGCAAGCAAAGACTCTCCTCTGTTCTGGCACCTCAGTGGTGGAACGAACTCCCGACCAATGTCAGGACATCGGAATCACTCAACACCTTCCGCAAAAGACTCGAGGCTCACTTATTCAGGCTTCACCTCGACCCGGCATAGCATGACTCAACACAGGTGAGCAGGAAGTAGAAAGTGACAACAAGAAAAAAGAGGATAGAACTAGAAAATAAAACAGGACATCAATCAAACCAAAAAAAAAGAGAAAACCCAAACAAACCGTATTACTGGAATTCATAGCCGGTTTTCAAAGATGCATTGCTGTAATACAAGTAATTCAAAAGAGACTGTATTTTATTCCTGCAGTATTGTTAGTGCTGGTATTGTAAATTGCTGCAGCAACACTTCTGTAATTTTTTTCACTCAGAAACACAACCCAACATCTGCTGATAATGCAGGTACTTCCACAATAGTTTACCTCCCGTATGCTTCTGAGTGGTTCTTTGTGAAAAATACTTTCTCGTTGTCTATCAGTACCCCATACCCCCGCGTCCCTTGGCCACTGGTAGCAAATTGTGGCTAAAGTGCATCTTTGGCCATTTTGGCTTCATAATGGACACCCCGGGCCCATTATACAGCAGACAGCCCACTGACAGGAGGCAGGAGAGCTCCAAAGTCATTGGCAAGGATGATAATGGTGGAATAATGACTCTTAAATGTTCCCCCTGAAGTAGAAAGGGCCATCACTCATTCCCTGCTGACTATCTGACATGGAACGTCATCATATAACAGCAGTCTTATGGATACGCCTGAAAGGAAAAGTTTCTTGTTTAAAAAACAAAAAAAAGATAATCCATATGTAGCATCCAAAATCTGTTGATCCATTGTAATTCTATTTATTTGGATTCATTTTAACATATGCACTGCTGCATGCATGGATGGAAATGGCTGCATGGATAATAACAACAACAAGTTACTGTAATTAAAATGATAACACAACGGCTTTACTAAGGATTTACTAATCAATCACACTCACAGTGATCATTTTCATCTTGGTAATGGTTTGTTTGATCTATGGATGATGAATTAAGTATAGGTGGCTGAATTTTTAAACATGTCATCACTGCATATCTTTAAAACCCTGATACAAGAACCATTACAGTGAGATCATGTTGCTGTCATTAAACTCAGACTGAAACAGGGAAGGGGATGTAAGATTGTACGCAATTCTTTCATCTTCCGACACTCAGAGCAGAAACTGTTATTCATTTATTTATTTTACAGAAGAATTCCTCACCTCGTCATATCAGTTCAGTTATGTGCGGATGGTCTAGGGAGAGGGACACATGATCGTCGAGACACCAGGCTGAATGAAGATATCACAGCTTTGTGCCACGCAGTCTGATGTCATCGCCGTCCTGCCCTCGTTTTTAACCAATGTAATATGAAGGAATGAAACGAACCACCACGCCGCCGCTGTAGTGAATATTGCACAAATTGGGTCTGTCTCGGTGATTTCACAGTCTAAATAAGACAGTCTCATTTAGTTTGCTCTGACTCAGAGCACAATCCTGGGATTCAATGGAGAGTCACCACTGTGATAAACGCTGCGATGTTGTCAACACCACTCTACCCTGCAGTGACAGCAGTGTAACTCTGATCTAATTGAGACAGCTTGTAAAACGTAATTCAAAATGAAACGTTTCCTGTTCGGTATCATCAGAGGATGCTTCAAGATCCGACTGTGTTGTAATCCTCCTCGTTATTTATTTATTTTTTTTTAGGATAAGCACCTACCCACTGGAATCGTGGGATAAGGAACATGTTAAACCTCATGATGTTAAAAAGAATGTGATCAAACAAAAGGATTAGAAGAAAAACAATGATTTATTCAACATCGGATTGTAAACTCTCCATGAATAGAATGGCTAAAATATTGACTAAAATGTTGATTTTGATGATGTTGAAATTGAGCCAGAATCAGAGCAAAGCAAAGTAAGATCCAACATACTTTCATACACGTGTACTTCAGTGTATCAGCGCTGGGTCACGTTCCTCCTCTTTTCAACGCTAAGTGCTGAGACTGAGATGCCCGACCCCTAAATTCGCCACTGATGGTTTTTAAGCGTTCAGCTGGGAAAACTGGCAGAAAGTGAAGTTTTCGTAATGATTTGAAGATTGGTAAGAGCTCGAAATGATCCATATCATGCTCATCTAAGAGGAGACTGGGTGTTGTGTCATTTCCTCATTATGAATGGGCCCTTCCACTCTGCTTTTGGCAGCTTCCCACAGCGTAATAGCTCTTCACCACACAGGAAGGGAGAAATGGGAGAGATCAGTGTTATATGGCGGCTGGACCACAGCGTAGCTCAACACTTAAGAGTGCGGCACCTCCAACAAGGATGAATAGAGCCTCCGTCGCCATCTCTCACTCGTCTCTTCCGGCTCTTGTGGGTTTTTTTTTTCTTCTGGAAGATAAACATCCATGGCCCTTTCCCCATGCCTGCTCTCCTGCTGTCAGACTAAGATAAGGGTTCATATACCCGTCAATACTATTGATGGCAAGACTGCCCATGTCATCTGAACTGTGAAGGAGTGTTTCACCGCTCTAAATTATACCCTCCAGACAACTGACAGGCAGAATGGCCGAAATAGACTTACTACAGTAGACTCTGTTTATATACAGAGAGTTGCTTGAAAACAGTACCTATACATTGCAGCACAACCCACTGCAACAGCCCTGTAATAAATCTGTGAAGCTTGATCTTTAAATTCTATTTTGTCCACAGAGATCCAACCTCGGAGTACGATGTGATCCAAGGTAACACCGCCACAAACATCTGAAATTCGGTGGATTCTGGACACGAATACAGTCTGAACCTAAAAATCAAACCTTATAAACTCCACAATGGTTGTTTTTATTGCAGACATTTTGCATTGAAATGGCATTACGGGAGCACCCCGGCGGCCTAACGGGCTGAACACATTCTGCACGAGCGACGAGGGAGCGTGGTGGATCGACTCGCTTTACATCTCAGCGCCAGTGTAAACAGGTAAAAACAGTTTTAATGTCTGTATCTGTAGAATAAGTCACAGACATGAAGAGAATACATGCAACAGGTGGACGGCAGTTTTTTTGTTTTTTTTTCCAGCTCTGTCTTTTTCCTCTCTGTCTCCTTTTCACTATATTGCACGCTCTCTCTTTCAACAGGCATAAAGGAAAAGCACATTACCGTCTTTCTTGATGATTATCAAAGGCAAACATAGAACATGCAGCAGCTGCAGCAGTTGAGCAAGGCATCCGTCCCACGCTGCACACCTAGGACATGTGTTTTAACCAAAAAGAGTTTCAGATGGTGACCGTGCTTATTACATCTCACTCCTAACTTTTCCTGTTAACCAACGCTTGTCGAATAAAGGCAAGACATCTATAAGGAATATGTGAGTTGTGTGCACCACTGTGTGCGGTAGACGCCAAAGCTCAGAGAACAGGTGCTCAGAAGAACCGATGGATTATAATCAATGGTTGAAAATGTCAATATGTGACTGTTACACACACCAAATGGATTGATCCGGCGCAATCCATTTTTAATAATTACAGCCATGCTACTGAATGTAAACACTTTCTCTGTTCTTTAATAAAATCGACATTTCTCCCAGGGCAGGAACACAGCAGTCAATGGCTCTTGACTTTTACAGCAAAGCCACTTATTGTAGGCTTTAGGATTTTATGACTCTCTAATAGCTGAGGTGGCCGGTGAATGATTCGCTGTCGTGACGGTGTCGCTGTACAAATGTGAGACACGGCGTGCGTCTTTGTAGGTGTTTGAAGATGTGCAACACTACATCCTCTTATTCTTACAAGGCTCATTATCTTCACTGTATGCAACTGAACAGGAGTCCACATTTATTCAAAACCAATTTTCACCACTTTTCTCCCATTTTCCAGTGTAATAACACAAATCCTCACAACCTGTGAATGGAAAAAAAAAAAAAAAATGAAAACACATTACAGGCATGTATAATTACCTGACCAGCGCCATGTAGGCTTGAAGTAGCACACAGAGGATCTAGTTGCTGCTTTGCTCTGTGTGAAATCAAACAACTACGCACAATAGCAACCTGCAGCACAAGCATAAACAGTGTTGAGATTTTCTATGTCCGTATTTTGTCTGAGGCTTTGTGCTACAGCTGCTGCTTTATATGTTGTTTGCCCCGGAACCTGCAATCAATCAAAACACAGAGTATATCGAACATGAAAATGGTTTGTGTATTGACAATGAGACCCGGTTGGTTTCCGTTCTCTCACGTCTATTCACCCGGGCCCCCTATGTTAAATATACTTTTCGGAGCAGGTTCTTATTATTTCTGACAAAAGAAGAGAGCTGCCGTGCCCTGTGAAATGTATGCTCCGGGAAATTTTTTGTTAGACTGCTGTTACCCAGGGGAGGTGACTGAAAGGGGCCTGCAGTATCTGCAGCCTGGGAGGAGGGCTTCACTCTCCTCATGCAGCAGAATCCAACCCTCGTATATTCAGTAAACAAGGTAGAAAAAAGTCTAAACAAAAACAGAAGAGAAGTGTTACACTCGGGAGACGCACCCGACGCGTGGCTCTAGCAAAGCGCCGACTCACTGGCTGCTATTCTGACACCAGAAACTGATGCCACCAGACAATGATCCAAACAACAACGGCAGGATGCGATACGACTGGCTGCCGCGTCTCGTGACACCACTTTCAACTGTTGGAGGATCGGAAGCGACTTCACACTTTTCCCCGAAGCCTTGGCCTTTTGGCGTGCTTCACAAAGCAGACGTGGGACGGAGAGTGTCGGTCTGCAACACAGAAGATTAGGATTTTACCTCTGCCATTACATTAATGTCTCTGGTAGGAAAAGAAGACGATTATCGGTTTTGAAATTATATCTTATATTGAGCCTTTTAAATCACTCCCCATTACTCTGCTTCTCCTTGCTATCTCTACACTGCCCCTCCCCTGTTTTTGCTTTCAACTCTCCGTCACTCTTTCTCTCATCAACCACTGCTCCATACAGAGCTAATATAGTCAGTCTGATATGCATAAAGCTTTGCATGCACGATGATGCATGTGTGTTTCTTTTTTCTCTCTCTCTTTTTTTTTTTTGGCTCATATGAAGCTGATTAGACCTTCCTGCAATTGACATGCTGCACTGCCTGCTGGGACGAGGCACTCTATTGGCAGCACTGCGCTGAATGTTTAAACAGGTGAATGGGGAGCCTATTTTTTTATATGGCAAACACGTGTTTGGGTTTTGTGATGATTGATTTGGATGGCGTTATCAAGGAAGATTGGCTTGCATTGTCAGAGGATAAACATGACTCACTCACCATTGGGCCAGAGGAGAAGCTGGATCGTTGCTTGTTTGCCGGAATTAGGAAACGCCTCACGCTTTCTCTCTCGGTAATGTGTCATTTGCTTTGATATCATCCCTTTCTTGGTCTCCTCTGTGTCTGTAGTTGTCTGGTGTCTTTCTCCCCTTTCTCCTTATCTTGGCATCTCACTATGCGTCTCATCTGTGTTTGTGTCTCACTTGCCCTATTCCTCTCACCCGACGTGTTCCTTATCGCAACCTTCCCTCGTCTTTCTCAGCCTGTCTGCATCTCAAGCAGCACCTCAGACATGCAAAACAGAAAAAGAAACCCAAAAAAAAAAAAACATAATAACCATAACTTCATCCAGGAATCCTCTTTGCCTTTGCGCTACAGTTGCAGAACATGGCAGCACAATGTTTAAGGATTGAATAACATCATTTCTATTATCTTTTGTGAAGATTTGTTCTGTTTTCAAGCGCTGTAGATTATACCATAAATAGTTAAACAGCAGCGGTTATCATCTTGCAGCTCATAAGAGCACCAATGCTGACCTCAGGTTGAGAACTATGCAAGCAAAATCAAAGATTGTTCTGAGCAACTGGATGCCTTTTCTTTGAGTATCAGAGCAAAAAATGCAGTGGAGACTCAGTACAAACCTAACCCATCTTGCCAAGACTCTTAGTCTTTCATTTCCCTGACAGGGCTAATAGATCTGTAAAGAGGTTGTTGAAGTGCTTTAGAAGTATAACCTCTTTAAGAGCCCGAGTGATTTATATTTCACCCTCGACATCTCAAGTTTCTAAATTCTGTATAAGTTGACTCTGTCTGCAGCCGTTTATGTTTTGGTAGTGATAGTGAACCATTAGCAGACAGTTCAAAGCGGTCAGGAAGCTTCTACGCTGCAAGCAGAAAGCTTGGCAACAAGGAACTTACGTTTTCATCAACTCCAGCAGCCCCTGTGGACAAAAAGGCCCAAATAAAACATTGTATTGATGGCCAGTCATCTGCCAATGCAGTATCTGCTGCTGTACCACCAGACTAAAGAGCAGCTTCTTTCCTCAATTCCTCCTCTGCACTCGATCATAAAAAATAATTATGATAGTTCCAATCCACTGATGGGCATTAAGAACAATCAAACTGATGGTCTTGTTTGCTTGTGTGTGTCATACAGAGGCATCACAATGAATGAGACCATTTCATAACTACTAACACTTAAGTTTCTTGTCGTACGCCCAAGTAAAGAAACTGTCATGCGACTGATTTTGGCAACCAAAGGCCCCAATTTAACTGAGTTTTTATCTGCCTTTGGCAAAAGGAAAGTGATTTATTTTGGAGAAGGACACTCTCTGTTGGAACTGCTGGAGGATGGTAGCGTACCACATGATGCATCACTGATCACAAGATAAAACTATGCAGTAATACAAACAGTTAAATGCGAACAACCAATACTCCACATTCCCGCACTGCATTCACCATTTCCTGGCTCGTGTGACACTAAGGATTTTAATCCACCGCGCAGAGACTGTAGCCTCTACATTATGTTGGCCATAACACTACAATCACCGCCTCGCTCCACTGAGGCTCATGTTGGCACACGAGATCACAGCCACCTGCTCCCACAGCTTGAATAAAGCTGGACATGCAGTCAAGTGCAAGCCTGACGGCAGATAGGTGGTCACCTGCTTCACAGAGCATCTCATCCAAAACCATGCACCGCCATAACCCAGCAGTTTATTGTTGATTGTATATTTTAAAAAATGGGGAAAGACACCAGCCCCTGTCGACGTCAGTGGACCTGGAGTGGAGCAGGTAGACAGTTTCAGGTTTCTGGGAATCAACATCACAGGGGAGTTGAGAAGGTTAACGTCCCGTGCCAATTTCTTGTCAACGTTTACAGAGGAGCAATATGAATCATTCTGACTGGACACCCAACCTGGCCACAGTCTCATCACTATGCTGCCGTCTGGCAAAAGATACAGAAGTATTCGCTGTCTTACAGCCAGACTACAGAGCAGCTTCTGTCCCCAGGCTTTGAGATTAATGAACTCAACACACAACCATAAAAAAATAGTAAAGGACATATAAAAATAGAGGACTACAGCTTTCACTTCCCGGATAATGAGAACTGACTCATTGTAAGGTTATGTTCATGTCGCTAACTTTCAGCCCTACGGTTGATCCCTCAGAGATCTGAGTGTGTGGCTCCGTGCAGCATTCAGCCACCTTAAGCACTTTTAAATCATCACATTTAAATTAATATACCATCAAGCAGTAAAAGAGAAGAATGAAAGAGGTGCTGTCTGCTGCCTGCTTTCAGAATTCAAGGTGATGATGCCAGCTGTTATCACAGCCTCTTGGGGTGTTGTAAAGTCCACCGGGGAATTTTCTTGGAACAAAAGTTATGTTTACAGAGTGTTCCTTTACAAACCACTTCTTTGTAGACTGATTTTTTGGGTACATTAATGCAGTGTACCTTAAAACAATGCACTGTTTACATTCATGTTAACCAGCTTACACTGAGCATGGTCAGCTGTATAGTGTGTAACCATTGGAAGCATCTAGTCTTATTAAAATATTGATACATATCACTACTGAATATTTGAAATGGCTTCAATACTCCAGTACTAGGTGTGTTTTGTAGCTGTCAGCTGCTCCTCCAAAATTAAATTTACAAGCCTTCCCAAATTTATCTTTCGATAAAATGTTAGTTTTCCCTGTGGGATGAAACATGGTACTGAATATTGATCAAATTTCAAGGTATTGTACTGACATCAGAAAGTCCAGTATCATTAATCGCAGCACCTGAATGTGCATCTGCAAGTCAACAGTACTACGGTCTCAAACTTCACAGAGCTTAAATGTCAGTCTTTACGATACTAATACGCTCAGTTGATCTTTATCATTATTTAATGTTCTTTAGAGATCGCTGTAAACTCCACAGGCAGTCACCACATTTTAAAAAGAGGTAAACATTAATGAAATGGCAATTAACACAAGTAGGGTCTTTAGATGAGGGTAATGGTGTGGGCAAAAGTAAACAAACAGCAGTGAGGCAGCTGGAAAACTGTTTAACATCTCCATTCCAAGCAACGCTCTTCTCTTAGGGGGGTCGGCTTATATAAGTCGTTTGGAATGATTAAGTACATTGCACAGAGACAAATTTAATAAGGCAGAATATGCATAGATTCTGCTTCCACCACTCTAGAAGGAATAGTAATCTGTATTCTTTGTCTGTTGTCAGTGTGTCTTTAATTCAGATCTCCAGAATCTTCCAGGTTTCAACAAGCTTTTGTCATTGTCTGAAATTTACATGCGCCGGCTGTATGAAAACGGAATTATTTTTAATGAGATCATCATCCAGCGGCGTGTCCACGTCCAATTGCCATTCGAAGTGCAATTTTGAATGCCTGCCTTTGATTTGCGAGTCGCTAGATTACAAAAAATATTCATTAATGTATGTGGTTATCCAACATGTAGTTTGTGATTAACATGTCAAGATTTTGGTGCTAAGAGTCTGTTATGCTTTTACTCTCATCTTGCAGATATTACCCTGTCCTACTGAAGAATGACCCTGTGCTTTCAAGGACTACAAGACAACTAATCTTTGAACACCAAATTGTCTGATGATTGAAACTGTATCATTTCAGAACAATTCCTCATCCCGTTAAGGTGACGGTTATTTCTTTTGTAGAACAAGAACTGACTTTTCCCTGGTGATCTGCTGCCTTCTTAGCATTAGCACTGTCCTGTTGAAAAACAAATTAGCTCATTATCCTTGGAAGGCTGGGCACACTGGAGCAGCATGCGTGACGAGCCAAGGCTTTGGATGTGCCAAGCTGAAAATGTCAACATACTACCTTGAGAGTGCACATTAAACTCGGGTGGTAATGGCTGTCAGAAGACGGATCCCCATTATCAAGTCCATTAAGGCACCACACTTCTTCCCAAAGAAAAAAATAAAGAAATTTAAAAAAAAAAAAAAAACACCTGACAAGCAGAAGGAATTTAAAGTTCAGAATGAGCATCTGTGGATAACCGCCAAGGTGACACACTGTTCATTAAATATCTCCGGGAGGGAGACGTGTCAAAACAAACCTCTGTACGTGTGATATTCAAGAACTCATGTCGTCATGTATCATTTTCCCTGCTTGGAAACATGTTATCACCTTAATTTCAACTCCCATGTGTTAAATATTGCACTGGTGTTATAGCACCTCTTTCAAACTGTCTATCCTGCATTCGCACGTAGCATCATCATTCAAAGTGCATCCTTCTGTCCTTATCTGCATTCTCACTGTTTTTACCTACATAAGAAATGTCAAATGAAATAGAAAAATATGTCGACTGAAGAATACAGAAACCTTTTTTTTTTTTTTTTTAGCTTGTAGATTGTACAGTTGCCAGAAGGCACAATCAGTGACAATGAATTGTCAGGTTTTTTTGATGTCATTTCACTGAACCATTTAATACGAGCAAAGAAATGCTGCCTTCAGGTACAGCCCGAACAAACTGTTGGTTTTATTCCAGGAGTTCGCATTGTCTCAAATCGTAAATAGCAAACACTAATCATTTCTTGAATTAGGATCCAATTTCCTAATCGCCAGCCCTTCTCTTTCTCCTGCACTCTAGTGTTTGTTAATTTCCTCTTTTGGGAGATGAGAAGTGAGCAGAGATACAACAAACTGCGGAAGAGAGGCTCATCATGCATGAAATGAAAGAGAGCTTTACCCTCCTGTAGGGGCTGGCGCTGACGTATTCGCCGAAGGTAAAAGCCGACATACACTCCACTCACTTATTGCATTTTACATTCCAGTCAGATTGGCTTCAGCAACGCGTCTCCCTTTATATTTGTCCTCTTCAACTTTTCATGGCTGTGCAATACAGACGGTCTATAACATGTGGGTGCTCCCTGACAACCACTTGGCAACAGTTTCCCTGGTAACAGAAATATTAAAGATATTAGCCATATTTGTATTCTTGTAGTTTTGTGTGTGTGTGTGTGTGTGTGTGTGTGTGTGTGTGTGAAGGCCTGCATATGCACAATTGTTGGGGACATGGTTTTATGTTAACTTTGTTAGGAGGGGAAAGAAAACAACAACAAATCTTGGAGCAGTGAGATGTAAAAGTCTGAACTATAGATATTGAAGGGCCGCAAAGGTGATTACGAGAATGTCGCTGTACAATATGAGAACAGTAAACATAATGAATGAGTGAACGTTCCATTAATGAGTGAACCATCACCACTTCACATAATCAAACAGACACCGCAGGGATAGATAGAACACTACACAACATGGATGTGATTTATTTTTAATAAGGTGACAATATATATTTTATTCTACACTAACTCGTGCTGCCAGTCAATTCATTCCCTACGCTCTTGAATGGACTGCACCCACACATATACTGGCGACCAGCTGCACTGAAATCCGACTGCAAAGGCTAAAGCATTCAAATCTAATGCCCATAATATCATTCAGTGACCTTTGTGGAAAGGAGGCATGTATATCTTTTGAGTCTCTTACTCATTCAGGTTCTTCATTATATTAGCCACCCATCTGCTTGTGCTGTATGTGCCATATAATTTGCTGCAAAGACTTTCATAATCTCTGCCCTTTCAAAACATAGCTTGACCCTCCACTCATAGCCCGTATCTCAATGACATAAATGCACTCCATTTATTATCATGTTTTTACAAACAAAGGAGAATGCACAGTACATACAGTATGTCCATACTGGAGCTGCATACAACAGGACCATTCTAGTCCAGGAACAGATGATCAACACGCCAGTATAAGAGTAAGATTGCCTTCAGTACTTACACTATGTGGAAGGTATTGATGGATGATGATGATTAAATGGACTGCATTTATAGGGCACTTTTCTTGTCTACAGGCTGCTCAAAGAAAACATATCCCATTCACACATTCACTCACTCATTCATACACTGATGGCAGAGGCTGCCATGCAGGGTGCTGACCTGCTTAGCAGATGCGATGGAGCACTTTTTTTCTCCGAGGCACTTCATGGTATTTTTATGCTCAGCCTTTCAGACACACACTCACACAATGATGGACGTCCATTTGGAGCACTTTAGGGTTCAGTTGGGACCAGGGCAATATGGCCTTTAGATGATAATGCCATATTTTTAGACTTCATCAGGATACTATATCACAAGACATGATAGTGATACTGTGACAATATCGGATAACCATTGTTTAACTTAACAAAATATCAACACAATAAGAGACACCAGACACCAAAAAATAGCTGAGTTGTCTTAAGGCAAGCGTTGTGGGTATAAGACAAACTTAAGTTTACTGCAACACAATGCACAACCCTTGTGTCTCAATGTCCTTTTTTTTTTCTTATTAAACCCAACCGGTTAGGCAAACCTAAGACAGTCGGTTATGTCTGTGAGCTGCTGTTAGTGTGTTTCAGCAGACATCGCCCAACCCTAGTGGATATAATGATTAGGTGGGTAGAGGCAAGTATTACAACAAGTACAACGAGTGTAGTAAGGTCAGAAAATGACATCATTACTGGACAAACTAGACAAGAAATCTTGTGCCACATTAACGACATCCACAAGACAACAAATTGTCTCATAAAGTCACAATAAAAATACAATAAAGACGTACTGCCCTGCTCTTGGTCCAGTATCTTACCCAAGGACACTTCATCATGAAGCTGGACCTGGGGATCAAACCACCGGCTATTCGGTTAGAGGGCTACCCGCTCCACCTCCTACACCACAGCTGCCCATACAGCACAGTTTAATTTACGTGAGAGTCAGGTGACTCTACATATTCAGTCAATATCAACAATTTAAGTTATGTTAGCACTGTATATTAGTGAATAATACCACTTTGTGTCCAGTTTCCATTTTTATTATCATATATTTGATCAGTGCTTTTTCACCCTGATCTTAGTGCCGTTATGTGCTGCTCCAACAAAATAATCTCCAAGGGTATCGATCGAGTTACAGAGTTACTAATCCCAGATTAACCTTAAAGTGTGTCTCCAAATTCTGCTCGAAGGGACACAATGCGGCCCTATTTTCAGGTGTGCCAATTCAACAGGTGGCATGGAGGACACACGGGCCGGGCCATCTGCTTGGGGATACTGAGGTAAATGTAAGCAGACAGAGAATCTAGTGGAAATATGATCCACTTTATGTAGTCTCTAAGTAAGCTGTCATCGCCCATAATGCATGAAGGGAGCTGGCAAAAGTAGGTCTATTACCATGTTGATAACATCAATTTCAAGTGTCATGACAGGGTGAGCTAATACCGAGTCCTGCAAGGCTGCTCCCTCGTCTCCTCAGCCACAGGGTTTCGGCTTTGATTAAAATCACAAACCAGTCATTCCTCCTTGCACCTTTTCACCCCCACCGCCTCCTACAGCTATTACGCCTATTTAATACCCCTCGGGGTGTTTTCACTCTCACCATGTTACACAGAAGGTGTTGTTCCCACAGGCGGAAATGTCACGAGTGACTGGTTCCAGGTCCAGACCCAACTGTAGCTATGATGGATGGTGTAAAAAGTTTGATACGATTGGAGCTCCAAGAAAAAACAAAAAAGCCCACAATATGCTAAAGTTGATCTTCTTGTACTTTGAGAACAGTTTAACTGCTAAATACAGCAGTACATTCTCTGGCAGAGGACAGAGGGAGGCACTAGTGGAAGCAAAACCAGGGAGGACTGTGTTCTGTTATCGACTGGATGTAAGAATCGCCCGTTGGGTGACCACTGAGAGAGACACCTACTGGGATCATTTAAAGCTCCAGTGTCATTCATAGTATTCAATGACACCAGATGTTTATCTTGGATGACGGACTGATTCATTGTTACCATATGTTGCAGTCATTTGGTGAAGTCGCATCCTTAAACAAATCTTTCAGTGATCAAAATTCAGACCTTTTCAAATCTTACGACGATGTGGCCTTTATTGAACGATGAGCGAGCTCCTCGTGTGTCTCTTGCCCAGATTTATCCAACCACAAGATATTAGATATTTGATAGTCGCCTCAAGTAGGATTAAAAAACGTGGGCCGCTGTAACGAGGACACAGCCTCTGTATGTGGGCCGCATGCTCTACTAACTGAGCTACAGTGGCACCCCGCCACTACATTTTCTTTTTTATATAATATATTTTCAGGGGCCTTTTCATGGGTTTATTTATGTGACTGTAAACAGGATAAAGAGAGGGAGGATTACAGGCAGTCAGGAGTCTGATTCAAAACCTGTGCCGCTGCGACGAGGACGCAGCCTCTGTACTCTGGGTGTACATTAGAACATCTTAGCTACAGAGATGCCCCGCCACTACATTTCTAAGACAGCCTTCAGGGTTGTTTGATTTGTAGGTCAGCTGTCCAGTATAAGCATCAAGATGCACACTGATCAAATGAAAAATCTGCTGCAGATTGAAATTCAAACCCTTCACAACTGTGTGCACCAGTTATGTGAGTGATTACCAGCTTGTTCTTCCCATACTCTCTGTTTTTGTTCTTTTTTTCTGGTGTGAGACACAGGTGTCTTACTGCTGAATCACAGTCTTCTGTACTGTGCTCCAGTGATCACCGCTTTGAGTGACCCAGCAGACCCGAACTGCCATCTGCTTGAGGACTCCTGCTGTCTTATTTTCGGTCTCTCAGATCTTGAGATGTTCTACGTGTGATGTTTCCAAACCCCCTTTCCTTTTTACTGGCTTCCTGCCTCCCCACCTTTCATGCCTCCTGTGCGCACTCCCTTGCCTCATTTATTCCTTTTTACGACGTGATCTTCTCTGCAGCCGCGTGCATTTCCAGTGCTTCAACGGCTTCTACCCACAATGCAGCGTAGCAGATAAATCATCAACCATTAGCTCTGCGAACATACACGTCCAGGAAAACTAGTAAACCTTTCACAGCTAAATGCTATCCATTGCTGCGTCTGCTGTCTCTACTATAGGGGGTGTATCACCTGCCAGCAAGGCAGCATTGTTACAGTATTCAAGGTCTATTTGAGAATTAATCAAGGTCCCCAACAAGCCTGCATAGAATTAAATGTATCCATACAGTACCAGAGAGACTCCCTAAATCTACATAAATATAATGACTAAGTAGCTGTGAATAAGTAGGAGGAATTTCTCAAGATTTTCCATATGGGCCTAAATATACCTACCTAGGAGACGACTGTCTCATTTTAAAACACCTCTCGAATTAACACCTATGCAAAGATAGAGGATGAAACACCACAAAGCATGCAGGCGAGTATCATTCTTGAGTTCAAAATGTGTTTATCAAATCAGACCTTTAAGACGTATTGTCCACACTATAAGCTGCAAGTGATCAGTTTGGATTTCCTTGACCACTGACCCGCTTTGCGAGAGACATAATAGACTCAATGAAACTAGATACGAGATACAAGTGGACAGAAATTCCATGCCTCTGAATTGTGGTTTGGACTTAATTTGCAAAAATATCACATTTTGATGTGCTTTTTGCAGTCAGGGCTTCCAGGCAAACACTCTGGACACAACCTGGATAAGCCAAAAAACGGGAAAAAAAAGGGATTTTGTTGGGCAGCCTGAACACAGCATTAAACGACTGTTACAATTGAAAAACATTATCAAAAAAGGCAGATGCATTGAAAGGTGATTTGATTTTTGAAGTACAGATAACATGAGAGATATGAGCAGATATGGGAATTGCCACTCTCTCACTCTCCCCAGTAGCTCTGCGGCTCAGACCATCTCCCAACACTCCCTCTGACTGTACTGTACTCTTCTTTCCTTGGCCTCATCTCAAAGTCCCTTTTGCTCGTTGTATTTTGCCATCCCTCTCTCTCTCTCTCTCTCCCCCGACTCTGTCTCTGTATTGTAAATGAGTGCAACAAGCCGGGCGAGTGCTCGATTTCCCACTGGCTTTGTAGTTGTTTAGCCCTGAGGTCAAAGTGAGAGTGGAGGCAGAGTCGAGCGCACCAAACCCAAGATTGGCCGCACTCCTGCATTCTCCTAGAAGCCGACAGCTTAGAAGATTATTTGATTATATATATATATATATATATATATATATAGAGAGAGAGAGAGACACCTACTGGGATATATATATATATATATATATATATATATATATATATATATATATATATATATATATATATATATATATATATATATATATATATATATATATATATATATATATATATATATATAATCAGATAAAGGAAATCTAGAACATTAAAGGGATTTCGACATTATCAGAAAAGATTTAGTATTTTCTTGCTTGCAGCCACTTAGCTAGATGTTAACACCTGGACCAGGCCCACAAAGAACCCCATTCTTGTCCCTATCAAACAGCTAACAAGCCGATGCCCTCCCGCTTGTTCTCCTTTGCCTACTTGTCTGTTCATTATTAAATCTGCAAGCCTCTAGCGCTGTCTTCATATGGGCCCTTTATTGCTAATTGGCCAATTCCACATCCCTGCTCGACTAAAAACCTCCTGCAGGTAGTGTGCAGACCTCGACAGGGATCCTGCCTCTCTTACTCTCTCAGTGACCACCTTCTTTTCCAAACCGGCGATTGAGCACTGTGCGGCAAAGAAAAAGCAGCCGGAAAAACGCAGTTAATCTGATCGCTGAGCTCTCAGCTGCCTTTAGTGCATGTCTTATTTTCTCTGTTGGCACAATATCATCAGTGCAAACTTTTCAATAATGTGCTGCACCCAAATATATCAGATATATGACAGGGTACTCCTGCTTTGAACTTGTCCTCTCCTCCTGGATAAAACAACGCAATAGGTCTTGATGCAATGGTGGAGGTGGCAGAGTGGGTTAACAAGGGGCTGATGACACACTAAGCAAGGTCTAGGCTCTATCTGCAGCAATAAATGGACAGAAAATGATTGACTCGACCATCTCTGTCAGCAATCTCACCCGAACTGCCCACTTCATCCAGAGCCCATCCCGCTGAGCACCTGTTGTGTACCACTCAACCACGAACGATAAGTGGAAATTAAAGCTCTCTTTGAGGGGAGGGGCAGCGTTCTCACACTGCAGGCCATCTGTTTTTAAAGGATACAGAGTCAGCTCTCAAGTCTGACACCTGATTCTGTCACAGTCTGCTGTATAGGACACTCAACAGCAAAAAAAAAAAAAGCTTGCTGTTGCAACTTTATTACCTCTAAATTACATCTGTCCATCCAGACAATGAAAAGTTCATTTTCATTTTATCACTGGTTTTAATTACACCAGTATAATCTATTGGAACCAAAAACACAAATTAAAGGCTTTCCTGCATTAAAGTTTATTGGGTTTATTAAGGTAAAATTAAGGTAATTTCAGCTGAATGTACCTTCAGCAACTATGGGTCTTCTCAATCACACCAGTAGTTCCAGCCCTTGAGTACTCATGTGCTCATGGGTGGGACCACAACCATCTTCAAACTTGGCCATCAACTACCGGCCCTATTGCACTGACAAAATATGCCCACAGAAAGAAACGTGCAGAAACCTTGCAAAGACTGTGACATGTGACATCGTGGAAGATGTTGTCTCCATTGTTAAACAACCACCAGTGCTGATGAAAAACTATCTGATGTGCTGATCTGTGAAGCTCACGTGCAACGTAGGCACAGCATAGTTCTGTTTTCCCACACTTTATCTGCTTCTAATGTTCAAGCCGTGCTGCATCTTTTGAGTGTTGCGGCCTTCTGAGAATTACATTTTACGATTTTTCCAAAATCTCTCTCATGTGTTGCCTCGGGTTTCATTTTACATCTCATATTTCCTCTACCTGTTCCAAACACTTATTGCTCTGGGCTGTTCTTCTGGTGGGCTCAAAATCAGATCTTTTGTTGAATGCCAGTGTGATAAAAAAAAAAAAAAAAAAAAAAAAAGAACGTCTAAATATATATGGAAAAAAAAAAAAAACACTTTTGATTTGTGCCGTCAGGAGATACCCCACGTGCATCTGGTCTTCATTTAATGCCACACATCCACTGCCGTTATCCAGCTCATATCTGTTTCATTCACTGCCACTTCGTCTCACTCGCTATCAGCGAAGAGATCAGACGTTTAATGCATGTAGAACTTAGATATCTTATACTGCTGTGTCCCCCGGGCCTATTTGTTAGCTGTCAGGGACTATCTACCTTCATCCCTGCCCCATTGTGTTTGCAGGCTCATGCTGCCAGAAACTGGATCTGTCAAATGGCCGTCCCCGCAGGGTAATAGCAGAGCTCTGCATTTTGTTAAATCGATCCTGGGAGACGCATTAAAAAAAGGGAAAAGGAAGAAATAGGGTAAGAGAGCAAAGATGAGATGGAGAGCAATAACACCACACCGGGATGCTAGTTAGAAGGTAACGCTGAGGAGCAGGCGAACAGGTTTTTGTCTGACAGAGCTTGATGGATGGTGGAAGTGAGAGTGAGGCAGCAAAGGGAGTTCTCCTCATGCAACAGATGGCTGGTAGGTGAAAAGAAAAAGACAAAATGACGGAATGAGGGATGTGAAGAAAAATGGGATGGAATGAGTCGACTGGAAAAGAAAGATGAGGCGCACGGCCGAATCCTGCAGAGCAGTGGTTGTCATCAGACCTATTGTGTGATGTGTGTGATTCAACAAGCCCCGACATGATTTCAATTCACGTGTCCTCCCCAGGAACTTGCTTACAATCGGAGGATGTATTCTATAAAACTATATAAATAAGTCGTGCCATGGGGACTCACCTTAAAAGGTAAAGAGCAACTTACTTCACAGTTTTCATCACTGCACTGATAGAAATGTCAGTGTTTTGTACAGAAGAAAGGTCTTTCTGATGGCTACAGGCAGTGAGGCTGGCAAACAGCATTTTAGATTTAAGTAGCAGGGGACAGTTCCAGTTGGGTTTGTAGCGACAAAAACCCAATAATTTTCACTGGGGGTCAAGCAATCTCCAGCTGTGTTTGTGCCAGCAGAACCAGGTATTTTGAAGGCGACCTTGAGCCATTTGCAGTTGTGTTCGTAGCCAAACCATGATGTTTTCTAACCAGCACCAAGGGCTTTTTCCTGCCTGAACCTAACCAAAGCCAAAACACAGCAATGTTACAAGAGAGAAGTGGAAAATTGAAGCTAAACAAATGAAAAAAAAGAATCGCACATCGCGCACTGAACTTGTCTGTGGTTTTGTAGAAACGTGCTCAGTTAACATTTATTCTGGTGACTGATTTAAATTTTAAGATGACGACTTTGCACAAAGGTAAGGGTTAAAGTTAGGCTAAGGTGAAGTTTAAAGTTAGCTCAAGCTATGTTTTGGCCATGGTTATGGTTAGTGTGAGTCTCCAGGAAACTGCTGTAAGCCCATGTAATGTGAGTGATGGGAGCATGACTCTGTGTACGCAGTAAGTAAATATGTGTGAGAGTGAGTGAGAGAGGAAAAGTCAAGGTGAAGTAAACAGATTCCAACTCAGTAAAGAGAGGAACGGACAGAAAGTGCAGTGCAAAAAAAAAAAAGAGCGTAACATTCAGTTGAGGGGTGGCAGATGGAAGGAGGGAAAAGCAGCGCGAGAGAGAAAAGAACTGATGGAAATCGTATGCATTTTCTGCAGCAGGGCAGCCGGATGGCGGTCCGCACTGAGGGCAATACATCCTCATTAGGAACCCTGCTGCTGTCCCAAAAATACACCAGCAGAACCACAAACACACACAAGATGTGGGAGGAGTCGCGCGTGCAATGGCAGCTAGCCTGTTGGCAGAGGAAGTGCACGCGAGTGGGCAAGAAACAGGAATACATTTCAAAATAATTGTGTCGCACATAATATGTTGAGACTAAAAACAGTACACAGCAGTCGCAGGGAAAAGAAGTCACGCCAGAGAAACAGGGGTAAATCAGTCCAGGGACCGACTTAAGTGACCGCATGGAGAAGCAGAAGGGCAGAACAGTACAAGCGGTTAACTTGTCGTCCCTTGTTATTCAGCCGTGGCGGAAAATTGGAAATGTCCAGATTTTCATTCATAAATTATAATCATATGTCAGTCAAAGGAAATGCCAAGCTTCTGTTGCAGAGAAAACATTGTCCTCTCTGTCTTCTTTAACTCAGGTACACACACACACACACACACACACACACACACACACACACACACACACACACACAGGTGCATGCCCACGTACAAACACACACACACATACACTGTGGGCAGAGGTGCTCTTTTATCTGACAGCAGGTTTGTGGTTACTCGAGTGATGGAAGACAGACCGCCGACCTGACAAGGACAGACAGCGACATCTCTCTCTCCTTCCCTAGAGCCTCGAGGGCATTGATAAGAGCAGACATTTTAATTTGCTAGGTCAAAACAGATGCTTCAAGGCCCTGCTGGCAGGCCCAGGAAAAAAAAACAAAAAAAAAAACTAATGGGCTCTTGAATACCGCACCAGCAGAGGCAACATCAATCTACTGTATATTCTTACGGTCATCATTTTCTAATGGATCCTGCGCCAAAATATTTTAATGAACTAAAACAGAATACACCATATAATTAGCGTATCAAAATGATATATTGTAGCATATGCCATTTACAAGGGCCGGATGTATTTCATTAAACACTCAATGTAGATTAAAGACGAAAAAGGAATAGTTCAGCATTTCTGGGGTCTAAGTTTATTATTTTTTTTCTGCTGAGAGTCGAGTTGAGAAGTAGATAGCACTCACACACACACAGAGCTACAGAAAGGAGACAGGGAGCTACAATAAAGACTGGAAGTAGGGGGGGAAACCAGCAGTAGTTAGGACCAATTATGTAATACTCAAGTCTCGAAATAGTGGTTTCTGTTCGACAGGTTGTTGTGGATGGGGCTATTACTCGTGTCGTGGGGCAGTGACTTCCTGGAGCTTTACGTGGAGCTGTGATGGTAAAGTCGAGGTCGGAAAAAATCATAAGGCCACGGCTGCTCGGAAGTGTTAGAACAATTCATAACGCAAGGTCATCTTTACTACAGGGACGGGATGTGTAATGTAAATGCAAATGGTCACAACAAGCCCAGTAAATCAGTGTCCTTGAGCAGCGTCGGAGCAACACTCTGTATCACATCCCGACTCTGAACAGGCTCCCTCCTCGGTGCTCCAACCATTGGCTATGGGAAAAAAAACGAATCTTGTCTAATTAAGAATGTTATTGACTGATTCTTATTCCAACAATTTTAATTGTCTTTCTGGATAGAGTCTGATGAGGTGCATGATCTGCTGCTCTCTGGCGTAGCCACGCAAACATGAGACAGAGAATACAGAACTCCTGGTTTCCTCGTCTTTTTAGCGGGTTTTCAAAACACAACAAGAGTGGTGATCCATGTGTTATCATAATGAAACTGCTGAGACCAACAGAAACAGCACTGAGTAAGTTAAACATGATGTATGGAAAGATTAAAACTCCAAACAAAACGTTGCCTCATCCCCCTCTCTGACAATTTACCTTCTCTTCAAAACACCAATTGGAGTCACACTCGGCTCAGCTGAGTAATATCTGTCCCCTGGTGCATCTAAATCATGTCTTGCAGAACACACACAGCACTCAGCACCGTTGTCGTATTGTCCTCCTGCTCATGAGGATAAATGCTTCTTGTGTAAGAGCACTGAACGTTCACCCTAAATGCCTCGGTAATCATCTGCCACTCGGTGCTGTTCTATTTGCCTCATGACGGCGAGCCGCACCAAATGTTTCCTCTGCAACACTGTCAAACGCTCGCTCGTCTCTGTGCGACTAAGTATGTTGGAATCAACGGAAAGCCTTGAGTTTGCACACTGACATGTGTACAGGAGCTTTTTGCAATGTGTCCTTAAACAGGAAAAAAAAGGTTTAACCATGTGATTTTATGACACATGGGTTGCTACAATGTCTTCTTGGTGATGAGTTCAGCTATTTTTAACAGCTCATCTGAGAGCGACTGTGCTGTAAATAACTCCTCAGCTGATCAGAGGAGAGCTCAGACTTCCCAGGGTACGCCACGGCAATGGATTCCCACACCAGGCTCTCAGCAGGGTTCCTTCTCACTACGCCAAGTAAAAAAATATTTGCTAGGCGCGCAGTATTTGGAGGTGGTTGTTGCCCCTCGAGATGCTTCAACACGAGCACGAACAGACTGTAAAACCGCACCACATAGTGCATAATACAGCATGTAAAGCAATTCAGCCCAGGATGAAAAAACAAAAACAAACCAAAACAAACAAAAAAAAAACACATCTCCTGAATCCTCATGTTGACATAAATGCGATGGTAAAGGCGATATTTAATGAGAAGGCAAATCTGTGAACAGCAAACTGAATCAATGAGGTGCTGTAAAAAGACCTACTTGTTAACAAGGGAGGGGAAAAAAAACACGAGGCAGAGACGGGGTTTGTTCACAGGAATATCTGACTCCCAGACTTTCACATCGAAAAAGTATTTTTAACCTGCGCACGCTTTAAGACCCCGGGCAAAATTTAGCGCACTTTGGCATAAAAGATCCTAACTGTACTGTATCTTTCATAGAGAAGCACTGTCTGACTTACTAACTGCAATTATTCTGTCTTAAGTGACACTTTTGGGAACATTTGCATGAGACAAACTCTCCAACGAGCAGAATAAATCTGACTCACCACGCAGCCATGAAGACGTCTGCAAAGGGAGTTCTAGTTTAATTTTCAAGGTGATGTAAATAGTGTGACGGAGTAAAGTAGGGCACCGAGATGTGCCGGTGTAGATCCAGAGGTATTAAGGAGTCGTTTTGGAGCATTCTTTGATGCCTGCCCTGGTTTGGCGAGATCTTTCGAGTAATGAGGGAGGTTTAAGGTTTTTTCGTCCTCTCGTCGGGGAGCTTTACGAGCCTCGCTCGCTTCAGTCTGACAAGCGGCAGAGGAGCAGAGAAAAGTAGAGCCTGTGTGCGTCATTCTCAGAAACAAAAAGAGCGAGCCAAGGATTAAAACTGTAAGAGCCACAACTTATGACAACCAAACACAAAGCCTAATCAAAGGATCAGTGTCCCGTAGATACAATACTGGAGACAATACCCTCTCTTTTAATCTTTGTGATTTCCCTCTCCGGGCCTTTTTCTAGCAGAAGGCCGATGTCAGCACTCTGGACTGTCATGCTCAATTACAAAAAAAACGCGTCTGACCCATTTATATTATTCTGCACATCGATCGTGATCAAACCCATGACCAGCTAATAACCATCGATCTCTGTCCAGAAGAATATAACTCGATTTTAACAACGGACCCCGGATCCCCCTCATCATCTTCACTTCCAGTGGGGATCCGTTTTAAATGGTTTTAATTGACAACGTATTATCGACGGAGCAGTTGACTGTCTTGCTCCATTATCGCAACATGTGTTTCTCTCTTTACCAGTTTCAGCTTGACGCCAGATCCACGTTGCTCTAAGCCAGAGCATGCGAGCGTGTGTTTGCAGCAGTTCGTCTGAGAGGACATATGTCAGACTGAGCAGTGGCATATTTACTTTGCTTGTATTTCTGTGTGCACAGCATGCTTTCCCCACATGCTCCATGTGCAAATGTCTTTATCTGAGTCCTTCAGATCTGGCAAATTCTACATCTGATCCCTCTGTCCTGTTTATCCTTTCCGCATTAACTGCCATTGAACTGAAACAGAGGCGTTTTCATCGTATAATGAGTAAAACGCGTGATCTAAAGATGTAGAGATGAGGAGAGAGCGCTGAAAGATTAGATCTATTTTCACGGTAAATCACTTTTTTTGTCCGCAGAGATTTGTGTCAACAGATTTTTGGAGGGGAGCAACAATCCCTCTGTGGTGATGGATCTTGCTTATGCCAAAGCAAGCCCCATCTGTCCCACCCTTCCATCCATCCATCCATCCATCCATCCATCCATCCATCCATACAAAGGGAGGTGGACGGACAGGCAAGGAAAAAAAAAATGTTTACTTTCATCCTGATGGATTGGCAGCAGTGAGACCCAAACCACTGTAATTCAGCCAGTGGTTCCAGGATGAAAGGCTTGATGAAATACGCTCAGTAAAATAACAGCAACAACTGGTGCCCAGGGGAAGCTCTGGATATGACGTCATTAGGAAGATCCTCCTTTATTGTCATTGTTGGTGGAGAAATTGCTCCCTTTCATCACAGCGCAACACTGATCTCTACATTACTGAACAGGTACTTTTTGTAAGCACGTGAAAAGGAGCACATTCAGACTTTTGTGTTTCAAATGTAATTGTACAATCATGCGCGGAGAGGTCAATTTAACATTCTGCACTAGCCATCATGTTCAGGTGGGGAAAAAAAGGAAAAAAAAAAAGACAAGCAAGTTATAGTTACAGGCCGAGTAGAGTAATGTGCCAAAGATGATGGGCCTTTTATTAGGATGACAAGTGAAGAGAAGTGAAAGGCATGGCTCTCCCCCAGGATTTTTGAGTCTAATGGTATCATTAAGCGAGCGCTGCCCCCACCTCAGCCGCTTTCCGAAGGCACCTCATCTTTAGCGATCAATTCGGGTTGCGAGGTAAATGAGCCTCGGCCGCTTTTCACTGAGTGAAATAGACAGAGCGTTCCTCGAGCCTCGTGTCCGGCTTCAGCCTTGTTTCAACCAGCCTCCCTTTAGAACATGGCTGTCGATGCATAGTTGAGGGAAAACCGACCACTGTTTAGAGAAAGTTATGCATAACATACACAATTCAAAAAGGTAAAGCAGAGTTAAAAGACCATATTTTTTTGTTTTAATTTTTTTTTTTTTGTTGTATTTCTGATAGCATTTATGTATGAGTATGACTCCATACATTCGGGGGGGTCTTGTAATAGGCAAGGCAAAGCAAATTTATTTCTATTGCACCTTCTGTATGCAAGACAATTCTAAGTGCTTTACATATACAATACATACAATAACAATGAAAAAACACAAATAATAAAAACAAAAATACTAAAAACGGATCATAACAACATCAAGCAAGCAAGTGGCCAAAAGCACACCGGATCAAAACAATGACACGATAATCAAGGCACAGTATGTAAACAATTACATTTTATATAAGAGAATGAATCAAAAGCCGTGGAAAACAGGTGGGTCTTTAGCTTGAATGTAAAAGTAGACAGCTTAGTCTGCAGTCTTAGCTCACTTGGCAGTTTGTTCCACATTTGTGCAGCAAAGAAGCTAAAAAGCAGCTTCATCGTGGTTTTTTCTCTCTGGGAAGTCATTCGTATGCTACGACTTGGCCCACTACAGCCTCCACTGTCGAGGTAAAATTGGCGACGACATGCATACAGCAGCGCCAGACAAAAGCACACGCATACCCCAACACATGAACACACAAATGGCTCCTTGTCCTGGAGTTGGGGAGAAGAGCAAGCCAGATACTGGCATTGACCACAGGCCTCGATTACCAATGCCAAAACAAAATGCTGCACTAATCCCAATTAGGCTTCTGTAATGAGGGGAGCCTGCACACGAGGAGGAAGTGCCAGGCTGAATCCCCAAAACTCAATTACACAGCTATCCAGGCAAGGAAAGCAGTGACAGAGCCCAGTAATGTGTGTATATGTAAATTTGAATGTGTGTGTGTGTGTGTGTGTGTGTGTGTGTGTGTGGGTGTGCGCATGCATGCGTGCCCAAGTGCTGAGATACGGCTGTGACTTTAAAAAAAGAAAGATGGACACAAAATGGGGAAGCAGAGGGATTGTGTGGGTGCAGAAGAGGCTCTAACTCCAAAGGAACACACTGAGCGAGGCTTAATTCAAAGTCAGCGTTGTACTCGTAAGCAGAGGTTCACACATGAAGTGTCTTGTGCAGCTGCAGGCAGAAGACATTTGAAACCGAAGCCAAAAAGTAAGAACAAACTTGGTTAGTGCGCTGACACATGAGGTCAAGAGCAGGTCAACTAAACGGGCACAAAAACTTCTCGGCGAAAAGTAACAAAAAGTTTGAAAAAAAACCTTTTCATTTATCTTGACAGGAAGTGTCTCGCCGACAAGAGGAAAGATATGAAGCACGAGGGGGGCCCATGGGAAAAAGTCTGGCCTGGGATTAGGCTCAATTTGAACTGACAGATGTATTGAAAACAAAATAATTTAAATGGAGTTATAATACAAAACATGCCGCTTAATGCTCCTCAAATATGACGGATCGGTAATTATTACCTCCACCAAGGTGGTTATGTCTTTCACCCGTGTCTGTATCTTGATTGGCTGGTTTGCTGGTTGGATTACACAAAAACTTCTGACCAGTTCTCCACAAGACTTGGATGGATGATGGAGCTCAGCACAGAATGGAACCCACTAACTTGTGGTGTGGATCTGGATAAAGGGGTGGATCCAAGAATTTATTCACACTTCCTTTAACATTGCAAGAGACAGGATTTTTCAGTATTTTTGTGAATTTCTCAGGAAATATTGCATGACAGTCAGGCACACTCAGGCGGTTGGGATCTAAAATTGACATCTGAATTGTTTTGCTGTCTCTCGTGGTTGTCTCTAACAGATCTGGTAATCTCATGGTTTACGTATGGCGGGCAGAGTGACACTTTGTGCAGGAAGTCAGTCCTTTGAGGGAACCATTCTGCATCGTCACAACACAATACGGCACCTGTTTGATTTTGGCCCATGGCTCAGTTTCAGTTTTGTCCCTCCATGGAAAAGAGTCTGCAATCTTCTCTTGTGTTCTAAAACACGATCCCTCCAAACTCCAAAAGTACCGGCTCACATGAGTTAACAGCGACAGGCATCGACTGATCACGTGCAGAGTTCAGGTAGAAAATACAGCGTCGCGTTCTGTGTAACCCCTCTGGCAGACGCTTTCCTTACCGGCTCAGGCGTAATGCACTTAGAAATTAGATCTTTAAAAGTACAGAACCTGTTCTAATTCAAGTGCCACATTCTAATAGTAATATCGGTGTTATCAAAGTTGAGTTAATTAAAGCATTAAATGTTACCAAAGTCGAATTGAGCCGGAGATTTTCCACTGTTTGGCAGCTAGAGGTGGACTCAATGGGGCCATTTACCTTTTTTTTTTCTAACAGGCTCACGGACACATCAGTTATTTCCCGCACGCCGAAAGACTCGAGGTGTGAAAGCCGGTCACACTTTCATTAGGCTAGTTTCACCCCAGGACCAAGTTTTTTTGTGAATTCTCTCTCAGGTGTAAGAAAGCCCCAGGGCCCTGTAGAATGAGAGGAGGAGATTTTAATCTCAGTGCTGCTACAGTCCGATCACGTCACACGATTACACACACTGCACACTAATTTGAGTGACCTAAAAAGGCAGCGGTCATATTCACAACGTCGGGCTGATTTAGTGAAGATTAAAATTGATTTCCCAACTTTTTTTTTTTTTTCATTTTTGCACAAAGTTTGCGACACCCCAGAGTTTTCTGCATGTCTCACTTTCTTTCTATTACAAAGTAGTTGCGATGCTTTGATGCTTTTTCTTCTGATAACAGGTGATATGTTTCAATAAGACGGTGTCTCTGAAAAAGGAACCGCAGGGAACAATTTGTGCCATATACTCGAACCTGTTGATTTCACTTGAGGATGACAGGTAAAAACGGCATATGTGGTGGTAACTCACAGGATTAATAGCCCTTGACTGATGGTGGTGGTGGGAAGATGCTGCAGCTGTGTGTGTGTGTGTGTGTGTGTGTGTGTGTGTGTGTGTGTGTGTGTGTGTGTGTGTGTGTGTGTGTGTGTGTGTGTGTGTGTGTGTCTGTGTGTGGCTGTGCAGGGGGCGAGAGAGACAAAGACGTCTCCGGTAAAGGTCACCCAGTCCCCGATTAGACACATCAGCAGGCTATTAGCGACAAGGGAAACTGCCACAACCTTCTTCCAATCAATGGAAAAAAGATGCCACATGGAAGGACGGCGACCAACGGTAACCCCCTATACCGTTTAATTCCCTCTCATAAATGAGTCTGAACTCACAGCTGTGAGGAAAATAACACTCAGAACTCAGGAAGGATTTATCTTCCACCTCTTATCAGAGTATTACCCGGCCGTAATATAAAAAGACTGAGAAAAAAAAAAAAAAGTGAATTAAAAAAGAATAAGACGTCTGGAGGTTGATTTGGATAACGGTTTTGGAATGTTACTCCAGAGAGGAAAGTGGTGTTGGGAACATGATTCACAGTTGGAAGACGACTCTGTGTGTGTGCAGGAAATGTTGCGAATACGTGCCGTTTTTTTCTTCTCTTAATTCTCTTATCATTTAATGTTTCGGGGCAAAACTGAGCCCCACGTTTTTGTTTTTTTTTAAGCCCGCCGCCACCACCGAAACACCTCAAGAATGCCTCACCTCCAAATCCCTTCACACATGCATGCACAGCCATAATTGAATTCCTCCTATTTTTCAGAGTAATCGGCGAGAAGCCTTCACCCCTGGCTATTTTTATGTTCATGGCACTGCAATTCAAAGTTTGAATGACAGCAGCATTCTGATGAGGTGCTTTTATGACTACAAGCCGCCATCACACACACACACACACACGCACACACACACACATGCATACATACACGTGTTGAATCGCACTGCAGTCCTCTCTTCACGGACAAATCTTTTATCTGTCACTGGTTCCTTTCGTCTCTTGATGGCTTCATTTGAATAAGGCCCATGGGGAGCGATAGCGGTGAGAACATTAAGGAATGTCCAACGTGTTAATGCGTGTTGTCTCCAGGAGTCATTGAAAAAAAAATCTCTCTCTCTCTCCCCAACACATAGGTAAGACAAATGCTTCCAGCAGCCTGGCAATGAGTAATATCAAATTAATTACTGAAGCAGACATGGGACGATGTGGAATTTTCGTGTCATAATTACCCCGTCCAACCTCATTCTGATTATCACTTTATTAAATCACATCGTTATCATGTTAACTGTACATATTGCAAGAAAACAACAGGAGACGCATCTGTTTCTGGTTAAAAAAAACAAACAATCAAATCACCTTGAATCATGAATCATAAGGTCTCCTACAGACTAAGTCAACAGAGGTGGTCACTTTTTTGCTTTTGTAGGGAAATGTGCAAGCCGAGCCTTCAGCCATGGGGACAGGCTTCAGTAATTCAACCCTAAAAAAAAAGAAGGAAGGGTCATTATATCACCAAATCCTTCCTTAGTGCCGAGCTGTGGTAACAGCTGTAATGAAGTCTACATGAGAGGGTAGACACTAAAACCCAACAATCTATTTTTGACAACTTCACACGAAGGAAACGCCACCAGTTAATCACAAAAAACATTTAAGGGAGGCGGTTAACAAATTATTATGTTACCACATGACTGACAGGGTTAATAAACATTGTGATCAAACAGGGGGCAGGTCTGACCAAACATCGTTAACAGAAGCCTTTCCCACACAAAACCAAGGGACGCGCATCAGAAATATTTAAAAAAATACAACAGCCTTTAACCTGCTCCCTGCAGTGTGTTCTTTCATTTCCTGGCAGCATTTCTCCATCATACAACACAGATATTAGGATTCGACACCACAGTCTGGCACCAAAGTGAGATTCAGTGACACACTGACCCCTGCTTCGCTTTTTAGGTTCATTGAAGTAAATCAGGAAACAGATACAGGGTGTTGTATTCATCTTCTACAACATGTATGTATGTGTGTCAGCCAGCTGGACAGCTTTTTCAAGCCATTCATGTGAGGATATTCACGATTATCTTGATAATAAAAGAGTCATCATGATCTGTGAGGGTTTTTCTGAAGAAGTCTGGTTTTAACAATGAGTCAAGAATAAAGAAAAATAGCCATGGCTTTGGACTGAGATAACACACATGCGCTATGAAAGATGACAGAGCTTTTCCCCTTGTGTATCCTTAAATGAGAGCTTTCCAGGAAATATTTGAATAGCACTCCAAACGTGGACAGGCTGATTGGACCGGTGCACTTAGCAGGGGATTAATCTGAACGGGACTGAACAGGGATGGTTTCATAACCTGCTTCTAACTTTGTCATTTCAAGAGCAATTTCAACATTACACAATGAAAGCAGACCTTCAATAGACTGTCAAATGTCAGCGACTGTATTATCCCAAGATAGCCCCTCACCAACAGGATTACAGTAATTGAAAACAGCAAAAAAAAAAAAAAAAGAGAGAAAAAGTGTATTTGCATTTGTATCCATTTTTGTATGGCTAAAAAGGATTAGTCGTGCGGGTTTACAAACTATATCCCACAAACTAATAGTGTGATTGGAAATACTTTGTTCTTGTTCGGTGAACGGGTCAAGTGGGGACTGAACTAATGTCGAGAGTGTAGCAGTAAAACCTCCCCGTCTTTTATCTGGATCCTTTTCATTTCTGTCACTCCAGCTTTGTTTCAGATCTGCCTCGCCTTCTCCTGGTCCTCCAGGCTGGAGCTTCAATCCATCTTCCCTTTATTTTTTTTTTTTCTATCTCACTCTCACTGAGGGTCTTTCCTATCTCCTCCTTTTGAGCCCCCTAATTTCATCAGCATGGGAATGTGGGACGGGGAAGGGCTCCTTTTCATTTCCACGTTGTAAAAAAAAAAAAAAAAAAACGGATGACAAGGAAGCTGGAAGCTGTGACTTAGACTGATCTTAGACCAGCAGACAATTAATCTCCCCACTTTTTTTTCCATTTTAATCTCCACTCTCTGTTTCTTTAATCTGGTCTTCCTTCTCTCAGTCAACCACCCCCTCCTCGTACATTCTACACCCCATTATCCAGGCCAATAAGGAAACAGGAGCCTGGTGGTTATCTGTAATTCCAATTACAAAGACACAATAATTAGACGGGAATCAGAGGTCCAGCAGATTCCAACAGACGTCGGCTCCATCCAATGACTCCATTTTAATTAGTCTCCAGTGCTTGAAAAGAAGTGATGCATGATTCTAAAGGTGGATCATATGCCCATTATTCTACGTTTTTAATTGAGAGAAATAATGATTTGCCTTCTCCTTTCCTTTCCCCTGCATAAATATGCTGACGGCCTTATAACATTGATATAATTCCTCTGCAATTGCGCTCATGGATATAAATCCATTGGTTCTGCTGCTGGGGCTGCCAGGAATAGACCACTTCATTCAACCACAGTTAAAGAGACGGTCAAAAATAGGTTTTTGTTTTAGTGTCTCCTACTCGAAGAGAGGCAATCATTTCAACATACATGGAGACATACCCTGTTTTGCTATTTTAGAAAACGAGAAGCGGAAAACGTGAGGAGCAAATTATAATCTCTTGGGCGGTGAGTTGTTCACAATGGAAAACCTGCATTGTATCACTTCACTTGCACAATGATATCATCCTTGGAGATTATTTCAGGTTGCGTATCAAACCACACGACTGGAAATGACAACTGCAGCGTCAAGGATTTAACATTTTTGAAAAAACTATGGCTGACTAAAGCACATTAGATGGCACAGCTGAATCATTCGATGTAACAAGCCAATAGCTTTGCTGCACAGTCACATGCTACATACATTCGTACTGCTTTCTGTTTGGAAACTGATCACAGCGCGGTGTCCGACTGTGAGCTGCTTTACGCGGTTACGAAATACGAAATACGAAATACGAAATAATATTACCTGACAGGGACATCAGTGATCATTACGAGGGGTCTAATATTCCAAGGGGCGAGAGGCAGTTATCACAATTGCAGAACGGCGCTTCAGTAATCATTCACAGCAGCCAGACTTTCATAATTAAACATTTAAAAAGGCTGTACTTGGCTGCAGGCTATGAATCATCAGCCGAAGTTTGACATACACATGACATTCGTACCGCCTAAGCGATAGAAATCAAACACCAAGGAGAGAGAACACTAAGCTAACCCCTCTGCCCCCCGTTTAATCTGAAATACCATGAATATATCTCCACTTTTAATTGGGCATTATGCTGGTTTGTCACCCAGCTGCCCCGGGTGACTCCCCCCCGCAGATCTGTGTTATCTTGGCCAGCTGTATTATTTGTGTCATGGCTGAGAGGTGAAAGCTAAGCCGAGAATTGGAGGGTGTGTGAACTGTAGATCCCCTGAAAAAATGCCATGCTTAGCGGAGCCAAGCTGGCTTAGTGCTTTCAGTGGGCGATCGCATTTTCACTCCCTTCCAAAGGGAGGCCTGGGCAATGACAAAGTGCTGACTCAGCACCAATGAGACTGGCCCGAGCTGCGATGCAAACACAGAGCTCGCCCGAATTAAAAACCCCAGAGAGAAAAAAAAAGAAAATAAACTGTGTATTAGTATCCATCAAATCCTACCTATAATTACCCAACAGAACTAGAAATGCTGCTTCAGACGTGACCAGTAAAGGACATTCCCTGCTGCACTCTAAGGTCAAAGGTCAGAGTCAAACAGAAGGAGGATCAAAGCCAACGGCAGCAATTACATATTCAGCAGACTACTGTGTATCTCAACCACAGGGGGGAAGAGAAGAAGAAGGGCAAATCTCCTGAAACCTATTATAGATGGCACATCATAGGGCAATCAATGTCACTTAACACTTCATAGTGAACCTCGCCCACTGTAATGGGAGCGAATGGTAGTGGAGCACTCGGCAATCTTAATTAGTAAAATATTAAAGGCATCTAATGGGCACTTAAGCTTTGACGGATGGTACGGACCTCTACCACCTATTGTGATGTCACAACAGCGACCTGCCCCTGCCGGCCCCCCTGAGACGAGAAATGAAGGGACTGGGAATATCAGGCGGCCCGTGGGCAGATTTTTAGAGACGGTGCGACATCGGAGGGTTTCATACCCGACCACTCAGACTAAAAAGGAGACTTGCAGATCCAATTTTAAAGGTGCAAAGATGAAGACTGACATCACCGTCCAGCGTAATGTCACTGTCTTGACGTTTCATCACCGTTTCGCCGCTTTTATGCCCCTGTTGATATGATTTTTTGACCCCATTACATTCTCCTGCATGGGTATACACATCGCTGTGTTTTTTTTCCACCTCAGTTTAATATCTTTTTCTATTTCTGTGTCTCCTGCAGTCCGTCTGCACTGAGATAATGGGCTGACCTTGAGCTGATTGGGAAAGATTGATCGCTGCTCGGATGGAAGGAAAGGAAGAGGCATAGAAAAATGAAAGCAAGACCTAGAGACCCAGTAATGAAAGTAGGAGGACACTTGGCTTCCTGTTTGCCCTCTTTCTATGACTTGTTTTAATGACCCTCTTTTAGCACTTTTTGGACAGTAGTAATTATCCCGCCTTTCAATTTTCCCTTTAAACTGACACCATCTATCCTACGAAGCTCCACACAGACATAGATGTCTTTACTCCTCTCCTTTATTTTTCATTCTGGCTCCCACCACCCAATGTGTACTAACAATGTTATTCTTTAAATGATTCATACGCAAATGATGAACACATCCCTGACAACTGCTGGGTACCATTTGTGTCCAAGTTTGATTTCGACAGTGCCGTTGTTGAGTCCATGCTCAGAGAGCACTGCTTGACTTGTTTCAACCTGGCAGCCAAGACTGCTGCTGATGTAAAAAAAAAAAAAAAACAAAAAAAAAAACACACACTGCTGCTGAATTAATGATTGCTTCTGTAAAAGAAAAATATTCTTCAGCTTAAAAATAACTGCTATTGGCTAAAATCATGTATTTTTATTTTTTGTTTGCTGGGATCACTTTCTGCAGTTCTCTGGTTGTTGTCGAGCACGCGACCCCCTGCATTCACATACCTTCATCATTTTTAACAGTCCCGCCTAACTTCAACACTTTAACTGCCAACAACAACCCTGGGGAGAGTAAAAAGAGCCTCATCCCATCTCCCCCTCAGTAGCTGTACTGATGCACACAGACTAGAGATACGTTGATTCTGAAATTCTGGGCTGATATCGATGTTTAAACAACAATTCGGCCAATAACAGAGGCCGTTACTACTGTTAGATTGTCACTGTTTATTTTGTTTTTATTCGTTTAGGTAAGCAAAGAAATCTTCATCATACATCTCCATTCAGTCACTGAGCCCTTCAAAAAAACTGTCTTTGAAAGGACACGAATTTGATGATACAATTTTATGAAACAACCTTCAATAAAACCTTCTTTCACATGAAAATGACTCATTTTTGTGAAGTCACTGCTTTAAAAGCCTTTGTTTTGCTCCCTACACAACAACCTGCTCCATGATAAGAATTTTTCAGCACTCGCGCAGCCTTTCAAACTGATGACAGGGATGTCTTGAGTCAGTAGCTCATGAATGTGCCTGTGCAAAGTTGATGTGACACGACAGATAAACATCAGACACCGCCATCGGTGAATGTCATCTTATTATGCCAATGGGCTGAAGCAGTCGGCAAGGCGTACATAAGATGATATCAAGGTTCGGCCAATAAATCTGTTGAAATGCACGGAGGGACTTAACTAAAGTATGCTGACAAGTAATCATCTTATGACAGTATCTTGTACTCAGTGGATCCATAACTTGTTCAAAGAAGATCTATGACTTTTGAACTCAAGTTTTAATAACCTGGGCACAGAAGCGATTATGTTGTTTACACAAGATAAAAGAGGCTTACTCCAAGTATCGACCTTCTGGACATGCTGAGCCCTTTAGGACTTGTACTGTATGTACTGGGAAGCATTTACAATACGGTAACTGCATCAAGTCTCCCAGGGTATGAGACTAAAAACAGCAATAATAAACGTGCCCTTTGATTACCTGTATAGCCTTTACATCTACATGTTTCTGGCCTACACGATTTAAGTAACGTAATAATGTATTTTTTCACACATTCACGATGAGTTATTGTAATTACAACAACACATCAGGAATTGTGGGTAATTAAGTCAAGTGTGCCTGTCTAAGGGGTCTCTTGGGAAGTATCCATGAAGTCTCCTCGAGGACCTTTGTGGCCCGGGTGAATTGCGGGTTCTCTTTCAGACTTCTGGGGAATTCACGTGCGAGTCACGAGTCTGCAAGAGAGGTGAAGTCCAGACAATTGGATGCAGCCAAAAGTATTGGCTAAGTGGACCTGATGTTCGTCTAACAAAGACAAAAACACCACCTTTACTTTGACAGGTATTCTTCTTCACTGTCTCTCTCTGCTGGAGCCGTTGTGATGAGAGTGTGTGGAGGACCTGAGAAAGAAGAAGCACCCGAGGCTCGTCTGTAATGTTTTATGGAAAATGCATAACTCCTGTGCCTTCACCACAGCACTGTGCCTCTGCACACAGTCAAGGCTGTGTACCAAACCGAGCCATTAGGGCTGTACTGTACTTTGAGAGCGTGTTTGCTGGGCAAACAGAAAAAAAAAAAAATAACATCACACATGTCTGTTGACAAAGGGGGAGAAATGCATAGTGCAACAGAACGGAGCTGCATTATACATTCATCTGAGTCCTGAATCCCTCCCAAAAACAACTATTCAGAGATGAGATCAACTCAGTGAAAAGAGAAAAAGAAAATCCCTACACAGTGATGCAACACGATGCAAGAATACTACATTATATAGCTTCAAACGTAACCATAGAAATGACTCCTGTAAACTTCACGTATATGCATACACTGAAACGTGGAGAGCGGAGAGCTTTTTCTGTTGTGCTACTAGAATTATGATTGTAAGGTTCGTGGTGATCGGTGGTTGTGTTAACGTTTGCCTTGAACCTTAATTCCCAGGTGTTTGCTTCATGTCACGCTAGTCGTCTTTTTTTAATCTAACCTTTAAAATCAAATTCTCATATTCTTATCAAAACATAAATAGACTCTCAGTGATATAGGTCACTGATGAGGTAAATCCAGGGAGAGTCATTGTCACTTGTCACTAGGCAACGCTGCCGAACCCACAGAGAGTGGTTCAGTTTGAGAGAAATTTGAGATTTAAATTCTTGAGCGGTCATATACTTTTCAAATTAATACACATTATTGTTACGCTAGTGGTAATGAGGTGATAAGGTCCTGTACACTAACTTTACTGTATGGTTGATGTAACACATGTGAAGGGTTAGGTGACTGGGGTTATATCAGAGATGGAGAATTAATGAGATCTCTCTCGTTATTATGTCTGAAGGGGTGAGAGTCTTCCTGTGAATCTGCAGAATGTGGCCTTGGGAAAAAAAATTGCTTCAAACCTCACATGGAGGAAGAGTAACACAAGGCTTGTTACAGATATTTAGAGCACAAAAGAATGGACACTATTAGAATGGAATAAAAGAGACACATATGACAAATGCAGGACAGGTATCGCAGGGAGGCTAGAGGGATCATATTAATGACACTGCATCGCAAAGCCCCGAAAAGATAATAGGAATGTTTCTCCGGGCAAACACCAGCCGCATCAATAACAAATAAAAAAGAGAATCTTTTTTATAGTCCTTTCAGTCGTTGGAAAAAAAAAGGTGAGGTGGGCTTTAAAACTTTTATGTTCATATAACGGCAGACCTTGGGACCCCTTCACCACTTTGAACACAGAGATGAATGTGTCCTTTATCTCGTCTGATGGATTGTTACTGTGTGTATTGCTTTGACATAAAAATCACTAAGACAAAGTTTGCTTTTAAACTGACTTTTGAACCAGAGTTCCAAGAGAGCAATTTCAACCGAACCCCTCCAACTCAGAATCCAAAATGGCTTCTCCGTGCATCAACAGTTCTTAAATTAGAGAAAGCGTCTCACTAAATCTGTTTCACACAAAGAAGTGTCCAATTTCATGTCCAACCTGGTTACGAGTGGTTTTTCAGCTTCTCGTGCTGGAGCGCTGTCAACTCCGTATGACGCCTTTCTCAGCTCTGACTCCCGAGGTAAAGTGAACGCACCATAAAATCATTAATCTTCTCAACAGATCACTGTGCACACTGCAAACAGGTGAGTGAAAAAAGACAGTATATTCAGTCTTTCACTGGTTCTCTGAACAAATGCGTGCGCTAAACTGATCAAGATCTTTACCACGAGGCGCTGGTGCTCGTTGCTTTTGTGCACAGGCGAACACGGAATCCTGAAAGAATGGAAAGTATCTGCAGAATGAGCGATAATGTGTTCATGTATACATACGTGAACAGCCGAGCCATCAGAATCAGAAGTGTCCTGCAAATGTGTTCTTATACGGCATTGTTTCTCACCGCATTAAAAATGATGACGCTTAACTGCACACAAATAAAGCCTGGTGATAACGCCACAAACAATATGATCAGCCAAGGGACACTCGGGAGGGGACATTCATCACTTGTCTTTTCATCCGACCCCCGGTTTCATGGTCCTGCTGTGTGATTGATAGTCAGCATAACTGTGACTAACGTGTTGTCCGACTTAATTAGCAAAGACGAATAGCGGCGTGTTGAGGCAGTGTCAGCCTTGTTTGGGCTGAGAAGAAAAAAAAAAAAATAATAATCAACCTTGCGAGGGAGGGCTGCCCACCCGACGCAGTGAGGAGTAAAACAACCGCACCTTGCCAGCTCAGGTTAGCGTTCCGTGCACGGAGTGAATGAAGAGGCAAAGTTAAAGCTATCCAGCTCAAATCGAGGAAGAGAGACGAGAGCACCCGATGTGCACGTTTCTACTGATCGTAATCACCTGTGGCAAAGTTACATCTTCGGTCGCCTCACCTACCAGTCACCTTGATGTCTCTCAGCCGTCTGTCTGGATTCCTAATTCCACTCCGTCCCCAGGTTCCCTTTAATCATTTTATTAAATATGCAGACAATGACCCCTCATGGGTTTTGAACAAAGAGTACCGCCTACTGCTCCAATTTCTCACTCCTCCACTCCCATAAAAATTACACAGCATCAAGTGCCTCATCACTGTGGCACGGTTGGAAAAAAAAAAAAAAAAGCGAGACATGGCTCCGACCCAAATTACCCCAAACACACGACGAGGATACAACGAACCTCTAACTCGAACGCTTAATAACTCATCACCGAAGCATGGCTGTGTTGTTGACTCATACAGTCGGGAATAGCAAGTGTTTTCGCACCAAAGTGGCAGCGGAGTGGAATCACTTTTCAAGCTGACCCTGTGCACCCCGTGATGAGCAGCCCACTCCACTTGAGCTCAGAAGCAACGACTAAATTTAAAAAGAGCGAAAACTGCTTTTGCACGTATCAGCGAATTATCCCCACATACAGGGCGACTCAGAGAACACCGGTGGTCTGTACAAGTGGCTTCCTGTTTTTTTTTTTTTTGTTTTTGTTTTTTCTGCCCAGAACATTATGGAACAGGCTCCTCTCTGTCTGTCCTTCATTCTATGTGGTATTCTCCTAGAGATGTGCAATACCGCTGATTTTCTTTTCTGATCTGATACCGAGTCAAAAACACCCCCAGGCCGCCATCACTGATACCAATACAATATTGAGACAAAAGCATTCTGAGGTTTTAAGAGTCAACACACAAAGTGAAGTCTAGACAGATGTGAATCACTTTCCCACAGTCGGTGACCACGATAAGCATCGGCAGGAGCTGCTCACTCTCTCAGTACCGGGACAATACCTGCCAATGCCAAAGCGCCCGGTGATTGAAGTCTGTCTCGCCCCACAGCTGCAGCTTTCTTCTCTTCACAATGCTGCTGCATGGCTGTATTCTGACAGGCGGAAGGACAAATAGTTCCTATCAAGCGGGCATCGTTTGGACTAGTGCCCGGTGACAGCAGGGTTACTTTCTGCTGAGTGCATGGTGATGATAAAACACACTCTTACATTTCTGATTTTAATGGATCAGTCTTTTAAAATGAAAATTGATCCTATGACAGGAATGTTCAGGATCAGATGTATTCATATGTCGATCCGCACACCACTATATCTCAGATGGCCGAGGCTACATTAAGTGAAGGAGAGAGAGCTGCTTCTCATCGGCCTCTCTTGAATGTAGGCAGAACCAGCCATTTATCACCAGATCAGGAGCGCCTCGGAGAGAAGAGCAGGGGGAAATCAAAGAAAAAAAATAAAGCCATCACCAGAGGAAGGACTCATCAAATGATCGTTTGTAGTGTCAGCTAACAGGTTGGTGCTGGTATTCTCTTTCAGATGGTCCTGACTGGAAGGGGCTTTACTGTAGTAAAAATGACTACAGAGGAGCCTGGACCCCTGATACCAAACATTGGCTCAAAAAGATCCCAGTGACTAATCCAACAAGATCAATATCAACCTTGCTCAGAGGAGGTGCACATGTTCCTAATCCTGGACCCATGCAAGCATCTGCTTTGGATCTGGATAAGCAGTGTTACTTGGCTGTTCAGAGCCCTTAGAAGATGATGTGGGGCCAAATCTTTGTGGGCAAGACCACGTTTAAGTAGAGGTCGAGCTCTGTACTCACTCGCCAGCAACGGTAGAAGAGCAAATTCAGGCACTGTGGACCTCGACAATGGAAAATGACTGTTTATCTGGCTTGCTTAGCACGGCACACTGCATTAGCTTTGGAAGCAAGCGTGTCTCCATCTTGGGAGTCATCAAAAGTGAGAGAGAGGGGCTGGATAAATAAAACAAAACACATATTTTCACAGCATTCACTGCTGGAGTTCAGAATTCTTAAAAGAAAGACATGCAGCCCCTGGGTGTACATGACATGGTTGCATCCGCAGATCGATGGCTGACTTTGTGATTGCTGTATAAAACATTTGGCAAAATGTTTTTGGGCATCCAGGTTAAAACATGCAAGGCTGAGCACCAGTTGCTATGAGGTGCTTGTTAGACCCAGACACGGTTTGTTCTGACGAAGGCTGAGCTGAAAGAACGAGGGAGGAGGGTGAGCAGTCTTCGTGACAGATCACATCTGGGGAAATCAGAGCGATTCCTCAGTGACAACGCACAGAGAACAGAGGAGAACCAACATATGGATTTGAAAACTGCGAATGCCGTTGTGCTGATGTGCTTCTTTACAACCACTGGAAGGAAGAAAAAGTGACCAAGACCATCCATTCTGGTTGAGGAATTCTGTGTGTTTATATTTTGGAAATGAGCAGAGTGGCAAAGAATATTTCTATATAAAAGTTCAAGAAGAGGATAGAAAACGATTAAGGCTGGAGGAAACTCTCTAATGGATTTTAATCAATTTCCTTGCCATCAGTGACTAAACTGAACTGTTTTTTGTTTCTGGTAGTTATTGCAAAATTAATGCCTATAGAAATAATGCTGCAGATATTTTCCACCAGTGTTTCAGCCTCAGTAACATAAAAATCACTTGCTGCACGAACTTGATTGTTTCAGACTGATGGGTTTTTTTTTTTTTTTCAAATGACAGACTTTCCGACCAGCATTTGCATAAATCTCATGCTTTTCATTACACAGCAGAGGAGAATGTCTCTGAGGACAAAGAAAACACAATTTAACTAATCTAAATAAGTCTGGATTGAAAAGGTCAGAACAAAGAGCTGCGTGTGATGAGGGTAAAGTGATGCAGATACACATTGTCAAAAACACGAAAATCCAGCTAATGCTGAGAAATATGATCCAAATTGAACCGCTGGGGGCACGTGGGGGAGGATGTGAGTAGAGTACGCTGCATTCCAGTTTTATTGCCGTACTCTACATGTCAGACACATGGGCTGACTTTTCCTCTCAACTTCCTCCTTATATCGGAGAACAGAGAATTGTGTACAGAGGATGGGGGTGGGGGGGTGTGTGTGGGGGGGGTGGGGGGGGGTAGATGCTAATGGCTCATGCCAGAGAAAAGTGAAGTGTTCAGAATCAGAAAAGTCACTGATTTACATCAGGGTTTCACTAAAGTGGCCAAGACACAAAACAATCGGAAGGAAAGGACATCATGTGGCTCACGAAAGTCAAAGCCAGGCCAAATTGTCATTGTCAGAATTTAGTTTTTTTTTTTTTTTTCTATTTCTCTCTAAACTTTTGTTTTTTACGTGTAAACAAGGCCGGCGAGCTGTCTGTTTGTATGAGCGAGCATCTGCTGCCCTTGGGATCAGTGCTCGATGTTTGTAGCATCACACTGACATCTGGCAACTTAACTTTACTCAGTCGGGCAACATGTGTTATTAACGCCGTGATTCAGTCTGAGACACGAAAAAAGAGCTTGTCGGTGTCAGCGCCGATAAAAGGCACTGACAATGTGGTGACAACAGGAACAGCAATTACAGACGACATGTGCTTAAAACTGCCAATTAACAGACATGATGGACATATGAGGAGCATCAAAACAAAAACAGCAAATATGCTTCCCCCGCCGAAAACCAAACTCTCCCCGAGCACTCGCCAGTATGAAATTTGTTACCAATTCAGAGCCTCGAGGGAGTGAGCCATGAGGAAGTGAGCCACGAGGCGGCCAACGTTCACCCGCCAAACTCTTGGCAGTCTGGTCCGGCAACAGGGCCTATCGTTCTAAAAAAAACAAAAAAAAAACTGCATACCACCAATAACAAGATCGCCAGCCAAGTGGAGAGGATAACGAGCAGCATGGAAGCAAGAATGGCGTTGTGTGCATCGGGTGTGGGCCAGCGTGAAGAGACCCACACTTGCCAGGGTCGACAGCTATTCCTGAATTATCCCTCGCATCAAAAAGTTGTAAAATGTGACTCAGTTTATTGTACACAGCACAAGCGTAATGAGTAAACACAGAAGAGTGAAAAAAAAATGGTCTCCTCCCGTTTGCACAAACAAGCGCGCTCACACATCTGTCCACGCCGAGTCGCCGGTTGTCGCCAGCTAGCCCCTGAGGTGACACGGCTGCATGGCGTTTGCGCTAATGGACCCTCTTGCTTTTTGAACGAGATCATGGCTCTCCACAAATTAGGCGCTCGGAGAGGAGCAGCAGCGGGCTGCCTCAGAACCCGTCACCCTGGACCACTCAGTGGCTTGGGTAAACAAAAAAAACCCACATAACACACACACACACACACACACACACACACAGATATCAAACTGCCAGACCCTCATTAAACCATCAACACCTCCTGAAGTCAACTCATCCGGTGGGTGAGATGGAAGCGAGCTAGCTGCACCCCGCTCTCCATGCCTCATTTACCCCAACAGGACGGATGTCACCAGCAAAACAGGCGCCATGAATATTTACTCGCGAGCTCCCGCGCCGCAGCTGGGGAGGCCGTCTGCATGCTCAGTAGTTTACATTATTTATCGATTTCTTTTTCGCACATCAGTGTGTGAAAGGATCCTTAATTGTTGTTGGGAGAAAAACAGAAAAATCCATAAGGCATTAATAAGTGATGATAAAAGAAAAACATGCATTTTACAACACACATGAGCGCTTGTCAGACAGGAGAGAGAATGGACCTCTTGGAGGTAAGCCTGAGCCGAAGATAGGAGATAATAGGTGAAAGGTGAGTTTGATGAAAAATACAGTGTGCTCTGACTTAATAGCCCCCCCACACCAGACCAGAAAATCCACTTGTCTTTTCTTTATCCACTACTTCTTTCTCACTCTATTTGTTTTGCCCATAATAGTGGAAGGCCATTTGATGATAAAGCGGGAATCCATTACGTGCTTTCACTCTGTCCTCTGACCTGTGAAAACAGTTTGGCTTTGTCTCATGAGGGGTGGGCACTGAGTGAAAAATTAATCATTAAAGTACGTGACAACCTCTGCCACGGGTGGCTGTCACAGCGAGGAGCTGCAGTTAGACTTGGCCCATACCCAGGGCGGGGGCAGAATAACTGGACAGACCCCGTGACTCCTGTGACCGCGGCACCGCAACGAGGCCACCAGAGCAATCATACAGCGCGTCCTCCAGAAAAGACAAACAGCAGAATCTCAGCGAAAATACGCCGCCGTGTCTCTGCACCTTTTGCAATGGGTGAAATCTGATGTCATCTCGCGGGCTGGAAATGAATCAGGATGTACAAATTAGGAATCAAATCTATGCAGCACTGAGGTGTGTAATGGAAATGATATTGGACAGATTGTCTTGGTTATGCCTTTTGCCCTATTTAGTAAAACTGCGGTGCAGAATGAAATCAATCAGCATTTTAATAAATATCGTGCTAATGTCAAGTTGTTAAGGGCAAAAAAAAAAAAAATAGGATATTTCAGTGTGCAAAATATTTTTATTACATCGAGTAAACACAGTGGAGTCACGCGTTTTCATTAAGTGTGACAAGACAAGAGGATGAATGAACCGGAGACATAAAGCATCCGTAAAGTCACCTTAGATCTGAATAGATCCCTGACTAACACATCTGCTTTGATTTGCACGTGCCGATATGTCAAAGTGTCTAAGTAAGTCATGTTTAAATATGGATGGACGGGCGAGCTAAGAGCTCCAATTAGCGTGAGGTAGAAGCTGACACTGAGATATGTGAAAAGGTGTAAAGGTCGACGGCGGATCAGTGGGTCTCCAGATCTCAGGTATGTCAGTCCTTCTTTTGCACCATCAAGAAACTTTTTGCTTTCCTTTCCTGCAGTATACTTTAAATTAGACTAGAACATCAAAACAGAAAGTGCTTTGACATGTTGCCATGCTAGATCAACGTTCATATAAATCAACTGTATTTTAAGGGGTGTTTCAACTACCAACACTTTCACTAAACAAGATTCCATGTTGTTTGAAAGACTAGGCACAGAGGCAAGCATGAGTCTGGTGTTGCTCGCTGCAGATTCAGCCCCTGCTGGTTTGTTATTGCAGAGGCTGATATAACTGTCAATAAGATGGGTAAAGGATGAACGAGGCCGGATAGTTTTGCTCCTTCTTTTTTCCCCTGCAGCTACATGTGGAGTTTCTCTTCAGCCAAACCAAGCCACGCCTCCAAAACCTACTAATAGATCTAAAATGGCAGCGCACGCAGCTCTACTGCCCTTTGGCTTGCTCATGAAGGATCAACATACCGCATACATGAAGGACCATCACCACAAACGCTGAGCCCTCAAGCACTTACAGTAAGTACCAATTGGTTAAGTGTTTGAGCGCAGAGTAGAGTTGGAGTTGCTCCTCCTGTTCCCGTAGTCTCAATTTGAAATATTTATACTCATGTGCTAACTTTCTCAATCACTTAAATGTTGTCTGATGTCATTTTCTGGACTTACCTGACCGTTCTACTTGTTCTTATACTTACTAAATACTGACGATTATGGATTGGAAATGTCATTGTGTTAATATTCATTGAAGGGGCCAATAGTCATCCATACAATATTGTTGCATTATCGATGTAGAGATAGGCCCTGTTTGGTCAAAAATATTGTGATATTTTTGTTGCCCTGTCTTAGAATTCAAAATATTGAGGTAGTCTTGTGGACAAAAGCAGCATTGGCAGCACAACCACTTCTCATAATAATTATGTTTTTGTTAGATTTGTATTAATGGGTTATGCCAATTAATCAGGAAAAAAGTTCTGACCCAAAAAATGTAAAAATTCAATTGCAAAAGATCTTGCCTTTCTTTTCATCACCACTGAAAGACTTGTAGCTAAATAGGAATTGTAAAACACAAAAGTGGCACATTTGCCATGGTTGAAAATATTGTTGTTATAGTCAAAAATGATGGACAGGTTTCCAGGTTGTAAACAGGCAGGTCCAGATTCAAATTTGAGTCTATATTCAGAGAGTCAAAGGGGTTTAAATCAGAGGATATTATGCAAAATGCTCCCACTGATGAATAATCAAACTTAGACAAGATCCCCACCAGGGATACAATGTGTCACATTTCTGCATTAAAATGTCTAGAAATGACCACACCCTAGTTGTATATTTTGAAGAATTGTGTACTAAATAATCCTAGACATATCCAATAATGACCCGCAACAAATGTATAATTTAAGTCAGTTTAATGCTGCATTCCATTTGGTAGCCTGGCTGTAACTTTTTGTGAAAACTCAGACGTCACATCGGGAGAGTGAGGGAGGAAGTGAACAAATATCTCTAACGGTTGCATAAATAAAACTTTAAGAAGAGAACAACTCCCACGATCCCGCGCTACATCTTTTGTTTTATTGAATTTGATTAATAAAACCCTGGTGGCAGACATTACAGACTGCACAAAATAAGCAATTAAACAAGACACAACAACAGCAACTGCATTCTCATTGTGTATAGTGATTCTCTGTGAGGAGGGTGACATATAGGACAAAAAAAGAAACTGAATCACATAAATTACGAGTTCAGTGATTTGCTAAGTATACACAGTTGATTGTTGGGAGCCAGCTTTTCATGAGACTGTTAAGTCCCTAAGTCCAAAGCACAAAATCAGTTAGACTGTTGAAAATATAAATATGAATTTATGATGGGACTGGAGTTATTGATATATGAAAATAAAACATGGTGCAGGTTAAAAAATATTGTCCATGAATACACAATTTTCTGGTTATTTTTTTAGAGTCAACAGTTCAGCTCATTGTCAGCGTGAAGAGCAAGCTCCAAGGTAGCATGTGCCATAATCTCCGGACCCTTCTTAGCGAAAGGGGAGAATTGCCGACATGTTTTTTTTTTTTTTTTCCCTCGTGATCCTAGGTATTCTGAAAAGAGAGGTATCGTGGAGCCAAATGGTAAAGACTTTCACAACAGCATCCACATGGAACACAAGATCCGATCGCCGTGATAATCCACGAGGCAGCCGGCACTATGTCTTCACCCACCAGATTATTTATGATTTTAGCTAGCAGCCTTGAATTGGCATAATCCTAAAAACATGGAATTTCACCAGAGTGTGCTTCTGGGTTTATGCACACTGGGAAAAGAAAGTAGCTTGAGAACAACTTGGATGTCACTCTGGCTGCTGAACTTTGAGACAAGAATGGTATAATAAAAAAAAAAAAAGTGTGTATTCAACTTGGGTTTGTGGGGGTGTGATGGGGGTTTGCTTGCATACTTATTGCATATATGTGTATGCACATGTGTATGCACAAGAGAGTCCAAGTAGAACAGAGAACATGGCCGCCTGAAGCCCCCGGAGCTCAGTCACAGAGACAGAATACTGATAGAGAAATCCACAGTCGTCACACTCCACTAGCTCCCATCTCTCTCTGCCTCCCTCCACCTCACTGTCTTGCTCTATGCTCCGGCACTGATCTATCCCTTCCTATTTCAGGCTTTCTCTATCATTTTCATAGTTGATTCATGCAAGCTCTGAATACTCATCTCCCACAATCCATTCTTACCCTGGTCAATATTCCCCCCAGTAAATACCACTTTATCTAATCCCTCTCCGAGTCTTCCGCCCCTCCATGTTACCACGTCTCACTGCCCACCGCACCTCATTTCCTTCGTTCCTCTCTATCTCCAATGCTAATGCATGTTAGCTTAAGCAGGATTCGGGAGTCCCTCTAGCTTTGCCATCTCAATTAAGAGTCCAAGGCCCATTCAATGAGCCCTTAATCCATAGCGAGGAGTAACATGAACACCTTTCCTCGTGAATGTGTTCCTCTTAATATGGGCTCAGGCTCGGTCCCCACTGGAGTGAGCTGCCGCTGCGCTCGAGTGAAAAACATCAACATCTCAACCAAGAACTGCAAAGACTGCAAAACTGCAAACATGTCTTAGATCAGACCTCCTGTGGAACTTCATTTTTTTTTTGTTTACTTATTTTCATCTTAGTCGACCACATGACATGTAGTCCAAAACCAAAACAGCTGCTTGCTTTACCACATGGGGTAAACCAGAGGCAGCCAGCCAACGTTCACTCATACTGGCCTGCTTTCCTCTATAATGTACAGAAGCATCTGTTTTCCAATCCGTCCTTGCTCCCAAGGCTGTGTGCATCTCATTATAAACAGAGAAACGACTAACATTGCTTTTGAGGCATTCAAAAATGTAATTATGTGCACATATGGGGCAGAGGCTTGAAGCCCCCACCCCCCCCCCCGCCCCTCAGTGTCGTGGCTTAGTGTGGGATTATGACAAAGTGGGCCAATGTGATTCCATTCAGCTTTCAAAGCCATATCAGCAGGGAAGACAGCAGTGCTGTCTTGGTGAGTGTGTGGATTTTTGCAGGCCAGTGGGATGGAAAAAGCCCAAAAGCATATACAGTGATGTCTTCCTCTGCAGCAGTACCAGGAAACTGGAGCTTTTTTTTTTTTTTTGCTCAGACCATCTGCATTGTAGTTTCATACTGAATGTGTGTGAATGTGTGGAAAATGTTTAAACTTGTCTTACCTGGTGTAGAAGAACAGCAGCATTGAGACAGAGAGAAAGAGAGAGAGAGCGAAACAGAGAGGGACAGAGACACAGTTAGTCATGCACTCCACCAAATCCATTTCAGAGTGAGTTAAAAGCATCATTGGCAAAGTGACATCTATCAATGTCATTGTTCCCACGTCCACATTTGAACAGTCATTAATCATACGGTCTGGACTGGTGTGGCCCGTAATGACACATGCTAGTCCCCGGCTTTGATTATAATTGGCATGGACACCTAGTTGGAATTCAAAACAACCCTTAGCGTAATCTCTTACTGCCAGGCGCCATTTTTTTTGAGAACCCTCACTTAACCAGTCACCTCAGAGCCGGTCCATAAAACCGACCACAGCTGCACTCGTCCTTTATGTTGGCTGAGAGTGTGATTTCTGCATAACCTGTTGTACTTGACTTCCTTGTGCAGGAAGCCTGGATGGATATTTAAAGATCATAATTTCTTAGTGACCGTGCATAAGATCTGTGTTGAATATTGCATATTTGTTCAGCAAGGGGGCAAGAAAAATAGGCTTTGACTAAGTGGTATCTGCCCATGAAAGACCTACTATTCAGCATAAATTTGACTTGGCCAGACAGCTGAGACATCCTCAAAGAAATCTGAATCATAGCCGCTCCAAAGTGTGCTAAAAATGCTTGGGGCTTATTGTCTGGAGAAATTAACTTTGTAGAATGATAGTCCAGCAGCCGTGCAGTCCTGCTTTCATATGGCTGCTGTGGAACCGCCCTAGTCGAAGACCATTTTTGTCTTCTGTCTACTTTCATACAATAATTAAACTGTCAGTGTGTGACAAACCTAATTGTCGCATGCGCCGTCAACCAAATAAATGAAATTATTGTACAAATACTCCCACAGTGATGTGAGAAACATAACGCTTTATTTGTTTAACAGTCCCTCCCTTAAACCACCTCTCCCACTCATCTAGAAGGAACAAGAAACCCAGCGAAGTTCATTGTCATAGTTTGGTACAGCTTTGCACACAATTAAGGATTAAGAAGATTAAGAAAAAGCTTGTGTCACATAAGGGTATTAGTTACAAACATTAAGGCTGAATGGTGGGCCATTTTTATACACTACGACTGGAATGAATTGAACACATTTTCTGAACGACACTGCGAGAAACACTGAGAATGCTGAGGATGATTCTGTGATGATGTCTGTTGAATATTTCGATGACGTCTGTTGAATATTTCCGAACATGTTTCCGAAGAACAAGGGAATGTTTTAAATGCAAGGCCTTCCCTTCCTCAACTGATTAAATACAGGAACATTAAGTTTCTGTTAATGGCGATCAATGCTCTGAAACAAACAGAGATTTAATCTGAAGGAAAAGTCTGAGTTGTTTTTCTGAAGTTGTTTTCCGTGGGGGGACTCTTTGATTACCTTGAATTATTGACCCTGCTTCCTAACAGGTACTGTAGCCTGGTCTGGCAGTCTGAGCTTGAGCAATAAAACCAGTGGGGAGTTGGAAGATTAGTAGAAATACCCTGTAAGGTCAATGTGTCGGCTCAGCTAGAGCACACTAAACTCTGTGGAAGGCATTTAGACTGCCCTAGTTACACACATAGGGCTGAGATCTTGTGCAGTCCCAATGAAAATATTGTCAAATATGAACGCAGTGCACTGACAGGTGAATGACATTTCAGCGCTGGTGCACATGTTTAATAACCAACAGGTCGGCCCATGTATTCAGGCACTGAATGCATTTGAAATGAGGCACATGTCACAATAAATCTGGCAGTCTCAGCTGGTACTGTATGACCTGTTTGCTGCTTCAGTGTGCCTTAACTCAAGTGGATATCTAGAAATAACAAGACGCTCGTCTCATTCAATGTGTCATTCGATGTTTTGAACATGAAACGAGGCCTCTTGCTCAAAAACATGTCCGCGACTTATTCAAAGGAAGATGCAAAGTGGGACAGCAGTCGTTAGTTGGATCAATAGCACCAAGAGCCCATTCACAATACTATCAGTGGAAATGTAGAAAATGTTGCGTCAGTACAGCTTTTTCTAAATTTTGAAACCAGGATACCAATTCTTATTGCAAACATCTATTAGTCCCAATTTAAATATTTCGGTGTCCTTGGCTACCAATAATCAGCATTGGTATTTGTCCATGAAAAAACACATATTGCTCAATCCCTAGTAATGTATGTTTGCTTGGTGCATCACTTATTGCGTGGTTAACCATAGACACTACTAGAAAGCCGCATTTCCTTCCGTGGCTAACAAAAATGATCTGTACTGAATTCTTTCCCCTCTCTGTCTCGTCCTCCCTCCTCCCCTCAGAGTGTTGATAAGACCCTCTGCCTATTTCAACCAGACTATTCTGTTTGCTCTTATCAGCCCGTCTGATCACACCGCCTCTAAAATGGGTGGCCTGAGAGTAAACGCTCCTTTGCTCTGTTCCCTCCTCACTTGCCCTGTCATTGCAGTGCTCAATTAGGCCCCGTGGGCCCCTGATCCAACCCCTTTTAGCCTTCCCTTCAGGCCCCATACAAACACCTTGACTGTGACCTTCCCCATTGGCTGTCTAGCCTCAGGCAATGAAGCTACACACTCACAGGTGTACGTGCACACACTTCTAAATGTGTCCCTGATTAATCACAATTAGCGCGCAATTATGTGCTAATAACATGTGAGCATCTGTGTTTATGCGTGAGTGTCTGCACTGAGCTAGTAGTACGTGGCTCCTAGTTTCTGTCAGCGCTTTAGCCTGTTTGTGTTCTGTGACTGCTGCGACCTCTGAAGCCCTCTCTGTGACCCTTCTCAGAGTGATCATTACTGCAGAAACCTTAATCTCTGCACACCGGTTCAAACAGAGCAGAGACACTTTTGAAGACTTTTGAAACGTCCTGCAGAGTCAGGCAAACTCATCACGGAACAGAAGATGACAGGAGGAATGTTTCTGAGTTGAGTTCTAAGTCTGAATTCTAAGAAAAACTTGTGAAAACACATTTACTAGAAATGCTCAAAACTGTTGCATACCAGGGACACCCTCATTCTGAGGACTGTGTATGGACAGAGAAGTTTCTGCATACAGCAAGCGATCACAGTCAGAATCAATCAATGCGACGTGCTCATTTAAATGGATAGCATGGGTCCGCGGGAGAGCGAAACATCACCCAAGGACAGCTATTATTAGATGTTTATAATTGTGGGCTGCTTGTTCATCTGCAGTGCCTCCTTCATCATAATCAAAGTGACACAAGCGCAACACACATCAGCGCATGGACACCTAAGCCTCTGTCACCTACAGCAACGGTGCTTTATGATACTGTCTCTGCGCTGAATGCGAACACACTGAAATACGAGGTATCTATAATATCAACAAAGACAAAAAGAATGGCAGTATAAAATCTCATCTCTGGCCTCTATGAAAACACCAACAGCAAAAAATCCCCTCCAGTAATTCAGGCCGCGGGAGGATGGTCGTGTATCATATTTGAGGGTGGCAACATGTACAAGATGAGCTGGAAACGGATCAGATGCCGGTGAGCCAGAGTTGGTGGAGATACCAGCTGGGTGGTGAAGCATCCTTTGTTCACCTGATGTGATTTATAAAGGGGGAGTCTTTGTTGGAAGGAGTCATTTGTTAAGGGGTTGTAGCAATAGTTAATTAAGAGCAGATGACAGACTGAACTCAAATACTAAAATAAAGTAATTCAATGGTGTAGGAGTTAGTTGTATCTAGCCGTGAGTTTACAGATTGTAACCAACTGAACAAGCCCATTGTAGATACGGTGTTTGGTTCATCTGGGCTACTGTAAAGTGGAGTGATGAATGGACTTGCACACATGATCCTCAAGGGTTCAGAGAGGAGGGAAACGTCTTTGAAGTTCAACGCATCAAATCTTATTGCAGATATGGAATGTTAAATCATCCATCTTTGCTCACTACATCTGAGCCTTCCTCATCCTGAGCTTCACAGATTATTAACATCTTTTAAATGTCAAAGGCCACGAGAAGCCGGTAATTATCAGTTATTGATTGTGGTTAAAAAATCCATATTGTGCAGCCCTAGTTAGAAGACTTTATGGATTACGTACACAGCAGGGCATACAGAACTCTGTAAGCAGTCGCCAGGGTTTCTGTAGGCCAGCAAACCTGCCAGGGGTCAGGGGTTCTCAGAAGCATTAAGTAAAGACATTCAAAAGTCAAGCGCAATCACCATGACTCACAGAAGTACTTCACACCCCTAGCTGGCAGGTAAAGTTTCCAGGAAAATGCGATTTCAACTGCTCGAACACATGTAGAAGCATCACCAGAGTAGAAAAAAGGAGGAATCCTGTACAAATAGAAGCAAATATAACACAGTGGAAGTCAACCTGTTATACGCAAATGCAAAGGGCAGCTCATTTAAATGCACTTAGAATGAAGGTCAAAAGGAAATGCCACCTCCTGGTAGAAACAATGACACCATATAATTCAGTTTTTATCTAATTTCATTCAAAGCGCGTTATCTGCCCTCATCCTAATTCTTCCAAAATGACTTTCAAACTTTCCAAGAAATTGTGTCTGGACTTGTCGCATGGGGCCATTGATTTCGTGCGAAGGCTGAGAGAGCAAAGAAATGGCAGTAGTACTAATGATGACGAGAGAGCAGAGAAGGAAGTAAATATCAAATGTACAGACACAAATCGATAACTGTATTCTAAACACCAAGACAAGATACATTTGTCTTTCTGCGTGCAGTCATCTGGTTGTTAAGGGTAATCATCTGAAAAAGCTTTCAGATGATTCCAAGCCGAGCACACCTTAAGGGAAAATTCTGAGACTATTTTTTTTATTTCATAACTTGATCACAGGGGCTCTTGTCTCGAGAAGTGGCAGCATGTGTTGAATTTTGCAGACAGAAGCCGCGTATCAAGGCCGCTGTGCATACCAGGATGTATACGGCAGTCAGTTATCTCTTCTCTGTCTTTTGAACTCTGCCTTCCAGTCAATAAACATGTACAAGGCGGTCAGTTTCCTCTTATGGCCGCCGTGCAAAGGTCTGATAAAAACCCTAAAGAGGCTGACAGTGTTGAGCTATAAAAGCTGACCGGCCTGCAAATGAGCACTGCACTGGATAAAGCTAATAAATAAATGCAGGAGGGACACAGTGTTTTAAAAAGTACAAGCCGCGCGCCTCTTTAATAGCTGTTTTTTTATGAATAGATTTACCGTCAACAACATGATTCACTGCCATTAATGTGGCCACGTACGATCAGAGAGAGGAGGGGGCGTTTAGTCATTAATTCAACCTCTCCCTGGGACTGCTTGAATGTCACATAAAATATCATATGTAACAAAATCGTGCTTATGTAAAATGTATAAATGGCAGTGGCAGACATGTCAGACTGCTTGTTTCGTGCGACCTCACAGCTATGGACACCTTTTTAAACTTCAGGGTTACAGACAGGCTGAGCATTGCTCAAGGCTCTGCAAGGCTCCAAACATGGCAAGTCTTAAAGGAAGGATCTTCTTTAAGATGAAACATGTGTTGACATTGCCTGACGATTCACAGATGTGTCAATACCATCATGGTAAGTGTCCCCACAGTTGCAAATAGTCAATGGCTAAGAGCACAATGGCTGAGGCAGATCTGACTGACACCTGACAAACATGCATGCTATAGTAGTATTATCACAATTTACAGCACTAGATTTACAAACAGAAAACTTTAGTCAAACCATTATGTGGGAATTACAATGTGCTTTGACTGTTTCATAAAGATTAATCAGGGAGCACACCCTGGAGAAGTATTAGAACAAGACTTATTCAATTACACTAACGAGAGCAAAGTCAGACATTACTTGTAGCTTCGGTCTGTTCCCTATAGAAATTAACTATTTCCAGATAAAACGGGGATGATTTGACTGCTGCCAATTCAGTTCACTTCAGCTCAACAGTCTACATAAATACCTCCAGCAGGTGTGGAGGACACACCGGAGCAAACCAAATTAGGGGGCAGCAGCGCAGGACTCGCTTCCTCGGCGAGAACTGAATGAGTCCAACTTGTTTAACAACATGATGTTCCTTGGGAGGGAGCCTTTCCATCGCAGATTGTGTCGATTATATTAATTTAGCCTAACTTGGGTTTGCATGAGAGGGACTAAGGGGGGCCATTAGCACCTGCCTTATACCGGTGAGCACCGACCCCAAATCAACATGAGGCAGTAAGCACAAACATGCCTAGGAGTTAAAAAGCAAGTGTCATCCTTCAGAGGAAAGAACTGTCACCGCTGCCGAGCTGTAGAAATGACAGGAGGTTTGACTAATTTGCAAGATATTCACCATATTTATTTCTAAACCCAGAGTGTATGGTTTTTTTTTTTTCGATGTTTAAAATGGCGTTTAAATCACAGCATTATGCATACATAGGCCACAGTCTCTATTGATTAGGTGGAATGGTTTTGAAGAGCCGAGGAGTAATCGCAGTAAATCGGTTCTCCGGCATAAAATCTGTCCACTGACATGTTGGTATTGTTTAAATGAATATATTACTTTGCATACTTAATTGATTTCCTGTGGGCATCGGGCATCGAGTCAGAGTTGCACGCCTCCTGTTTCCTTGCCTTTGCTTCTGAATAGTTCCTCGTGTTTGAAGTGAAAGAACTAATCACCCCAACCTATCATTGCCATGTTCAAACATAATCCAAGACCGTGAGCAGAGTTGGAAAATGATCCTCTTCACATCGTCTCCATCGGGAGTTTGAGATGGGCTTTTTTCACAAAGTCTTTGATCTGTCTTGGGACTGTCAGACGAGTGTTCTGGGATACCAGAGAGGATGAAACTGTCCCATGGGCTTCTTCTTTGAATGTCTATGTGTGAGTTTAGAGCCAGAGCAGAGTTGAATCCCCTTTCATTGTGTCTATTGACAAGAAAATTCAGTTCTTTTATTGATAAAACACACGATCAATTATGGTTTTCTCGGAATTGTTTATGCCTCGAGAGCATCTCTTCTTTTGACTGGGGAGTCTTGAGGCTTGTTTGAGGTCATCTTGCTATGCTGACGGTAGGAAAGGTCAATGTATGCATCACTGAATGGTTAGTGATATTTTCCGGTACATGTGAGTAATCTATATTGAGTGTAAACCACGGATTGAAGTGTGCGTGCGTTAGCTGAATCTATAGTACTGTATATCTTGGACAGATCAGCCATTAGGTCTGATCTGAACAAGCTGTACGAACTTAAAATATAAATCACAATTTGAGAAATGTCATTATGTCATAGATTATACACATGTCTCGACTGGTGTTAATAAAAGACATCATAATCAAACTACTCCATGTTAGTGTGATTATGTTTCATCACTTTATAGCTTAATCACATTATGATAATCAGAGTATGGAGGTTATGTGGGCTCTGCCATTACCGCCTCAATTAAATTATGATTGAACTTGCGATGTGAACAAGGAGCAAACATGGCTATTGAAAGCATAACAGTGTGAAGTATTACATGCAAAGCAGTCTTCAGCAGCGCACTCTCTTGTATCGGTCGGGTTAAGGCACAAAATAGCTATGAATTTAACCTTTTCAACCATTTGACAAAATGCAGATAGGTACAAGACAAGTGACTCTTTTTATGTGATCGATCCCTGTGAAGCCCGCTTTTTAAAGGGCACAAACTGAAAGTTACGAGACGCGTTCACGCTGCTGCCACATGCTCAGACCCAATAATGTCAACTCGGCCATACATCAGTGTTTAAAGTGAACATTATTGTCCAAATTACTATTTACTGTGAAGCATGAAGGGCTCTTTAATGCACTTCAGTTCCTTGAAGATAGCACTATTTATATCTCAATTTGGAATCTCTAATTTACTCTCCATCCAATCCTCCCTTCCTACTCCTCATGACAGGAGGAAATGGTATCGAACCAAAAGCCCTAAATGCCCAAAATGCAGCCAAAAGCAGACACTGGAGGGAATAAATGTGACAGAACATACTACAGTCAACATTTTAAACTGTACACAGCTCAATATTTTTAAGCCGCCAACTTTACTCCTGAGTGCCAATAGCTGTTTGACATGCCAATAAATGTTTAATGCTACCACTGTCAAACTAGAGACTTTGAAAAAGCTCTTAAATGTTCAGCACAAATCACCCACGAGCAACTGATAAATTCATTACATAAAGTTCCCTCCAGTCTATCAGTCCACTGTTTAATTTAAAATATTTACATAGTAGGACCCCATGAATGACAGCAGCAGGACAGTCCATCCTGTCAACTGTGACGTGTTGTGTTTTTATACATAAGACTCCAGCTTGGTGAAACTGGAAAAAAGATGACAGAGGCGGCAGTTTAAGAGGCCCACTTGTGTGAATCTTACAAGCAAACACATCCTTGCAAATGTTTCACAATGAAAGCTTTGTTAAGAAAAGAGGATAACAAACAGATGAACAAGTGTTGAGTTTCTCTTAATGCAGTAATTCTAACAGGGCAAACAGGAGCAGCAGCATGTAACGCTAATGAGCTGCAGCATGACCTGCACCATCCCATTAGTGTTGAGATGGGTCCACTCGTGTGGATGTCGGTCTTAGTGAAGTGGCACTGTGTGCCCAATTCTCAACTCTAGTGCAACACAACAGAACATTAACATCATACCATCTCCAAACAAGCCACATTCTCTGTGGTGCACCTGACAAATGCTGGTTCACTTGGCCGGCCCAGAATCAGTCTGATTGAAGCACGTATGCCAGACCGGCAAATCCAGAAACCTAGCCAGCCTTTAAACACAGCCAAACGTAAGATACAAGCCGACTTATATCTGTAATCTGATCTCTAACCTGTGTGAGGCATTAAACTGCCCCTCTGACAAACAGCGTGAAACACTGGGCTTAAAACCTCCTAACCCATGCAGGGCTTTTTTTTTTTTTACCAGAAGTAGCAATGCCACAGAATGTACGAACGTTTGATGGAGGGGATTGAGCCCAGGGGCGACTGTCTGTGCAGGTCAGGTGGAGGCCGTTTGAGTCACACTCTCCTGGAGTGTTTCCAAAGAGATGCAGACGCGGGCATGGCAGCTCCGACCACATTTTACCTGAGGAGCTACCTCAGCTGAAGCATTGGGACAGCAGCCAACACTCGCTGCAGTCACTGTGCTGACTCAGCCCTTACAAGCACATGTTCATTGTCTGTTCTGAAGGGCTTGTGGCTGCATTGCTTGTTTGCAGTGTGTTGTTTAATGATGCTGTTGTCATCGCTGTGAGTCAGCTCATCAAGCATTGCAGGCATTTTAGGTAATGGGGAGGAAACACCACGGCAGTGTGTTCGAATGGTAATGATTCAGTTCTAACAGCCAGTGGCAGCACTTTGATTTCATTCCCCAGTTTTTGGTTAAAGCCCTCCGCTGAGTGTTTACATCCGAATGAGGAATTTGGAGCAAGCGTGGCAAAATAACTTGACCTGTCTGACTTGAAATTCTCTATATAAAGCTAGTTGGACTTCTTTGGTTGGAGTTTGACATGTGCTAGAAGGCAGGAAAGCGACAGATACAGTGTAAGTATATACTTTAATGAATGCATTAGTGGACATCAATAGCATTACTAATCAGCTATTAAAACAGCTTCTAGCCGCAGTGCCATGACGTTGAATGTGTTTTATTTTACTGTAACTGGATTCTGAACAGCAGGGGGGGAAACAGTGTGCGGGAACAGTCTGTGTGAGCGTTGCGACAGGGAGGGTTGTTTTGAAGTTTGTTTTCCTGCTCTCATAATCCACCTACTCAAGCCCCCTCTGGAAGGAGGTAGACTTCTGTGCTCACGAAACACAGCTGTTTGAAGCTTGACAGTCAAAGAGGGGGGATAGGGGAATACTGAAAATCTGGTTCACAATGGTGCATTTACTCTAGAGCCTCAGTGTCGATTGCAATAATTGGTAAGTCAGGTGCATAAGCATAGCAGCGACTTGCTTGACATTTCTGAGTTGTAAAATATCCAAGTGAGACTAAAGTAATCATAAATGTTGCTCCTTGTAAAGTCCTCTCGCTTTCTTGATCATGAACAGATTCCTAAGTGGCTTACTGTATGGCGCTGTTACAAAAGCCGCTCTTCATACAGCGATGGTTGATGAGCAGAGTTAATTACCAAGCGGCAGGATGGCTCCAGGGTTTATGTAATGTTACACCCACTCTGTCAGGCCAGATTAGCCCAGCACAGAGGGGAAAAGGGCACGAAGAAGCAAATGAACAGGGGAAATGAAGGCACACATTCCTTCCAGTTTGGCAGTCTGCCAGCCTGTGACGTAGCCCATGTGGAAGTCCTGCTTATGTTGGGCTACAGCTGGCCGCATATCAGGAATAATTCACCACAGTTGTGTGATGCATAAGCACGTGTGGGGGGGAAAAAACAAATGGGGGTGAGTCTAATTAATGATAATGTTCCATGTCTCTTTAATAAGACGTACATCAGATGATATCCAGAGAAGTCAGCTCACACAGATCTTTTTCTATTTCTGCTTAAGTAGAACACCTGACAATTAGTTTGACTATGGGAACACTGACTTGTGCAGTGCATTGTTGCATCACGGTACACACTATCTAGTCTAGTGTTTTCCAAGAAAATAAAATGACAGCTCCCTGCGAGTCCAGATTTTGGCCACTAGCAACATGTTTATAGGTCTGTCTCATCAAGGACACCCAGGACTGCAGAAGAGTATTAAATAAATACACGTGGAGCTGAAGAAGCTGCATGTTGCAAATTTTACAGAGGCTGTCACGGACAGATACGCTTGAGCGAATGTGGCAACCAGCAGCAAGAATCCTGGTAACCAGCCATAAGATCTCAAGACTTAACTGCTCTATGCTATAGGCTAGGAATACACCAATAGAATTCAAAGTTTCCTCTGCATCCAGGAAAATAGCTTTTGTGTGATCTCAAAGACTAAGCCAGTCAAAAACAGAAAATACTTAAGAGCAATGGATTATCATGCGTTTTACTATTATTCAACTCGCTTTGATTCAATGTGGTTGCATGCCACTAAAAAAATGTTTTGCGAACCACATGCTATACTGTCTTCACCAGTTCAAGCTTAATGTGAGAGAGAACAGGCATTTGGCTGAATATCAATTGGAGTCACAGTCAAAGATGTGTGAAAAGCCATCACAGTCAGAAATCACCAAGGTTTAATTGTTGGGCACATCTCATCAAACGTGCTCTTCCAGGCAAAATACGTTTTTGTTTCGACTGCTCCTCCTGTTATTAGTGTCCCTGCTGTTAATTTTAAATTATGGCAAGAGGTTGCCAGGCTCCCATTCAGCAGGCAATGATGACACTGTCTTCAGGGGCAGCATTTCATTCTTTCAGAATAATGAAGTTCAGGAGAAACTCTCCACTTAATTTCCCTCTTCACCTTTTCTTTGTTTTTGCATGAATGAACACAATGCAGTTGTCTTTTATAATTGAGGTGGAACTCAGCCACCTCGGGTATTTACACTGAGATGAATGTTTTTAGGGAAGCTGGAGGAGACGTAATCTGCGCGTCCATCATTAAGAGCCAGATTGGTATATCTGCGTAATGGTGGCCCAGCTGCCTGTCTGAAAAATCTCTGTTTATGTGAATTTCACAGTAATGACACTGCAGATAGTAGACAGTGGTCTCCTGGTGTCAGCTCTCTTATTGTACACATCAATCTAAACACAGAGAGGCTCTAAAGAAAATAAAATGGGAAAAAAAGAGGTTGTACACTTGAGTGCATTTCTGCAGTTGGCTATTAATCTACGGACTAAATGAATATGTTCGGTAGATATTGTCGAAACATCTGCAGGGCATTTAGCAATTACAGTCAGAGTCGAGACTTTGGACCTCATGGGTTGAGTGCCACCCACACTAACAGGGCAGGAAGGAGAAACCTCTGCCTCACACTGACCCCTGCACACAGGGGAGTAACACTGACCTTGGCATGCATTTTAACGCAACTGCACACACGAGCGCATGCAGGTAATGCAGATTCCAGTGTTCAGCGGCTCCATTCCAGTCAGTGAGCATGGCCCGGCAATGACATGTGCCTTTATACTCTAAAGAGAAACCGCGGAGGGAGGATGAGAGGAAGTCATGCGGCGCTACTTCAGTTTGACCTTCAATGGCCACTCATATTCAAGAACTTCAAAAGACAAATTGTCGTTAGGTGGGGTCATCTAAGACAGAGAGTTCAACAGAGGAAGTGGGTTCAAAAAGATTGTAAACTGTCTACATCTCAGACCTGTAAACTAGAAAACATACAAAAGTATAGATGCATACAACGCTCGTTATAATTGGAATGTGACCGGATGCAGCTCCCACTGTGCCTGATATCTCAGTCAGATGTAGATTAAACCGCACATTTGTATTTTCAAAAGATAGATAATAACATCTTGCACGGCAGAATTCGCAGCAGATGCAAAGTTGGCAATTACATCGCCTGCAAGAATGACCCGTCATTGTTTGCAGCCTCCTTGTCGACAGCGACATCTGCCCCCCTGCTGTCCGCTTTGTGTTGTGTGTGTGGCTGCAGAACACGGCATATAATGTACCAAAAACATGAGTGATGAACAACCCCGCCCGCTGCTGCGTGAGAATGCGCCCTCGCCTCATCCTCTGAAAATGTGTGACAATCTGATAAACACTTTAAGCTAGCTCACAGGAGGGAGGCTTGTAGCACATTAGCAGGGGTGGAGGTACCTCTCCAACACCTGGCCCTGCTAGACGACCAGCAGCCGAGACGCCGTTGCCAAAAAAAGTTTCTCACTCACACAAGTTACATGCTGTTTTTCCCTGCGTACTGTCATTTGCATTACCATATTCTTTTGCAGATAAAGTGAAGAGAATGCCGGCTTTATTTAAACGGTACAATGACGCAATTGTGCCTCAAAATGGTATTACATTCATATGGTAATGTATAGTTTTCATTAGATCTTTAAAAAATGCGACAGAATGAACACAATGTGAGAAACAATCCACTTTATAACGCCGTATAATTCAGTCTGCAGCCTCAAGAATACCCATAAAGTGGAATCAGTACCCCTCTCAAACAATTACAGCCAAAACTGAACTCACAAAGTTAGTATTTATTGTGAGAATGTATTAGTTTTAGCTAGAACAACCGGCAACTATGAGTATTTCATAATACACCAGTGTCCTGCAGGAAGCTGGGCAATTAAAATGCCCACTTAAGAGTACGAAATGGCAGTGGAAATGTGTTTAAACATTTATAATGTGTCTCTGCACCGCCGGTTTGTAGAATATTTCCTTCTGCCAGCATTCTTTGGCCACAGTCCACATCTTCTCCTCTTTCACTTGGAGATCCTTAATAAAAGACGTTCTTCAATCGAAGCATGCCCCGACTGCTACCCAGTGTCTCACCCGGGAGAAGAGTGGAGTTTCCCTAGACAGGTAGAGACTTTGTAGGTTGTCCAGAGCAACCAAAACCCCACTGTGACCAAGCTGTGAGGTTCCTTTCATGAAGCCTTTCAAAAAAGAAAAAAAGGTTGGAGAGCAATCCCGCACCGCTTTAATGCGAGGCAAATTAAAACAAATGCAATTAAGTCACTTCAGAGGTTCCTGGCAGGGCTGCTTTGTTAAACTGGCCGCAAATCCAGTCTCTGCAAGCGCAGGTTGGGCGTTTAATAAGGGTGTGAAAAGAGGTGAGGGGAAGCTTAATGAGACAAGTGGTACCTACACCCCCATCATCATCCCAATGCCCGTCTCTTTACTTTTCTCTACTCAGGCGTTTCTTCCCCAGAGATCACCACCAAAAGGAAAAAGCGGGCGGGGGGGGGGATATAAATGGGACCCAGGTGCTACTCATTGCTTCATAGAGTCTCCCTTCACCTCTTCCCACCTTTCAGCTCACTCGTTCCCGCTTCCCATAGTGGTGATTGACAGCTCCTGTAAGAATGGTACCGTATGATGCCGCCTGCGTGATAGCTTCATGAATCCCACACTTTTTAATTCAATTACCGTTTTCCCCCTGACTTGTACAAAAGCTTAGACAAAAAGTAGAAGGGTCTTAAACAAACTCATTTGAATAATCCTATAGCGGAGGAGGGATACATTTGCATAACCGCAAGCTGGATTCCACTCAAGGCCCTGGATGCTTCGACTGCATCTTCGGATTTGTTCCCATCTCCAAACATTTGGCTCATAATACACTACTTTCTGGAAAACACAGTATGCAACTCTTATACATTTATTATTGTAGAAATACTAGACTACTACTACTATTGAATGTATCCTTAAAGCATGGTAGACTGAAAATAAAAGGCTATCAAAAATGAATTCTATCACTTAAGAATAACTATTTAGATATGCTGATCCAGTGTGTATCTTCCCTAACTAACAGCAGCATCCCTTTGCAAAGGCTTTGGACTTATGCTGCCTTCATGTGCAGAGCCCCTCAGTATCTCAGCCTGATCAAAGCAGTGTCCACAACTCAATGAGACAAGGCCGGAAGATCTCCAGATAGATGAATAGATTAGCATCATTAATGGCAGTGACACAAGGATTTAATTGTGGCTCTTGTATTCCGGCTAGCACGGCCCCCGGCGGGCTATCTCTCAGCGGTGTAGCACAGCCGACTCAAGCAGTCACAAAGAAGCAGGGCTGACTGATTGGCTGAGATGTTAATTTCATAGAACTATATCCATGGCTACACTTCCATTTCATTTGGAGAAAGCCGCCTGTTCATCTCTAGCTGCGTCCACTTGACAAGCAAGCTAATTATCAGTGGCTGGGACTCGCCCGACGATCGCCAGAGTACTCAAGCAGGGAGGAACTGGAGGAGCCTTTTTGTGTATCTTTAGAGGCAAAGAAAAATTAGGAGGTAAAAAGCTATGAAGCAGAGTGATGAATGATAATGACTTAACTGGTATTTGGTGCTGATGCTTAGAACGGAGTGTGGAAAAACATGTCCTCAATAATGAATAATAGTTACGAACAGGGAGGTAAGATACCAAACACGGCATCGACAAAATATGCACGCCATTTCTAAGAATGGAGTGCATGCGCTTTTATCGGATCCATTTAAATGTCGAGTGCATTTTAAACATGTACCCGGACAAAAAGGCAATGCACTCCATTACAATCAATTTGGCTCCAGAGTTCAAAAGAAAACTGAAAATAAAACACACTGGGCGTAGCGCAGTGCTCTCACTTTATGCTGTGGTTGATAACAAAGATTTTCAGTGGTGTGAACTGTGCACACATGGATGAAATGAAATAATACAAAAATTATGAAAAAACTATATTTCTTCACTTTTTCTCATCAACACCAAGATTGGATACCATGCGTACAGATGGCTCCGTTGGCTGAGCGAGTTCCATTATGTTGAGCAAACTTAATCGATGGCGGAGAAGAATCTGAGAGAATATGAAGGTTTATTCAATAATACTCAGCGCTGTAAAATATGATCATAAACTGAGCTCTGTGAAGAGTGATCTACAGCTCTCTTGACTGCCCCTACTTCAACCTTTTTTTTCTTTTTTTCCCCCTTTTTTCTCTCCAACTCTATCCATTTCTAACAGATGGGAGACCAGAAGATGAAGTAGGGGAAAAGCACCGGCGGTAAAAAGGGGAGAAAATGCCACACGACGGCACAGGGGAGGCCTATTTTAATTTGCCAGGATCAAAGCATGACCAAAGCCGGGGAACATTATGAATAAATGACATGCATTAGTTCACTCGGATCTGCTTTGACTTTCACTGGTTTTTTTGTTAACTTCGTGCCTTCGCGCCTGCTCGAATGGGAGCTTCCGAATGAAGTCCAGAGAGCCGTGTGTCCCTCCTCCCCTTTGTCTGTGACCCCCCCCCCCCCGACTGCTGCCGCTGTGTAAATGTCCCCTGCTTTGCTGATGGATCTTCACAGGGTGGATTCAACAGCAGGGTCTGATTGAATTTCCCACCATTAGATTAATCACAGGCAGACACATGGGGCCACCTGCACGGACCCATAAAAATGCATATGCACATTGGCATGAACGCAAACATAATCACATACACACAAACGCACGTGCCTCAACAAAACAGATGCACACAAACACAATCGAGGCACAACTGTAGGCACGGTACCAATCATTCCCAGACCTCCTCCTCCTCCCCAGAGAACACTGTCAATCACGCGGCTGTGCGATATGACCAAAAATCTCATATCCTGATAGTCATTTCATATCCAGATAATGATACATCACAATGTGACACGTTTTGTTGTAGATTCAATGAGTAGTTTCTACAAAATGACCACATCCACAGGCCCACTTCTCAAAATATTTTGAATGATGTGCTCAACAACCAATTCGTGATATATCATCCTGAATATTGACAGCATTAGGATACATCAATACTGCAATAATCAATACATTTAAGGCCTCTGGACCCAATTATACTTTTGAATACGATGAACGAAAATGTTTCGTGGCACTTGACAGATTGCGTGCAACCAAGTCCTAAACTGCAAGACAATTACCTACATTCACATTTGTCAGACACTTTTGTCCAAAGTGACTAACAGTTGTCCATTCAAACCCGTGCAAGGTGCTGGAGTTCTGCATCTTGCCCAAGGACACGTCGACATGCAGGCCAGGGGAATCGGACCAGGGACCTTCCAATAACAAGATGCTGGCTCTACTCCCTCAGCCACAGCCGCCCGGCATTATGTAACAATACATCACAACATCTGTTCTAAATGGAGAATACAAAAATACTCCTACAAAAAAGCTCCCATCTGCAGACTCTTTCCATACTGTTTGGCACGACTCCAGGTAAGAGGCTGGTGGTGTTTCCTAACAAAGTGACAGAGTAAAGGTTGCAGTGAGCGGGAGGGAGCACTTTGTGTTCACTCACGAGCTACTTTAATCTGCTGGCTTCAGTCCCCCCCCACACACACACATCTACACCTTCTGGATTGTCCCTCTCCCTTAATGTGTCTGCTCTGTGGGCTCTCTTCCACGGCAAAATGTTTTTATAAAGCCGCCCAAAAAAAAAAAAGCGTCCGTTTGATTTTTTTTTTTATTTTTTTTTCATCCACAATTATGTTTTCACAACAGCAGGTGAGCCGTGTGTGGAGGAGGCTCGTTGCTAATGATGATTTGAAACAATTTCAAACGTGGTACAAAATGTCATCCCTATAAACCAGGTGCACTTGCAAGCATTTAACAAAACTACAGCATGAGTAAGCCTACATTAAACAGAAGAGGTGCACACCACAATCAGTGCATTTGTTGAGCATTCGTCTTACGTGTGTTGAAAGGTTCGACATCACTGACAGCGGCTTCCTGTCTCTCCCACCCACGTGGCTTTGCAACGCACAGCCTGTCGTGCAGAGGAAGGTACCGCAAAACATTTTGCCCCGTCAACCTGCCTATACGTAGGTAATATCCTCCATGAACAAAGAAAGCTGAAACAATTCGGAGAACACAATTTAATGGTGGACACTCTTCGCATACAAATATCCAACTCTTCAAACTCAATTATTTAATTCATAGCAACACAATGCAGAAATATCAGAATATCAGCCAGCTACTATTATTTCTTCTGATGTGATAGTACTTTGCAGCTAATTACCACATTTAAAGCATGAAAAAAAAAATCTCCTTTTCTTTTTTGAGCACATTGTTACGATCCCCTGGTGGCAGTCAAGCTGCAAAACAAAACTTGAGACGGAGCGCTAGGCAATGTCTATGTGGAGACAATTATCCCGCATATTCAATTCAGGCGTAATGGATTTGGCTTTGATATGTTAGGAAAAATTCCCAGAAACACTCCATTTAAAATGATGTATTTGCTTAGTCGGGGCTGCAGTGTGCCTCCGCAAACTGTTTGTGATGGATTTCTTTTAAGCGATGGGAGCCTATGACCTTTTTTAAATAGAGTAAACTTGCAGAGAGGAGCGTGGCTCGTGGCAAATTCATCACCGAGTTTAGAACTAAACGCATGAACGGTGATAGGAAATAAATGAAATTACACAGATGCTTGTCATTAGGTTTCTGCTGCAGTCTATAATTGTTGTGATACCACTGGATTGATAGTTAACTGAGCCATCATGTCTATTCAAACTGGTAATTTATGAGCCACTGTCACGGAAGGACTGCTTTTGTTTTAAGCTTTAAAATTAATCTTCATCGTTGTCACGCTGTTTGAACAGGTTCTGTTGGATTTTAGAAAATTGGATCTAATAGTTATGTCTGTGATCCAAGTGACACTGCCACTGCTGCTGGACAGCTGTTTGTAGAGAGAGTATAGATACTTTGAAGGACCTTATTTGTTCCTTGTGCATATGCTCTCATTCAGGTAAAGGCTGCCGGAATGATTCTCTGTGGAACAGTTGTTCGCTGACATCTGTTTGTGCTCAGACAAGGATGTCATATTTAACAATCTGAGTGACTGTCAAAGTGCTGTAAGCAAAAGTTGGTTCCAAACTTAACTTTTCAATGCTCTACTTTGAAAGTTACCTAAATTTGTCGGCAAGTGCATCTAAGACAAAGTCTGATCCTCGGATATCAAGCGACAGTGTGAGGAACAATAATGAAACTAGCTACAAGCTATCTTTCAATTTACTACTAGTCTGAGATTGAAGCTGTGTGTTTGGCCAGCAGCATGTTAATGTGAGGTATGATGAATCCATCAGAGATGAAAATATGGAAATGGATTCATTATTTCATGAGAACTTAATCTGACGCTGTGCAGCAACAGCTGATAAGCACGGACAGCCATTATGGAATGCGTGATTGCATCCTGAATACAATAAGTGAGTGTAAGTAAGAATCGTATGTGAGGCTGCATAACAATGCAAAAAAACTTCATGCATTTACAGTAGGGGCCACGCACGCCTGTATTTTATGGTAATTTTAACAAATATTAACGTGTATAAATCCACAAGAGGATCTCCCTGTGATCCTTTAATTAGACCACGAAGCTCTCATTAGCACCTTTTGAGAAATTTAGCTCACTTTGCGGAAGAAAAAAAAAGGGATCTGTCAGACTAATTTTGGGATGACAGAGGCAATCAAGGCGTTGTGAATAATTGGCCCAATTTTGATGTTTTGTTTCCTCGGGTTATTTATGTATTTAGCTTTCCAGAACCAGCATGCTATAATCATCCAAGGGTGCATTTGTGTAGACAGCTTTGATGGTTTGCAAATATCTTTTTAAAGAATTGGACAAGCCTTACTTAAGAATCTAACGCAGTCTGGATTGCGCATAATATCCAAATAAATAGTAGCGATCAATATGAATTGAGTGTATTGTATATCACTTGTATACATATTTTACAAATGTAAACATGTCCTATTCAGCGGTGGTAAAAGAAATATTCTGTTAAAACATTCAGTTCAGGGTGAAACTGGGCTCTGCGCTCATTTTGCTGTTGGATATTATTTTGCTGTAATATAAATAGATATTTTAATCTGATGACACCAGTCAAAGCAAGAAATTTGTTAAATGCCTCCAGAAATATCTGTAATGCACGTTTTGAACTGCAACAAGCAGGAGAAGAAGGAGAAATCCTGTTGTTATCAGATTAGATCAAGAGTCAAAAAATATTATTGAAATGGTAAAAAGACATTGTGGTCGGGTTTAATCAAATATAACAAAAGCTATTTACCTCATTCCTTAAACTGGTGATAATTAACATGTCTTTTTTCCTTTGTTACTTAAAGTGAACATACAGCAACATCATCTCCATTCAGGCTGAACGGAAAAAAAAAAACTGAAGAAAGGAGCTGCGTATTGTGGATCAACTCTGAGGGTCAAGGTTGGGGACAAGGACGAACGGTTCACTCTGGATAATAATCAACAGTAAGCTCTTATAGTCAGGTGAACTAATACCAACCTGAGTGCGCTTCCATCTTTCATTTATAAAAGAGCACTATTGAAATAACCTCTGAAATTGTGTTTAAGGTGAGCTTCGGCCTTCAGAAAGGTAACTGGTGCTTCAGAAAAGAATAAGCAGTAGTAGATATGACACACTCGTGTCAAGATGGGTGGTTTCTCTGGAGGAGGCTTAAACACCGCTTTCATCCGTAGTTAACATGGTGACATGCGCCTTATATTTAAAACTCTTGTGTTATGGGGGAGTTATTTTTACGCCTGTCCATCTTGGCTGTCAGAGGCCAGTAAGCTGACTCTAAACATGCATGAAATTATGCTTTGTTTACCGCCTGACACAACACAATCGCCCTTCTATTGTGTTCCACGTCACCCTTACCATCTTGCAAGATCGCTCGTCTCCTTAAAGGCTCAGGTTGCTATGCCAGCAAAAACCCCACAAGTAATGGACTCAGCGGAAGCTCTACAGAATAGGACCACTTCTGAAGTGTTTCTGCAGCCAGGGAAGGGCTTTGTTATTTCAGACCATGTACATCAAATGTAAGGCCATTGTCAGTCATGATTACCAGATAACACTGGGTGGTTACCGTAGCAATCACTTGGTGCTTGAGAACATATATTGACTGAATCACTGTTACATCATGCAACAACAGTCAGTTACAGGTGGATGACTGCTGGAGATATGTAAAAATGCCAAACTTTTTTTTTATGTTTGTTTCTCTTGTAATTTTTCTGCTGTGCATATTTTATGTATCATGTTGCTTCGCTAGCATCTTCAGTATCTATCGAGCCAACAGGATAATCAGGTCTACAAACGGATGTTAGTGAAAGTATGATTAATGAAATATGAAGGCATTGATGAGATGATTAAACCAAACATTGTGATTGGTTCAATTCATACAAGATTTGACTGTATAAATAGCCATGACAATGAATAAATAACTTGTATAGTGACAAGGACACTGTGCAATCACACACACATAACTACGATTTCTAGCTCATTCCCTATCATCTATTATACCCTCAAGGCCAATGTACCATAACGGAAGGGGGGTTGTTTGTAACATAAACTGAATGTTGGTTCAAAGGCGCCCTCGTTAGGAAACCAACTTAGTACTTTAGCATATGGTTAGCTACGTTAGCCTTGAGCAGCTTGAACATTATAGTGGTATTACTCTCGCAGGACAGATCATAATCACTGCCTGCCCAGCATCAGCGGTTTCTCTAACGCTTCTCTACGGCTATATTGTACGTGACGCAGCATTATGGACGTTCTGCCGGGGCGAACGCCGAGGTCATCGAGGCGCTTTCTGCCTTCACTCCAGATGGGCGAGCCGCGTCTCACCTCTTTCTTCTCCTCTCTTAACTCATACTTCTCAGTTTGACCATGGACAGCAGTCAATGCCGTTCTTGCTGAGAGAGATATCGCCCGCTGCCAAAGACGGCACCGCGAGACCCACCGTCAAGTCAAATGAATGCAGATGCATTTATGAGATGCAAGCTTCTGTTTACAGCAATAATTCCTCTCGGTGGGGGTTATCACTGTGAAGCACCCTGCGTATAGATCATCTGTTAAACACATCTCATCCCTCATGCTCTCTCCCCTTCTAACCTCCCTCAGCAAAACAGTGGCTAATTAGCTCCTACCAGGTTTTGTACTAATTTGCTGCGGTACTTTTGTGCACATCCTCAAATCTCAAAAGGTGTTTAGAGATGAATGTGTCCATTGTCCGTTTGTGTGTGTTTATGCTCGTCAGTGTGTTCGACCTGATGAGGACCCGCCTTGCCGGGATGATGTATGCATGATAAGCGGCTGTGAATCAAACTGAGTTGAACTGCAGCATTGGAGGGAGAATGACTGAGAGGAAGACAGAGACACTGAAAAGGGAGAGAGAGAGAGAGAGAGAGAGCGAGAGATGAGAGCTGCAGAGCCTCTGGGCTGGGTAATTGTAATGGTGTCAAATGAATAAGGTCATTACTGTTAATGTCTTTCAGGGCATTACTGTCTATTTGTTATGTCCCTTATACACCCAGGCAATGCCTGGATTATGACACAAAGGCTAAAGCATAATTTGCATCGCTTGAATATATAACAAACAGACTCATTCTCTTTCTATTTTTATTGTCTTACTTTTATATTTCACACTGATGACTTGGCGTGAAATAATGGAGCCACTCTCGGCTCTGGATTACCTCAAGTGTATACAAAAAGGAGTGAAAACTCTAATGCATATTTTAGGAAGTATCATGTTGTAATAAAGAAAAAGAAGATCCAATAGCATTCTACCATAAAACTCCAACATCAAGCTAACCCGGTGATTGACGCCAAAATTAGTATTGGAAGGCTTTGTTTTTGTTTTTTGGTTATGCTTTTGATGAAGAAGGAGATGTCGCATCAGCCGCACTGAAAAACAGAGAAAAAAACAGGTAAAGAGAGAGAATTGGAGCCAACAGGGCTGCAAAACAGTCAACCGTTCAAGTCACACAGAGGGTATTTGAAGGGACACCCGGGGATATTTCCATCTGCTTTGCCATTACAGAACTCAGTTGAAGGGTTACCTGTGGACATTTCCAGTGGATTTTGTGGCGACCAAAACTGCCTTTTTGTCACGGGAAATCAGATCATTTTAATCTGTGGTCGTGGCGACCAAGACAGGCGTTTTAATCCAAATCATCACGTTCTCCCAGCCCTAACAAAGTTTGCTTGTTAAACTGCAGCTGTTTTTAAAGTTGTGGCAAACTACGTCATTTCTGTGTTTTGGGACCAAGCCAGGCTTTTGGGAATTATGATGGGCACTTTTTACTTTCTCTTTGATGTTTAGACCAAACGATAAAGTAAGTGACAGATTAATCTGTGATTAAATGAATTGCTTGACATATTGGTCGGCTAACATAATGACGAGAGCTGCTCCTGTGTCAGAGCCACTGGCTGCTGTCACGTGCACCTCTGTGCAGATAATGACCCTTGACCTTGTTGCATGCCCCCGGGCCTTGGACAGCCACATTTGTCCACTTGATGTGGCTGACAGTCTGTCTACCCAGCAGGTCCTCCCAGGCCTTACTTTCAGCCACTGACCCACACTAATGAAAAACCGGGCCGTCTGTTAGCTTTCTTGAGCCAGGGTTGCTGGCACGCAGCGCAACCCACTACGTCCCACAAATACCCACCCAGTCTCAAATTAGACTATACACAAACATACATGCAGGCACGGTCATTGGTGCATGTGTGCAAATACTGTGCACATAGATGAGGGTATACACACACAGTTGCTATCTTAACATGTCTCAGCTGGCACTGCCTGACTGTACTAACACCATGACTCCTGCCATATGGTGGGTGACATACTGCTCTTCATTAGGGCTCAAAGAGACTGTAGCCGCAGGTCACCAGCACATGATGGCCAAAACGATTTCTCCCCAAATGACATAAATTACCTTATTAAAACCCATTGTGATGCTTTCTTTCAAAAGAAAAAAAAGGGCTTCAAATGAGTGTTCACATATTTGTCTATTAATAGACGGCAGCCAGCGCTTTCCAGATTTAGCAGAAATGTCAATATTGGCAGAAGGCAAATACAATTATTCTCGCAGGATTAGGGGTGTTGCTGATTAATAATGGGCCATGGTACATTTCTGAAATAGTCATCAAAGTAGCCATTTGTCACAGAGCCCCTGTAACAGCCGAATGAGAAACACATTTAACTGGATTTACAAAAGAGGCAAACACAATACCACCAAACACTGCACAATGTAATGCACCCCACCGTAAAATACTTTCAAACTGCAAGTGTTCCCTTTAATTTCATACATTTGTGTTTGAGACCGTATCAGAATTCACTTTGTTGGCCGGAGTTTAAATCATAATGCTCAGATTCAAACAGCTACCTGCAGCTACTTAAGAACTTCCCTTGAAACAAACGTGACGTCATCGCATGCACAACACAACCGCTGCATGTTATGTAAGACTGCCGTATTCATTAACAAAGCCGCAGTTCAACAATGGCCATCGAGGCCATCCTGCATGAATAGAGACAAGTTTGTGATGATAAACATCCATCTTGAAGAATAACTGAGTCCGCTAGGTCCGCTGATCTTTTCCTATCATCTGAGGGGTACGGTTATTTATTTGCTACAATGAGGAATAAACGCCTACACGCAGAAATATGACTGAAGATTAATGTCTGTGATCATTGTGGACAAATAATGTTGTTCCTTTCATTTCAACAGCTGCACTCACGTTTTTGTCTGTTTCATTCTGTGTAAACACATTTTGTCTGTGTGCATCTTTATATTCATATTGGTGGGACTGTGTCTGGAAGCAGGAGGATGTGATTGAGTCTGTATGTGTGGGTTGAATTGCTTTGAGGTGAAGACTGCAGCCTGGATGTGCCCTTATTCAGTGTGTTTCTTTTTGAGGGATTCGTGGGAGATATTCCTTGTAGAAACAGGTGGGCATCATTTCCCTTGAAAGTTTACATTTTCGCTTTAAAACGTCATATTTTTTCCGTTTTAAAAGTCGAGGTTGCATCACCCTCACTGCATCATTAACGGCTACACAAACAGATGAGATGTTGGAGCAGGGATTATCGTGTTCATCTGGCTCCTCAGAATGACTTTGTTCCTATTGAGTGATAATGCGTCCGGCTCTACACCTCATCAACCTCAGTGAACCTTGGAAAAAAACCTGCTAAGATTTTAATAGTCTAGTTAATACCCCGATGTCTAAAATGTCAGACTGTGGAGTTTAAAAACATACACGTGAAATAGTTTCCACTGTGTGCACAATCAGATTGCGTTGACGGAAATGATTACTGCTGCTTCGGCCGACTGTTTCAGATCCGCGGGGCATTAAAGTGCTTTGAAAACGCTGTCGTTTAAAATTCCACTTGTATGCCGAGCTCACTTCTACTCCAGTTAACTGAGGTTATGACTTATAATGACTCTAAGTGGCTACAGTTAACTTCAGTTTTAACACATTTCTGACATCTTTGCCGTTGGATTGCTTTTAATTGGCTCACGGTGCTGTTTCATGCATTTGACCTTAAAATCCCTGTTCTGCCAGGCTGAAACAAACTAGAGCTGACATGTGTGTGTTAAGGCTTCACATTGTCTATCGCTTCTATGATAATCGATGTCCAAATCGGTATTCGAATGCCTCAGTTTTTTGTCTTTTCGATGAGGGAGCACGTATATCATCGACCGCTCTGAAAAAGACAAACAGACAGATAAAGAGCAAGCAACTGAGCTACTCTGTTGCATTTAATAAGTTACAAAATCTATGCTAGTTAACTGCTTTGGGCCCTTAACACTTTCAGAAAGTTGTTGCAGTTGAGTATTTAGATAAATTATACATCCTTTTTTAAATTAGGCGACATAGGCGATCACAGCATTTTTCACATGCGGTTTAACATGAGAAAGACAATGGTTGTTTTAAATATCAAGAAATGGAGACGTACAACTGTATCGTGCATGAAAGCTAACATTTTGTTTTCCCTTTACTCCAGAGGAAAACATATCAGAAAACCTCATAACCCCTCAAATAAGCCAATACATGAATTCTAATCAGGTTATGACCTTCTCACAGTTTCATTACGATCTTGCTAAATCATTCTTTCTTTGAGTGTGCCTCCAATTTTAATGTATTAACTTATGCTCTTGGCATGTGCGTGCTGTAAAGATACAAACAAACACATTCACATACTTTAAATGAGATGTTGTTTTCACGCGGCACGCTGATAGGTTTCTGTGTCTAGAGGGCTCGTCAGATTAATAGAGCCGACGTGTTCTGCCTTTTCTCCGTTTGTCCCCTGTGCAACTGTTCGAGCAGCTACTACACTATATGATGAGGTCTCACTGCGAATACACAAACGGAGAGACAGGTGTGATACAGGGGCCAAAAAGATTAGAAATAAAAATGCATCACAGATAAAAATGTGGGGTGGAGAGGGGGAAAGCGAGAGGAGGGGGGAGGCAGGAGCTACCGGTGGGACTATCTAACTTCCCATCTGCCCCGCAACCTTGCACAGATAACAACAAGACAGGGGACCTCTACAAACGCCCCTGTCAACGCAGCAGCAAGAAACAAACCCCACTGGAGAGGGAGATAAAAGCACAATGGAATTATGATTCACCCTATAATGGCGGCTGCTGCTTTTTTATTCATAAAGGCGCCTTGTTGTTCCGTTAGCCCACTGTGACCCCCGGAAATCATCCAAAACAACAGTGACAACCAAGCATCACAGTTCGTCCTGGAACTGTTGATGAATAAAAGATCGCAGTATTCAATGACATGACATCGTTCACTGCTAATAGATGCGCGCACAATCAGAACACTTGCTTATAGAGACGTGTTTTTGTTGTATAGGGACATCAACTCACAGCCATACTGAATATTTCAAAACGTTCTCAATATTCATTCTCAGCTGCGGGTCACATTGACACACATGTACGCCCGCCCGCCCCGGCAACGTGACAGCCAAACCAAAATATGTGCACCTGTCATTTTCAGGTCAGCATGAGAGTCTCTGACTGCGTCATGCCATCATTCACAGACACAACAGGCCATTAAAATAGCTTTCAACGTGTTGTTTTTTTTAATTAGTTATTCATTAGTCAGTGTCTTATCACAAGCATGGGTACGTTTTCCATTAAATAAGGTGCAAAATGTTTGTGCGTGATGTTAATTGCAGTCCTAAGAAAGAGAGAAATTCAAAATCGGCAGGTCAGAAATAAAAAAAAAAAAAAAAAAATCGGAAATTGTTATCGTCCGAGAAAATTGTAATCGGTGCATCGCCAGTCAGAGGGGAATTAACTTATACGCTGTTGTGCTTAACAGACAGTACACAAGCCTGCATCTGTTTCATGTTTATCTTTTAATGTGCTTGTGCGTGTGCTGCGACAACACTAGTATATGTGCACAAACAAATAACTGAAAATATTTGCCCTGCCTCTCAGTTTATTGGCCTAACTGACCAGTGGAGTGTGCAAATAAGGGCTCCAGCAGCAGCTCCCGTGGACTCACAGAAAACACTACTGCCTGGAACCATCTGGTCATAGGTGGTCATAGGTTGTGTTTTAGATTAAAGACATAGAAGGCTGATTGTTAGTGCTGGCGGAGTCAATAAGCAGGCTTAGCGAGAGGAGTGCACATTGGACCGGCTATGGTGATTAACTACATGTTCCTGAATTTTATTTGTGACCAAGCGCAGAGATTAAAAGCAGTGTTCGGGGGGGGGGGGTGTAGTGACTGCCAGGGAGGTCTTCGAGTTCACTTCAAGGTTGCCTCGTGGATACGTCTGCTAGCACAAAACCCCTGAGGCGGCTGTACCCAAGAGCAGCAAAACAGGCTCAACATCCAGTGTGTTCCACTACTCGATTAAGCACTATCGTACATGACTTACCCCCCCCCCCCCCCCCCCCCCCCCCCCCCTCCCCCCTATGCTCCCCCGGTCTGACAGGGACTCCAGATTCTTTTTGATAGCACATCTCTATCCTGGCTGTAGGGCTAGGTTTCTTATGAAATGAGATAGCCGTGTCACACTGAGCAATCACACTGAGCCGCTGACATTTTGAGGCATCCCTACTGTGTCATCACAGGTGAAAAATGATCTTTAGCTCAATAACAATCTATTATGGATAGGGTTTTGTGGAGACACTGAGCCGTCACAATGGGTTATCATCCTGAGGAGGAAGATTTACTGGTTTTTGGAAAGTCTCTAATATGATACAATTCATATATATATATATATATATATATATATATATATATATATATATATATATATATATATATATATATATATATATATATGAATTGTATCATATTATATATATAGATAGATAGATAGATATAGATATATATAGATATAGATATAGATATATATATAGCTGCTATCACAACTATGCATGACAATAAATCAATGTCTGCTGACAAAGTCATAAACATAATTACTTCTGCCAAGGAGGTTCTGTTTTCACCCATGTCTGTTTGTTGGTTGGTTGGTGACACGAAACCATTACATGGATTTTCAAGAGACACTGAATGGAGGATTAGAAATATACCCAACAAATGTTTGCTAAGTATCCAGATAAAAGGAAAAGCTCCACAGTTTGTTTTTTTGTGTGTGTTTTTTTTCTCACTTTCTTTAACATTGTGAGATCACATAAACATTGACTTAAAGGGGACTGTTGGGCCTTGGCAGAGGTATGCACTCTACCAAGTACAATTCTAGTAATAGCTGGGGTGATTAGTTAATTAATCATTGCAATCTTTTCACCTTTAATGAACAATTGTATCTATTACTCGTGACAGTCAATAAGGAAAATAATCTTAAATTGCAAAGTTCAAAGTTCAAAGTTCAAAGTTGGCTTTATTGTCAATACTGCAATATGTGCAAGACATACAGAGAATTGAAATTCTGTTACTCTCTATCCACAATGAGTGTAAAAAAAAGCCCTTAATGTAAAACAACACCATTTTTTTTTTACTACAGAGTTATTAATATCCCAGGAAAAGCAGTTCATTGGATCTGTTTCAGAACGTACAAACCCACAGTAATAGAGGAGCAAGATGTGGCTGTCTAACAATTTGCTTATCACAGCGAGCAGAGCAAGATTCAAGGCCAACTCATCCCTTGCGTTTCAATAACACACAGAGAAGCACAAGGTTGTTATTTTTTTTTTTTTTGTTCAATCACAACAAACGGATATAAAAATGCAAAGAGGTTCTTAGAGCCCGAGTCATAAATCACAGTCTGTATACATTCTGTGTACACAAAGCATCCAGGTACCGGAGTCTGATTTGTGTGGTGTATGCGCCATTTTTTTTTTTGTTTTTTTTTTTCTATGCATGTTTACAAATCACCAACCTTCTCAGATATGTATACACTGACACACAACAACGTGTAATTCCCTTCAGTAAATCCACACACCCGGCTTGCTTCCCTCACTTTCGTCTCTTCCTGGCGTCTTTGGTCCTCCCATTAAGGATGTGAAGGAAGATGCAGAGATAAGATGCAAGTGAAGGGAGCACTAGTTTGTTTTTTTCGCTATAAGCTCCCCCGCCTCATCTCATCCAGGTGCGATTAAGGTATCAGAAGGTCCTGTTTGATAGCGGAGGGGTTACTATTTCTAAATAATGAGGAAGGAGGCAAAAGTTAGCATAAAGAAAATATCCACCGTTGTCTTGGTACCTCATTCAGCGCCACACACACTTCAGCCTGTCTGCAGCTCTCCCACACATCCAAACAATAAACCTGCTTTTTCCATTTGTTTTATGTGTACAAGTGTGTGTGTGTGTGTGTGTGTGTGAGTGTGTGGACCACAGCCGTGCATGCATTTGCAGTTTTTACACATCTTTCAGTATGTAGAATGTAAATCACTATATGAGATTAGATCACATAGACAACACACAGAAGAAGCTCTGAAAGCAGAGAAAAAAGGAAAACATCAGGGCATGTTAGTGGTGACAATGCTTTCATATACAACCAGCCTCTTCCCTCTCAGCTAATTGGGCGCAGTATGTTAACACAGGTCAGCAAAGCTTTGCTGCAGTGGGTGTACTTCAGCACTTGATTTGCGTTGCATTGACCTGCGTTGACTGTAAGGCTCACAACTCTCCCGCTGTGCAGTCGGCTTTCTGCCAATAACTCATGCTCCATGTATGTGCTAAGTACGGCAGTCTCTTTTTATTCAAAATCTGAATGTTAGTTCAGTGGAAAACCATTAATATGATAACATAACTATAATTACCTTTTCAGGCTTAAAATCTAGTAAGTAGTCGTTTTTCAACTGTCAGCTTGAACTACTGCATGTCCATGTCCAGCTCTATGAGGACTCTCTTGCTGAGACTACAACAACACGTGCGCCACTTCCTTGTATCTCTTTTTTCTGTGATGCAAGGAATGAAATCTCCCCCCAAAAATGTAAGTCTGGGGAGAAAGAGTGAGTTCCAACATACACCGCCCACCCCTGATTTGATAGATTTATTCAAAAAGTCAACATTTCAGTCACAAAAGACATCTACGCCTGGGAAACATCTTGTAACCTAAAAGTTTGTACACTGCAGCGTCAGACTTTCTCTTCAAAACACAAAGTGCAACTGTGTGACACCATGCAGGAAAATATAAAGACCACACTCAAGTGCACGACTCTGACCCCCAACAGATGGAAATCTCTTGCGCACACTTGCTTCGGGTTGCTCTCAAATTAATTTAAACTTTATCAAAAACTGATCGCTCCAGTGTAATATTAGTAATTAAATCCTCACAAGCGTCAACAGATTACTGCCGTTGGAATGTCACATGCCCGGAAGATGCAGCACAAAGGCCACACAGGTTTCATCTTCTGCATTTTGAATCTTAAGGGGCTGCACAGCGGTGCGGCCGTAAGTAAACATACCGGCCCATCAGTCAAGGTAATAAGCTCCCGCCGCCATGCTGGGAAACAGTCGTGCTGCTGGGATACAATAACAGCAGCATTCTATATTTAGATTACTGCATTTCTGTATTTGATTTGTTTGGGTTCACACTGCCGAGTCACAAGCATGAGTAACCACAGGTTTTCAGATGTCAACATCCTTCTGTTTGCACCGCTGTGATCAAATACATTTCAAAGTAATTTTCAGGACTCAGGGAGACAAAGGAGACCAATCTTTCAGGCAGCTCGGCGGCAGTTATTTAGTGTGACCTCTGTTTATTTTTATTTTCCTCTGACCAGAGGATCCGAACAACAGGAATAAAAGCACCAGAATGTTCTGTGCAAAAACACCTTGAGAAAGTCCTTGAGCGAGATGGTGGAGCCCTATCTACAGCAGGATTCACCTATAGCAGACCTCGCACTCGTACAATAATGTGATACCGGGTGCCTACAGTGAATGACCTTTGACTTACACAAGCAGCTTAAAACCTGTTAGATTAAACATTGTGACATACTGTACATTTAATGTCACTGAAAATATGCCATTCATATTATATCTTTCCATGGTTTTAAGGCAGTCTGTCTCCAGATGTGTCATGCTAATAAAGAAATGTGGTTCTCTTGGCCAAAGCCAAGAAGTAAAGATCATATACTGATTCATCTGGACTCAGATATAACATTTAATTGATACATACTATGTGAAGGGGACAGTGATTACATGTCAGATTAAACATGTAGTTGCTATTTAATTGACCTTTGACAGCCAACTAACAACGGCAGCGACTGTTAGATTAATGATTGATCTGCTGATTGTCCTGTTGATTATTCAGTAAATCATTTGGTCTTTAATATTTCTGACCACTGTCCCTATTTACTAAGTGTAGAAAATGGGATTACTTTAAGTCCACATCAACATGCAGGGATTTTGAAACTACTACTGCTCTACTACTTCACACCCTCCTGGCAAACAACAAAAAGTCTCCATTTCCTTGAGCTGAATAACTTCTCACTTCAGATGTTTCTACTTACAAGCATGAATTAAGCAATTAAGAGTTATAATAGGTGTGTTGGACTTGCTCTGCAGTGTGTGTCAGATGGGTGGGGCATTGAAGGATAAAAGTTAAGTTAGATACAATCTACTCTATAAATCTTTCTATTATACCTGTGTGGATGTACATAAATATTCTATGTACTGTAGTACAGAGATTCCATCAGCTCTCCAGCCAATGTTTAAGTTTATTCTGATGTAAGATATATTTGTTACATACTGTATATTTATACGAAAGACCACAACAAGCCAACTAAAACTACATTAGGAATAAATATGATTAAAAAAACTAAATTTGAGGCAAATATTTGTCATTTCTTAAACAAGGGTTTAAAAAACAAAATGATATTAGAGTTCATGATGCCTGCTACATCTATTTCATGGAGCGTGGAGTCTCACAGCCTGGAGAGTGAAGCTGCTCTCCAGTCTGCTGGTACCCGGCGGAGGCGCTGTATCTTTTGCCAGATGGCAGCAGGGCGAACTAAGGAAAAGTTTACACGGCCAGGGGTGAAAAAAAGAACTGAAGGAGTTTGGTTTGGTTTTGTTTTTCCCACTATTCACTTCAAGAAAAAAGTCGAAAAATATTGAGAATAAAGTTGAAACACAATTTCATGAATAAAGACAAAATGTCAAGAATAAACTTGACATTTCGAGATTAAAATCGACCTTTTGAAACTACATCAAACAGCGCGAATGACTGCCTCAGCAAAGTGCCTTGTGCAGATGAATTGGTAGAAACTGCACTTCTGAATCGGCTTTAGTAACAAAGACATTATTTCTGTTTTAGCTCATAAACACAGTGCGGTTGTCAGCATTAGGACTATGAGGCGATTGTTACACTGCACACAGAATGTTAAACTCCAAGGATTGGTACAGACCGCGGGCTCGGGCAGCTCACATTAGCTGTCAGTCGCTCCTCTAACTGGATTTGATGGACCAGAAGAGTTGACTTTATTCTCTCCATTTTGACTTTATCTTGACATTCCTCGACATTCTTTCACACCGCAGCCAGATAAAACTGGAACTCTGTCATCGTAGACAACAGACCAAAGGGAGCAGAGGAGAAGCGTTGGGCCGGTTTGCAGAGAAGTGGCCCTTTAATCATCCAATAACCAAAAATGAGCAATATTAGTGCTGCACTCACAGCACGAGAAATAAAAATGACCCCCAGAAAAAAACACTACAAAACAGTTACAAAGGAAACACTGTATAGGCCAATTTCACTATTTATGTAAACTTGTGGATCAAATGAATAATTGATGAAAAAAAAACAAAAAAAACATTCACAGCAGACACTTTGACATGTCAAAGCAGGAAAGCATACTGTTTATTTTGGATAATTGTCGTCTGAGAGAAATTCAATTCAATTTCCATCTTTTGTGCCCACTTGCAGATCTATGCGAGTACTTCCACTGTGATTGGAACGGGATTGCGTCCTTTTCTCCACCAGTCACATTTTCATGTAAGGAGCTGACAGCCTCTCGGACATCATTACAGCTTTGCTTTCACTGCCTCCTGGCACTGTAATGAATACCTCTTTTTGAGGTACGACAACGTGAAAGTAAACAGTGCCTGCTGCTCCGTCGGGCCCATCTCACACACACACACAAACAAACTGACACCTTGAAAAATATACTGTTTTGTATTGGTACCTGTAGCTATCCCAACACATAATATGAAATCTCAAGAAAATGCAAATTCCCTTACTCACACGGCCACGCGCTCACCCAAACGTACATATTGCGTTTGTGTCTGGTGTGTTTGAGGGTGACGGGACCTGGCGGGTGGGAGAGGGCGAGCATTTGCAGCCGTGCTGCAGTAATGGAATCAAAGACTGATGAGTGTGCATACCGGGCTATTTACTCTGCCCGGCTCCAAAACAAAAAGCCATGATCCCCGCTATCTTTCTTCCAGTGGCCCTTCCACCCCATCTCACAACATATGTCCCACTGCCCCCCCTCCCCTCACTCTGAACTCTGAGTTAATCATTTAGAAATAATTAAATTCAATAAAGCGGAACACATTAAATAAGAAACAACGATTGGGCGTTAAGGGGCAGGGTGTGGAGCAGTGGCTTCCTCCCCCGCTGTAGGGAAGAGCAAACGATTCGCGGGGAAGGAGAAAGTGAGAGGCAGGCAGACATGGGGAGATGGAGGAAGCAAGGGGAGGACTTATGTGACTCAGAGGGAGACAGACAAATGTATGCAGCAGCGGCAAAACCGTAAGAGAAGAAGCGAGGGAATAAAAGGAGGAGCGTGAAAAGAGAGCAGAGGAGCTCGAGGACTGGTTAAATATCATAAGGTTGCGTAGCGATGGGTGGTGACGTAGAGCGGCGAGGGAGATGGAAGAGAGGCGAATAATGAGCACAGAGAGAGACACCCCCATGCTTTACGACACAGCTGGAGGCACGCAGGCAGTCGAGGCAGACACAAACTCACATATACAAATGTGCAATTACGCTGAAGCAAACACGCACGCATGCCAACTTGCACAAACTCCACAGACAACACCTTCCTAAACACACAAAATGATTGGTTTACGCTGAGCAGATGCAAGCTTTATCTGGGCTAAGTTTGTAAGTAAAGGAAAGGCTGAAATTCTGTATTTTACTCACCTACATTCTATGCAAGATCAAAACCAGCAGTGTGTTTGTTGTCCTTCCGACTCTCCTGTCCTGATTCCAAGCGTAAAACCACGTCACCTATTGATCTGACCAAGACCCCAAGAATGTGCTGGTTCAGTGGCTTGTCCATCTTAAGGTTGCCACGCCCTAAACTATACGCTGCCTCATTGTCCGTTTCACTGTCAGGCTATGTTTGGATTGCCAACGTTAGTCTGTTTATTTTCTTGCATATTCAGGTTGTTTCCAGGTTGATTTTACAAAGTCTGAAGAGCAAGAAACACATTAAAAGCAGATCCAAACAACATGTGGAGGCGGTTTGAAATCGGATGTCTGCAAATGCATCTCAGTCCGGACGCTCTGACCGCTCATATCTGTTTTCAAAGTGTCTTTTTTGTCACACACAGGGTGACACACAATGACGACATGGAGTCCAGACAGACGGAAGGGCATCAAAGGGCCTTTTTGAAGAGCAGTATGTAGGCCTGACTATTTAGAGGGGAAGGTGATAGCTTTCTTTTTATCTCTGATGCTTTTGTGTTGGCCCAGACACCAGCGTGCGTATCGACTTACGCCCGCCCTGTTACCACAGCAACCCGTGCAGATGGGCTGGTGTTGTCTGGACTCTGATCACTCCCAAATAACGGTCCAGTCACATTTCAACATCATGCTGTTTCTAAGAAGGTGTGCAACCAGGGACCAGTTACTTGGTTTGAGTCAATAAATCAAGTGAGAATCAGGGTCATCTTCTCATAGGCTTACATACAGTCAGACTTCTTTTTGAGTCCAGTGAGCCCCTGCAGGTCAGTAGAAAGAATGCAAGTTTGAGACACTTCTTCATTGGCTTCACTTCTGAGACCTGGAAATGTGCTTGTGGTTTCATTTTATAAATTGCTCAGTAATTCTCTAAAATAGGAGTAAATAAACTATTTGTTGGGCACTGATGCTTAAAATAAACACACAGAGCATTTCCAGCAGCAGGAATGTGCATGTGAATCGACTCAAAATAAACTACAATGCCCAAATTCATTAAGGAACACGTCAGCCGGTGCATCAGTGCGGCTGATATAATTTTAATGCTTTTTGGATAACAACCGCCGTCTATGGCACAGGCGATTAAGCTACAAATACAAATTGCTGGTGAGATTAATTCACTCCCACTTTCCGTGCAATTCCTTGCCAGTAAGAAGATATAGGAAAAAAAAAATCACCAGACTTATCCTTAAAGGAGAACATAAACTGGTTTAGAGTGGGTTTTCCACAAATTGGATTCCTATTGGCCCCCGCCTCCTGTGACAGAGCAGGACAGTTATTGACCTTGATGAACACGTTTGGCTCTCTTTCTGCAGTTCACCCTGCAGAAAACTACAGTAATATTCTCGCGCACAAATTAACACGGAATTCCCTCGGCACCTTGTTTTTCGGAGGAGAAGAGTTGTACATCGCACTGACGTTCCAGCCGACAAGTGGGGCTTTCCAATGATGTATCATTTTTTTGGAGTTGGCTCTGGCCCCAGCAAACTCCCTCTTGGCTTTGCACTGGAGAAGAAGCTATTGACCGGGCAGCACTGGATTGGACATAAACACTGTATTAGTGTGATTGGTTGGATAGAGCTGATCCAGGCTGGGGGCAGCCTGTCTGCCTGCCTGCTGCTGCTAACCAATCTCAGAGGGAAAATCGGAATTCAATTAGTCTGGCCAGAGGAGCTCTCTCCCTCGCTTTCTCCCTCTCTCTTATGTTTGTTATCCAGTCTCTTGGCCCTTCTCTAACTCTGTCCATCCTCCCTCTTCTCTGCCTCTTTTTCCCTCCGCCATTTCCCCTCCGCTCCCTATCTCGGTTCAGAATTTCCCTGCAACTGCCGCTGCTAACCCGACTCAGAGGGGAGAGTTGAATTCAATTAGTCGAGCCTTAGGAGCTCTCTCTTGTTTACTATTCATCCTTGCATTCTTGCACTCCATCTGATGGTCACTCTGATCTCCCCTCTCTCTTCTCTCCACCCCCTCCTCTCACACATATCTCCTCCGCTATCCTCTTCGTGCCTGCTCCCAGCAGTAGTATAAATCCTTATAGATGGAGGGATAGCTAGGGCATGGGCGGAGAACAAAACAAAAAAAGAAGGAAAAAAAAAGAAAGAAAGTTAGGGGGAAAAATGGAGAACGATAGCCGTAAGAGGCGGTTGGCATCCAGGAGGCTATTAAAAAGAGGCAGGGAGAGGAGGGATGGGCCTGTAAAGAGGAATGATGGGATAATGGAGTGAAAAAGTAAGAGGTATAAATAACTGGTTATGATGGGAGCAGAGAGGGAAACAGAGAAAAACAGAAAGATAGAAGGGGTGGTGGATGGCGGAGGGGACAGAAAGTGATGGACTAATGGAATAAGACAATAAGACAAGGGACATTCAAGATATGTATATGTACAATAGGAGCCAGGGAAATGTAAAAAAAAAAAAAAATGGAGTGGAGATAGAAGCACACACACAGGGAGTGAGGCTGATATGAAATGTATTCATCATGAATATCTGACTACTGATGCGACAGATGTTCCAAAACCCAGTCAGCACATCACCCATTCTCACCCATTATCAGGCTCCTCTGCCTGTAAACCCACAAAAAGCGCGTATTATCACAAACTTATACTACGAGACAAGCTGCTCCAGAGAAAGTGCCCTCAAACAGCGCTGCACAGTCGTCAGATGTAGGTTTTTCCGCCCCAAACTGGCATGTTATCCACCATCAGGGCACACCAACCTGTGGAGGAAAAACTGTACTGCTTTGAGTCTTCAGTGAGGGGAAATTGCGAGCGTTGCCTGAAAAGTGCTTCAGAGTTGTATTAATATTACTAAAGCGTGGCGTGCACACTGCGCTCCAGCGCCTCATCCACAAATTCCCAGGGGTATCGTGAGTCGTCCGCCTCCCTTTGACGAGCGTCTCCTCTCAGTGCTTTGCCGGGTTTTAAAAACTTGGAGCGAGTGTAAAGTTTTCAGTTGCAGCGTGCTCAAAGAGATGGAGGCAGCGCTTCATCAAAAGGCTGCACTGGTGTACGCCAGGTGTGATGTCAAAAAGAAGTCGGCGCATTTTGAAGTGGAACATCATTTATTTGGTTGTACAATTCGCAGGCAGTAGATACAGCATGTTACTTTGAGCTTCAATAAAAAAGACAAATATCGACGACGAACCCGTTTGATTCATTCAGGGATTTCTGAGAACTCACACAGACGAGTGCTTCATGGAGGGAGAGTGCCGGTTACGCCAGGCTCACTCCTGCAAATCGCAGTTCTTCAGACCTGGACACCTCGGGAGCACAGGGTCAGTTACCGATGACATGGGAAAACTGATTGGGTGGCAAAATCAGGCCAGTGTTTAAAATGCTAAATGTAATGTGGAAATCAAAGAGAGCAACAAGGAGCCATGGTCCCTCAAAATCAGTGGACCAGCCCCCAGCCCCCCGCCACCTACTTTTAGCCTAATGGTGGCTGCATCTAGGCACATGCTTTGGGCCTCCTCGCCACTAGGGGGCCTTAAAAGAGGGGACAAGAACATCAACTGTCTGCTGCTGAAATATGTAAAATAAGTGTTAAGTAGCTCTACATTTCAACCGTAACCACAGTCAGTAACTCATGTCTCTCCTTCTATGTGCTCCCAGGCATCCCTGCCAACTTTACCCAATCAGGACAGAGAGGACCTCAGGGTGGCCCTCTCGTCCGCTCGTAAACGCGCGGAGAGCAGGATCCTCCTGTTTACTGCTATGGCTGACGATTACCGACGCACATTCTTTGTTTTATGTTTTTTGTTTCTTTTTTACTCAAAGCAAAAGTCACGATTCCGGGAAAAACTGTGATAAATGCTAAACACTTGCAGTATCCATGCTGTGATGTGAATTTCCTTGAACCTAATCGCCATGGAAACTTAACTCTCCAGACAAGTCTTGTAAGAGTTACATTCAGGCCTAACTTCATCTACATCACAGTCTCTGCTGTTATGTACCTTGAGCACAATTCAGGTTTAACATAATGAATGTACTGGAAGAAAATGTACTAAAGGCTACTGCACTACTTTATCTGCATTAATAAAAACACTGACCCGAGGTTGCCGCCTAATTCAATATGTTAATGAAATGCATCTCAAGAAATATACAGCCAAGAAGAAAGGGAACTGTCACTCATACATGCAGAGCAGCGTATTGTAATCTGACTGATAGAGAAAATGAAAGAAAATGTTAATTCTCATTATCTCGATCAAAAACACATTAGCCGGCTGTGATCCTGTTTGATACGTCTCGTTAAGCATCTTGTTTTTGTCGCATTTCACACACGTGTGTTCATATTCAGCACTTATGATACAAAGAAAATTCATATGATTAATTAATAAGTTTAATGTATGCTGCTCAACCTTCCTCGGTTATTGATAGGATTTACGTTTCATGTCTCGGGCGTGCCTTTTTAATTTTTTAAACCCAATTTGACAGAGTCTGAATACATTAGCTTTGAATTTGCTTTATGGAACGGCCCCTGGTTCAGATTGCAAAGCTCACACTAAGCCCTGCCTTTCTGAACCGTCCTTATGGAACATCCACGTGTAGAAGAAGCTTACAGGCAGTGATTTCTATTACAACATAGTCTTAAATGTTAAGCTCACCGAGCTGAAAGCTAGACAGGAAGCAGACGGTTTGGCAAAATCGTCGCCATCCTCGCACCTTGAGAAAAGATTTGTTTTGTCACTTTCCAGACTTTTTGTTCGTCTTTTGATGTGTGTTCCATGGGAGTGGAAGCCAGCACAACACCTGGGCTAATTTAAAAGGTGTTGCTTTTAAGACATTCATGGCAAGAGCTTAGACAAAGCTGCTGATCCCATCGAGAGATAGCAGGGCGCAACCGCTTTTGATTAGCATGCTGTATGGAGAAGATAAGATGGCATGGAGGACTGTTGGAGAGACCGGGGAGTTAAAGGGTTTTCAAGACCAATCGTTCCCAACATCTTTTTTCTCTTTTGAAGGGAATTGCCTTGAGCAAGCAAATACAATTTGTGATATTTTCTTTCAGGGTGAGTGTGTGCATGTGTGTATAACTGCCTGACAGAAGGCATAAGAAAGAAGGGGTAGAGGTATACGGAAAAAGTTGAGCTCTGCACCCGAATGTCTGTCCATGCGAGGGGGAGATTTTGGTATTCCCAGAGAGAAAAGTCTGTTTCTTATCTGTCCTTATGTTTCAAGGGGAGGGGGATGAAAGCAATCTTCAAATGGCATCTGCAGTCGAGGAGCACTTGAACCCAATCAGCACCCGTCAGACCCAAATGGACCACAGGAGAATTTCTGTGGCGGAGGAAGCTTAATGCCAATCACACCAAACGCTCACATTCGCACACATCAATCAGGCATTCTCATGCAATCCGGGGTAATAAAAAGCACTACAATCGGACATCGGCTGCACCCCTGGAGGTACCAGAAAACCCTCCAAGAGTGAAAAGCACAGCTCTGCGGCAGCAACAGATGCCCAAAACCTGTGATTATGGGGCAAATCACGCAGGGGGCGGCTACAGCTCCAACATTCGTTTCACTGCCCGAAAAGATGCTCGTCTCCTCTTTGTCGCCCCACATGACTGCTGGTGACAGTCGCGCAGGGACACACGCAACATCCCCCTTCATCCACTTCTGTCTCCTCCAGCACCCACAAGGTTTTTCAGGCTTTGATTTTTCTGAACTTTGAACCTCCCCCCGCTGCCAAAGCGACTCACACTCAGGCCACTGGGTGCTGTAAGCTGAATGTCATCAGCGGTGTAAGCGGTCAGCGAAACGAAATGAGGACCATGGTGATGATGGACAAGGTTGGACTAATTAAAAATAATGAGCCTTGTGGATTGTCCGTGCGCCTGTCATAAGCTAGCAATATCATGCATTCTATCGCGGGGCAACATAATGTTATGTTAGATGAGTGACGCCTCGGTTCGACATTCAGACCGGTGGGGGGGTGTTCACTCACTCATTTGGTGAAATTCACTTGGGCAAAAAAACAAATAATCAAAGTGTGAAATTTGCTGATAATTATACCTCTGTGTATGCACAGTAAAAGTAACAGGAGGCTGCATTAAAAAATATAATTTTACTCACCATTAGTAACCTGGAAACACCATTATTACTTGGATCTCATTTTCCATTTAGTCACATAAAGAACAGGCTTTACTGAAAAGAAGTCATAACAGAGATTTACTTTTTATGGTTAAATAGTTCTTTGGATGTCTTGAGGCTTGACATTATGCCGGTGAAAACTGCACCAGCAACAAAGAAAACCTGTATTTTTCTTGGGAAACAGTGGGAGAAGGTGAGAAATGAGTGGAACAAAGCAGCAGTTCCGGAAGAATGTCAAAGAGCAGCAGGCAGAGGAAGAAGATGGTGTCGGTGTCAGAGGTGTGGACCCAACTAGCGCCGGCTACACCGGACAGTCACTTCAGTTGACGCCCGTGTGGACTGACAAATCGATGCATTTCCTGTTAAGGGTCAGACCTCCAGCCGAACTTGCCACACATCTAATTTGCTTTGTTCGGTGGTGTGAATGTTCCACCGCTCAGTGAACCACTACTGAAATGCAACACTGCTCCCGTGGTTTAAATTGTTCTGCTCAAGAATCCGTTATTACCTACATGGGAATGACTTGGATCTCATGACCGTTCATTATTTCAATCTCAAATCACGAAATTAGAGGTCTGCTTGTGTGCGGAGAGGAAAAATGGATGTCAGAAAACTTCCTGTAAGTCATATATCTCCTATTCATCCCATACATCTCGTCATTCAGCCTCCCTTCTGATGGACCACGGGCCCCTGGGATGATCTACCGCTCATGGCTCCTGCTGCCTCACCTCGTCATACCCCGGGCTCCGCTGGATTATTGCCCTCCTCTGCTTTACTGTCTCCTCATATCTGTAATTTTGTCAAGTCTGATGCCTCTTCACCTCTGATCTTCTCTGTTTAACTGCTAATTATCTCTTGTGGCCTGCCCTCCTCCAGGTCACCGCGGTGGAGAGGAGGTGGTGTGGCTCGGCCAGCACTTGGCGATGTCTCGGCCTGCTCAGTCGTCCCCTGGATCCTCACACTTTACATATCTTATGATTTGTATCAGATATTGTGTCAATGGCGCTTATAAACTGTGATTTTATTGTTTTTTTCTGTACATGCGACATCTATTGCATGTCTGTCCGTCCCGGGAGAGGGATCCCACCTCTGATCTTCCTACAGGTTTCTTTCATCTATATAAGCAAAACTGATTTGATTTGATTGACTTTACCAAGCCTATTGCGCTCATTAGTTAAGAACACAGAGAAAAGGCAAACAAACACTGTATTATTAAAAGAGCACAGTTTCTAGCCTCCAGTGATTCGGCAGATTAAGTGTACTTAACAAGTAATCACAACTTCTCTTTCCCTCTTTGTTTGCTGTTTTGATGTGTTTGCTCTCTTATAACCTGCATCTAAATCCATATTTTCATTCATTTGTTTGGTGTAGCTTGGCTTTTAAATCAGCTTCTGGTGTGACTAACTCGCTGCTGTCATTAAGCGCTCTCACAAAGAAAGGTTCAGGGTATCTTCGTGCTGTCAGTGCTTTGCTGTGTTTGCCTGCCAAATCTGGCATCGGTAATTGTGTGGAACAATCCAAAAACAACATGTAATCACTGACGCTTTCTAAGCTCTTTCTTTAAAATGTTGCATTCTTCTCTCAAAGGCATATACAACTAGTACTGCAACGTGTATGCTTTGGCGCAACAGTCAAGCTGCTGTTCCTCAGCTATTGCGTTGAATAATGGCCGGGACTTTTGGATATAAAATGTCATAACATCATCATCTTATCCAATTACAACTGTGTAAATATTGTCATGATTCTCATTGGAATTATTGTGTAATGGCCGAGAATGTGTTTTGTGAGGTCACATTGACCTTAAACTATGAGCTTTGGACAACAAATTGGACAGGGTGGACATTTTTAAGCCAAACATCTTTCATCTTCTCATGGACGACAGGCTAGTTAACCAAGTCAAGTGCCATCTAGTTCCATTCTTTGGAAGATGGATGATTGGCACTACAGGCAAGAGGGAGAAAACAGAATATGAACTGCCCCTTTAACAGCTAAACAACCTCTAACATGTTCAAGTGGTTGTTAAAACAGTCATGACCTTTCAGGGCATATTTTAACAGTATGGAGAGGTAAAATAAATTCTCTATTCTCAATAAAATCTAAGTCTACCGAATGATTCAAAGGATTCACTGCTGGGCTAACAGAAGGGGATTAACGTGACCTCTTCCTGCAGATCTATTCTGTGTACCAGGTGAGACCAGGCTTCCTGCCAACGTCTGTGTGTGTGTGTGACAATGACAATCTCCACCTGCACCCACTTAAATCCGGCTTGCTTGGACATGGAGTGGTTTGTATACTTTGGAGAGCCGACCCGATGGGCAGCGGGGAAAAGGGCACAGTCATGGCCAAATGACGCTTTGTCACGGTGCCAACCCCCACAGCTCAAAAACCTGGTACAGGCAGGAGGCTGCACTTATTTATACCGGCACTTAAGCACAAAAAACAAAAAAAACAACAAAAAAAAACACCACACACTGACAGAATCAGTGGAACCCCCTGCTGTGTAACCATGGTACCATCTCCATCTCACGTAGTGAATACAGACAGGTTTGTGATACACATTTCCTCAGTTTATGGCCTCTATGTATTGATTTATTTATTTGCTGAAAGACTTTAAGTTGTTTGAGTTCTCACCTTTTCATATTTATCACGTTTATTGTTTCTCACGCTGCGTGTGCAACTTGATGTGTAAAATGCTGCAAGCTTAAAGTGGCTTATGATAAAAACAAAACAAAATCTGTGCGAGCACTCAGCACATGTTAAATGTTTTACCTCCCGCAACCTTGAAGCAGTGTTAAATTGCTATGCTAATATATGCAAATGTTATGCTAAGCTATTTAAGCTTGTATGTATGTGAATATTTGGAAGCCCAAAATGTTCAGTGTTGTTCGTTATGTAATAAATAATCATATAGATGTCTAAAACATATGTAACTGAAACAGGGATTTGCAAAATGTTTGATGAAACTTGTCAAATTGAACCTAGTATTTTGAAATGTTGTTGTCTTTTAACTCAATGTTGCCTTGCTCTAATTACACATTCAATGAAAGATGAATTTCAATACTCTATTTTTCATCATGACCCATTTTTATTTGATAATGTAGTTTTTCCTGACTGGTGGCCCTGCAGCTTTCAGCCAATCACGACGTGTCTCTCTTAAGTTAGCAGGCTGTGCAACAGCAAATCTAGACATTCAGAGATTAAGATATCTGTTGTGAAATAAAAGACAAGGTCAGAAAATAAATATGAAATGCCATTTTTTTCTCATAATGGGTTGAGTTTGAATCATTTTTGAAGATATTTCACAAAGTATTTTCATTTCTATATCGTCGACTTTGTAGCTCCCGTTAAGTGAACATAAGATCCAACCCAATCACCAAGATATATGTTGGCAGTGCACATTTCTGCAAACCACAAATAACTTGCAAGGTTTGATATTATGTTGTGACGATGCTTTGCTTATAGTCTGGTTAGGGTCAGGCAAGACAAGTCACTTAGTTGGGGTTTGATTTGGTCACCAAAGACACGGCTGGAGATGTCCTGAGGTCTTGCTGAAAAACTCCGGTTTTGTCGTGACAGCTACGGCTGAAAATTGTCCAGAGGTCTCCTCACAAATGTTGAAACACAGGCTTGGCCTTTGGTCAGCAGCATGGCAGCCTTCACCACTCCGACTCCACCACCACCCCCTCCCCTCCAAAGTATCGATAGGAAAGTCAGGTCATGAACATGTAATGTGAAAGTGATACAACACGCTTTGTAGGAAAGTCAATATGGCACATACCAATTTGATCATGGTGGTTTGCGGAAACATTAACTGAGAACAGTGTATAGCGGCGACCGGGCTGTAGAATCACTCTTTTGTGATTTATGTTGTATTCTGCAAAAATTCACCGTTATAGTCAGTGAGAGTGAGTTGCTTAGAGTAAACAGAGGATCTTTACCGTCACCGGTTAGCCGAGTGAAAACTGACATTAAAATAAAATACAAGAAAACGAGCATTTAAGCACAAAGAAGGCACGCACCCTGCCTGAGCCAAATGTAGAGAGTGAATTTAAGCGCTGACTTTCCCGAGACGAGAAGCACTCAAAGATAAGTAAAAGCCTGAGGAGTGATGCAGATGTGGCTCTTGAATCGCTGCTCTTTTCTCTGCTTGGCTCTTTTGAACTCGTTAGTTGTAGTTCTTTCTCCGCTGCAGTTGACCTCGAGTTGCTTTTTCATCATCCTTTTGGTCCGGTGCCCACACAGTTTGGCACTAATTTTAGCGTAGGGATTTGCTGTATTTCAGCATTGTATGTTTTTTTTCTCCTGTTTGTGTATTGGCTCTGCAGATTTACAGAGTAATAATGTAACTGCACAAGCGTCACATAACACGGTTTGTTGTCTCCGTATAATGTAGTTCGTTCATCTCAAGGATGCCGTGAAATGAAAAATATTCAATTCGATGTCCGTCTTGGCACAGAAGCATTTACTTAAAGGAAAGTTAGGCCAGTTAGTAAAAGTTAGTTTCCAACCCCCCCCCTCAAAAAAAACCCCCAAAAGTTTATTAAATTACTACGAAATACATTGTAAAACAACAGAAGCAATGATGCCCATCAGGATAAAACTAAACAGAAACAGGAAAAACAGAACGAAAAAGGCACCTAATGAATTATCAATTTCATTGTATTTTTAAGGTAATGAGTTTTGCACCAGGCTTGAGAAAAAAAACAAAACAAAGAGGATATGGTTAGTTCTGCTCGCGAATGAGCTGGGCTCTAACAATTGATTACCTATAGAGAACAGCAGAGTGGAAAGTTGCTGGCAAAGCAGTGAGAGTGTCACAGTGTCCTAATATGAACAAAGCTGCCTCGCACATGATGCTTGAACAGTGACCGTCAGCGTCAGATTTAAGTCAGAGGTTTGGAGGAAATGAGATGCACGTCATGAAAACACAGTCAGAAATCTGATCGGGATAAGACGGAAAACTAACAGCTCGGTGTGACTTGAGCAACATGATGTCACTGTAATTCAAGGAAGTGCTAAGCAGTTGCCGCTGAATATTGTTTCCAAGAAACAGCTCCAGGTGACCCTTGACCTTCCTCCCGGATAAACACGACGTGACCATCACTCTTTCGAAAAAGCGGCTGAGATGAGGGGGAAATGAAAGGGATTTAAAAGTTGAAGGCAGGAGACTGTAGCACACTTGGGGTTTGATGTTTATGTTCTTGAGTGTGTGTGTGTGTGTGTGTGTGTGTGAGCATTTGTGGATAGCACAGTGTGTGAGTCTATGCGTGTGTGTGTTGGCGATAGAGAAATGAGAAGTGAATGGGTGGGGTGGAAATGTGTTTGTGTGCGGTCCTTTGAGATCTTGGCATCTGTGTGACGGTAATTATTAACAGATTAGCCCTGAGTAAAATCACCAGAGATTGGAAATTGATCCACAAAGTTGGATTACAGCGGCCTCTACATCTTTTGATCCTTTGTCTCTCCGTCATTTCTCGCCAGACATCACTGAACAGCTACACCATCCTCCCCCCCACCCGTCCACCCACCCCAAAACAACAAAAATCCCTTCAAACGCAACCAAGTATTCTCAGACACAAACAAACGTGCAAAACAACATTGGGGGGAACAATTGGATAGATACAAATCGAGGTGACGCAGACTACAGGAGTGACACAAAGTGTGTGTCGGCTCTGATGAAGAAGTATTTGTGTGCTTTTTGTTCTCTTTTGTCATGTTTGCCCCGGTGCAGTGTTTATCTCCATCGCTTCACTTTTGCACAGGCTCATCCGAACTGACTGGGAGTGAGCGGCGCCCTCGGAGTTTAGTGCCTCGCACATCCAACAAAGGCCTAAAAGCACAAAAGGGACTGCTAATTAAATATGGATGGAGCCAAACTTATGGCTTAAGACATTTTTGCCGCCGGTGCCGGGGAGAGCACGGAGACACTTCTTTTGTTTGTCACGATCTATTTATCTCATCTTATCCAGGGATTTTCTTGTACACTGCGGGTCACTGAATTAATATACAAGTGGTGTTTACGATCAATGGTGGAAACTGAAAGTACGAGCAGCAAACATCTCTTTACTTTGTAAATTTGTAGCCCTCAATAGAAGTCTCAGTCTGCTTGTGTTGTAATCCGAGTTTCTCTGTTCTCTGATTTGGTCAATGTGAGTCCCTCCCCCCCGTACGTCGTCAACATGGCTGCCTGGATAGAAGCCTCTTCATTTTCCAGCTTAACAGAACTCTTATTACATTATACTTATTATCATACTGAAAACATTTGAGGCGAGAAACAGATTTTGCAGCAACGGAATATTGATTCATATTTGATTAGCCATGCCTGGTTTGACAGTTAAATCTCAGTTTGGTGAGCGCTGTTGCGAAGCAAAACACAAAATGGCAGCCATGTGGTGCCAAAACTTTCACATTTTGCAGCCAAACAGTACACCGAAATGTGGTTCTGGAAACATTTGAGGCAAGTAAATATGCAGCAACAGAAGCTTGATTTGTATTCTGCACTGCATGGTTTGATAGTTCGATATGAGATGCATGAGCCTGAATTTCATAGCAGGACACAAAATGGTGGTCGGGTGGTCATGAACTTTCTCAGTTTAGAGCTCAAAAGTACGCTGAAATAGGTTGAGAAGAAACATTTGAGGCTAGAAATAGGACAGAATGCAGTAACAGAATCTTGATTCATATTTGATCAGCACTGTCTGACAGTTTGAGCTGAATTGGGTTGGATACTGAGTTAGTTTGGCAAACTGAGGTTCTGAGGCAAATTCACAAAGTTTCTAATTTTACAGCCAAACAGTCCACTAAGATGTGGTTCCTAAAACATTTAAGGCAAGAAATAAGCAGCAACAGAATCTTGATTCATATTCTTTCAGCACTGCACGACTTGATAGTTTGATCTGAGATACGTGAGCCCACATGTCATCACAGGACACAAAATGGCTGCCCATTCATCGTGAACTTTGGTTTTAGAGCTAAACGGCCCATAAAGTATGGTTCAGAAAACATTTGAGGCTAGAAATAGGCTGTGCAGCGACAAAGTCCTGAGTCATATCTGTTCAGCACCGTTTAGTTTGATGATGTAGTGCCAGTCAATGTTCTATATCTCACTTTTAAAGGAGCTCCGTGTAGCTTTGAGAGAAGGCGTTTTCATCAGAACAGATCTTCATTGACTGACAAATTGAATACACTCTTTGTTTTCTTGACTGGATAAACTGAATAAACAAACTGACCTTCAAAGATGACACAGTCTCATACTATCTTACTTCCTTTATATTTGGCGGACCCTGCCACAGTGTTATGTGGACTTTATTGTCCTCTGAGCATGGCTTGTTTATTCAGTGATGAAAAAGATAATTATTTCTGAATTTGCATTATTATCTCATTAATATTAAATGCATGTTTGAGTTTGAAATTATTCTCCAAAACTAGATGGCGCCCCTTTAATAAACAATACTAAATGATAAATAATAGAAGCATTTCTTCCCCTGCAGAACCAATAATTCAATTAAAGATATATATCCTGATAATATTTCTATACTTTCATTTAACTAGGATTATGAATGCCGGACTTATGCTTGCAGGGAATGCACATTGTTTTATGAGTTAAACATCTGCGTGCTCCTTTGACCAGTGGCCTTTATGACTCCTTGTTATGTACACTCATCTGTTCTCTCGAAGCTACAAACGATGCACAGCCCGGAACAGACTCCCCACGGGCTTTACTTGTTATGTTATCAAATGCTCTCCTCATATTTTATTGCAATATAGGCGCTTTTCGCACCACCAAGCGGAGCAAGGAGGGGGAGATCCTCTCTGGGGAGCGACTATAAGAGGCAGGCATGTCTAAGCAGATGGCAGTCATGATGTGCGGTACGGTCGAGCGCATTTGACTTACAATGTCAGATAAGCCGAAGTCGTGAGAGAAATTTTCAAATTAAACCCGAAGCAGAATAGATGGTTTAATTAAGGCCTCATTTTGGTGATGGAGAGGCTTGGCAGAGTCAATATATTGGAAGACATTTGCTGCCTACATCAAAAGGTCAAAGAGAAAAAAAGAGAAACCAGCGAGTTTCCCTTCCAATAACTGACAAAGCTGCAGCTCCCGGAGGGGGAACAGCAAAATCAGAAATGAGGGGAGGAATATCTGGTAAAAGGCTCCATGTGTTAATATCATGCTGTAAGCAAAAAAAAAAAAGAAAAAAAGAATGAGATGGAAGATTATCTGTTATCTAACCCCAGAAAAAGCTGAGCCGAGATGGAGCTGACAAGCAGGAGGACACTTAAGTGGAAAATGGGATAAAAGAGTAATTTGAATTTGGTCGCGTTGTGTCATTGTTATCTTCATGTTACAGAACTCTCGCGATCGAGCCAGTTTTCTGTCATGTGTTTGTGTACTGCGTGAACCCATTTGCCTATGTATGGCAAACACTAACATATTCCCAGGTCGCCTTTATTTCCTCTCAACCCTTCAGCTTTCTACACTCCAGGCAGATCAGTTTAAGCAACCTACACAGGTTACCACACACACACACACACACACACACACACACACACACACACACACACACACACACACACACAATAATACATGTATAGACACACACACGCAGACACTCGTTCACACTCACGTCGGGCACGGCTCATGAGGAACATCCATCAGCACTGAACACACACTTCTGAATCTAACGCTCAATAAAGCAAATATAAACCTCCAGTTCCCTGTTATCTGTCTTCAGCAGGGGCCAACGCTGTGACAGAAAGGAAAAGAGAAGAGAAGAGAAGAGAAAAGAAGAGGAGAGGAGAGGAGAGGAGAGGAGAAGAACACAGGAAACAAAAAAGGAGATGAAAATGGAGCTGGAAAGGGAAAAGCCACACCAGCCACACTGATGCCTCCCCACATCAGCTGTATGAAGTGTGGCCCATTATCAGAACATCACACTCTTTGGTGTAAACATATTACACAACAAAAGGTCTCCATTAACCCATCGAAAGCCGTGTGCACAACAGACACCGACATCCTCCTCTAACTGACGAATAGGGAGGGAAAGTTGGTTCAGCAGCCTGCGTTAAGAAGAAGCTGATGTTTGCTACAGGGGAGGAATTTGGTCTCATGTCTCCTTCTCTTTCCGTTGAGCCCTCATCATCTCACTTCACACGACACCGCTGAGCTTTTACGCTACAATATCCTGCATGTTCCATCTGCAGCAGAGCCGCTGAGGCCCCATACAGTTTTACAGTACATGCCAACCATGTGTGCATGCTTTTATGCAAATGTGTGCGAGTGAACAGTATTCATTACACCGTGTGTGTGTGTGTGTGTGTGTGTGTGTGTGTGTGTGTGTGTGCGTGCGCGTGCATGTGTGTGTGTGTGTGTGTGCGTGTGAACCCGCTCTGCACCGGCTCTCTTCTTCAGAAATAGCAGCTGCGCTGGTCATTTAGGTGACATATGGCTCGCTCAAATGAAAATCATGACATTGCGCTGCTGTAAAGGTGTGAAGCTGTGCTCAGGCTGGATGTGGTTAGGAACTTAGAGGTAGGGATGATCGATACAGAAGTATGGGCAGGTGCAAATTCAGCCTTGAGGTGCAGACACACTTCTTCTGAGGCTTTATAACTCTGATGTATTACCAAAGAAGAACCGGAGACATCTAGGAAAGTGTTGCGCTCAGTCAGAGATCGACTCTGAGCGCCCAGACACACACACACACAGAATACAGACTATTGCTATACCTTTAGTTGGTTTACAGCTTAAGTTGGTCCAGTGAGAATACTGGCTGTTTGGGGTGTATAAACACAGACTGCACAATTTGCTTTAAGTCTGAACACTGTCCATTAAAGGTGCCCTGTGGAGTTTTCGTGCACACAAACAAAAGGTGACTTCACAGAACACACCAAATACATCCTTCACATCTGGTAAAGTGCACTTCCGTCCTCATTTAACATTTGCAAGGTGCTTTTTTTTTTTTTTTTTTTAGTGTTCTTTCCTTTAGTCTTCCTCTTCCTTAGCTTTGTTTGACATCCTACTGCATCTCAGGGCACGTGAGCATCTCATCTATCTGTCAATCAGTAGAACAGAGTAAAATCAATGGCAGGATGTGAATCTGTGTTCCCAAACAAAATATAATGGAAACCCACTTGAAAAGACTCTCTGTAGTGGTCAAATAAGGCTTTTCCGTACACCACATGTGCTGGCTCGGCTTGACTCGGCTGGACTCGGCACATCGGCTGTGAATACTCTTCATCCCAGCAGTATTATTGACAAAAAACAGCAACAGCAAATCATTCCTAATTATTTGGGAAACATGTTTCATTTCTGATCATTTTTTCACAATAAAGGTCCTCTGTTAATTAGTTATTCAAATGTGTTTATTATGAAACAGCAAAATCAGGCAATGCTGGGGTTTTGCCAGCAGTCATGACTTGATGTTGGTGAAACGAGAAAAGAAGGGCAGTTATCTGAAAACACAAGCACCAAAGAAACTTCCAGACACAGAGACTCAGTTATAAGCTACAAAGGAGCTGAACCCAAAAACGTTCCTCTCTCTGGCCTCCTGCACAGGCAGGTCTCTCGCAATCGCAACACATGCGGAAAAAAAAGGCTCCAGGCCCTAAAATGCACCACAGGATGCCTCTCAGGCAGGAGACTGTGGTGATCTGCTACTCAAAGACCGGAACACTGTGATAAGGTTATCATCAACTAATTGTCAACAATGGTTTAATTTGAATCATGAAGGTCGATCTTTCAATTCTTAACCATAACCACCATCTTTGCCTCAGCCTTGACCAAAGTTTGAGGACGGACACATGGGTTGCTGTGGGAAAACATGCCAAAGATGAAATAATAAGAGCTTGTTAGTGACGCTCCTGGCCGTGCCATGTGTCATGCAGGTGGGCACATGTCTGTTTGCAGAGCCCTCAGGTGGACAGGCAGAAGGAAAAATGACTGGAGACACGGAGAATCTGATGCTCCAAATTTGAGATACATTCCACCAACAGATGGAACATGAAATTTGGATCGTGCAAAAATGGCTTCTTGCACAGGCAACAGATACACACAGTGTCTGAGAGGACAAAAATCTACGCTTGAGACTGCCCAGCATGCAACTATGTGTATGTCAGAGACTTCCTCCTCCTCAGTGTGGTGTTTGTGGATCTCAGGGTTCGGCTCCGTTAGCTGGTTAGCAGACACTCCGTTGCCCCTGCTCCCTCATGCGAAAGGTCAAGCTTGACTGAAATCGGCCAATGAGACCTTCATTGGCCCCCGTGGCAGTGGACACACACTGCTGCATTTTCTCTGGCTAACCGCTTGACCATTACTGATTTCCCTGCTCACTCTGCAGCCATTTATGACCCTGCCTTGTGTTATCATAGCCCCCAGGTGAGGCCATGCCTCCCTGGAAAGAAAGCGGGAAGGGAGAGGCTGATAAGGAGAGTGATGGAGGGAGAGAGTCAGAGGAAGGAGCAGAGAGGTGACAGATAATGGAAGTGAGGTTTGGGCGTGGAGAGATAAAAAAAAAAAAAAAGATGGAATCGCCGTTTGTCACTTGATATTTTTCAGTTTTTCCTGATACTACCAACATCACAAGCTAAAATGTAAGCATAAGGCACGTCACAGCGGCAGTGAACATTAACATATTGGAGTAAACGCAGCATTCAGGCAGCCGTGGAGTCGAATTGTGGAATTAATTGGATGTTTCTGTAGGAGGCACTGAAGCATGATAGTACATTATCAATAAGTACAAACTGCTGTCTGAGAGACGAAGATTCACATCAAACATCAGGCTCCGCTGCAGCTGTAACTCAATACCTCCGTATTTAAGTTAATCAGTTCCTGTGATGGATCCCGTACGGCGGCAGATATGTTTCTCTTTTTAAATTCTGCACCTTTCTCTCCGGAGTGCATCCGATGTCCTGTAGTTATATGGAAGCATTTGAACGTATTCAGCGGAGCACCTGGGGATGAAGGGTGTTTTTGAGATAGCAGAGGCTGTGATTTCCTTGTTGGGGAGAGATTTATTGTGCTTTGATTCCCGTGCCCTACCGTGTTCGCTCGCAGCCGAGATAAATCAGAGCTCACTTACACAAACTCACACACCAGACAGGAGAGCGGGGGAGAATTTGGTGTTCCCCTCCGACCGTTGCACAGCTAAGCCCTGTGCTCTTTGCGCAGAGATGCATGCTAAGATGGGTGACATTTGTTTAGGCGTATTCAAACAATGGCGGACGTTCCATCGATCCAACATTTCAAATGGCGATATCTTTGATATGCATGAGGAACTCTACAGAAAAAGTCAGCGATCAAATTCAAATGGCCCAGAATTTTAAAAGAAAAGGAGAAGAAATGGAAAGATCTGGTATATTTATCATACCGCGTTCTCCATCTCTGCGGCTTGTGGTAACAACTTTCTGCAAAACGCCGGGCAAGTCAATAAACAACAAAACATATTGTCTTGTTTTGACCTCTATTTTCCTGGGAGCTAATGGCCAGATACTGTGCAGCATGTAGGTGGTCAACGTTTCCAGGCGTACAGTATGCCACTACTTACCCTTTTATTCATTTACAGAAGCAGCAGCAGCAGCGGCAGCAGCATCATAGACTGTATGCATTAACGGGAAGAAGAAAGAGCGTTGGCTGAACTTGGCTCCGTGTAAATAAAAGCCTCTCGCAACCGAGCGGCTTATTTGCTCTGTGCTGATTTGTGGCCTGTCAAATGTCAAGACACCCAGGCTTTCATTTCGTTGTTAACAGGATGACTACCCTGATTGAGATGAAACATTGGAGCATAATCCTGCTAATGCAACGGGTAAAGCTGCGGAAGTGATACAGAAATATCCCTGTGATTTCACTTTCCGAGGGGAAGTCAGCCAAACAAATGTCAAAAGGATGGCGAACAGCGTATCTACATGCTAAAAAAGAAAGGTTCCCAATGATCATTTCGACATTGCATGTTACATATGTACATTGCTATGCAAATTTGGCAAGCAGTTTTTTTTCCACTTTGAAAACGTGGTCACGTCTTGTTACATAAAGACCTTAAATTTAGACTTTCATACTAGAGCTCAGATTTCACAAATATGTGCAGGCATATCTGATTTTTTGTGTAGACTGACATCCTAGTAAATAACGTGTGATCTTCATGCCAGCTGGATGCACAGAAAATGACGTGATTTTCTTTAAATGTGCCTTAAAGGAGAAATATTTCATTCTATTTAATATGTATTTGATAGGGACTGATACTGGTATGCACAGCAGTTACTCAGTGAAATGTATCACAGCTAATTTCCAGTGCTCGTACCTGGATACAGGAACATCACTGGTGGAATCAGGAGGGGGCGCAGGTATACGGTATACATGCGGTGCCACTTTTTATTTTTTCCACCCTTGTCCCTCAAACATCCTGAGACCCCCACTGTTCACTGTCACTAGATTTTGCAATCGAGAGAACCAGCATCTTGGACCAAAACAAATGCACACAGTCACCCAATAAAGTTAGGAAAATAAGCATCTGAACACACACTGCTCATGAAACTCAGATCAAACTATAAAACCAGGCAGTGCTGATCAAATATGAATCGAGGCTCTGTTGGTCTGTGGCCCGTTTCTGGCCTCAGATGTTTCAGATACATACTGTAGTGTATTGTTCAGCTGTAGCCAGTGCTCCACTAAAGCTGTACATTGCCAACAGTTGGTGCTGTGTGAACATATTTCACCTCTTACTGATTTGGCTCAGTTTCAATCTGAGTGAAGTCTTTTAATACAAATGTAACTTTCTCTTAGTTTGGGAGGGTGAAAAAAACAGAGTGGATATAATCCCATCCCATCATTCCTCTCAGCATTCATAACCTCCCTGTCAGATAAGGCAAGGGCTTCTGTTTCGATTAAACTTTGCTCACTCCGGGACGTCATTTACGTGAGAGGACAGCTGATATTTTCTCACTGTAATTACAGGCATAGGTCAATGAAACACAGACGCAACCGCCTCACGTCCAGTTCTTAGCGAGTCAGCACTGACCAAGCTGAGGACCACCTCGAACTAGAGCTGCATATATTCAGTGGTGCAACCAAAGAAAGCTTTGAAATTTTACATTTTAGCACCGTGATGATAATTCTGACAAATTATTCCTTTTTTTCCCTATATTTTGCTAATTGAGTTTATATTTCAGTCAATATCTTTCTTGGTTATCAAAATATTTGGGGGAAAAAATGTTGTGGGATGGTGAGAGAGAAGGATCCCAGGAACGCACTATAAAAGTGTGTTTTAAATCAAGAGATAAACTGTGTCCATCAACCTAATGGTCCATCTGAAGAGCGTGTTAATTTGATAATTATCTCTCCCTCAGATTGACTTTAGAGAGAAAACCTGTCGAACTCGGGGGAGAACTGGTTACCGATTAGTTTGCCTACATCGTTTAAACCCTGTTCCTCCCTTCCTGATTGGCTTTATTGATCTCGAAGCCAAAGTGTCAAATGGCTGGAAAAGCAGAAATTGTCACGGAGCCGGATTAGGTGCACGTTCGCAGGAGCAACATTTCTTTCCTTATCCTTTCAACCACAGCTTCATTTGCATTTTATTCTTTCTTGTATTTGATTTACATATTTGTATCTTGTCTTGTGTTATGTTTTGCTTTTTCCATGTCTTGTGTCTCATGTTTTGATGTTCCATGTCTTGTGTCTCATGTTTTGATGTTCCATGTCTTGTGTCTCATGTTTTGATGTTCCTTGCCCTCATGTGTCCTTTAAGTTTCTCCTATGTTCTCCCCTCTGGCTCCCTCTGTCTGTTGTCTTGTTCCCTCCTGGTCTGTTCCTCTGTGCTCCTCCCCCTCATCATCACACCTGGTTTCCTTCCTCCTCTCTCCTCACCTGTGCCTCGTCATGTCATTAGTGTCTGTGTATTTAGTCTCTGTGTTTCCCCTCACTCTTGGTCCAGTCATTGATTTCTGTTTGCGGTTCCATGCTCCATGCTCCATGTTCCATGTTCCTGTCCATGCTCGGTATGTTTTTGGTTTTGAGTTTTTTTATGTTTGAGTTGAACTTTGAATTTTGTTTGCTACTTTGTCTTGTTGAATTTTTGCCTGCTACTAAAAACATTAGTGAACTTTGAAAAATGCCTGATGAGTGTTTCAAACCAGAGGTCTACTTACCAGCCACCTCTGTTTTAATTGGGCTGTCTTCGCATTTGACTGCATGAAGCACTCGAGTTGTTTGATCACTTAGTGTTGTTTTTTTCGATCTATTTTCATCATCTTTGTTTTTGTGACTCCGAAAAATGTGCACACCTGCCTCCCACGCTGGCAAAGCTGATTAAAAGCATGTCTCTCTGAGGCAGCTCAGCTGGGTCTAGCTCCACCGTTACCCACTACAGCGTGGCCTTTTCATCTCATGTGGGCTGATGCGGGGGGAAGCCATGTTGGGGCTAAGGGGGGGATAACTCGGCACTCAACTAACTTCAAAGGGGGAAACAAGTCTAGACACACGGAGCCAAACTGGGTGGTAGCCGTTATGTATGCAAAGCTACTGTGAGACAGGATGTTCCGAGCGTGTGCAGGTGAGGCTCAGCCTGGTGAACATATGTGCCAAATCTAGAAACGCGAGCACACGCCACTAAACAGGCTGATGATGCCGTGATGAATTATTAGCCTTTGCTAAATGCCACCAATGCTTAATTGAGCTCTCACGAAATGAGCAATATTAAACTCGATGCGCTCCCATTGATGATCACGTCACCGTTTGAGGAATCACAGTTGGGTATTGGTGGGGATGTTGATTTTCACTTTAGCCACAATTATGTCTCATAGACAGATTATTTTTTAATGTGTCTTTCTCCAGGATCATCCATATTCCTGTACAGTTTTTTTGAAGGTTTCAACGTGTTCATCTTGTCACACCAAAACATACATATTCTTGCTTTGGAGTTAATTGTCCTCCAATAACTAGGTGATGATCGAATGGCTCACCTACTTTTAATGATTTACAAAACTCTGAACATGTTTAGATTTGTGTTCATTGTGTAACAACCTCACACACAAAAACAATGAGCCACATTTCAGGAACTAAATGTTCAGAATTTGAGTGGAATAAAACAATGTGATAAAAAGAGTCTTTGCAGTAAATTAAATGTATAAAGTGACAAAATGATCAACCACATTTTCACTGCATGTCAGTATACATATATAGTGTATATAACAGCACGCAGAGGCGAAATTGTGACAGTGGCCTGCATGTGTTGGTTTGCTGAGAGTGAGGGGTGGACACAGCGGAAGAGACAGCGGGAGGACGGAGCGTGCAGGCTGTCTGGAAGTCGCAGCACAGACATGAAGAGGGGGGCTTGTGTTATGCCAAAAGACATTTGCGTGTTGGAAGAGCAAATATCAGATGTGAGTGGATGAATCGCTGCGGCCAGATGGGAACATTTCTACCATAATTCCTCGCTGACACTCGATTTGCGGTGTTGAGACAGTTGTCCCAACTGTTATTCATTCGCAGGAAGTGCATTACTTAGATAATATCTGACTTTACTTTTTTTTCGTGCAGTGATTATCTTGTTATTTAAAAAGCAGACTTTCAAACTATTAGTGGACTTAATTATGCGGTTCCTAAGACTTTGGATGTCTGGATTCAAACAGTGATATTTCATTTTGCTGACAGTGATTAAGTGGTTGAGGAATAGATTTGCTTTTGACACAGGAGTTGAATGTTTTGGGTGAGTCATGCAGCTCAATTAATTGTTATCTTGCACACTGCAAACTGATGTAGTGATTGCACCGAACATTTGAGAAAGGAGCATTTTTCTGAGCTGACATCAATAACCAATGATTACCTGCTTTTCATGGCTGACACCATGGTATACCATACCATAAGCTGCCACCCAATTATAGAAAAAAATGTTTGCTAAGTACGTTTCAGCAATGCTACGGATAAGTCATGACTTTACTCAGTCTTAGGCTCAAAGACCACTTGGTTGAGGTTAGGAAAACATTATGTTTGACATATGTCAGTATGTTGGTTTAAGATACCACAAACATGAGCACAGATTGCCTGACTTCATGTCAAAAATATCAGCTTCGTCACAACAAAAGAAGACTCAGAACTGTTTCAATGTCTCCAAAAGTTTCCTCAGAAATATCCCAGAGGTTTCACATTTCAAAAGGTTGAAACGCAGTCTCAACAGCGGCTTGGTCTCCATGTCCCATCATGATAGTCAGGTGTTGACATATGAGAACGACACATGACACAATCTGTGGAAATGTCAGTACAGTACGTTGACTGTGAAACGTACAAATGTGAACATATTAGTGGTTTGCACAGACTTCATCGGCCATAACATAATTGTATTTGAAAAAAAAGTTTCTAACTGTAGTTTAAGCGCACATGAGAGATACAAAAACAAATATGTAGTGAACACCGATGGAGGATTTAATATTCCATAGTTCCAATAAGATTTGGAGTGTTAAACCTGACTCTTTCCCTCCTCTCTGAACCCTTGCACAACACGGCGACGACACGTTTGGCTCTCTAGTCTAGTCTCTCTAGCCAGGTGCAGCAGTTCGATATCCATTTAACAGCACAGTATACAGAATATCATGCATCGTTAGTTTTAACTGTTTCAGTTAAAAAAAAAAAAAAAAGGAGACACAAACAAAAAGCATATGAGAAAAACTATAAAATACCAACATGGAAATGAGAGCTTGGTGACTTGATGATGCTCATGCTAATGAAACGGCAGGTTGTGATAAATGATCTGGGTGCCCTGCCTTTCACCTTGTGCATAACTGTATAATTGCAAGACAGTTAGGGATTATCAGGAGACATGCAGCCCTTGCATGCGTACAATCAACGGACCAGTGCACATATGTTAGTCACTTATGGAGATATCTTCTTCTGAACATGAGGCATTTTGTGGACGTGTGCAGAGAGTGGAGCTGCTGATTTGATTTGATGTCTGAAGGGCAGCAGGAATGAAACGCTCTGTTAGATTGAGGGTTGGACACAAAGCTGAAGGTTACCAACACAAAACCTACACAGTCCTCTTATAGAAACCTTTAAATCCAAGCGAATACATGTTAAGAATGTACACTTCATTGACAGGCATTATGTCTTACCTACGTGTGCGTGCCTGCGTGTATGTGTGTGTTTGTTTAATGCTATCTGCCTGTCAGCATCTCTATCCCCCCACCCCCCCTTCCATTTCCAAGTATCCGCTAGATGTGATCAAGCCGATGCCGGACACAGCGGCAGGAAATCTATAGAGAATAGGCAGCCTTCTATCCAGCCCTGTGTGTAATTGGCAGGTTAGAAGTTCATCCTGCCAGAGAGGCTTACAGGTAATGGGAAGCTGGCATACATAAGATGTGAACACCAAATATACTAAATGGATCAATTCGGTCGGGAGGGGGAAAACAGTGTGAAAGGTAGGAAGACAGCCTTCCCATGCAGGAGCACAGCATCCATTACTCTCAGGGTGGAATCCCTTAAGGGGAGCAGTCTGCAGCAAGTCCCGTTCACTTTATCCGACCGGTGTGATGCGTCGGAAACACGCGGGGGCACTGAGGAGGATGACAATTTCATTTTAGACGAGTAATTTATCAGTGTGGAGGGGCCAGAGATTTGAGGTGTAATGATCTGATTCACTGGTCATCTTGAGAAAGGTCAGAACTAAGATAAATGTCATCTGCAGTGAATCCATGGGAGTTGCCAAGACGTCAGGAATAAACACGAGGAAGGTATTGACTTACGGCCTGTTAGGTTTTCAAATGCCGCTTCAGAACCGTCGGCCATTGACAGATAATCATAAAGATGTCCGGAAAGCTGACTTTTACTTCTCTGGCTGAGTTAAGTGCATAATGTCTGATAAAAGTAATACCACACCGTCCGCGAAAGATATCAGAAGAGATAGGTTACATAAAATAATGAGAGCCCCCTCAGTATAAATAGTGCATTACATGATTTCCCTGCGGACCGCATCAAACTCAAAGCACTCTTTGTATGCTAAAGCACTGCATTAGAGGCACGGTGATTGATCTCGGCCCCCCACCCACACTGACAGTGGATGATGCAGTACCTACAGGCTTGAATCCGTGCCAGGTAGAGGGAGACGGCTCAAGAGGAGCTGGTCGAAGGAAAGAGACGAGAGGGATGGAGGGAAAAACAGAGAGGAATGAAGGAATGGGTGGGTGGGTTATGTTCTCACTTCTACGCATTCATGTCCCGCATAACACATGACTCATTCTGTCCTTGGGTAGTTACAATAGTTTTTGCAGGAGTAATCATAGGTGGACAAGGACGCCATTGGACCATTCTTCCTTTGCAGTGGCCGATAACAAAAATGCTGGAGTGCCCATTAAGTGATGCATTGTTTGTGTCTCTTGCAGCTTCATTTGCCCCTGGACTGCACTTTATGTAGACAAAAAGTGCACAGGAGGAGTGCTGAGTGATAGGCATAAGCAATACAACTGAAAACAATAAGCAGTTTAAAGATCCACAGGGTGCACAGCGGTAAGAAAAGTCTGCAGGATGAAAACCTTAAGGCTGTGGTGTTCAGTCACAGGTCGAAACGTGTAAATCCAAATGTTAATGCTGAACAGCGAAGAGATGAGAGTAACGGCGATGACAGGAGAAAAAGGAGAAAATGACCGTTATGCCATCATCATCATCATCATCAACATCATCATCATCAGCTGTCTGAAATTCAGGGCATAGTATAAAATAAAACAGATTGCAACCCTCTGTGTGTGTGTGTGTGTGTGTGTGTGTGTGTGTGTGTGTGTGTGTGTGTGTGTAATTAAAGCAATTTTCTCTAATCCCATTTGTTCACTCTTCTTTCTATGTTTTGATCTGCATGACACAACTGCTTGCAATTTTCCTGCAGGGATGAAATAATTCATACAACCCTAACGTACTGTCCATTTAAATAGTACAATAACAACTGTGCTTTAATTACAGTATTGTTATTTGTGTTGTTTAATTGTTTAATGAGTCACCACTGGAACATGCGACCTGAAGCCCTTAACAAGAAAAAACAACCTACACTCTACCGTAACCTTTAGAAATGCTTAACAAATGGTCTGTAAATATGTTACAACAACAAACTAACAGGAAAACAGTTTTACAGATCCATTTCTACAGATCTGATGTTGTTGTTCATGATGTTTTCCCTACTGACAGACACACTGCCAGATATAGAAACAACAATGTTGAACCTTGAGACATTAAAGCCCCATTTCAGTCCGTTTCTATTCCCCTCTAACAGTCAGCGTCCTTTGACAAACACAGGAAGGGGGCGTGGTTAATAGTCAAAAGTAGATATAACCATGGCAACCAGACTGCTGTTCTGTCCATCAAACACAGTATCTGCCAACCTCCTACTGTATATCTAAGGTATCTCTCACGTTGAGATAAAAGGTATATTTCTCCAAATGTCAAACAGTTGCAGTATCTTTTCTGACATCACATTAAGCCGTGACAGCTAAATTGTGCATGAGCAGCGTGAAGTTATATTAGGCCACCCTTCATTGTGTTATTCCAGCGGCTCTTTGTCCGCTGTGACGTGTCAGAATGCTTTTAAACGAGGCCTGTGACAGGAAAGAAAGAGATGCACCAAACTGAAACTTAATTTTGTTTGGATAACTGCAGATTTCAGACAGATATTAGGATCCCATTTGTACTAGGATCAGATGGACCTGGGGTGTCTTGAGCGTCCTGCGCAATTGTGTCGAATCTCATCATGCAAGATCTGACACATCTCACAGCTGATGCAGCATCCAGGACAGAAAGACTCGCGTATCAGAATGTTCTGTCTGATGTTACTACCGTTTCTTTTCTCCAGGTGGAAGATTAACGTGAGTTTCTTGACACCTCTTTTCTGAGACCACATGTATGTCAATGCAAGGCTGTGAACAGAGGTGCCAATTTAAGTTTTTTCTCCTGTGGATGAGGTGAGCACCACCAACATGAAAATCACTTTTTATTGCACTTATATATGTTATAAATTATTAACGTAGGCCACACTGCTATGCTAGAAAGTTTAGACCAACACATAGTCTTCGGGGGGCAGTATTTAGATACACACCGGCCATAACATAACACCTACTGATACATGTACATATTATACATGTTGCTGGCGTATCAACAGTGGAACTGATTGCAATACCAAAGCAAAAAACTACATACACTTTAGGGGACTTGTTGCAGACTAATCATCCATCTGTGGTTTTAGCATGTGATGAGCAACATCATAGTGGATCATACAGTATTAGGCTATTCAGACCAAAGGTGGACATAACTGTGGCTGTTGAGCATAGTGTGTTTGAAGCACCCTTTTCTGTTCTGCATGTTAAATAAACAGAAAAGGAAAGACTCACGCTATCCCTGCAAGAAAGCAGTCAAACACAATGTGAATCTCAGACTGGAGGCCTTGAGTAGAGAGAGTTGCGTCATCCTCATTTAATCCAGCAGACTGGACTTTAGAGGGTTTTTTAAAGTAACAACAGATCATGGAGCCTCTGCATAGTTCTTGGAAGTTAGCTGCAAACCCGAGCAGCCCAGTTCTCCAATCCAGTCAAGGACTCTGTTAATTCACCTGCCCAGCTTTACTGATTCTACTTTAAAACCTTACTGATTAGTTTTGATTACAGTCACTGGACTAAAAAGAAAGAAAGAAATAGATTCAGTTGTGAATGGCTACTGAACTGCAGCAGTCATGAATGCTGTACTACACATATGAGTAGCATTGCTTGGTTGCGCCACTTCATCAGCACACATGGTTGTGAAAACGTGTCTGGTGAATGTATAGCCTACCATAGCACTTTCCCTAAGATCGCAGACTCTGGCACCATCTCAAAAGAACAGAATATTGCTTAGTAGTAATTTTTGCGTTACATACAGCACATGAAACCCTTCACTGCCCACATGAGCGTATATATCTGCATCACAGTCCCACTGCAGCCCTCTGTTTTCTGTGCGTCTGATCACCTCCACTGCCGCACTCACGCTTAAAACACGTCTGTGTGTGTGTGTGTGTGTGTGTGTGTGTGTGTGTGTGTGTGTGAACGTCCACATTCCCGCCTGTGTACCTCTGTGATTGGCTGTCAACAGGTTAATCCCAATAAATCCAGCCATCTAGATGATTAGGGGTCTCATGCAGCAAAGTGATCAATACAGAGATAGAGGGAGAAGGGTGAGCCATTGGCAAGCCGGCTCCTCAGATCTCGGCTGGTTTCAGCTACGTCGGAGCGGACTCCGGTGTGGCTGAGGGAGAGACGAGGAGGTGGGAGGGAGGGGACTGCAGCGTTTTTTTTAATTTCTGAAGAGCAAACAGCCCGCCTTATCATTGTGTCAGGGGAGAAGCGATTGGTGATTCACAGCAGCGAGCTTTAGAGCGGTCAGGCCCTTATTTAGGAGCACAAACACACACACACAAACACACACAGCCGCACACTTGACATATGCACACATCTAAGCGAAACTCTTGCATGCACACCAACGCTTATGATACACAATCCCTTCGTTACCGTTTCTGTCCAGCGCCGCGGTGGATACACATGGGGGCCACGCGCATAAACGCACAGTTTCCATCAAAATCCCTCTCTATTATTCATGGGCCGCCTGTTGAGAATTACATAATTTTCCTTTTATATTCCAGTGTGTGCATCTGAGTCACGTCATTAGCTGATATTCTTTACTGTTAGCATGATAGACAACGCAAACGTGTTTACAGATATGCAGTAATTAATTCTCTGTGGGCACTAGATGCGCGACCTCCACCGCTGTATTACAGCAGATTCAGCAGCAGCCTGACAGTTAGCTCCCAGTGTGCAGATGGTAGATCATTTCTTCTCTCCTGCTCGCGTTCTCTCTAAGCTACAAACATGACACTTAGCTGCCCCCATCAGCTGATGAGGTTCATCCAATGCATGAATCTAGTGTCATTGCTTCTCCATATTTAGAGAAAGTTAACGGACAGAACTGGAGAGCCTCAATAAGCTCGGTGGCACCTCTTTGACTCTATAAGTGGACCCATGTGGGACGCACGCACACCATCACTCTCCAGCCGGCGTCGATTAAACCTGCGTCGACCAGAGCGTCTTCAAATCCAAATCCAGTTTGAAAAAAAAACAAAAAAAAAAAACCCTTCAGTAACTTTTTCCGACTAAATGGTGCCAAACAACTCCCTCCGTCTAAACCGGCAACCTTTTTTAACTCTCACTTCGAGACTACTCACAGGAGAGAAGAATGGAGAGTGAGAGAAAGAGAGAGAGAGGAACGGAGAGGGAGAAACATGACTGGAGTGCAGGACGAGAAGTGCTTCTGAAGGTTTATAGAATAGATGGTGGAAAAGCAACTGGGCTAATCACAGGAGAGCAGAGGCGATAAACTGGCTAATGGATTTAGCGTGAGTTGTCATGTCTAACCACCGGCCACCTGTACATGATCCTCTCTAGTTTTTGTGAAATCAAAGCTTATACTGTTAAAAGTACCAGACTTACAGTTCACATCATCCTGATGCCTTCATGGTAAAACTCTGCAGAGTGCTGGGGGCTCTACTGGTCGTGACTGCTAAGTAACCGCATTACATTTGCCTGTAACACAGTGTGCAATAGACCGGCAGATCCACAAGAGGTCAGCGTGTGAGGGAGGCGCTGTGGCTCGCCTAGGTGGGAAAAGTAGACGCGAGTGGGAAGGCGCAGTATCCGCAGCAAACACCCGATGAATGCAATTCAAAGAGCCAGAAAGTACTCATCAGGACAAGGTCAGGGACAACTGTAAGGGTGTTTTTCTTCATAGAACTGTCACCCAGGCGACAGGGATTTGAGTCCTGTGTGAGGTGAGGACTATTTTGAGGGAAGAAGTTGGTTATTTTTCAAGGATGTTGCATTCAAAAACCTGCATACAGCTGTGGAGGCAGAGGTGCATGATGCCAAAGAACAGACAGAACTGGGTATGAACTAGTCTCTTCTGCATTGTGGGGCCTACAGAGAGTGCGTGCACCAGAGAGTGGCAAGCTAACTTCAGGTTTAGCGCCTGGCTAACTTGGATAGAGGTAAAATGAATAAATGTTGCAGCCCTTCTGGAACCTCCTTAAAAAAATCCTTAAACATGGCTCCTCATGCACTTTTATGCAACAGTTGCCTGACCTTTTCTGATACCCATGAAATTCAGCACAGCATCTAGTGTGTCTGTGGAGAGGCTCTTCAGTCTGGGTAGTCTCAGTGCTGCCACTGAGGAGGAGCTCAGTGGGAGTGAGAGACTCCTCTTCATGAGGTAGAGCCACTGCTTCAGTGATAAACATGTTAAATAAGATGTAGTAGTCTACTATAAATCTGCTTGGAGACTAAGCAACTCAAGTGAGTATTTATTTCTATTTTCTATCTTCTTTTTAAGAAGTAGCCTAATGGGTAATGACCCCAAACTCTGCCTCTGATACTTGAGTGACACCTCTGCTTCCTTCCAACATTTAGGATGAGAAGACACAGATTTTTCCAACCTGACTCACAGGGGCCATTTTAACAAAAGGCGCTGAGGCCAACTCGGCACCCATAGCAACCCCGTTACTATGGGTGACACCACGTTCCGCGAGCAAACTAACTGACTAAAGTGTGCGGCGATCAGAGGACGTGTGCCCAGACTCTGTCAGGGAAGGTGGGAAAAAAAAAAAAATCAACTCTAATTGGATTAAATTAAAAGGATTAGGGGAGATTAAAAAGGATTAGGGGATAGATTAATTGATTTAATATGTTTTGGATGTTTTATGCACTGTCACAGTTTTTAATAAAGGACCCTAACAAATTGACTCATCAAGTGGAACTGTATCTGGCATCAAACACCATCTTGAAACTGTGATATCATTTGCAGGTGATCAAGCGACTTCTAATCATTTGATAAGGTCATTTTACATAGATAATGGCAATTGTACTGGATTGTCTCAGAATGGTAATTGATATCTGCTTCATAGATCTTTTTTATTAATTCACACATATTTAGTGATTAGTTAAACTATTAGGGGTCTGGAGCACATTATATGATGAATAACGACTGAGAGGGGCTAAGTTAATTGTGAGCCGTGGAAAACTGTCACCCTCGTTATGGATTATTTGATTTGCTCCAGAACTGACCGATTCCTGTTTGTATCCATATGACCTGTCATCAAAATGTGCATCAAGCATCATAGTTGCATTATACAGAAATGCTGACGCTAAGAAGTCTTGAAGTTAGGGCATACAACTTGTTTATTTTTAGAGGTCTCTCTTAACTCTACTGGCTAATGCTGACCTTATGATACTCTGTGATCAGGCCCCAGGCGCCCACCTCTGCATTCGCTGTCTGGCAGCAAACCCACCTCTGCCAAAATCATAGAGTCCATAGAGGCTCTACAGGAGTACAAGTGGTTCTCTGTGGGGAAATGGACTATGTCAATTTGTGAGTAAAGAGTGCATTTGCCGTGAAATTTGAGAATAAAAATGGCTCGCCGTTATCTGACCAACTAACACTGGATCATAAATAGATGCTCGCATCTTCTCAATTGGAAGAATTGAGCTCATGGGTCTGAATGGCAGAATTAACCCTGGAAAGAGCTCCTGCTGCAAGAGGAAGGAAAAGAGAGCACAAAAACCAGCATGAAAACACTGAGGAGGAAATCAGGACATATCAAATGAATGAAACATCTTTTTTTTTTTTTTCTTTTCTGCCACAGGGACCCTCGGGTCACATCCTTTTTCGCAAAACCTACCAGCAGCCGGCCACATAAAGCTCGCCTGAGTGCCCATCACACCGGGGATCAAAGCCACAGCCCTGCCTTCCTCTTGAAACTCGGTCAGAATTATGTTCCTTGATCTCTCCACTGTTCGCGCCACTCATGGTTTTGTTCACTTCTAATGTGTGATCATGCCCCTCGTCCCTGGATTTATTAACCGCTCAGCTTTCTCTCCATCTGGGCGCTACAGGTTGTTCTCTTGTTGTGATAAATGGCCACATTATTCAAATGAAGACGAATGATGAACAACAACAAGAAGTGACAGTCAAACTGTGTTCAGATCATTTGGCGAAGTGAACACTGCTAGATTTAGAGCGTCGCCTGCTTCTCTCCTGCGTCTTTCAGAAACAGCTTCACTTGAATAGATTGCAGAGACTACGGCCGATGACCAACGACCGTGTTTGTTCAGCGCCTGCGTGAGAGGAAATACATCCCCCATACCACCACCAGGTGGCGATAGTCTGTATTCGTCATTCGAAAAGTGACAACAGAAGACTCATGACTGCAGATATACAAAGTGTTTTTAACAGTACGCCCAATAATAAAGCTACTTCTTATCAAGAATATGTCGGATGAACAGTTGCAAATGGTACTGGAGAAGAGGTAAGCCGTACAGATGAGAAGCATTATTAAATCTAGAGAATCTCATCACAGCAAGAATCAAAACCAGTATGTAGAAATGAGGATATTGCAGAGGAAACAATCAAAACACCAATGCACACTGCTCATAAACATTTGAATTAAAGAAAAAATGAGCACAGTTCAGATTTCTTTTCAGAAATGTTGTTCATGTTTCCACATTTATAATTATTTTTGGATTCATAAGTTTTGTGTGTTTATTTAGTACAATTTGATGAAAAATGTTATTTTTATGTCACAATTTAAATAGTTTTATCATAGCATACGATTGTGATTCATTGACCCACATAACATTTTAGCTTAGATTGTATAGAGATGATATACACACATTCTATCACAACATGCAAAAACAGCATTAGTAGACTGTTGCAGAATGCAAATGACTCAGATTGTTTTAACCCCAGTTTAATTCATTGGTGCCTCGTACCCCCACAGAACCCATTTCCACAGCATTTTTCATAATCTGCCATTTCCAAGCATGTCATTTCACAGCCCAGACCTCTAACCCATAACTTTTAATGTGTTCTAGGTAATAAACCTGGTGCCGAGCCTATGAGGTAGGTCCAGTGCTATGATTAAATAAAGGCTCTCCTCACTGCAACACACTGTATGTATTGCACCCTTTACTATAGGACAGTGTGTTTAGACCCTCGGTGCGCTGCTCATTCTTCAGCCCTGCCCTGCTCGCTGCTGCACGGCTCAGCTGAAAGCGCTGCTGGAGATGCTGCATTAAGAGTTTCATAAGCTCCCACATCCAGCACAGCATCGACCCGTATCCTGAGCATCCGAGTTTTCCTGGGGGGAAATTATTATCATCACTGCCCATTCTCTGCGGAGGTCGATGTGTGGCTACGTGGGGGGGGATGAAACCACATTCTGGATGCCAGATCTCTGTGCTAGGGCTGCGAATAACAATTATGGTCATTATTGATGACTATATATTAGTTTTTTCATTAATTGAATAATTGTTTTGTCTATAAATATTGAAGAATTCCAATCAGGATTTCAATTAGCGCCGAAAGACCTCATCAAAGAGCTTGTTTTCCAGAAACAAAACGTCCTCTTGAAGAGAGAGCGATCTGTGTTGATGAATGATTTCACTGATGAATTCATTAGCAGAATTGTTGTTGATTAATTTCACGTAATAATCTTGAGTGAGTTGACTGCTTGAATCAAAACTATCATTTTTTTATTGCCCCGTTTTCCTACATTCGCACTCATAGGGGATTATTTTTGGCCAACAGGCTTGCACTGGCAAAATCTCCAGCAGGTGTTGGGAGGGTTTCACAGCACTTGCCTTATCTCATATTACAGCCTGACAGCCAAATCCATGAGCAACTTGTTATGTGGACAGGACCTTTGAATAACTAATTAGGAGGTGATACTTGATAAATACTTAAAAGTTAGAGTGTGTGTTTGCCCAACAGCCAGAGTCAGAACTCGCAGAGCATGGTGTCTGATTCAAGGGTGCTTCAGCAGAAGAGATGCAGATGTTTGCTGGAATGAGGGGCATAAACCAGGGACCTCTAGATTAAGTGTGGCCTCCTTACTCACCATGTTGCTCCTCAGCCTCTGGTGAGGAGGCAAAGAAGAAGGAGGACGGTATCATTTACTACCTGTTGGCCAGGGATGTGGGAGAAAGGTAGAGGGGTAATTAGGGAGGCTGATCTTGTGATTACTCCAGCGGGAAGACATAAATGACCCCTTCCAACATGTAATATTTAATGGATTATACACACGTCTGGCCCCCAGGAGGGGAAAGGAAGACAGAGAGGCCTTATTATGCAATAGCAACCTGGTAATTTGTCCTGTTTTGCCATCATCGTTCTGAAAACACACACACAAACATGTGAACACGAGCAGTGAGTCATACGCTGTCAAATTCCTCCGCATCAATTATAAAACAAAGGGAACTCTTCGGGGTCATGTTTTTCTAAAACTTACATAAAAGTCTGCGCCACGACAATAGTTTGATCCATTCACGACGCGGCCCCTCAAAAGAACCCCGGGATGAACAACATGGCTGCGCTGACAGCTCTGTGCGATTCATAAATAAGTAAGAATGGATGTTTCCTCACGCGCTTGTTCGTCATTTGTTCTGCGCCTATTGTTTCCCGTCGTGATGCCTGACACCCACTGCGCTGTTGATTGTATAACTTTCCGTCGCATGCCTCCCAGCTCTTCAGTCGAGAGCGTCTATCAAAAGTATTGTTCATCTCAAATTGAATACCTTAGTTAAAGCTGACAAAACAATGCGGCAAAAACACTATTTAGACTTAAAGTGAATGTGCGTGTTGTAATAAGCGAGCTCTGCGTGCTGTTCCTCTCTGGTGCAACAACAGAGGAGAAGCAGCCAGTCAGTGAGCGGGAGAATTTTTAGCGTCGCCTGCTTAACTGCAGGAATAAACAGAAGAAGTTGTGCTTCTCGGGGCTCCTCTGAGTCTCGCCGTGCCCTTGAAGGGCTCCTGTAGGAGCAAAAAGGGAGAGCCGGCAAGAACTCTAATCAGCCTGTGACAAATCAGCCTCTTCTCCAGCTTGTTTTTCATTTGGATAATGCTAGCCGCCTCTCTTAAGTGATAAAACAACCTCTGTGGAGTGGTCTTTACACCGCTCAGATTAAATGCGATCACCTTGCCAACATACCCTGGGAGATTGCCATGATTAACAGGCAAAAGAGAATAATGATAATCATATGCAGGATAATAGCCCATACCAAATGGCCGCATGATCTGTACATAAATCACAGACCATTTCCCACCCTAAAGGACGCGGTTTTACCCTTTGGCAGGATTTACGCAAGAACAATCTGATTTTTTTAACCCCAGTGCGACCCAGATCTGATTATTTCACGACTAATTTAAAAATTCAAAGCTACTTACAGTCAATCTGGATCACAAAGTGTTAATGTTTTGGTTGTTTTATTGCAAATGCATTCTTTTTATTCCCTGTGATTATGCGCCTTCAAAGTCAGCTACAGGGGCTGCAAACTGGAACACACACACAGCAAGGTTGAGACCTCATGAATGTTACAATGAGGTTAATAACCTTGAGCAAATATTAGCTCGGCTTCAAACAGCACAATAATGACTACGTGAGAGGGGCTGAGTCGGAAGGTGAACAATTGTAAAACTGCTTTATGTAATCCAAAGTATCCAGACCTGAAAATGCAACCACAAAGTGTGCTAAAGGCACGAGTTGTTGTTCCTGAGAATTTGTGTAAAATTATCCTATAACACCTTCCCCAGTCTGGCTCAAAGTACATTCAAAATGTAAAGTAAATTGGAGTACAGGCACATAAAGTTTTGGGCTCATCTAAAGGGTTTTATGCTAAATGTCTGATCTACAGGAGTTTGAACACACTCAATCTTTTATTTATTTATCTCCGTTCCATTTTTAATGCAAAAATAAGCCTGCAGGTGACCTGTAACTGCCACTTTTATCTGGAAAACATGATGGGTCCACATCATATAGTCCTACATGGTCCGAGTTCATCTTTAATAACAATATTACTGAAAAACTGACACTTTTTGGAGGGACATATCCAGGCACCTGGCAAAACAAATGCCACTTTATGACCTCTAAATACCACTGCCGGAGAGTAACAGGGCCATAAACTCTTTATAGTTCTTAATTTGCTTTTTCACACTCGATCTGTGCATACACAGTAGTCAACAGCAAGCAGAAAAACAGCCTACTAAAAGAGCAAAATGCATAAAACTACAACAACTTTGCATAATTTCCAAGTTTAGGGCTTTTAAAACTATGAAAACTATCATCCGCCTGTAAGTGGCTCCGGAGAGAGGAGAACGAAGACAGAGTTGGTCACGTGTCACGTGCTGTTGTAGGCTCCAGGGTGGGCATATAAACACATATCTGCGAGCAGTCATTCAAACAGCTGCCATCTCAGGATCTGCAGTGTGGACGAATAACATCACCCGCCGTAAAATGAGAGGTGATAAAGTACATGTATGCGTGCTTGTCCGTATGCCAAAGAGCTGGGAGTGGTGAGGTGAACAGATTTGTTGGACATAAACTGTGGAATTCTGGGTGTCTATATCACTTAATAAAGGCCCTAATCACATCAGAAAAGCTTATGGCACAACACCAGTACTTTATTATCCCTCGTAAGCACAGAGGGGCTTTAGGTATTTACACAAGCTGTATATCTGCACCAGACAGAGCAAAAACTGGCATTAATCAGAGGCAGTTCATACAAGTAAAACACGGTGAAATTCATTAGCATCAACCTCGATTTAGTTATCTGTGCGATACGGGCAGAGCATCCAGGTAAGACCTCTGACAGGGTTTATCATTACCCACAAGCCTCAGGAAAATTGACCCCGGCACTAATCCATATGAGTAGGAAGGCGTGCGGTGAAAGAGCAACCTTATTCAGAGAGGAAAAAATATTCTGCGCAACAGAGAGAGAGAGAGAGGGCGATATAAAAGAGTAATGAGAAAGCGAGTGGAACTGAATCTTAACATTTAGTCTTTAATGAGGTTTCCTCTCGAGCCTAAAATGTGAACAAAACAGAAGAAGGAAAAATGCAAAAAAAAAAAAAATAAACACGCATCAACACCGAGACGCATTCTTTTGTCTCGTTTTTGGCAGGGTCACCAGTGTTCAGCAGAGGGAAAGAAAAGGAGTCCTCTAAATAGGTCGGAGTCTCAGTGGGCTGTTTGTACTACCATTGTGCTATACATGTGAGAAGACACCGCAGGGCAAATAATCCACTTCTCCTGTTGATGAGGGGAGAAGTCATCCTCCTTTGTTTTGTTTTTTTTGGCACAATTACCAAGTGTGATGGAGGGGTCGCACACATCAGGGTTTTTATCTCGTTGTTTTGTAACGAGCCGTGTGAGGCAAATACCGCCGAGGCTCGACCAAGCGGACGCGATGATTGGACGCGGTGAGTTAGAGGCTAAGCTGCCTCCTCACCGTGGGTGGACAAAACCTTTTTCTTTTTTTTCTCCACACCAGAATCAGCGTAATGTGCCAATTGATTTGACACGTGTGATGAATTCGACTCTGGTTTTAAGTAGCTCTCGAATTGCTTCCCTACCGCGGCGCCGAGGACGAGCGTGTGAGAAGGAAGTGCAGACAGAGGACAAGAAAAGCTAAACAAAGAAGTAAACAGCTATTATGTTTACGTGAGTATGAATGTACATAATGTTTACTCATGCCAGCAGTGTGGATGTGTCCATAGAACAGGAGTAAATGCAGTCTAATGCCACAACAACGAAAGCTGCAAAGAGACTCTATGGAAACCCGATGTTCTTTTCATACACGCATCCCTCGTTTTTTCTTGGCAGTCGTCTTGAAGGTCATTTTTTTATCACGGCATTTTAGAACTAGTAAAGAACGGTAATTTATCAAGCAACAGCGGTATTATATTCCTTCTTTTGACAGCAGCAAGTAAAACACACTTTAATAAAAGGTTTAGGGTCACTGAATAAACTCAGGTGCCTTTTTATTAGCTACACCTTGCTAAAACTGTGCAGTATTGTACAAGAGTCCTCATAAAACCTCTATTTATGGCAGCTATAACGTTTAGTTTTTTTTTCAAGTTTAAAAAAAGACTGTTACAGAAAGTTGCTGATTTAATTTTGTCATCCATTTGGAGGATTTGTGTTGCTGTTGAGCTGTACAGCATTGTACAGAGAGGTGTTTCTGTTATCTAGCCTGCCTTCACTGATAAAATAAGTGGATGAAACAGTAGAAACACTTGTCAGTACAAAGCATTGCTGTTGCCACTGGCATTGATTGACATTCTTTCAGTTTATGTAGATATATTTTTCCATGATTGACGTAGTTTTCAATGACAGTTTCTTCTTTATCTTTCTGACACCTTTTCTTACAGTGTCAGTATTTTTCAGTGCCTCTGGTTTTGAATTTTGTGTCACCATTTGTGTCCGTGGTAGTCTGCCTCACCTTACTAACAGAAATGCACAGCACCTGTTATGATTCCTTCTTCGTTTAGAAATAAATAATAAACCTTATTCCGGGGTCATATCAGAACATTTCAAAACAGCTGCTGAAATTAAATAACAATTGATATAATATGTATACAACATCTAATACATTAATGTACCTCAATAACTTTGTCTGTATCAACCAACAGGATCTTTGAAGTCAATATAATGATACTAAATCAATTTTTCAGTGACGCAGATATTCTGTAAACACAGTGGCCATTGTCAGAGATCCTACTGTAATAATGTTATGATAAAAAATGTGCTAAATTGCAGCACAGTGCACCTCAGTATGAATGGACTCTACTGTATTACAGTGCCACGCATGTCTGTGTCCATGGAGGCCTGCAGTCTCATCCGGAAATATCCTGTATGTAATAAAAAAAACTTCAAAGGTTCTTGGTTAATTGTGTGGCGTGCACTCTGGACTCTAGTGATTTCTGCTGAGTGGAGTCGAAGACATCCCTTCCTTTGATCATTACAGCTTTTAGAGGAAGGAGGTGAGGTCATTTTGAAAAGCCAGAGCCCCACAGGGAACTAAATGAGGGAGTCATCAATTCAGACAGCATGGTCAAATCCTGTTACTCAAACACTGCTGATCAGACTTAATCAGAGGATCATTACACTGTGAGCCTGTGATGAGTGCAGGAATGAGCCCAGAGTTGACACTCAACCCCCCCGATGAGGATGAGGCCTCTGGGAAATATAAGCGCTCCTTTATTCCCCATAAGGGCCGACTCCTCGTGACACTCCACTGCCTTTTTCTGTGTACAAAGACCTACACCTCAACCTGGCCTGTCTACTAAGAGTAAACGCACACATCATTAGAGTCGGCGGTAGCCTTGAGGTTCGAGAAGTGAGCTCATGAGCCGTAATCTTCAGGCAGAGAAGGTAGATGAAAGGGGATCTTTTTTCACTCCACGACGGCTGCTGATATGACCGAGGTCTGAAGCGAACATGAAGTGAACATTTTGTAAGCCGGAAATCTCCAGCGACTGTCGGGTCCCTTATCTGATGGATTATCAACACCCAACAGACATATATGGTAATATGGTGCCATGGTATATAAAAACAGATATAGTCTACAGCAAGATCTATGCAACTGGCAGCCCATAAGCCAAATGCAACACTTTAACAACCTTATTCTGGTCTTTTCATCCCTTGGCTTATTAGTCTGTTCATCAGTTATATCCGCTGCCAAAGATATCCAGTGTTGATATGAGACTGTCCTCTCAAGAAAAACAACTTTGTCAGATTTGATCATATATTTATATTAAAGTTAATGGAGACCTACCTTGCGAGGCAACTAGATTTGCAAGCTTTCAGGATAATGTGACCAGCAAGAGAAGCGACTGTTCGTCTGAAAACAGCAGCTAATGACAGCTCCTCGAGAGGTTTGTGCAGATGCTGATATAACATATATATAGAACTGAAGAGCATTTTATTGAAAGAGGAGCCGAGGAACGACACAGACGGCTTTTCCTGATGGTAAAAACTGTTTTGGTTCTTCTCTCGATTGACTTTGTTGAGAGTTTGACTCACCAACTGGATCGTCTGCGTTGTCTATCAATTCTGATACACTGTATGATCAACACTTACATCTGTGCGACTCTGGCCTTAACCTGGCAAGGTTATTGTAATAAATGGTGCATCGCAAGTTGAACCATTCTGATTAGGTGCCAACATGTTCATGGTCTGATTTAGTTTGAGCACAAAAACATTGCTAAAATTATTGCTTTAAGTTATGGGGACACTCTACTTTCTCTCGGTTAAGGAATGATCCTGGTCACAGTTAAAAGAAACAGGAAACCAGAACTGTATACAGTAATTGTTGACGGACCCACCCACTGAGGGCCAGTGGCAAGTTGCATCCTGCCTATTGGGAAGGCAGATGAAAACATGTTTATATTTCTTATATGTTCTTTTTCTTAAAGGTTTTAGGAAAATAAAATGATTTGGGAACACAGTCTGTCAGATATTAAACTAGATAATGTGATCGCACCGCTGCCGTCTCATGGCCTCACAGTTAAAATGCTTAGCTTCGTCTGCAGCTGCGCCTACAATAGAGCTTAGCTAACACTGTGGCTGAAACGAGTCTGTCAAACATAAACCAGAAAGAGAGACTGTTCCTGATAACAATGGTGAAATTTCCAAGGCCTACGGAAAGAAGAGAAATCCAAAAGAGGCTGACCTGGTTCTTTGTCTGATTTTAGAGACAGGGTTGAGTCCTTGTACAAACCGAACCCATTTCAGTGGAAGGAGCGATACAACCAGAGCTTCACAGGCTGCTCGTCGCTTCACAGCCGGGAGCAACACATTCAGTCACGTGGCTAAATATGTTATTGTATGTTATCTTGGGTCAAGGCATTAAATTGACACCACACCATGAAATATGAACTGATTCAACAGAACAATGACATGAAAAGATCAAACTATCATGTGAAAATTGTAATAAATAATTTCCCATCCCTCATTTTATGTACTTTTGTGGCCTGAATCCAAAGCAAACACTGTAGTCTACATTATTTATTGAGCTTTATTGCTCCCAGCACCACATTTATTGAGGCCACTTTGTATTTAAGATCCTAAAAACACCCCTCTTAAATGTAAGGTCTGTTGGTAAGTAATGATCAACCCGGAATCAATAATCAAGGCTGCCCAGCTTGTCCAGGGTCAGAGAGCATCACAGGAAAGACACACTTCCACTCCTGTGGCTTTGTTTTCCCCGTTTCAAGCCCAATATTGATCCCAACCAAAAACCTGTGCCAGGTGTAATCAATTTCTGCTTAGAGCAGCAGCCACAAAGTTTTTAAAGCCTTTTGCTCTTCAGCAACGCAGCGGTGGGACAAACTCTATTCATGCTGCACATACAGTGAGAAATACTGCAAAAGGGGGTGACATTAAGAGGCAATAAAAGAGGCTGAGATAGGCTGCGTTGGATTAGAAAGGAGCGAGAACAGCCATGGGATGGGTTAGTTTAAAGGGATTGTAAAAAGCTAAAATGGCATTGACAGCAGCAAAAATTGAGGATTGAAAGGCATTACAGGACTACAGAGATTATTGATGACACATTCAAAGAGCCTTTCCTATTGAGACCTCACACGCCGACAGAGGAACGCGTAATCAGAGATTTGAGGCGAAATCCTAAAAGCTGTGCACTTGTCCCTCACTGAGGGCGGATGACACTGAGCCACTGCAAGCAGCAGACATTCACACACACACACACACACACACACACACACACACACACACACACACACACACACACACACACACACACACACACACACACACAGCCTGACACACATATTAATATTTGCAAACACATTAATGAACACAAACAGTTATGCAATCCTGATCTGGCTCATAACAAAAGCTCCTATTAGCCCCTTAAAAAATTGGACATTATGCCAAGGCAGATATTTCCAACCTAAAAAGAAAAAAACAGAACAAAAAAAGAAGCAAAATCCCTTCCAAATGTTCTTAAACCAACGAGAGCAGCTTGCCTCAGTGCTCTCTGAAGGAAAAGCAAACAACCAACTATCACATTCCGCCCTCCGAGAACCATTAAACATGGATAATGTTTTGAATTCGGAAAAGTTGGATAAGCCTGTTGGCTATTGGGAGTTCGGCTCCGGTCCTGGTTAAATCACGTTGTTATTGTTCGCATCAAATTCAGAGAACGCCTGCATTAAAAACATATTTAGCTGAACGCCATTTAACTAACCAGAAAATCTGAAACGGATGCTCTCCAGAGACATTTCATGCTAATTCTACAAACTTAATGACAAACAAAACAAAACGGGCAGCCGGCGCTTGAAATGTCGACATGGAAAAGACAGCGCACAAACGCACGCTGTGACAATTCCATCAACGTCTCATCCTGAGAGGGCCGAGACAAAATGCAGAGGAAGTCCCGGCAGCTGCGAACATGCAGCATCTTTGACATTCAGGCTGATGTGTTTTCTGTCCTCTGGGCTCAGGAGAGAGAGAACGGAGCCCGATCATTACCACTCGCTCGCCTCTCCCTCTTTAAAAAGGTGCAGAGCAAAGCAGAATTATTCCTGTTGCTTTATCCTCGCTATCCCTGCTCATCCCATCTCTGTTTAAGGATCGCATGATATCGAGTCAAAAGCGAGGGGCTAATTCGTAGGAAAGAGGGCACTGCTCAGTCGTTAGGGCGAGCGGAATGCAAATCCCCTTGAGAGCCGGCATCGGCATTTCTGGAAAAGATTGCTCCGAACATCCCCATCAAGAGACTGATTTCATCGGGTGGTTGCTCATTTTATCAAGTGGGAGACAATCACAGCGCCTATGACTGATGTTTTAAATGATAATGCCTGCTTCTCGCTCCTGCCTTGATTTTTTTTATCCCGCCGGTAGCTGTTACACATTTTCCATTCCCCATGTCTGTCGGCCTGTTTTTCTCCCTCGTCAACAGGTGGACGGGGGAAAATTTGTTCTCTCTTGCAGGGAGCGGTTGCCATATCAACCGATGCGTTGGATCAAGGCATTAGATAACTCAGTCCAAGTTCAATATGAAATTAGATACATGGCTTAACAGGATGAGAGTGCATGCAGCACTATCTTGACATGTCGGATGCAGGAATAATAGACAAGCTAGTTTGTTGTGCATTCAGACAGCACACACACACACACACACACACACACACACACACACACACAGAAAAACACACACAGCCAACTCTCACAAGCAAACCCTGCGACAAAAGCACACACACTCTTTGTGCCAGAATGAATGGGACTGTGTCCAAGAGTTTTCCATTTTTGCGCCACTAAAAGGAGGGTTTGTCACGGCTGCGAGTGGGCGTGTGGTGAGTCAGTAGTGAGGGGACAACTATTCAATGGGGAGATGCCTCATTTCCTTGCCCTCTTCTTCCTGATAACGCAGGGCTCTTCCGGGGCGTTGCTAGGAGAAAGTGGGCACAGCCAGAAATGACGACGTCGCCTTGATGGACGTCCTCCTGCTGACCAACAGAAAATAGGAAAGCTAGAGAGATGATCTGAAACGCTGCTACCTCCTCCTCCTCCTCCGCCACCGCCGTTCCTCTCCTTCTCCCCTCCAGGCGATCTGCTGCTCTACTCTTCCTACTCATCTGTTTTGTATATTTTCACGGTGCCTTTAAGGCATCTTCTCCTGATTGTTACACTGCTCTCGTGCAGGAGAGTTAAGCCTCCACACACTGAAAGTTTTTGTCCCTGTTTGACCTCATGAAAATTTAGCTCTTCTAAGCATTTCATTGCAGCCCCAGCCCCGTTATTGCTCAAGACACTTTGTTTGCTGCTGTGCCAGTGGTGGAGGCACTGACAACTGATCCTCTAAGTGGTTGAGAATCAGTGGAGCCAATCTTATTTTTGCCTGAGGGCAGTTTGGTTGTTTGTTTGTTTTGTGTTTTTTTTTTTTTTGCTGTGTTTGACTTCTGTGTGTGCACCTACCCACCAATTTCTACCCGGACGGAGCAGAAGGCACCCTATTACTGAACACGCCACACCTGAGGGCCAATCACATGATCGTTTGGAGGTTAGCAGGTGAGTGTTGCTTGTTCCAGTGAGAAAATCGTGCTCCATTCCCCTTGTCTGTCTGCAAACTCACCACATTTGAATATTTGCAGAGGGGAAATCTGCTGTGGTTTGAACCATCTGGTAATATATAATGGAATTTATATACTGTTTAGACAAAATGAAGTTAAATTCTTACAGCATTAGAGACCAGGTGTGCAGGTTTATTCCTTTTTCGTCTTACTGAAAAACAGGAGCCGACCCTGGGGCACGATGCTTCATATATTACTCCTTTCAAAAAACCCTGCAGAGACAGGACACAGTGAAGGCTCCAGTATATACACGGAATACATATGAGCCTAATGGATGAGGGAGAAAAATGCATAATGCCATTCCCTCATGTTGGAGTCCGGGCATATGCTTATCATATTAAAAACCACTTGTCATGTGCCTTCACATTCTGAGCTCACATATTCCATGTGTGCAGTCAGCTGAAGGATAGGACCAACCCCAACCAGCCAATCACATGGAGTCACCCACTTCTGACCACTGACCTCCCTCTGTGGACACACTTAAGAAGGCTCTCTGCTCCGCATGGCATCTATCATAGAGATCTTTTCAGCCAGCATGGGATCGGTTATTCACAAGTCTAGAGGAACCAGCCCTCTGGACAGCAGGGTTCGCTTTAAATACAGTGGATACAAAAATAAAAATATGTGGTTTGGAAAGTTTCCAGTAGCCATCATGGAGAGAAAGCGAGATTTTGTTTTGTTTGTTAGAAGAGTCGGTGACAGACAACAGCAGCTGTTGCTTTATCACAAACTCTACTATTTCTTAACACACAATAAGCTTGTTGGTTCCAAACAAGACGACAAGTGGAAAAAGGTAAGTCAAGTGGAAAAAGGTAAGTCTTAAGGTGCACAGACTATGTAGGCAATCCCAAAGCGCGTCAGCTATTTTGGTTCATCTGCTTGCAGGTCATGTAATGAGCGGCACTGAGTGCAAACAACTCTCAGTCAGACGCATCGCTGTTCGCATCGCTCTGAAACAGCTGTCAGCCAAACACGGCGAGACATGACGACAATAGCTTAGCAAATATAGAAAATGGTTCCTCGTTGAATCTGCATTGTTGTCTGGATGGTGCAGAGCAGCCCGATGTGAACACACAGCAGCACAAATCTGCAGTCGAAGGCGGTGTGTGCAGAGTGATTTACATTATTAGTACTATTTTTTTTTTCATTTGAAGGCGCTCTGTGGAACTTTTTATTTTCTCTAAACTTATGTTAGCTACTGTTGCTCTCTATAAAGTCACATCCCCTGGACTGTCACTGAAGATCCAACCTGAGTCCTTAACAAAGAAATCTGCAGTCCAGGACCATTTAAACAACTGACACGAACCATCAACAAGCTTGTACAGGCAACAGAGAGAGAGTACAGATTTCAGTCTGCTCACATATTAGCAATGATACAGTGTTAAATGCATGTAAATAGCTATGCATTTTTACAAAGAGCCCCTTGAAAGATGTTGTTCTGACAAAGTATTTGCAGCACAATGACTAAGACACACTGTCAACCAAAATACTGAGTATTCAGAAAAGCACTGCTTGTACTGGTGATTGCGCCGCCATAGAAATAGCACTCTTAAGAGTCTACAGCCATTTCAGTGCTTCTGTGAGACTTGTTGAACATTTGTCTACCTTGTTAATTTAGTGGTCGTAGGCGAAAGACATTGTGGTACAGACTGATTGACACTCTCGAACTTGCCACCTTTAAAATCACGCAACCAGCATGGCAATCAACTAGTTAAATACAAAGCCTCTCTCCGTATTGATTACCAAACTTTGTGCACTGTCTCACACACAGAGTCTCTCCCAGACATGGCCCCTAAAACCAGACCGGCATAACTGCTAAGATTAGCACTCAAATGCACGATCAATGCGACGTAATGTACACTTTAATTATTTACACAGACCTAATGTGCTTTCCGTTCCTTTGAGAGAAAAACAAACACGCTGTGATTAAAGTGACAGCGGAAAGAATTGCACAGATGCTTTGCAAACACGAAGCGAACAGAACGACTGCGTGTCTAACAGTGACACGGTAATGCGAGATGATGAACCCTCTCCGTCTCGTTCAAGTGACATAATGAATCGTTCCCATCGCCTCTGGTTGTAAAGATGCAAACACTGCACTAACACTGCTCTCTTCATCACCTTCTTTGGAGTAGAGAGATCCCTCTTAACGTAACTTAATGTAAGACCTTCACGCAGACGAAGTGGAACAAAAAATCAGCAACCCTGTCAAAAGCCTCTTTGACTGCTTTAAATCTCTTGCTTTACGCTTTGGGTTCAAGTGTTTTTTTGGGTGAGCTACCTTTGTGAGTGTGAGCGTAGAAATTACACAAAAAACAACCGATTATAACTGAACCCCAACTGCCAAAAAAAAAAAAACAGCAGTATCGAGAGACATTGCAAAAGTTACACTCTCAAACAATTTCACCCTCTTTATGTGGAGGCGTGAGACCAGCACACAGACACAGCGGACGAGCTAACAGTGATGCTAACGGCAGCTGGGATGACAGGATGCACAGGAAACAAAACATGCTGCAGTGCAATGCCTGTTCCCCGCATGGAAGTGGCTTATTAATCACTGCGTGGATGCTGTCTGAGAGTAAAACGTGACAAACGCGGATCATGCACAAATGGGTTAGTGTGGTTTTACGGGCATATATAACGGAGTTTAATTTGAGAAATGAAACATTTACGCGCCCACAATACACGGCTGACATATTGTATGAAGCCTTATAATATGGATTTATTCTTTATCTGTAATTTTTTTTACCATGCTGGTGTCGTGGCTTGAGGGATTGCAGGTTTGTCCTGCAAGTTTGATACGGAGTGAAACATCTACCAGACCGTCGTTTCACTGTGTTTTTTGCAGTAGCTGGTTGGTAGGTCAACTACGTCTGCACAGTGTTCCAACAGTTCAAATGAGAATAGTTCAGTAGTTCAACTACTTTTTGCCAAACACAAACAATTTGTCATGGTTTCTACTTAACACTCACCTGTGTTTCCCCCACACCTGTCTCACACCGGCCTCATTAGCACTGCCGTGGTCTCAGTGTCTCTCCACCTGCACCACATCCTCTCCTTAGGTTAGTTTGTATTCCGGCCTGTGTTTTGTTCCCTTGCTGTTTCTCTGCTCTTCTGTTTTGGTCCTCACGCCTCCTGTGCTCCTGGTCCCTGGTCCCCATGTGCTCCCTCCTGGTTTGTTCACGGTGGTTTACTTGTTTGTCCTCTAGTTTTTATATTACTTTGGTGTTTTTTTTTTCCTTTGCCAGCTTTTACCTCCTGCCATTATGTTTGCTATATTGCTTTTGGATATGGGACATCAGCTCATTAAAGCTTACCTTGCTGCCTCTGTTTTTTTTTTTTTGTGTGTGTGTCTCGTTTTTGGGTCCTTTTTGTGTCAGCTCTGACACAATTTGGGGCCATAAAAGGAAATCACTCTTACCTTTCCTTTTTTCTAATTCAGAGCAGAAATTCGGTGTACTTATCTATGAACAATGGGGTCACTACTTTTTTCTTGTAGTTTTAGTCAACCAATCTCCATCTTTCTAATGGGGTTATTTTTCTGTAGTTCAACGTCTTGCAGTATGAAGTCATTGGTAGCTTTCGAAGTAACTCCCCCCAACACCACGTTTCCATGAGAAAGTGTACAGACAGTCATGGTCCCCACACAATGTATCCTACTGACTGTGGTAATCCACCTGACATTTCTCTAATGTCACCACAAGGTTCACATTTGTGTTTTTTAATGAAATGTCTCAATATTGGAGGGATTGCACTGAAATGACTACCTGTCAAGTTGCTTGTTTAACCGACGATAATCACAGTAAATGTCACCTTGTGGCCATGAAATAACACAGTCTAAAATAATAAGAGTCTGGATCGTCCTGCTAGCTAGGCGCTAAAATGTCAATGCACTGTGGGCGGAGAGCCATTGTGGCTTTAGTTGACACCAAGGGTGGCCATCAGAAATGATTTGCAATATTCAGAGTTGCCTTGTGAACAGGATGTACACGTGTGTTTCAACATATGTGCAAATATCCACACAAAGGGTTTCAAAAGTTTTAGAAACCACGTGTTTAAGCAAAAGATGCTCGTTGCCAGTTGCAGGGACACTAAACTTTCAAAGCGAGAAAGCTTCTTAAATAAACTACAAACTGTCCTTTTTCCTGTTTTTAGATGTGAGGAGCTGATCATTGTTGTGTGGCGAGTCTATTGAAAAAGAGGCCCTTTTAATTAGATGTTCATTGCAGATACGAGATAATTAAAGAAAAGAAGAGTCATTAGATAAATGATGTGGGATAGGACTTCAAAAGCTCTTTCTGGTGATGATTAAAGCCCAAAGATGACGGCTTGCTTTGACGCCACATACAGAGAACTCATGAGCATGTACCGAAATACATGCCCAGCTGATTTAAGAAACAATGACAATTACAAATCAGTCATTTACAAGAGAATTCTTTATCTCCAGCTGAGGTGATCCGTATGAAAGACTGATCTTAAATATACCGGGTTAAAGAGGGCAACGGTTTGCTCTCGACTGTGATCTGTAAGATCAAGTGATCTGTTACAGTAACAAGGGAAAACAGTTGATGAATGAGCGTAGAAACAAGTGATTTAAAGAATATATTAGAATCTCATTATGGATTTAAAAAAGCACGATAGAGCAAAGAGTAATAATTTAGTGCTTTGTAATCGTTTTCTTTTCAAAAATCTGTTCATTGATTTTTCAGTCAAGAGGCATTATTACACTATGGAACTGTCGTCACACTGGAAGTAGGTCCTTTGACACGTATGAGAGGGACGGATGAAGTGAGGGGTATTCAGTTGGTTGTAATCTGCAGTGTCACCGCTTCATGCCTCTAAATCCTACGAACTGGACCTCTAAGCAAACTAAAGCGCAAAGTAAGTGACTTAAGTACAATTCTGAGGTGTTTGTACAAACACGTAATTCTGACACTAAATTGAGTTTGTTCTTTGCGATAAAATCACTTTTGATATCAAAGCACATTTAATTCGATAGTATTAGATACATGATGTTTGGGTAGTTTTTCAGACTTTGCTAACTGAATGGATGAAAAGGTTGCAGATGTGGTTTCAGTGAGTATGAATCTAAATATGACCGTTCAAAGAATCCCCGAAAACAATGAACAAGGAGGAAGAGAAGGGGGGGAGGAGGAGGAGGAGAAGCTTGGAACACCTCGTATTCACACGACATGAGAGGGTGTCCAAATCTTGTAAAATGTCTTATCAGATCCAAGTATAGCGTAGCGGAACCTCTCAAGCTCCAGGCCAGACATGATGTTCTCAATCCACTGAGCATGCGGGGACGGGGCAGTCTTCCTTCCCTCCTCTCACTGATACTGCACGTCTAGCTCGAAAAGTGCCAAAAGTTGAGCGTCACTTTTAGTTGTGTTCAGACGTGCATCCTCATCAGCTGCTTGAAGTAGAGCAGCTACGGGCCTCGGCTTAATTACCAAGTTTAGAGTCTGACAATCTCCAGAGTTTCTGTAACTAGTGCGTATAAATAAATGAAGCACCAGCACTCTCACATTTATCACAGCTGGGATTGAGTTTCGGGATACATATTCAGATCTGGAATTTAGATTTTCTCTTTAAAAATGGATCCACTGTAGACTGTTTTAAATAATGATTGGTTAAAGAGGCACATTTCAGGCCTCTCTACATCACAGGGAGAGGATACTCTGGTGAATGGACTGAAGGGCAGCACCAGATCGATAAAATTGGTGTCAGGCGCCTCGGGAACGCAGGATATCTGAGCCCCGCACATAATGTCTGATCAGTGCTAGAGACGATTTTCACTGCGGGATAAAATACGAGACTTATTCATCAGCCGGGCTGTTTCAAGTACATTTATATTAGGATGCATATTCGACCCAGTTTTCAGCGATGCCTGCATGTTTCACCCCTTTACACTCTTTTAGGCTTTCACTCATGAGGTTTAAGCCGGGTTTTGATTTCACTCAGAGAGAGCTTACACACTAGCTTAGCCTCATCTCTGGATAAAATCCATGTTGCCTGGGCATGGTAGAGGACCCGTGGCAGTGAGAGAGAGACGGAGAGTCAGAGACTCGGCGAGGAAGACTGAGGAGGGATTCTTGTGACAGATGGTCCCACTCGGTATCTGTGACTGTGGGCAGTAATGCAAACAATGGCTCCCAAATACATTTTGGCATCTCTTCATCAATGAGGGTAGTGAGCCGAGTCCACACTTTCAAATGATTTTGTCCCTCTTGTCTTCCATACGGCCTCAAAAACACAGCCTCTTCTTTTCTTTCCCCCCCTGCATTATCTCCCCCCTGCCTTCTGCCATCTCCATCAGCCCCCGCTCTCTCCCTCAGCATCACGGTTGCCCACCAGTTCACTCTGCCTCACCCCCTCCACTGCACCCCTCATCCCTCACGTCCTGCATGTCTCTTTCCTCTCTCTGTCTGAAATGAATGTAAAGACGGAGATAGCCGCACAGCATTTCTTTGGCCGACTCCTGTTTAGCCTCTAATAAGATTTACTCGGAGGCCGATTTTTCAGTTTCTGGTCTTCCTTCCTGGAATGAAGTCTTCTCGCTGCCAACGGTGCAGGTGGTGGGTAGTAAATTATACACACGTCCCTTTGAGCTAGTCAGCTTCAGAAGGGAGAGAAGGGGTGTGTGTGTGTGTGTGTGGGGGGGGGGGGGAGTCGTTACAACCTCCCATTCCCAAACTATTATCACCACCGACACTTTTTCGCACCGAACCCGCAGCACGTTTTTTCAAAAAGAACGAGAATCCGTGTATGTAAGCCGCCACACACACACACACAGCCACACACATAAAGGCACATACTCATACCACGGCGCACAAACAAACAAGTCCTCTCTTACCATTCATACACCCACTCTAACACCGACACCCTCCCCATCGCTGTCATCGCAACAGCTAAATAAAGTTGAAGCACAACAGTGTGTGCAAAGAGAAATGACGCCAGGAACATGTGGGACCGCGATGTATTACAACGGACGGAGGCTGAGGGCCTCATCAACATCAATCTGATTGGACAGGACATCTCCTGTGGGCCACCTCTCTCTCTCTCTCTCTCTCTCTCTCTCTCTCTCTCTCTCTCTCTCTCTCTCTCTCTCTCTCTCTCTCTCTCTCTCTCTCTCTCTCTCTCGGCGTCTCAGTCTCAGTCGGTCTCTTTCGCTCTAACAGGTAGAGCAGTATTGATGGCTAATCCCCAGCGATGGTTGGGGGCTGTATGGGGTCGTAGCAAAGCACTAACATCTGTCACCGTGTTTCTCCACAGCTCGTTATAAATCTGTCACACCAGAGAAGACAGGAACATGAATAAGGGGTTGAGGGACCTGTGATAGGGAAAACATATGTTGCGTGCTCATGTGTATGTATAACAGGCCGCCGCGCTGAGTTATGCGCGGGCCATGTGCAGGTGTTCCGATAGCTATGAATTTTTTTGCTCCTTTAGCCGTTCGTCGCACTTCAGACGCTGCTGTCACATCGCAAAAAAATCAATAAAGAAGCGGGATTTCTTTTCGAGCAACAATCACACGGAGAGGCCGGGATACATTCTGCCGCCTCCTAGTGTGATGTTATTGTCTGACAGTCCTAAATGACACAGATGATATTCTCTGATGCCAAATTTAGGAATCCTGAGCGCACCATGGGAGGGACAAACAGTCAAACATCAATCAAGATTTTTTTCTATACTCGGCCCATTTAAAAACATATCCGCTCCTAAAATGTGTTTTTCCCGCATTTGTCCTTCAGCGACAGACAGCCATCATACCACCCAGAAGCCATTAGTCAGCCTTATACACAATGACCCCCTGAGAACATCCTCAATCAAACATGCCAGCATGAAAAGTGATGAGAATACTTTGAAAATCAGCCCTCAGCTGTCTGCCAGCAAAGGCAGCACGGCGAGCGCGATGAATGCATAAACGCACAAAGGCCCGAACGTAAATGCCACTCTCTCTAATTAGCGGAATACACTAATTCTGTTTACATCGCAGACCAAACATCACTTCTCCACTCCATGAAAATCCTGCAAAAAAAAAAAATCTGCTGAAAGATCGCAGTGAGAAAAGCAGCACATTGCTCTCTCTCTCGCACTTTATTTATTTATCTATTTGTGGGTGAAAACTTGTTTCTGCGCTTCACAACAAGGCTGGCCCTGTTTACTCAAATTAAAGATTGCTAAAACCCCGGCTCGTGGTGACATTCAGCGTGCCGCCGAAGATTCCTTTGAATACAGATCAGACGTGGCATTTAAGTGAATTGACGCCTTTCTTGAAGTTAATCAGCAGTCCGAGCGTTCTGACTCGAAAAATTCACTTTCAAAGGCTTCACGCTGGCCTTTCAAGGGTAGTCTGAGAAACTGCAGAATGAGACGTCTATTACAGATGTGACACGGAGGTATCCCGCTGCAGGAGGGATACTGACCAGCTGTTCCTGTACAGCACAGAGGACAGAGCCCGGAGGCCAACTAAGCAGATCCAGTATTTAACAGCCTTGACCTCTCTCTGGCTCGCCCCCTTTATGTATTCTGTTCTTTTTCTCTCTCTCCCTCTGTGGCAGCCCTTTCTCAGCAGCTGCCAAACATTGCTGACTCTGGCTAAAAAGCTGGAGGAATACGTATTCTTCGGTGTGTGTGTGTGTGTGTGTGTGTGTGTGTGTGTGTGTGTGTGTGTGTGTGTGTGTGTGTGTGTGTGTGTGTGTGAACCCACAGTGGATACAGGTCCCACAGGGCCTCCCCTGTGTCATCTACGCTGTATAATGTGAACGGCACAGGTGCTGTATAGAGGGTCAAATACAGGTACATAACTGCATCGTCAGTTACAGTAGAAGGAATGACAGGTGAGAAAGAAGAAATAGGATTTTTCTCCTCAAGGAGAGAGAATTGAGCTGTGAGCAAGCAGGCAGAGAATGAGTCTAACAGTAGCGTACAGCCAGCGGGCAGCCAAGCTAACGCAGCACATGCAGTGCACATAAAAACAACATGGCACTTCTGCACAAATACAACATCAACACATTTGAGCCCTCAGATATACCGTTAATCACACGATCTGCACTGCATGTTTGCGCAACAACAAATGCAGAAACAGTTCCGCAGCAAGCCCAGCGGCCATGTGGGCATCTCTCGCTGTGTTATCAGAAGCTCGAACCCTGAAGCGTGGAACAAATTCAAGACCTGTCAGCACCGTAGGGTGCGTGACAGACATCCGTCCCAAAATGTATTGTATTCTTGATCTGGCATATAAGAGTTTTGGAACTAGCAGGGCACTTATTGGTTAATGCAGTAATGGATATTATTTGTAACCTCTTTGTGTTTATTTTTCTCATAAAGTGTAGAAAGGTAGATTTCTGTGTCTTATTTGTTTATATGTCTGGGTGTTCTGGACCTGAGTTTCAGTTCTGTGATTTCCTTTGCATTCCTCCCTTACTGTACAGTTTCTTAAAACAGCACCTGAACTGATTTAGAGACATACTAGGCATTGCCTGCTCTGGCCTGTAAGAGTTGACCAATCAGAAAGGACTGGTCTGTAAAGGAGGGGGCTCTTAAAGAGACAGGCACTGAAACAGAGGAATTCACACATGTAACAATGTGGAGAAAGATAGTGAAAAAATTATGCTTTTAGTTAGTGTGGCTCAGCAATTAAGTATCTTTTAACATGCATTGTGAATGTTTTTAAGAATTTCAGTATGAAATAGCAATCAATCAGATTTTTTTTGCCAGTAGAATGCCTTAGAGTTTTCACTTTTTTGAAAACCAAATATCCTTCTCGAGAGAGTTACTTGTTGTTGCTTTGGGCACATAAACATTTTCTAAGAATGCTCCCCCAAAAAAGAATGAACCTGAAAATGATCTTAATGTTAGACCTTTAAATGCAAATATGTGGATACATACAAAAATGCTCTTAAATCCAATCATACCCACCCTTTGTCAACTGCAGGAGAAGCACCTCAAGCTGGGTTTTACTGAACTGATTTGTTCAGGATGGGTGAAATGAGTTATAATCCACCTTTCAATTTATCTGAATAAGAATAATATTCAATGCATACCTGACCACCAGTGTGCAAACACAAGCGAGCCACTAAAGGCTAAAACGGATGCAGAGCAGTGGGCCTCACATTGTGAGAGGATTAAATGGTGAAAGGTATACCTCTGCCGCAACATCACTTAGCTGATTAAGGTACCAGCAGGCCTTTATACAGCCCATTGAGGAGCTTATGACGGATTAAAATAACCGCTGGGTAATTAACAGGGGCCAGTAAAATGGCCTGATCATCCCCCTCCGTGTAGTGCTGGTAAAAGACATAAAAAAACAAACAAATCCATTACCAAGATTTATGCAGCATTATTAAATTCACCCGGACAATAATAGTGAAAGGGCAGCATTCCATCACATTTAGAGCAAGGGGAGTAATGAGTTGTCATAAGCAGAGAATCAGATGGAGGATATTACATTACCCATGCCAACACTTTGAAAGGATCCATTTTCTCAACCTTTTGTCAGTACAGATTGAGCAAAAGAAGAAAGAAAGGGAGAAAAAAGAAAGAGGAAAAAAGCAATTGCACTGCAAGTTCTTCAAAGTCTATTGGCTTACAGGGACAGAAAGAGCAAAGACTCAAATCCTCCTTGACGCTACCTTGGCAGGGGTTAGATGAAAATGGAGGGTCACTAGCAGTGTGGTGTGTGAAGAGGACTCAGTGGGACAGAACACTCAACAAATTACTGCACATTAGAGGAGCAGGAAACGACTTCCTCTAACTGGCCAGATGGCTCTGTCTTACCTGCTTTGTTCTAAATGTACATTTTAAAGGAAATGGGACCCTGCAGGGGTTTGACAGAACTACAAAACGTGTCATAAAAAGGATTTCATCATCGCTGTTACAAAGGTGGAGGGCAAAATATTTGATTAGCAGAAACTGTAAATATTGTGTGTCCAACATACCCATGTTTATCATAAGTTATTATGATTTTCCAGACGCTTGTGTTATTTTTAGCCATCATGGCTAATGTCAGTTAGTTCAGAACAAACTGTCTGAAACTATTAGATGGATTGGCATGAAATTTGGAGGAGATATTCATGGTGCCCAGAGGATGAACTTTAACTTTTCATCTTCCACCAGTAGATTGACATCTCTGCAAAACTGGATAGTCAAGGTCCCCTCGTTGAGTTTCCACTGGTTTATGACCAAAAACTACTTCCCAATTGTCACAATTCATCAAAAAAGGACCCAAACAGGCAGGTTGACCAACAAAAGGCGAGCTTGAATAACAACAGCTGAAGTAAAAAAATCCAAAATGCAAGAAGAAAAAAAGACAGGTAAAAAGAAAGTCAGAAAAAGACAAAGCATAAAGCCATGGGAAACATATCTGGAATGGACCCAGGAATGCAGGAGACCCGGGGAAACCAGACGAAGCAACAAAGAGAGATGGAAAAACTTAAATACAGGGCTAATGAACGAAAAAGGGCAGGAAAGGACAAAGACAGAAAGAGGGAAATAAAACCTGACAAAGGACAAACTTTCAACTTAAAACATGAAAATCAACCAAACTAATGCCTAGCACTACGACACCATCACGTCACAGTCATGCTTTGTATTCAGTGCTAAAGTAGTGCCAACTTTAGCACGCTAACACGCTAAACTAAGATTGGTGACCATTGCAAAACCTAAACCTGCAAACATCTTAATGTTAGCATTGTAACTCTTTGTATTTTGAGCACCTGCAGCTGGACTGGTAAACTGGCAGTGCGGCTGTCTGTCTCACGGTGTGTCTGCGTATCTTTGATAGCAGGACAAATCCCAAATGTTGCACAAACTCCACAATGTACGGCTCCCAACCCGTTAAAATGGATTGTTCATGTCCTCTGAGCACACCGACCAGGCAAAACGTTTCTTAAAATATGCATAGGTTCGGATTTACATAATCACACAAGAAGGTGGAGGCTTTGCTGTGCCCCTTACTGCCACTTCCTTCGAGTGAAATGCAGAACAGAAAGGGTTATAAAAGTTTTGTTTCCGCTGTATCCATCTCTGGCCTGGAGGACAAACTTCTACTTTTGAATCGAGCTCTGAAGTGCAAATCTCAAGATGTGTGAGAGACCACATTCCTCTTATTCTAACACTATTGTCAGATTCGTTTATGCCATTCACTGGATATATCATACTCTTGAGAGATTGAGCTCCGAACTGAACACGATGTGTGGTGCGACACGGGTACCTCGCTGTGTAGGCTGTGGTCGTGCTCTGAACTTTCACATCCTTCTGAGACACACTCCAGCTCTCCTGAGTGATGACTCACTGACACCAGGTAAAGCGAGGTCCTCCCCTCCCAGAGAACCATAATTATTGCCATTACCTTACCCTGGTCTCTATAAGGTACAGGAACGGAAGGCGGAATGTCGTCAATATATGGGACTGCTTCACCGATCACGTGTTTGCTTGTCTTTCTGTGACAGCGCTGCGATCTGATGGCATGTAAAACCCCTCAAGTATGCAGAAAGATAAGACACCCCTCTGAGTTTTCTCTCCCGGTGTTGAAATCGTCCTGCTCATTCTCTCCAGTTGCTCCAGCAGCCTATAAATAGGGACGGCATCTGCCGGTACTGTGGTCAGGCGGTATGTCCAGCCAGCCTTGAGCTGTCATCTCTAAATGACTGAATAGTTGAGCGTATCTGTGCACATGGCGCCCGTGTGACACCCTTGTTTATATACGTTGCACCAGTGCAAGGACAAAGGAAGCCAAATAAGGACAAACATGACGCTGCAACTACTCCTCTCTCACTGCGCTGGCAAATTTCCCTCATCGCCTCACTTCTATCTTCCCTCTTCTCCCACTCTTCTTTTCGTCCACTCATGTTTATTCAGGTCTTGATCATAATTCTCTTCCCCACCCTTCGCCATTACTGGTACTCATGGTTATTCTTATCCTCATTGCTCTTCTCACCTTCCTTCCTGTTTTTCTACATTCTCCACCTCTATCATCTCATCCCCACTACCCTCACAGCCCTCCTCATTTCCTCCTCTCCTTCCTTCCTCTCTCCCCTTCCTCTCCTTCCTTGCCTTGCGATGGCGAGGTCCTGACTGCCACTCACAGTGGGATGGCAGCAAACAAAAGAGCAAAGCAAAAGGTCGACTCATCCTGCTTGTCACTCATCACCCACCATGCTCGCCTCGCGTCTGGCGCAAGAATCCGGGGGGCCAACCCATCGATTCCCTGTGTCATCGACTGCACATTATCCCCTCAGTCTCTCCAGAAACTGAGTGGCCCCTAGATAACCATCACTGCAAATATTTTATCATCGGGAGCAGAAACTGTAAACAGTAATCAGCCCAATCAAGGCTACCAAAAAAGCACTCGAATCAGAGGAGAAAAGCTGAGAGTAATCTTTAAAACAGGCTCTACAGGCAGCGGGGTTTGAAAAAGTCGATGCAGTCCTGTGACATGTTTGAAGGGTTTGAATACAGATGATCAAAATCGCCATTATTATTCCTCGCTATTCTTCTTTCATCTAAAAAAAAAAAAAAACGGCGCATACATTACTCACAATACGACTGAGCCACTGACTGACATCACTGGAGGCAGTTTATCAGATTACGATCATCCACAGGAGGTTTTATACCACTGCTGTACTCCCCAAGACCTGTATACACACCTCAATGTGGGAAATTGGTGATATTACCCTTTAAATGACAGAGGGGCTTTGTCTAATTATAAGTTTGACCCGCTTAAATGATCAAAATCGATATAGCAGAACCACAGATGTCACTTTGTTTACTCTACATGGTGCCAACATTACCCACAATGCAGCTGCACCACTGTGTGACATACCTGGAAGCAGTTTATCAGATTACAAGCATCGTCCTCTGGAGCCATACAAGGCTTTATACTACTGTTTTGTGAGTCAAACTGGCGGAATTACCCTTAAAGCTCTAACGCTATCTAGACGACTATCAGAAGAAAACATCCTTCAAGTCCTTATGAGTTCTTAAGTGGGCGCCCGTTAAACACCCCATGTTCGACTACACTGAAGAACTAATCACACCGCCGTATGCGTGCCAAACGTTTTGCTGGCATGTCTGTTTAATTACTACATTTTTTCATCTCTTGAGCAACAGCCACTGAATAATGAGCCAAGTCACACATGATGGTGCGGAATGCATTTTTTGTTTGATCTCATCTCATCTCTGCAGCAGAGAACAGGAAACATCTCGTCCGCCGATCACGTGAGCCTTGTCGGGATTGAAGTTTAGAAAAAAGCGGCGTGAATTAGATCGCTCGATGTCTGAGAATGTTGTCGAGGACCTAAACGAGAAGGCATAATTATAGAAAAAAATGGCAGGAAACGTTACCATCGCTCTGTGCCTGTCAGGGGCACTATGAATAGCAATGACTCATCAAGGCCTTTTGTACAACTGGGGACAGAAGTACAGTCTGGTAACATAGTGCAGGGGACATAAACAGCCTTTGAAGGTCCCTGGGAACCTATTAAAGTCTTAATGATTCATTTTAGCGGAAGAATTTTTAATCACTTTTGCAGTCAACACTGTATGGGACCATCTCTCAGTGACTGAGAGCGATAACCTTGACTAAAATAGTTTAATCGCTAATTTCCGCTCCATTTTGGTGGAGGTGTGTGTGTGTGTGTCCCCGTGTGTGTGTGCGTGTGTGTGTGCATCCTGGGCACTCATCGGCAGCCCAAACGAGGCGGACAAATACATTTAAAAGGCAGAAGCTGAAGGTTGATCAGTGTGCACGAGGAACATGGCAGCGCTCATCCTTCAAAGAGACATAAAAGCCAGATTTATTATTTTTTTCCTCTCCTTGCGATTTTCTCTCAGTAGTGGAGTATCTGGTGCCCCGGAATTACACTTGATCATCTTTCAAAAATATCTCTTATTCCACGTGAGGTTTATCTTCAGCTGCCAGGCTCTAACTCAATGCTTCCACCTAGCTTTTTAACCACAGAAGACACCTTGCTTCAGCACATACACACTCTCTCTCTCACACACACACACACACAACACATCTAGAGACACATGGATCATCACCACCAACAGCTCCTCGCCCCAGCCACGCCACTCCGACTGATCAACATCAAATGACGATCAGCTCATGCCTCCTCGTCCCCCTCCTCAGCGGCCAGCGAGGTAAAGACCACCTTTCCTGACATAATCACAGGAAAAAAAAGAAACAGGGGCAATCTTACCTTCCTGCACCGCCTGGAAGGGGTTGTTGGGCTCGATGAGTTTCACAGAGTGGGTGATTTTCTCGCTCTGCAGAATGTCGTCGTTCAGACTCAGGTCTGAGATGGCAAGCTGGAAAATCTCGTCATCTCTCACTGCATTTTCCTCAAATATGGCACCTGTCGAAGAAAAGCAGTGACAGGTTGTATGAGAGGTGGGAAGAGGAAAAGGTGAAGACCTGTTATTGTTTTTTATCATTTTTCTTTCGTATTTTATTGTCCAAAACCTGTTGCATTATTCAACAGTAATGTGTGGAATTTGTCTCATTTGTGCTTCATTTCGGCTGGAAGTTGTGCAACATGTGCGTCCCAGCGCGCACTGACCGGATTTCAGCACCACGGACAGCGCCCCCATATGATTCGATGCGTAAAGTGGCCAAACTTCGGAAAATAAACGGCTGTCACGTCCACTGCAGGATCAGTGGCACCCTTCCCTTCCCTAATAAGCATTACAGGCCCGGTGTGGGAGGCATGCTGAAGCTTCACACTCTCCATCCCCTCCCTCTCTCCCTCCCCCCTGTTTATCAAAATGGCATCAGCTGCTTCGGGTAGACGCGCATATATCACGGGGAAGGGTTTCAGGAAATGAGAAGTATAATTGGGGTACCCGAACGTAAAGCAGCGCATCAGCCAATATTATCTGGATGGAGTCCCACCTCTGTATTAAGCCAGTGACTGAGCACCTGCTGCTTGCCAGACTGTTGCAGTAAACTGAGAGCAGCAGCAGCAGCAGCGGAGGAGCGCCGAGACCAAATTTGCTCACAGTGACATTGACATTTTTATCTGAGATTACAGCGTCAGTCATTTTAAGTGGCTACCGGACAGGAGGCGCAAAACGGAGGCTATTGTTCAGTCTGTGGAGGGAGATAGAGAGAGAGAGGGAGAGGGAGAGAGAAGGAGGAGGGGTGATCATGAATGTACGTGCAAAACTATCAAATGTGACGCGATGCTTCAGATCAGACTCCATCCAGATGAGTTTCAAGCCCAGAAGGAAAATAAGAAGAAGAACAAGAAGAAGAAAGAAGAAAAGGGGAAAAAAACGCAGCTCCGGTTTGAAGTTTGAGAACAAAAGAGGCTCTATGCGTTTTGCATCTCTAAAACCAAACTCCACTGACATTCCCTCCGTCTCCGTATTGACATTGCAGTCACGTTCCGGTGAAAGTTGAGGCTCGTCGGGTGCAGACAAGAGGTAGCTTGGTCCTGTGAGAGCAAACCCCTCAGTCCTCAGCCGATTCATTTCACCAAAGCGTCAAGAGAAAGACGGGCCTTATTTTCTGCTTATTGTAATGCGTGTTTTTTTTTTTTTTTTTTTTTTTTGTTTGTTTTGTTTTTTTGTGTGTGTGTTTTTCGGGGGGGGGGCAACAGTGGTGCTTCTTTTTTAGACATGAAGCCCAACATGCATGCGGTGAAGAAAAAAAATGTCTGCACAAATACAAAATGAAAAAATAACAAAAATAGAGGTGAATATGGGCATAAATAGCTGGAGGGGTAAAGGTCAGAGGCACGGCCGTGTAGGAAAAACGCCAACTTTTCAACTTGAGAGTCAAAGTGTTGCTTTAACAGAGGACGCGAGCTGAATAGACTATTCATCCCTCCCTCTCTCCAAAAAAAAAAAAAAAAAAAAAAAAATCCTCTGATCAACGCAGTATGCTCCGGCTCAGCTTTATATCCCCGCACGCTTCTGCCTCTACACCTGTCTAACCCCCCCAACCAAAAAAAAAGAAAACACACAGCGCGCTGACCCGATCGGACTGCTTACCGATATGTATGATAGAGTCCGCTTTGGCCGAATTGCATTGCAATATCCACAGGGAAAGGCAGATCAGCAGCAACTCCATCTCGGGATTTCGACGAGGCGGCTCATCCAAGCTCCGCTCGGCTGTCCTGTACTGTCCAAATGGAGCACCCAAAGAGGGGGGAAGAAAAAAAACAAGAAGAAGAAGAAGATGATGATGATGAAGATCAAAAAAACCAAGCGCAAAAACAGAACCTCGGTCTTCCTCCTGGCACACCAGACCCGCATGAAACCCTGCAGAAATTATCACAGTTTTTTTTCTCTCCCTCTCTCTCTCTCTCTCTCTCCCTCTCTCTCTCCTCCAACCTCTCTCTCTCTCTCTGTCTCTCTCTCCCTCTTTTGGAAACAAAAAATAAAAAAAAAACAAGTCGACCGCAGGAAGGTGGGCTCTAAACAACAAAAAAAAAGAGAGAGAGAAGAGAGACGAGGAAGAACCGACGGGGACCCGAGGTAAGACTGAAGAGACAGGTAGCCCGGTGAGAGAGCCGCTGTTACCTCTCCCACTCTCGCCTCTCTCCCTGCGCTCCGGCGTCTAAAGCATGGCAAGCAGCATAGAAAAAAAAAAAAAAAAAAGATTGCGGAGGAGGGACACCCCTCTAACTACACACACACATGCACGCACGCACGCACGCACACACTCATTCAGTCCCGTCTCGATCACGTGACTGCAGAGACTTCACGATTCGGCTGCCGTCCCGACAAGCCGGGTAGAAATGATTTGGACTAGCCGGAGAGAGACGCGCGGAGAGGCGATATCCAAACACATGACTGGAGGTGAACACAGACCAAACGAAAAGAGAAAGAAAAAAAATTATCAATTAAAAAAGAAAAGAAAAAAGAAACTCTTTAAGCTCACGCGTAAAAACCAAACATGCAGATCGGAAGTGGACAGCGGTGTAAACAGTTTTACTTTGCGGAGAAGTTGTCGTTTCAAAAAGGGGGTGGGGGGGGATCTGTGAGGGATGCAGGGAGGTGTTATTTAATTTTTTTTTTTTTGTTCCACTTTGAGAGGCGACGGAGCGCAGCTGGGGTGGCGGAGAGGAAGGATTTACGCACCGCGCTCCTCGGCGAGGGCTGATGGATGAGGGGACAAACGTGACAGAGTTCCACACCGCCTGACCGAAGCCGGATGGAGTTTACAGCGGCGGAGCGAACACAAACGCCTCGCTGTTCTCTTATTTTCTCATCTCTGCTGCGTGACTTCATCGATCCATCGATTCGTGCTTGAGCCAAATTGACGCCCTCCTTGCTCCTTTTATTTTGTTTGTTTTATCGCGGGATTAAGGACAGTTTTATTATTTCTATGTGTGTGTGTGTGTGTGTGTGTGTGTGTGTGTGTGTGTGTGTGTGTGTGTGTGAATCAGACCGCAGGGTGCCTCGCAGAGCTTCAGCTGCGAAGAAGAAGAAGGAAGATGATGATGATGAAGAAGAAGAAGAAGAAGCAGAAGTCGGGCAGGAGACGGGAGTTTTTCTAGATGGGCATAATCTTACAATTAAAGGATATTTCTCGTGGCTGTAATCAAAACGGAAATATCTCTTAATTGTTTGGTTAAGTCCGTCAGAGGCGCGCAAACTTTCAGCACCAGGCGGCGGGCGGACAGCTCCTTCACCGAGCCGCACGAGAGCGAGAGGGAGGAAAAAAAGAAAGAAAAAGAAAGAAAAGAGGCACCTGTAGAGCGAACAGCCATGTCACCGTCGTCTGCTACGCATCTCCGTGTTTGTTTGCTTTGTTTGTTTGCTTTTTCTTTTATAATTTAGACGACCATGATTGCGGAAATACCTTTCTTTAATCGATATTTTGACACGAACTGAATAAATCAAGCCTCACATGTTCTGTATCGTGGTGATCTGCTCTTCATCGTCATCCATGCCTCCAAAGTTGTTGTAAAAATCACACACTACCCCTACTGGCCACCTGTGGATACTGCAAGACAGTCTTCAGCTTTCCACAACGATTTTATCAATTTATAGAAAAAAAAGAAAAATTACAAAGATGCTGAATTGGAAGAAACTTCCAAACACTGGCTCTGAGAACAGACTGTGCCCATTCGAGCACAAGAACGGAACGGCAGAAATGTATGTCTGCGTGTTTGCTAAATGCTGACCCACATATCAGAATACATATGGGGCAACAGCCTTGGCACCAAAAGTGAATATACGCTGTTATTGATCCGAGTACAGTTCCCACAACACACAGTAGATCAGCCCTGGACTCGCTCCAAAGGGGATTTAAACAGACGGATTAACCTTGAGATTCTGGTTTTTAAGCCGACAGTCATCCAAAAAAAAAAACGCCATAAACAATTCATCATGTCCCGGCGGGCGGAATAAATCTCTTAATTTCATTGATCTATGAGGCAATATGTTGCTGAGATTTCATCAGAAGTGTCATAAATTATTCATTTTGACTGGCAATTCACACATTCACACAGGTCTCATAAAAGCTTCATTCAGTGAGTTTGCTGCTGTTTTTTTATTGTACTGCACGTGATCCAAATATGACATTTTTCTTCCTCTTCGTCTGCTGTGAGAAGTAATACATTTTGTGCATCTCGTGCAAAATCAAAAAGAATAACGGAGATGTTTTTCATCTGTCTCACACTGAAAAGCTACGATGATAAAGTCCAATAAGTCCAAGAAGATGTTGAATGATTAAAGAATTGAAGAATAGTATGTTAAGCTCCTCTTTCCCACAGAAAACGCTGCACCTGTAACGTCTCGTCAGTCGTCCACATCTTTGTGACATCACAGATGCATACTTTACGTCTATGTTCATGGTAGAAAGTAACTGGAAGCTCAAAACATGGCAGAGCTGACAGGAGAGAGCCGTATTAGCTCGGGCGTGTATGAGCCGACCAATCAGAGGACACTGGGTATTCGGGAGGAGGGGCCTTTAAAGAGACAGGAGCTGAAAGAGAGCATTTCAGACAGAGAGGGAACACAGAACTTCTGCTCTGGACGGTATGAGATGACAGACAGACATTTTGTATGTATTGTGCAAAAAATCTGCATCAGAATGCCAAAAAAAATGGATTTCATCTGACTCACATATACATGTTGCAGAGAAGCAGTCAAAAGAAATTACAGTTTTGCATCCTGATCTGTCACAAAACGAAGAATATGCAGTGTATCACATCAAGTGACAGTTTTGTTTCTGGTTCACGGGTGAGATGTGATGTATCAGGGCGAGGCTCCGTTCACAGATGGTTTGTATGTATAAGTTATAACTCTTGCGGTGTTAGCCATTACCATATTTCACGCCGGCATGTCTCAAAATAATATGTCTTGTAATATTTATTCTCTGCATATAGAAAGGTATTCATAAGATATCTGACTGAATAGCGTTGTGTGTTTGGCGCCATGAGTAGGTGATTTCCATGCATTAGTAAGTAGATCTGATACGATAGAAGGAATACCTTTCCACTGGGAGCAAGCCATCCAATAGATAGTCAGCCATTTTGGACTTCATGATTGTGCTCTGATTTTGGTCCAAAATACTTCTGTTTTTTCTTTCATTTTTTTTTTCTAAATGTGAAGCATCTGTCAGGGTTTTTTTGTTCCTTCAGCTGCAGCTATGCTTCACCTCGTGCATCTGTATGGGTGTCAACATAAGTTAATCTCAAAAAAGTGCTGCAAACCGTCAACCGAGACATCGGCGGGGTAGGTCACGGCCGCTCTCAGCGATGAAGGTGGAATTTCATCGTCACACAAACCTGAGTCATTAATGTTTATGGCCACGAGCAATGAAGTGAAAAGGAAAGGCAGGAGGTTTTTTTCCTCCTCCTTTTTTGGAACAAGGCCAAAAAGTGAATACAGATGAGGAGCAGACGTCACATGCGTAAGTTTAAAAAGAAAAAAAAAAAAAGCCTTGCTTTTAGTCATGAATGGATAAGTACACAGTGACCTTTTTACTAATAGACTATTCTTTGATAAACTCATTGTATCCTTCATTCCAAATAATGCGCTTTCCTAACCAAAAAGCCTTTGGGCACAAGACACAGTGTGATTAATTGTTTCTATGGAATAGCGTTTATGCCTTCTGGGTCCTCAGTTCCCTCTGATGAGTCCCATCTCTCTGCTTAATCTTAAATTATTTTTTTTATGCATGGCTTGGGGCTGTGCGCGCCGCTGCCTGTGAAATGGCCGCAGTTTACAGTGTAATACAGATGCCTGGATGCTGTTTAGCTGATCTCTATCTTACTGATTAGTAGTACCAGTAATGCCATTGTGCATTCACTGAATGAATCGGCTTTTGACTGAGGAGAAGGCTTTTTCAACACAGACACTCTCACACAGTAGTGTGTAATTACCATCTGTGAGCTGTGATTTCATAACTTGTGACATGCTATAGAATAAGTGCGAGTTTAATCCCTTCATTAGCCTCTAAACTCGCATATCTGTGGACGGAAGTGGACGAAAGCCAGCAGCATGGAGTTAAATGCACTGTAAGTCAACATAATTAGACCAGTTACCACAGCCGTTGTGTGGCATACATAATGTAGCATTATGTGTCACCCATACAAGCGAGGAGAGCAGCACCCACGGCTCCACAACCGTAGAAAGTACCCCAGCATATTAATAAAGCAGTTGGCTTGCCACACTCCTAATAGGATTCCACGAGATGACACTTTAATATCATGAGTTAAATAAAGTCTGTCACCACCCACTTGGCCCTGTCCATCCCAACGTGGCACAGGATGTAGCTGTATGAAGCCCATACACCAATTTGGAGGAGGGTTAGATCTCAAGACAAGTTGGAAATCCATTCATGTCAAGCAGAAATGTGCAGGGAATGGCAATAAGCGTCTGCAGCACTAGAGGTGAATAAGCAAGACTCCCTCGTCCAAATACACAGCCCGAGGTAACATTATAGATTAATCATGTTATGGGAGAATAAGCGCAGCCACAGTCACAGACTCTGAATTTCAATGACTGAATTGTTGACTACCCACATCATTAGATATTTCAACATTACACCGTGCTGGACCTTGGTAAAATATGTACCGAGTAATAAATGAATAAATGATTTTATGTATACATATCAGTGTGGAAAAATATACCAGCAGACAGGAACTGTCAAGAAATTGGAAATGTAGGTCTGTCGGTGTCAGCCAACAACTTTGACAGCTACCAGAGGAGACGTTTGTAAGTTTTTCAAGCAGGGACAAAATTCTGGACTCCAACTTATTCATGCCATGCAAAACAAAAAAAGCCCTGCTCAAAGTATAATCTTGCTCATGGATTGCAGGCTTGTTATGATACATCTGTTTTAGATGTCCCTCATGGTCAAGACATTTTTTTTTTTTTTTTTTATCAGAGCCAAAGTTTCCACAGCTCAAACAATATGATTTACAAAGAAGTTCTATCAGAATAACCAAAACCTAAGAAAAATCACAGTTATGTATTCTTGTGGCGCCCATATTTCTATTTCTATTCAGGAATACTGTGTTGTCGGTGTCACCCTCGGCAATAATAACCTTCACCAAAGGTCCGTGTTGAGCTATATTTGGATTCCCACAACTATTTTGGGCTAAATGATAACCACGAAGGATGTTATTGAGTCAGAGATATTATTAGAGAGGAGACAGAACATCCTGTATAGAAAAGTCCATAATGGCATTAACGGTGGTAGTTAGACAAACATCTTGCTCATTCCCGCTCAAAGCCGGTCGTCAGCCTAAGCTTTAAAGTCAGCCTAACGTGGCAATGCATTGACGTAAGCCTACAGTTGAGATTCACAGCAATTTCAACCAATCTGATGAGGGTGCAGACGGATTCTGATTTAGCATGGAAGAGGAAGAGGATATCATGATAACGCACAGGATTACCGAGGAAGGTCAGATTATCCAAACGTGATTAACCGAAAACGTCAGGGTGTGGTAGGGGTACGTCTAGCTGCATTTGCTGCATTGAAAGCGGGTGTTTTTTGTTTTGTTTTTTTCAGGGAGATCTGCAGACATTTCCAGTTTTTTCTGTGGCAACCAACACTATTTCTCATGTGAAGTCGATCTCCATCCGTGATCATGGTGATCAAAACGGTATTTTAAGCCAGACCGTGATGTTTTCCTAACCTTAACCAAGTGACTAAGCCTGACCAGAGTATTAGCATAATACTGTGACAAAAGGAAAATTTTAATTAAACATACATTTGCAACAGAAAGAAACAAAGTTATAGCTGTGGTTCTGCATAAATCTTCTTTGCCAGCATTTCTTCCAGTGGTCAGGCTGGTGCCTGCATCGTGTAAGAATAACCTGTCGGGAGAACATGTTTTAAACCTGGGGGCAATGTCACCAACCTTTTTTTTTGCACTTTTTTTAATCAGATTCGACTGTAGATTCTTTACCGTTTTTATATCCACTGAGGAAGTTAAAGCTCTCTCACCATTCATCTAGATCAGGGCCTGGTCTTGTTAGGCTGAAATGACTGCCTGGGACCTTTGCCAAGATGTCAACTCACCACTGAGTGGCGAAAGTTGCCTAAATGGACTTTGATTTAGTCCAAACATTAGCCTCTTTGGACGCTGGGTGCTGGCTGGGTTTATATTCTTGTCTCGCTCTATTCCATTCCCACAGAGAGCCACTGTGAAAAAATAGTTTTGATAACACATGCAGTGAATATACTACATTATTGGCTTGTTATATGATCACTTGTGGTCTGAGAAATCCAAAAAAAGAGCTTGTTCTTGCTGGATGTATTGAATGAGGCTGACTGGAGCAAGCTGTTCATGAAAGTCTAAAGGAAAAAAAAAAAACGAACACTGCAGCCTTCCACAGTTTCTCCTTCATGCTTGATCTTCATTTCTGACTGGGAGCACATTGTGGTTGTTCCTATTATAAATAAAAGAAGAGCACACACACCAAGTGTTTTCTGTTTTTGCGGTGCACAATTCAGAGTTAACGCTGATCTGTTCGGATGCTCGACCCTTAAAGGACAGTGTGTTTACCTATCTGTCTGAAGAACGGCTTCACCACAAAACCAAAGACAACAAGCACTTCCAAAGGTTCGAGAGCTCTCAATCGTTTGAATAATGCTATTCATGTGGAAAATCTGCCCATGAATTCATAATGAAAGACAAACTTGTTGTTTAAGCAGCCTTATTATTATCCCGCATTAGCAGAATCTGCAAGGCACTCATTTCGCCTGCAGAGATGTTTACAATTCATATGCCTAATAGCGACTGTTCAGCCATTTGTTTTGGGTGCCCTTAGCGGTTGCTATTGAACCCAATGCCTGTGTCAGCTACATTTCACTCCAGCTGTGCCTGCAAGACAGTCATTAGCGGATGAGGTTGTTTAAAGGGGAGCCACTTAGCAGAAACACACCAGAAATCTACCTGTAAAGAGGCACACTTTGCAAGTGAGCACAACAACAAAATCCTTGTGAGTGTTTGAGTTTTTTTCAGACCAGGTCAGTCTGAGTCATTATTAAATTCAAAATGAAAGGAAGGCTCTCAAAGGTAAGCGGAGAACACACAAAGTGGTGAGACACAGAGAGACTTTGTCTGAAACTTTCAAAAGCTCTGCTGCTTCCTGGCAAACATCTATTATTCCAATTATCTACATCCACAAAACATCGCAAAATGATGTTTGTTGCCGATGCCTTAGAAAGCTCTCAATTTCCGACCATTATGCAAAAGAGAGAACGTTTATGGATTTCGATAACAAAATGCAGACATTGTTGAATTTTTTTCTTTTTAAAAAAGGAACCCAAGACACACAGAGGCAGGAAGGTAAAAGAAGAAAAAGGCAAGCCATCCAAAGTCCAAAATCCAGAATGCAAGCTACAAAAGGCAGGCAAACAAAGGCTGGCAACAAAAAAGCAACAAGGAGAAAATAAAGAAGGACGAAGCTTTAAGCAACAGGGGGAAAAAAACAGGAACACACAAGGACCAGACACAGGAACACAGGAGATGCACGATGAAAAAAAAAAAAAGTCTTAAATACACAAGAGCTAATGAGCTAATGAAACACGGTGTGCACAGAAAAGAGGGCGGTAATGTGAGAGCCCTCTTATGAAGTGAAAATGAACTTTTCACTCTAACAGAATTGGAATGAGCAAAATAAATATCAAAATATTCCAAACAAATAAAATATGAATAAAACCACAAGCCAGAAAAGGTCCTTGTTTATATTCCTGACTGGAGCTCCTCTGTGAGGACTTTGAACGTTCTCTCCCGGGTGTGTGTGGGTTCTCTCTGGGGTTCTCTCGACCACAGTCAGAAGACGGGTTATTTTAATTGGTTGTTTTAAATTGCTAAGCGTGAGCGGTTGTTTGTCTCTATATGTCAGCCCCTTGTGATGAACCTCTGACCTCTCTGGGGTGTACCACTCAACCTGCTCCAGCCCCCATACCCAGATGAATGAATGTCTTAACGGCTCAGTCTTTGATTACCTCACCAGCCATCTAGGTATCGACATGTTTTTATTGGGTCATGTCCAAGGCCATGTCCACATTCGTTCACAAATTGGGGGGGGGGGTGGGGGGACTAAGACATCATTAAGATTTCACCCTTGTTGAGGTTATCACTCTGGAATATTTCTTTTATGTCAGTGCCAGTGAGCGAAATTGGTGGAGTGGCGCACTGCAGGGACCAGCAAGAACCATCAGCTAATGAAAATTGAAGACAGGAGCTCTAAAGATGCATTTTTTTTTTAAATTCCCAGAGAAGGGAAAGAAAGAGCACCGTGGCAATCATTGAGTCCACAGACGACATGTTGACATATGGATGAAAGAAATACATATCGACTTTATATCTTCATCGCACGGTGAAAGTCTCCTCCTGTTGTGTTATGTTGCATCTACAACAGTTCAATGGATGATGTTGCACAGACTTGTAGAAAGACAATAAATGACGATAAAACCTAAATTGTGACACAGATATTAAAGTACAGTGGGAGGGAGGGATGCCATGAGGACGGTACAGCTCTCAGCAAGACATTTTTTTTATTAGCTCACCGTGAAGTTAAGGTTGGGTTTCAAAGCCCTGGAAAGTTGGCTCCAATCTACTGAACTAACAAAGTGTCTGTCTCCCTCTATCATTTCCCCTCTCCCCCTCTTCACTCTCTCTCATGCTGTCCCACTCTCACTCCTTCCCTTTCTTGTCCTTACTCTGCCACCTTCACAGACGTGCTTGAAAGATCTTTCCTCCTCTCTCACACTGAGCGTAAGAGGTAGAGATGACAAGAGTCTTAGTATTCAGCTCAGCTCCTGGTCTTCTTTTAACTCGATGGGGTTCCTCCCTTCCCTTTGGCCCCAGCTCCACTTTTAAGAAGTCAAAGCTTCAGGCCTAATGGCAAAATCTAACACAATAAGCGTTACTGATATGAAACCAAATTGGATTTCCTTTTAGTGACTTGAAATGTATGACTCCCTCTCGATTGCTTGTGAAGCTCATCCTGATAGTTACCAGAGTTCCTGTGTAGAAACGTCCACCTGCAACTGGTTTACCACTCGCGGTTAAGATTATCAAACATCCCGGTAAATCTGTCACTTCCACACTGAAAACACACAGGAATGTGCCTCATGCCTTTTTTTTTTTTTTTTTAAAGCAGATATCACTTTTTCTGGCTTCCATTTGGGTAATTATCCTTCAAATGTGGGGTAAGTGACAGAGTATTCTGGTGGCATCTGATTAATTAGAATGGGATCTAATAGGCCTAGCCAGGCTCTATTGGATTAATTAATTGGCAGATGATATAGTCTACTGTTGCGGGCCTATTACATTAACTGTCACAGTGCATTTGACGACAAGGTGCCAAGTGATCCATTCAGTGGCACAAACATGATTGGAGTAGGATATTATCCCGCTGAGGGAGGCCTTCGATCATTTTAAATACACCCTGCTAAGACTTAACAGTAATGACAAAGTCATGAATAGTCAGATAAACGTACATTACTTGGTGCAGCTGTCACTCAGAATGAAGGGGGCTCCCCAGAGGAGATAGGTCCTTCTTTCATTTGCATACAATTATCTTCTGTCTTCTCTGAACATGTGCATCAGTGAATTAGACCGGGCGCTGGCAGGTAAGGAGACATTTTGGCCTCCGTAGATTTAAAATGGTATTCCAGCAATAAGTGCTGCAAGCCGGAGAACTTGAACTTGAACCAAAAAGGCATAGTAAAAATTGAGATGTCTTGACCCAACAAGGTCCTGCAAATTGAATGACAACACACAGTGTTTTCTGATCTGCTGCCTCACTGGCGTGGCTTGGTTAATGTTAGGGAATGATGGTACTCATGGTTTAAAAAAGCTTCGCTACTGACTGAGAGCAGCCTCTCCTGCATTTTAGTGACCCGTCCATCCACTCCGACACCCTCCCTCTGTGGACTGTAGCACCACATTCATTTCATACTGCTTCCTCTTTTGGTCCAATAGACTACCAATCCAAATACATCCCTCGCGCCAACCATTTAGCCCTACCCCTCTGTTTTGTGCGTCCACCGTTCTGGGGTTGGGAATCCTGATTCTTGGGCCAGGGTGGGGCGAAGTGTTAGGGCCACAGTACATTGAGGCTTTTCAGAAGCACGCTTCCGACAGACCAGTCCAGAGAGCTGCAGTCAACACAGTGTTGTCTTTCACTACTTCCTCCTCTTCGTCCAGTACAATCTATTGGCGCTCAGATGGAGTCAATTGACTGCATGGTCATTCTGAGGACTCTGTTGTTGCTCATCTCGCCCCAGACTCTTCTTTTATTCAGAGCCTGCAGTCATGCCATGAACTCCTCACTCTAGGACAGCAGGGTCACTACCAATCTTCTGCTCCAGGTTGAAAACCCTTCCTCAGACAACATCTAGACACCCCAAGCTAGCACTTATGTCTTATTCTTAAAAAACAATATAACAACAGCCATATGCACTCGGAACACACTATCCATCTACTGAAAGTCACTTTGGAAAGCTCCTCCAGGGCCACAAAAGACATTGTGCAACTGCTTTCAAAGGGTGACTTGTATTCAGTAGCAAACCCCTGAGTGCTTCATATTGCTTGATACAGTAAGAAGGTTGTGTGTTGTTTCTAGCAGTGACTCAAAATTTAATAAAGTTACCTGAATGCTTAACATATTAACAAATATATGTGTCATGAAATGAATTTTACAAACTGTCAGTCTCTCATCTCATCTTGTTATGGAAACCTTGATGAAGGGATAGTGTTAATAGAGCAGATTCAAACACTGTGTGTAGCCACAGTGTGTTTTTGGCCTGCCCAAGGCCTTTTGTGGGAGGATAATATTTTATATCGTCTCCATGTCGTCTTTAGCTGCAGGCAACTTGCCTCTTGCTGACAGATGATAACAGCATTTATTCACAATGACAGTGACAGGAAATAGTATGTGTGTGTGTGTGTGTGTGTGTGTGTGTGTGTGTGTGTGTGTGTGTGTGTGTGTGTGTGTGTGTTCTATGTTTCTGCGTGTGGTTCTAGAAAATGTGTGTTTGTGCAGACGTGTGCATTTTTCATTTACACTTTTGCCCGGGGGAATATTTGGATCTAAAAGGGTTTCTGTGTCACCGATTAAATTTGTTTAAAGTGGGGTTTAACTGGAGGGCCGTGACAATTGTTTGACCAGCATTCTGAATAAATGCTCTGGTGAGATCTGAGCATTCAGTTTAAGCCATGCGGTAGCACATAATCAATAGCATAAATGGGTTTTCAATTTGTTTTAAAGGGGCCAAATTAGCCTCAGCGTAACCCTAAGGCTCCAGGAGGGAACTGATTAGAAATATGTTTATTCTTGTATTGAAATGCATATGTGGCACTGTAATCCTTAGTCTATATATCAAAACCAACTTGAAATGTAGTTAAAGAAACATCCTGATGAACGCAGTAAGAATTTATGTGCAAAACATTTCAGCCAACAGTGTGTGGATGTTGCTAAGCAGCAAGAGAAATGAACCCAAAAGGTCTACCTTTTCCGAAACCTTGCCATTGTATAAGAGCCTCCACCTGCACTTCTGTTTAGGATGGTAATAGATTTTATGTGTGTGTGTGTGTGTCTGTGTGCGAAATAGAGAGAGAGGATGAGTGCGGAGTTGCAGCACCTTTAACCAGCGCAGTACTGAGCCACCGCCATGCTTCAGTGCATCAACACATCTGATAATATTTGCTAGAAGAGGTGGACCTCAGCTGTTTCCTATTTTGCTTGTTTGTGTTTCTCTGTGTGTGTGTGTGTGTGTGTGTGTGTGTGTGTGGGAAGGCACCAGTCTGAACCCTGGCAGTTTCATTTCATGGACACACACACAAACACACACACACACACACACACACACACACAGACACTCTCTCCAGACAGCGATCGTCTCCCAGTGACTAAATCAGAGCTACAACCTGCAGAGGCCGATAATACAAACAGGAGAATCGTTGGCAGAATCTTAAGCTTACAGGCATGCACACCTTGTTCTGTCTAATTGGTACACTGAGGGATAAAGGTGGTCTGATGACAGCTGCATGTAGATGAGCTGCTTATTACTGTTGCAAGTGGAAACCTTCTGACTCCAATTTCAGTAATTTTTCATGTTGCATTTGAATGATAATAACCAACAGCTCCTCAGTGGGGGGAGAGTATTAAACAATGAAAACCGAACGGCACATTGAATGAATAAAAGTCTTTCATATCCCATTAAATAGACTCAGTAATGAATGTCAAGCCATAACCTCAAAGCTGTTTTTCTTACATCATAAAAAATTCACATTTGCATTCAAGGTTTGAACAAACGTTTAAATCAAACATACCTGGACTTCTTACATAAGCCGTCCAAACACAGTGGAATGTCAACGGGGGAATTGTTTAATCTTTAGCTTATTATCCATTTATACTGCATCCCCCACGGTTACTTATGGTTGATGCTGCGGTAGATATCGGTAACAAGGTAGCACAGACAGGTCAAAATGGGTTAGATATCCCTGTCGTTACAGGGACATGCTGTTTGCAGACGATGTGGTTTTGTTCATGTCATTGGTCTGTTACCATTGTAGTGAAGGCAAAGTTCTCAGTGTACCAGTCCATCTATGCTCCAGTCATAAGTTTTGGGTGACTAACAAAAACTAGGTTAAGATACAGATAGAAATAGAAACCCTGACAGATATGTCCAGAGGTAGCTCATAATAGAGCCTCTGCTCATTCACATAATGGGATCCAGCAGAAGTGGTTTGGGCGCCTGAGAGTCTGCCTTTTGCTGAGCCTGTTGCCACCCCAACCAAGCCCTTGCTAAGCTGTAAAAAAATAGATACAGGTGTGAATTGCAAAGGCTGAATATGATTTAATGATGTGCACTGAAACATGAAACATCTTTGTGTTCTGCCTGACTATTTGTACTGCAAAGACTGATAAAAATGTCCCCTGTTATCCAGTGCTTCCTTTCCAGATGCCTATTCGGTATGGAAGGCATTTCACTGAGAGTGAATCAAGGCTTTATTTTTCCCCAAGGGGGTGATTTGTCTGAGATGGGCATGGTGAAAAAAAGAACATACAGAAAAGGCATATGACTGTGTGCAGTTCTTCATGAGCACCTACATATTGGCTTCAGGAGGCAGCTTGTCATCAATGACAGTGCCCAAGTGTTTTCTACAGGTGTCCTCCTCATTCCATCCACAGTGAAGTCTTGTTCTTGATATCTAGCTCCAAGCAAAACCTGTCAAAACCTTCTGCAAACTGACTGAGAACAAGCCTTTGATCTGGAGACAGGCTTCAGAGAGTGGGCAAAGGAGAACAACATCAACCATAAGTTTAATCAGATCCAGTTTAGGATGGCTGCTTCTTTGGTCATCTGTGTGCAGGATGAACAGCAGCAGTCAAAGGACAGAGCCTTTGGTGGAATATGTACCAAAGGTTGGATAGCCTTTCATTTGAGCAGCACCTTCTGTGTGAGGAAGGTAAGGACGTCCATGATCCAGAGAATTAGCTGGTGGAAGCAGTTAAGAGTCTGGCCAGGATGTGTGGTTGTTGACGGCAGACTAGAAGTTAGCAAACCGGAGCTGAGCTGATGTATTTGGCCATCTACTTGTTTATGGACAGTGTCCAGTAAGAAGATTCCCCTCTGTTGGCACATTACCCATACTGGACAGGATCCATCTGTGTGGCTGTGGAGTTGGTGAGTTGGCTTTTAATGATCCTCTCAAAGGCCCACATAACAAGGGAGGTGAGGGCTATAGGTCAGAGGTCACTCAGGGCCTTTGGGTTGCTCTTGTTAGAGATGGGGATGACTGTGGAGTGGTTTCATAGTTGTGGGACTGTGCCTGTAGCAAGAGAGTGCTGCAGTAGCAGCTGAGTCCTCCTGGCTGCTCAGCACGGTGTTTCATTGCATGGCTGCATATGTTGACTTGGCACAGGGATTTTTCTTGACCTGTGTTCCAGGCAGGCAGTTTACCACAGTGTTGATGTTGATAATGATGGAGTAGCCAGGGGTGAATGTGAAAGTGAGATGGTTGGAAAAGGTAATGTATGCTGTACTGTTGAAGAAAACTTGCATCAAAGCTCACTCACCGTCTGCTCTCAAAGCAGAAGCAGATCATGTCCAGTAAAGACGAAGTCTGCCAACACCTTCGAATTTGCAGTTAAAGCCTAAGGCACAAAAAACGTTACTCGGCTGTTCTAAATCTACAAAGAAAACTTATTTCTTATTCTCCAAGTGAAAATTATATTTTAAAAATTGTATGAATAATCTTGCCGAGCTACAAAAATGCCTGAAGTCAATTCGCACCCTGAATTGATTTCTCAAGCAGCTGGTGTGCATAAGAGCACTGAATGATTTATGGCGAGATCGATGCCTGATTGCTGATTGTGGTTTGTTGTCTGGTATCTGAAGACAAAGAAAAGTGCCAGCAAAGAAAATGGACCAATTCCTTGCAGTCACTTACCAGTTGCGAGATGATTTGGTATGTCTGAGACCAAAAGAGCTAGTTTGAAGAGGTCCAGAAGTGCAGCTAACTAACAACACAGCCAGTTTATTTTCTACAGTAGCCCAATTGTGGATGTAGGTGTGGCATGGGGTGGTTTATGTGTGTTTATTAGTTTGTGTGTGTGTGTGTGTGTGTGTGTGTGTGTGTGTGTGTGTGTGTGTGTGTGTGTGTGTGTGTGTGTGTGTGTGTGGGAGTCTTTGCTCTCCAGCGGTGCTCTTTATCATGATTTGTTGTGCTTCATTTGTTTTCTTAGTCGAAAAATCCCCCCTGACATCAAAAGCAAATGAGCTGACTTTTCAAAGGACATCATGCTCCATGTTCAGACATCTAACAGCCGCTTCACTGAGCTACGGTGAGGTGGCTGAGACGAGTTTTGCAGAATTAATGGCACTGCTAAAGCAATTAGCATGTCCACTACCTTCTGACATTCTGTATATTTAAACTTGTGAAGAGTTAATCTTTAGCAAAATCACAAAGAAGAAAAAAATCTATGTGCAATATTGCTGACTTTAATTCGGCTATAAATGACAAAATCTCACATTTCATTTAGGATTTAAATTTGTGTGAGATGTCATCAGTTTAAAGCAATCTAGAAACATTCTAATATCATAATTTCAGTGCAATTTACATCCGTGAAGTGCACTTTTACATTTTAATCCACTGTGCAATGATCTCTATTCTGTGACCCATTGTACCTTCTGAGTGACTGAACTGCTGCTACTAGCTGGGGGAGCTGGGGATTGAATGAGCGACCCAGCTACTACTACCACAACAGCTGCTACGACAGCTATCCAGGGATTAAACCAGGGACCTTCCGACTACTGTACGAGCAACTCTACCTCCTGAGCTGCTACTTCTGCCAGTGCTAACTGGGGGAATCAAACCAGCAACCCTCTGATTACTGGACTGTTGCTGCTACTTCTAGCCAGGAAATCAAAACCAGCGGCTTTCCAATTACTCATACTACTGCTACTCCTAGCCAGGGGAGCCAGTAATCAAACCAGCCCCCTTTCCAATTACTACTGCTAATAGGGGATTGAACCAGCGACCTTTTTAATTACTGGACTACCCTCTCCACCCTCTGAGCTACTGAGCTGCTACTACCACTGCTACAACTAGCTGGGGGAGCAAACCAGTGAACTTCCGATTACTGCCGACACTGAGCTGCTACTTCCGCTACAACTGCTTCACAAGGCCTTTGCGCCACTTTCTGGAGTGAGGGACATTTAATGCATTGCTTTACACACATTTGAACAGTACAATGAGCACAAAAGTAGAATTAATATTATTTACTCTGTGACTAAAAGGCATCTGGTGTACAGTATTTTATTTAGAGACACAGCATGTTGTGAAGAAGACATTGTCTGAGAGAATAAGACATTCTCTTAAATCGCTGCCATCCAGCTGCTCATTTGAAAGACAAAGAAGAGGAGACCAGTGAGAGCCAGAGATTGACTGTGGAGGTGTTTAATAAACCAGTGGCGAAAAAACTCTTTCACCATTCCACTCTCCCCTCCAGCTCAGCACAACTACCACCGCCTACTCTACCCTACCTCGACCTGGCAATTGAGAGAGAAAAGCTGATCAGTCATGGAACAGTCGGCCTCTGCAGGTTGTAGTTCTGATTTAGTCACTGGGAGATGATCACTGTCTGGAGTGTGTGTGTCTGTGTCTGTGTGTCTTTCTGGCAGTCAGTGCTTTCCTATGGGCATGCACATCTGCGTGCTTGTCTGCAGGAGAGTTTCATTATCCAGTAGCTGATCTCCTACAGTAGCCAGATAGCCTGATCTCAGCATCAGTCTCTCAGACTCTTAAGGGCCACAGCTAAGAGATTCCTTGCTGTATACGGCACTGAGCTCAGGCAATCAGAACAGGGATATCCATCAGAGAGCTGGCCACGCAGCTGTGTGCTGCTCACTGAGCTGATTCTGAGCCTCATAATACTTTCCAAATCATCCCCCCATTAGTCGCGAGTGAGGTAAATAGGGAGGGGGGGAGAAGAAGGATGCTGCAGTGAGGATGAGGAGGACGAGAAGAAGTGACAATTGAGACAAAGCTCATTGATTTTTCCTTTAGAAGAGATCATTCAGTGCAGTGGAGCGTGTTTGGTGTTTTAAGAGCTCTTGAATGACGGAACAATAGAAGAAAGACCTCAGGGGCAGGTGTCTAATAGACAGTCCTATAAAAGAAAAAGTCAATTATGCTCAGAATATATCCTGCAACAGAAAAAAAAAAATGCAAGATGCAAAAACGTTAAGAGAGGCCTTCAAATGTAACATTTTCCGAATACAGCCAGCCTTATTAAGCACAAGTGTCAGTACTTTGTGACAACACCGAGATGCCAAGTTGCAACAAATTATCCGTGACAGATGCTTTCTTTACAACACCCCAACTGCTGGCCAATAACTATTTAGAGGCTAGTTTGGAGTTTTACGACTCTTTTTATTTAGATACATTAAATCATAACATAATATTCCATACATCATAAACCTTAAGAAATTACAGTGCCAAAGAGGTCACTCTACTGCTTGAGACATTAACCCCAAGATCGTTCTTACTTGAAGTTTTATCTTGGGGGGGAGAGCTCACTAAGCAGATTACACCATTCTGTAAAGTTTTACAGACATTTCCCCATTTACCAGATATACAGCACATTATGATGAGCCCAATCACTTGCAGATAGATCCAATGCACGCTGCATTTCTAATATCCCTGAGAGAGATTTTGCTCTGGGTTGCTAATTGGAAATTTAAAAAAGAAAAAAAAAAACACCCCTATAGAAACTAACCTAAAGTGCTGTCAGACCATATGATTAACACTACATCCATTTAAAATCGACTTCCCTTGTCGAGGCCATCCTGGCAGAAACAAATTGGCTACCAGGTGTCTTGTGGGCAGCCGACAGAACACGGAGGAGATAAGCGCAGCCTCGCCTTCCTGCCAAAGGACACGACAGATTATGAAAGAACTCATGCATATTCTGCAGGACCCATTTCTGTCTCCATCCTGAGAGGAGACAGCTACTGCTCACTGACTTGCTCTAGAAGACCGGAGACCATAACGCACCACCATCACCAACCCCCCACCGTCCCTGATAAGTAGTCATAAAATAGGATTTCACGGCTTGGAGGGTTACGCAGAGGGCTAGTAATTGTTCTGCTAGTGTCAACCCATCATTCTCACGCACACATTCATGAATACACTCACAGATGACCATATAGAATGTCTCTCTCCTCATTAGCATGCATGTCTGAAATCATACACACATACATGTCTTATGTATTAGCATGGAAAAGTAGTGCTACTACATCATTTCCACAATATTACCCGTTCTTAATCCTTCGATAATTATGCTTATGGACCCTTATGTGTTAACTAACAAACTTCAAACACAGATGAAATGAATGTTAAAGACCACAGCCGACAGTGACGAGCTTGTATATACCTGAAAGGAAATGTGTCTCTGACTATAAACACACAGTTGTTATAGTAAGGAGCATAATTGACACCACTCTTGCTAATATAGTGATATAATATGGTAGCGGTAAGGAAGCAGAAAAATAAGGAGAAACCACGCTCAATGGGTGAAATCATGGATACTACAGCGACAAGGCTCAACAGACCTTCCCTTTTCCTTTCCTATTTTTCTTCATGTGCAATCATCCGATAACCTGATATCTCTCGCCAACAAGCCTCCACTGATTCTACATGCTAAATCGACCAAAAAGCCACTGGTGCTCACTAAAGGCCCTGACAGTGCCCGACGGCCGACCGTTGGCCTGGTGTGTCCGGGCCTTCAGGCCGATAGGAATGTCATTATTTGGTTATGAGCCGAACTGCTGGACTAATTCATGTCATGAGTTTTAATTTAAAACCACAAGTTTCAAACTCATTGTAATCTGACACACAGATGGTTTGTTAGACAGAACCATCTGGGAAGTCTTCTGTGGACATTGTTTGGAAAAAGGCAGGCGCTTACGGCAACATTACTTGGCAGATGATTGGACGAACCATCTGCCTGACACCATGTATCAGAGGCTACCTTCGACCAATCAGGTCAACGTAGAAGCCTGTTCGTAAAATCAAACTCTTACCGAAGCCAGTCAGGAGATGAGCAAAAACATTTTTTAAATTGGGAAAGAGTTTAAGCGCAGTCCTTTGCTCATCATCTGTCTCGGTAGAAGTGCCCATTGATGTTTTCAGACCAACAACCGCTTCTCTTGCTGGTCGTCACAGCTAAACAAGCCTGTCCATACTTGTTATAATGCTTTTTGTCTGGGTGTCCTCTGAACTCATATTGCTTTGTTGTTGTTTTTTATCTTTGGAATGCTGAACAGGCTGTCTGCACATCAAATTTACCTTTAGGGTACCAATATAGGAACACTGAACCTTGTAGCTGCCAGGAATCCTCATAGGGGGCTGACTGTAAGAAGCAGCACATTGCTTGAAGCCTGGAAAGATGGATTCTCGAGACCTTGCAAGGTAAAACTTTAGGGACCATGTTTGCACGAAATTTCATGGCAACTTATGTAATAGTAGTTGTAACAGTTTGGTCCAAAATTGTCCAAAGCAAGATAATGTTACCATCCCTGAAGACATAGTTATGGAAACAACTGATAAAAGTATTAAAAAACCCTGTGCTATCATATGAAGAGCTTTTTAAGGTTGGCAAATGAATAGACACATAAATGATACATCTCAAATATACGTACACATTCACCACACAACCTCAACCATCTCCCGCAGGCTCACATGATATGATTTTCTCAGAGTAATTCAATATTTATGTAGTTAACCTTTTCATCCTAAGTGAGTTAGAAAGGCTTCAATAAGCAACTTGCTCTTGTTATTTCAATAACTGCCACTCCATGACCTGTCTAATGGAGCAAACTATCTCCTGTGCATGCCTCTGTTCATCAAAAAGCACTCTCTCTAAATACAGGTACGAGCTGAAGGAAAACAATCGATACACATGAATCTATTTCATGTCAGTGTTCATGGCTTAGTGTCCGACACACTTTGATCAAAGTCTTGCAAGAGTGGATGTTAAACACACTGTATGCTGCTGTGCATGCAGGAAAAATGCTTGTGAACAGCTGCATAATTAGTATGCCTTAATTTCAGTTTGTGTTCTCCTGAAACTAATAACTCTTACAGATAAGATAATGAATGCAATGAAATGCATGTTATTTAACTGTTACCATGAATATTTAATATCAGGTTTGATTTTCTGTAAAATAAATCCTATCTTTGAGCAGACACATGGTTCACATATGTTCCATTATGCAAAGCAGATGATAAAGGAGGTAATTTTTTTTTATCATCAACGAATAAATGCATTTATATGAATGTGTCTGTTAGCTGTGATGAAAGAGAACACATGCCGATCTACTCATTTGTTTCTCTCTCTCATTCTCTCTCTCTCTTCTATTATCAAGACAGCCGTTGGAAAGAAATTCACATTTAATCTTTTTAAATAAGATGAACCTGCTTATCAGTCGCAGCTGTGTTATTAAAATGTAAAGTTATAACATTGGGTGGTAGTAAGGGGAAAATAGTCTTGGGCGATTTGAGGAGAGATGCCTAAGGACAAGTGAAAACGCGAGACATAAAGGAAAGAAATAGCAAAATTACTCAGTAAATTGACTAATATCACATTAAATACAGCAAAAACAATATAGAAGACAAATGTCACTAATACTTTTTAGAAAAGGCGACAGAAATTGATGCGCCATTTAATCATTTTTTTAATCTTTATTTCTGTTTTTGGTGCTCTCCGACCCCCCTAGTGGCAGAGAGCGTGCAGGGGGAGAGGGGTTGTTTAGTTATATTTGTAAGTCAACTCTTCCTGATTCATTGATCCATTGATCTGACTGATGTTTGTGCAAGTCAGAATCTACAGCCCTGACACATGAACCATTCACCTCCAGTTCATGGTATCTATTGCATCATCAGACTCCACCTGGTCTCATCGAGACCTTCAGCCTTTCTGTTCACCCTCTCTCCACCACCAGCACCTGGGCTCCACAGCTTCACCCCCCCTCTTAAAATATAATGGGACTCATATTCCTCATCTGATGTGCACATTGCATGATATTTGTTTTCATTTCAAGTATTTATTCATTCAATTTCTCCTGATTGAACTGAGACTATAAAAAATGTTGGGTCACAAAAAATAAGTAACTATTTTTTTGAACCCCATTTGACCAGAACTTGTGGGCATGTCTGGGGAATGTCTTCGTCAGGCAGCCACTATCACACATTTGGGAATTTCATCCTGAAAAATTACCATAACCATAATTAAGCAAATACTAAACAACAACAACAAAAATCACAAAAAAGTCTGAAAGGTACACTCACTTTTTACAAGGAAGTCAATTGATTGGAGAGCCACTTCTTCAAGTTAGCTTGAGTTCACAAACTAGATTTCTCCCAAGGACAGTTTTGCTGGAGTTTCATTTCTTCCAAAGTCAGATAATTGAAAAACAAATGTGACTGTATTCATTCCTTGAAATCAGGAAAGTAAAAGTAACAGAATAAAGAGTAGCATTTCAACATCTTTCTCAAAATGCACTTCGACTATAAACCCTAATGAGGTCCGTGTGTGGAGCCGTGTTAGCAATTCATCAGTGTAAAATAAACATGAGGGTAGGGAATTCGAATCGATAGAGTAACAGCACACAACAGCGATGAGGTCAAAGCAACATGACTCAGTGGAGTGAGAGCAGAGGAGGTTGGGCTCTAAACAGCTACACATCAACTGCTCATTCACATTTTGACCAAAAAAAAAAAACTGTGGCTTCGGAGGACGTGGCAGAAAGGCAACAAGCGACATGAGGTCAGAGGATGCTACAGAAGCAACAAGGCAAGAATTCATGCACGAGCAGAGATGACAGCAGTCATTTATTGTGACAGGTTGAGACAAAAAACAAGTCCTTAGGACTTAGCACGCCGTGTATCCTGAAAACACACTGACTAAAGCTGTCTCTGCTAGCTTACGTGAGAGAAAACATCCTGAACATGATGGAAATACTGTACAAGCTTTACACGAGGAAAGAAGAAGCGACAGAGGTTTGCACGCGCTGACAAGCTAGTCCCCCCAGAGCCTCCTAACAAAATGTGTCTGCAGAGAACAGGGATTCAACTGATCCTGTGCAGTTCATGACACGCTCACTTGAATGTCTGACTTGTAGCAAAATCTGAGGCGCAGTCAGTGGATGAACTCTGTGGTGTTTTTCCTTTTTCCTTTCACCATCTGCAGCTTGATATGCGACTTGGGAGTGGAGCTTAAAGAACTGTGAACTGAGTGCATCAGGAAACCTGTCATTGGATCATGGGGGAGAAATAAGATCTGACTTTCACTTGGGGGACATTTTCACAGCCAAGCTAAGCTTTAGCTCGCTGCAAATATGCAAAAGAAATAAAACCTTGATATATAAATGCAATAAAAATGGGTCCCAGCAGTGGGTATATGATGAGATCTTCGAAGGTTAGTCATCAGTGGTGCTGTTCGACATACTCAACAACCTTTTCATAGATAATTGTGGTGTTTATCTATTCTTAAAGCTTCAGTCAATGAGTGAGAAATTATCCACTGAACACACGTATCCTCGAGCTGTTTTGCAGTTAATCTTGCGCTCTGACCTACCAGGGGAGTAAAGCACATTGAATGTCTCCTTGCAGAGATAAGATGTATTAAGCACTTCAGCCTTCAGTATTTAACTATCCATTGCTCGGTCTATTGTCTCAGGTTGTATCTTATATGTTGATCACCTGCTAAAACATTTCGCAAACATTGTTGGTCCAAGACAAAAACAAAGGATAAGACTGGTGATATTCTATATTGTTCTAAAGTGAAAAAAAAACAAAACAACATAACAACGTTAGTATTATCTGCTGTTGTCAAAAAATAAACATATTTAATAGTCTGCAGCCATGCTAGCAGCTCTGCACAGTGGTTAATTGAGCTGAATGCTAATGCTAACCAATACCACTAACATGCTGATGTTTTGCAGCACTGTAAAAAAAAAAAAAAGGTCATTTTTATGGAATTTTTTCAGTTTACAGGTTTACAATTTTTAGATATCCAAAGAATTACAAAAATAGACTGAGTCACTGTGTCTGTGACTCATATACTTATAGACGTTTTCAAAACATAAACTTCGAATGCATTAGTTTTTCTGACATTTTAAGCTTGGTAGTTTGTATTATCACAGTGTTCAACAATATTACATTTTTACAGTGCGGTTAAATTTATTTGAAGTGAAATATGTGTTTGTGACTATTTAAGATTTATATCTATAGAAATGAATGTGCTTTGGGGCTGAGAGCAACACACAGGAGCGGTAACACACTGAGAGAGTGACTGATACATTTAGTCAGTTGTGGACTTATTATTGATATTATTATATTTATATAATATTGCTGGACACATCATTTCATATCTTATCCACGGGGAACTAGGAAGCAAAGACTCTGGTCAAGGGTGCCAAATCTGGAACTGCTCCACTGACAGTCAACACAAAGCTTTTGTTGGTTCATCAATGTTAGGAATAAAGGATTTCTTATCACCCTAAGGTCCGCAGGTTGAATCCCTGTGCTTCTTAATGTGGTGCAGGCTGCCTCAAGATGAATGAATCTGCATCACTGTGAAATGATAAACAAAACAATTTGACTAATGTATGTTTCTAATTTCTAATATTATAAATGGTTGATAAAAATAAATAGTTTTTGGGGGCGTAATGCTTTCTTCTTCTTCCTTAAGGCAGTATAACAGAAAAAGTCTGAAGCGGCTGCCCTCCAGAAACTGTTACCAGATGCTACACTTAAGTGAGTTTAATCAGTTTTTACATTTTTCCCTGTTATGTGCACACATATAGATGGCACTGTCTTCAGTGATAGTACCACCAGGGGACAGGAAAAAAAAAATGCCGCCCCTTCTCGTCAGTTTTTCAGCGTCATTCGAGTTCAAAAGACTCAACTGAGGTCAACCATGCTGTGGGGTCTGTATGTATGCATTTATGTGCGAGTGTGTGTTTGAGCCCTGCTATCTCCACTGTGCAGCCCTGCACCCTCGGCTCCGCCTCACTTGACAGACTTGCACTGCCACCTGCCCTCAGCTGATGCCACCAACAGAGAACCCGTCTTGGCTCTACTGGGTACATACTGTGCAAAGAAGTGTGTGATTGTGTGTATAGACATCTTTGTGAGGGCAAATACTGAACATTTGACATTTAATAAACATGGTTTAAAAACTGTGCAGTCATCAACAGACATGTGAGGACCAGCTTACTTACAGTAGAAGAAGAGAAGCCTTGTGCTCACTGGCTAAAGATATCGTGCTAAAATATGACTTTGCTTGAAATGAAAGTCAACCATATGAATTATACTTAAACAAAAGTCTTAAAGAATCTGATATTAAACGTAATTAAAGGGTAACTCCACCAATTTAACTTGTTGAAATGTGTTTACAGGTCTTGGGGAGTGCTACTGCTATGATGTATTCTACATAGGGAACCAATGTAAACACTGATGGTTTCAGAAATATCCATTTATCCATTGTGCAATCAACAGTTACATGATATTTTACATGATGCCTTGAAGCAGGAAACTTGCTCTTCACCAGATGAAGTGCATTTCTTGAGAAAATGTACTTAATGACACTCCATCACTGTGTTTACAGAATCTCTGTGCAGCTTTGGAGACTAAGATCATGCATCCATCTATCATCCAACACTGCTCACAGGGCTGGAAGATGTCTGTCTCAGGGGCACACACACACACACACACACACACACAGACAGACATTCACACTCACACTCACACCTACAGGCAATTTTCAGTCATCAATTCATCTACTGTGCATCTTTGAGCTGTGGGTAGAAACTGGAGCACCTGGGGGAAACCCACAGGGAGAACATGAACTCTCCCAGAAAACTGCCCTCAACTGACGGGAAAACTCAAACCCAGCACCTCCTTAATTCATACCTGTCAACCCAACACAGGCTGTGCCAACCTTGAGACCTCCAAAATAGGGCGGATTTTAAAACTGAACACAGTAGAGTTTTATAAATACCTTTATAGCAGTTAAAACACGAGCTGAAACAAGCACAAATCCATTGGAATGTTTCAGATCAGTCAAAGTATGAAATGTAAAGTTACTTTTTATGTAAATGTCTGTTTTTAATTTAAAATTTTCCCTCTAATTCAGTATCTCTGTCACCTTGTTCCCCCTCCTTTTCAAAAACATACACACAAATTTACTTACTTACTTCACTCTTCTATTACATTGACTTCCTGTACTTACCCTTACTCATACAGCATTTGTCCCCAGTTCCACAACTGTCCCCATTTGACTTCATTATGAAGTAGGTCCCCAAAAGTCAGACACACACACGCACACACACAGGCGCACAAAGTAAGCGGATATCCCATATTTCAAACATCTTTGGTCTTGACCTTTGAAATGCAGGTGCAGGGTTATTTTTATTCAAATATCTGTTGATCGCTGTCAGTCTTGCTGGTAGGCATAGGGGAAGATTCACTGTTCATGAAGTGATTGAATTGGTAAAACATCGGCTGACATTGAGACGGCTGACATTTTTATTGTGCCTCTTGATTGTGAGAGCGTCATGGCAGATGTGCAGAGGACAGTGAAGATGAGGAGATGAGTGGAAGTCTGGACAACAGTTATGAATGATACATGAAATCACAATAAATTGCTGCATTTTTAATGCATTGCTTTTCAAGTTTGTGTCTATCTGTGTAATTAAGGCTGTTTTCAGGAACAAACTTCCTAATCAAGTCTAGGCAAAAAGAGCATTGTGATCCCGGGAGGAAACTGTGAGAGGGCCAGTATGTCTTGCTGTAAAAAAACAAACTAGACAACATCTCTCTTAATGCTACAAGTACATGAAAAAAACACGATATCATACAGACTTAACAGGAAACTGAAACCCTGAAGCCTGCAAAGAAAATGAAAGTGAAAAAAAAAAGTGTGGCCTTGTCAAAGCTCTGGGGGCTGGATGTATACACATAAACTCTATTTATATATGAAGAGGGAATAGTGAGAATGTGTGCATACTTCAGACCATGCATACACAGGTTTCTGTAGAGACGACTGCGTTGGAAATAATGAAGTGGAAAACATTTTTTTTTAGTCTGTTAATTTCGCCTACTGGGTTACAATTTTGCAGTCTACACAGATCGATACTTGGAGGCACATTGATTCCCTGAGCTGTGACACATTTTGTACTCTAAAGTATAATAATGATGACTGAGATATTACCATGATGATGGTTTACAGATACATGTGCAGACGCCATAAATAGCCACAGCTGTGTGACACGGTCACACATAGTGACTGCTGTTCTGATGCTGTTGGAGATGAAACATAATCAGCTGTCACAATCATTGTTTTTCTCACTGAGAGGTTGAATGGGCAGCGCATTGTGCATACCCTGCCCATTCAATTTGTCAGTGAGTAAAACGCTGATTGTGACAGCTGATAATGCCATAAATAATGCTTATTCATATTTTTTATCTTTAGGTGTAAATCAATGCAGGGTTTTACAGATATGTCCTCTGAAGATGGAGAAAGAACACAGTTACATCATGGAAACAATCAAGCCAAATAGCCAACTCTAGCAAAAAGCACGGTGACAGCTCCCACTTAAGCCAAAGGACACAACCTCTTTTTGTCAAGTTGTGAAGCTCTCAAGACAGACAACAACGACGTTTGCAGTGAGAATGTTTCAGAAGTTTCCCTATTAAAAGGGCTTTATGGGGGAGTTTTCCACATTCCAGTTGAGAGTCAACAGTGTGGCATGCTGTACAGCTTGTAAAGCTCCTTGAGGCAAACTGAGATTTGTGATAGTGAGCTCCATAAATAAAACTGACTTGATTTGATGCCGTTTTAGTCAAAAAACACTCACATCAAGGAATCGACTATTTATAGCAATTAGTTCAGCAGTTAGTGCAGCAGCTCTCAAAGAATCTGAGCAGCAAGTAATCTCCTCTTTAAAAGAGCACTCTCTGATGTAGCATTTCACTCCCACACCACTGACAGACTCACAGTTTACTCCACAAATGTGTCTTTACTTCCAGACCTAACCTACATTAGATTAGATTCAGATTTATTTTCCAAAAATTCAGTTGAGCAAAAATACATAGCTAGGGGTATGGGGATATTAATATGCGTAGAAATATACAGTGTGAACTATACTAAGAGTGTTAAAATGTGCAACAGTTAAATGACGAGAGGTTTACAAAAGACAAAAACACAAAAGGTACAAAGAAGCACAGGGAACACTGGCAGGAACACGAACACTGGAGACTCGGGATGGACGTGAGGAAGCAAAACAGACCTACATACAAACTGATCTAATGAGGGGATGAGTTGCAGGTCAATAGACAATAGGAACAGGGTAGTGCTAACGAGACTGATGTGAGATGTGTGAGGGGCAACAATCAGACTGGGGAGGAGGACAGGAACACGAGAGGGAAACAGAGCACTGGAAACACAGGTGACAAGGAACAAGAGACAACAAACAGTATACAAAAACATACATGAACCAAAAAAAGTGTTACTAAAGACATCACTGGCGACACACTTCTATCAAAATGTCCCAATGAGCCTGCCTGTACAATACCAGCACTCTTAAACTGAAGCAGCCAAATGGAATTCAGCCACCGTTCATTATATTACACCTGTGTTGCTCCTGACATGTCAAACTGTCTTCTGCAGAAAAGGGCCGATGTCGAAGGATGAATAAAGCAGCTAATGATAATCGACTGATGCAAGCATGGCTGATGCAAGCACGACTTCAGCACTCAGAACGGTGTTCAATTTTCAGTTCAGTGCAGATGAGGGAAGTAGTGTTCCCCTTTATGTGATGCACTACTCCCTGCACACCTTTCCTGACATTAGATCTATGGGGGGCCGCGTCTGACAATTCCTGCAACTTTCTGAAACCGACAAGCCGACATTTACACCCTCTTCACGGAGTGATAAGCCAGCTGTGCCGAGGTGAAGGAGTAGGCTTGGTTCGAACTTCACTCTCATGCTCTTTTTGTTTTTTTATTCTTGACACAAATGTTTCTAAGAATAAGTTCCATGAGAGACTGTCTCAAAATGTGCACCTGTGTACAGAGTTACTACGTCTTGCCCTCCTCTATGACAGCCAGCTTTTGTTATTTGAAACAGCTATAAAAACCTTTGCCGTAGGGGGAAATGTCGTGCTTTTCCAGCGCTAGTCATGCTAGAGACAGAATATGCTTGTTTAGGTTAACTAACCGCTGTTAAGTTCAAATAAAAGACGGATTCCGCAACAGCATGGCTTATTTCCTTGGATATAATATTGAAGGAAACTCATTTCGATTAACCATTTTCCCAGGGCAGACAACCCACAAGTGACATTCGTCCAATCATGTACAGCACAAGGTAGTTTGAGGGTGTAGCCTGTTTTATTCGAGTGTCCCTTTTTGCTCTTGCAGCCTCAACTGTATTCATCGATTTTGTTCATCGTGTCATTGTGGATCGTGTCATTGTATCACTCTTGCCTCTTGTCACCTGCCTTCATTTATTAAAGTAAAGCTCACATTTGGGTCCTTTTTTTATATATAAAGCTCAACAAAAACATTTTATTCTGGTGACTGGGCTGAGATCGGCTAATGTAGATGTAAAAGAACACTTTGATGGGGAAAATCGCTGAATGCTACTTTAATTGTATGAGTGTAAAGGTCACTGTACTTGTGCAGTCTCTTACATGTGGATGTGGATACTAATCAGTGTGTTTCCTGAGGCAGAAGGAGGGTGAACCTGCCCTGGGGAGGGGAGCCATTGGTATTTTTTCATCATCCTTGGGACCTTGCAGGATTTACTAATGCATTTACTGTTAGCAAATGCATATTAGCTACCCTATGGGCTTGTTGGTTATCCAGTTTTAATAATTGCATAAACCCTCGTATGACTGTACATGAATTATCGACAAGTGCATTAATATATAATGTCCGTAAGAGTGAAAACAGCTGCCTCCACCCACACCGTCCACAGAATTTTCACACCTCTCTCCCATTTATCTAGTCATTATTGGCTGCCATTCAGTCCGTGCACTGAAAGGACGTTCTCCTTGGTAAATCACAACACTTAATTAGACGCAAAAACATGTGGTGTTCATTAGGTTTGTATCACCCCGGCAATCACGCCTCAGCTATAGCAGACTGACAGGCTTAACGTGTTTATTACGAGACTCTTTCTAGATGAGAGGTCGTTACTGCAGAGGGAACAAATAACATGTCACGACTGCCGGATCTCTTCACAAGATTACATGTTTCAGTGCTGCATTTGCCTCGCTACAGATTAATGATTGGAAAATCAAACTTTCCTCGGATTCACTGATAATGCTTGGAAATGTCTGAGCGAGTTAATAGTCGCGGCATTCCATCACTTGGAAAATCCTATAAAAACACAGTCTGTGAAATAAGCTTATTTCTTGTCTCCTGTTGACTGGTTGATGTTTTTGGAGTTCTGCAGTCAAAGCAAATGAGGTGAAAATTATGTGTTCCTTCATCTTGTTTTCATGAGGCAGATCAAAATGTGATCAAAAAGTGTCTGCAATAAACTTTGAACCTTTGAAGAATGGTCCTTCATGGGAGAAGAAGAGATATATACCAGAGAGTGTGTATGTGTGTGTGTGTGTGTGTGTGTGTGTGTGTGTGTGTGTGTGTGTGTGTGTGTGTGTGTGTGTGTGTGTGTGTGTGTGTGTGTGAGAGAGAGAGAGAGAGAGAGAGAGAGAGAGAGAGAGAGAGAGAGAGAGAGAGAGAGAGCGCTATGGAAAGAAGGAGAGCAAGAGAATAGCTCTTCTTAAAAGTGTTGCCCGGAGGCTTTTTATGCTACAAAGTCTATCCTCAGATCAAATACGATGGGTTAGGTCTTCATCAGTTGGAGAACTCATGCACACAACACACACCCACAGGAGATAATAAGCTGTGTTTGAGCAGACAGTTTCTGCAGTTCACCCATGTTTCTGCTCCAAACAAACCGTATTTAGACATGAAATTAATAATAAAGCCAGTGCTAGACACTTGACACTGCTCTCAAAACAAATTCCTCACACATTAATCTACAATAACCTGTTTCAGAAAGCAAATCTTTTTTTTCCAAAAAGTCATGTTGTCCTTTGATTCTTTACTAACAGACAAATTATTGATAAATGCAGCTACCGATTTCCAGTTTTTTCACAAACTCAACTGGGGTCACAGGCTTATAGAAAGAGTCCTACAAAGGCAGAATAGACAGGGCAGTTTTGAGATGTGAATTGCTTTTTTTCAATTTTAACCACTTAAGTGTGGCTATAGTCTGAAATGATGGTCTCCGGAGCTCTGCAGACACCTTAAGTGCAAAGCCATGAACCAGCTGCGAAGCACATCAAACATGACTGCAATCGGATCGCTATTTTTCCGAAGAAAGAGTAAAGAATGCTTTCAGGGCGAGCAAGGAGATGAAATCTGAAATAAGGGAGCTGAAGAGAAGCGACGGAAGAGATGGAGTGTCAGGGATAAGAAAAGGTGCAGGGAAGTTAAAACATAAAAACCTCAATTTGTTTGTTACCAGTTGAATTTGAGTGCTATTGGACAACTACCCTCTTTACCACCTACTTAGCCCACTCTGGTGCTGCCCTTCTTCATTTAGATGGCAGGTGATGAGCACTCCCTTGATCCAGGCCTTATCTTGATTGCTGCAAATTAAAACAAACTGCCTGATCAGTCTCAAGCATTGCTCCGATAGGTTAGTTTTATTCAAATTACTCCAGATACTGCCAGATTTTGGAGGTAGCTCCAAAGCGTAACGGCTTCCTGCTGCTCAGTATACTCTTCTCTTTCACCCTACTGGCAGCCAGGAGGTTTAGGAGGTGCCCACACCTTGGATGACCAGCTGGAGTCAAGGTATTTGTTAGATTTAAGGTGGACGGGCTGGGGAAGTTTGTCAATATCAAACATTTACAATATTGCTAGACCCTACTCTTAAAAGTATTTACTGTAAAATAACGGCAGCATGGTGCTAAGTGTTACCTTCTGAGTTCTGCTCGGCTTTACAGGGGTTTGTAGTGAGTTTTAAGCCCATAGTTTAACAGTTCAGCCTGCAAATGTACTGCTTCGGATCGATCAAATCACCACTCAGCATTGTTCTCCACCACAGCAGGCAGCTGTTTCCAGAGAAAAAGCTCCAAAAACCTTGCGGTACACTACTTGCTCAGCAGACAAACAGTTGGTGATTAGCTGGTGAACAAAGTGGGGTGTTTAAAAAGTAAAAAGCCCGATATTTCTTGCTATCTTTGGTAGAGACCAAAGATAGCACTAAAGGGAGGACTACAATATATATTCACTGGACTTGCATTCAACAGGTGGATGGAAACATTATATAAATACATGTTGATGTTCCTCTGTAAAATTGCTGCAAATAAGTAGATCACATCAGCCTGAGACAAGACAATCAATTTTATGTTCCCAACTTGTTTTCATTGCCGAAAAAAATCAGTGAATGCAGGTTCAAATGAAGCTCGCTGTGCAGGTTCAAAAAATAAACACCATGTCAGCTCATCCTCCCTCCATTACAAACACAGCTACACCCCTGTTCACCCAACAAAGCTATATTTATTTCTGACTACTATCATAAGGTCACACCCCGCCCACATTTCCATTCTTTCACTCATGTTATTTGTTTTAATGGATTTACGCACAGTAGTTTAACCTTCAGTAGATCTATTATATATCACGCTTTCGAAATTCTATTTCATCTGGTTATGATGGTGGAATTTGTGCAGAATGTACACTTGATTCCTCACCAAGGTTTTTTTTTTTTAATCTTGATCAATATGACTTGGCTTAGACTACTTTATTGGCTTATTAATAAAATATGACCAAGGTGTTCATGAATTAAGTCTCTCAGTTTGGGAAAAACAACATTTCGGCCCCCATGCAGTTTTTGCCAAGGCCGTCCTGACCTCAACCTCTCCTTTCTAATAAGGGTCTCTTAGATGGTTGGACTGTCACAATCCGTCTCCACAACAACCTGACGTTGCAGAGAGAAAGTGCACCAAATTACTGACGCATCTGTTTAAGCAGGGCTGGAATAATCTGAGAACATTGGAATTAATTAAAGCCACAAATGCTTACCATCACTCAGTGGACCTGATTTATATTCAAACCAGATGGACACAGTGTGTTGTAAGATATAGCCTGTTCTTGCTAACCTGCTTGATGCCCGTGTGACAGGCGGAAAAAAAAAGAGAAGCCATTACGGAGCCTGATCGCACACGCTCATTAAATGGCCCGTTGCAAGCCCGGCTGCAGGTCAGCATTCAAGTAAAAATTATAGAGAGCGAGCTGCATGAAGATCCATGATGTGTGCCGCACAATAGTATGAATGTGGTTAAATATTTCAGATTAGCTGCACCACATAAAGACTAATATTCTATTGATTTTACGTCCAACTTGATGTGTAGCCCACAATAAAAAGCACTTTACTGAGACAGTGAATCCTTGTGCAGTATGTAATACAAGGGTCATTATATTATTGACACGTCCATTTTATTTTTTCAGATATAAAAAATAACTAAATGAGTTTTTTTCCGGAAAATGTATTGAAAACTGCCTTAATGTTAGTTCCCAGCGTGCACTTGGCATGTGACCAGTTGAACACACCAAGCCGAAGGTCTATTGATTTCACAGTTCAATAATTTGTCTTTTAAAAATGCTCACACACGCACAAAGTGTCATATCACACGATCCTGAGAATGATAGCAGTTGTGTGTGTGTGTGTGTGTGTGTGTGTGTGTGTGTGATTCAGAGACAGCGAGAAAAAAAGACATATTCCTCAATCAAAATCTATTTTCAGTTTGAACTTAGACACTTCTAAGAAGATAAAAATCATCCCTGCTCCAGTTTTCTGTTTGAGAAACAAGCTTAAAAATAGTTAAGCCACCAACTGACTGACAAAGAACTTGGAGTGCTATTAATAGATCACTGAAAATCATCTATTAATACATCACCTCTGCAACACCATGACAGAAGTCAACACAGTCCGAGGAGCAATCAAGTCTCCCGATCTGATATATATACAGTGTAACGTATAAAGAAAGCAGTGTGTATCGGAATGCCTGATCCTTGATCTGAGCCCTCGTATATTGTAGAAACCACAGCCCGCCTCTGTCAGGCGAGCAGGAAAGGCAGTGTATGGGAACCTAATGACGGGCGCCAGAGTATGCATATGTTTCCTTTTTCGTATGCAAGACATAAAGCCTTAAGAAACGACTTGGCTGAGACCATACCTCCCCCAGAGGCCAGCCACATTATTGAACCGCTCATGCCCATGTAATATATCTGCTTAGGTGATATTTATTACTGCTATAACTAAAGAAAGGAGCCGGAGCCAATAACCTTCATTTTCCTCCTTTGTCCAACAAAGAGGACCCATTAGCTAGTCCCCTCTGTGGGGTGCTTACAGTATATTCCGCACGACTGAACTGCATTGTTCAGTTCACAGTTAATTCATTTGGCCGCATTATTCCGAAAACTAGCAACCTTAGAGTCACATAAATTGCGACAATCAGTAAGTCCTTCAGAGCCATGTGAAAGGGGTTACTGAAAATTGTGACTGATCCCTTCTGTGCCGTGATTGCTTCTTTGTGGTTGTTGAAGCACCTTTGTGTATGTTTTTAAATAACTGGCAACTCTCTTAAAGGCACAGTCACAGTCACAAGCAGGTGCAGCTTCCTGCTTATGATGTAATAAAGTGCTTCCAACATTTTATCTTCAAATTTAATTTTTCTTACAGCTGAACCCTGTTTGCAATTGAGCTGGTGCGTGTGCGGGCAGTGGTCCTTTGCTTCTGCGTTCCCCTCTAGCATCACTTCTTGATGCATCCCACATAGTGCAGTCGTATAAAGGGTAAGGAATGTACAAATCCGCTTGGGGTGGTTGGATTGGTCATACACAGGACTTTCCCTCTAGAGACTGACGTTCATGCTGTTTATGACCAGGTACTTAGGTACCAGTAAATTCATGTGTAAAAAAGTCACATCACTGAATGTAGTTATTTTAATCCAAACTATGAACTTTTCCATAACCTAACCAAGCATCAGTCCAAATGTCATCACGTCGCAATATGTGAACTGATAAACCAGTGAGACAAAGGTGTCCATAGAAAAATGGAAACAGACAAAGGGGGGAAGCTAAACCTCACACATGAGGGTATAAATTTCAAACTAAAAACAGGAATTTACCAACAGCAAACCCCAAACCATGACACAGAGGAGAAGGTAGTTTGAAGCTCAAATACTGACCAAGCTGCAGTATTTGATAAGTTCACAGTAAAACTGTGCTGCATAAAAGACAACAGTATGTAACATGCTAACATTAGCAGAGACTGAGTTGAAGTCATGTCATGTCATTGTCCATAGCCACTTATCCCTTTCCAAGGGGTTGCGGGGTGTTGCTGCTGGAGCCAATCCCAGCCTTGTCTCAGGGCGAGGGCAGGGTACTCCCTGGATGAGTCGCCAGTTCATCGCAGGCCCCTCACTGATGAGCAAGGTGGGGTTCAGTATCTCACTCAAGGACACTTCGACATGCAGCTCAGCCCAGAGCCGGGATTTGAACCAGCGACCTTCCAATCACTGGTCGACCTGCTCTACCCGCTGATCTACAGCCGCCCCTGAGTTGAAGTTTTTGCTCACAAATTTCAGCCGAGCTGAGCCAAGTTGGGGTCACGTCGAGAGGAAGCGGACGAGCCACAGTTAAGATGATAAACCCCCTGATTCAGATAACGATCTACTCTTTGCTTTGATCCCACCCTAAGGTCAAATCATCAACAGATGGGAAAAAAAAAACTTCCGTCAGGTGACCTTCCCTAACTCCATCTGATTGAATGCATAGACACAAGAATAAGTATAAACCTGCATCTCTCCCGGCTCTGAATGGGTTAAACAAGTGGGTGAGTCAGGTTGAAAGTGCAGGTGGATGTGAACTGTGAGAAGAATAAGTGTGTGACTAGACTGCCCTGTTCCTTCCTGTCATCTCTCGCTGCACACTGCTGCATTTGGCCTTTTGAAGCAGATGCTTTGAATCCAGAGCCATACTGTCACAGCTTATCTCCACCTCGAGAGGTGTTTATTTGTGCAAGCATATGTGTGTATGTGCATATGAGGGACTGTGGGAATGCATCAGTGAGTGAGCGTGCAGATGCAGATGCACATGTATGCTGTCCGCCTGTTTGGATGCATGTTTACGTGTAGCTACTCATACATTTGCATGCTGTGCAGACGTGCATTTATTCATATTTATTCATGCATAAATGTGTGAGTGCGTCGCCTTTTTGAATGCATGTCTGAATAACTTCCGTATGCACCTTTCTGTGTGCAGGTAGGTCGGTACACGAGTCGAAAAATATCACCCGCGGGCCATAGAGGACTGTTTCAAGTCATCCAGTCATGTCTCCTTCTGTGCCTTTATTTTTGTTTTGAGCTCAAGTATGATGGATAAATTGTAGCAATCATCTCCCTTTATGTTTGAACAGCAGACCATTTCTGATTGCGACTTATTACCTGGAAGCCGTTTCATGTTTGTGAGGATTTAATTACATGTATATGTCATCCGGATTTCCCAAATGGGCTCGAAGGTGCAACAGGAAGAGGCAGATTAATAGCGCAATAAAAATAGATTTACCTCGACTTGTGTTGTTTTGTGTGCTTCCGTAGATGAGAGTCTGCCATACGCGTGTGTGTGTTCTCGCACTACTTTATGAAGAGCAGATGCCCACGCAACAATACTTTGACGAGGAAAATTCTCCACAGTGGGAGGATTTGTGTCTTTTTCAGGTTTATTCTGGGCCATTGTTTGGATTTAAGGCGAATTAAGGTAAAATATCAAGGTCGCCTCTGCTTTAGCATTTGCTGAGGGAGTGGGGTCAGAAAACAGGATTTGACTGCAAAATAAAAAAGTTTGTCCTCCATTAGGAAAGAAAATAACCATGTTCACACAGAGGGATTGGTGGTGGTGGGTGGGTGTTCTGAACATTTTCAATCCATATGTTCCGATGGACGCGTCGCCCTCTGTGGATTTATATGGCATTTATGTTGACTTTATGCATAATGCAGCATGAAGTGTGGAGATTCATGCGCCGCACTGCACGCGGAGCGCTTGCATGTGTCAGGAGGATAAAACACAATTAGTAGTTTATTGAAAAGGCCATGACAGTGCTCGGCGATACACAGGGGGAGTTGTGGGTGTGTGTTTGATGGCTGTGGTATTTCAGGCTGCAGTCAAATCACTTGAGAGGTGAGTGACAGTCATTTCTCTTCCACCATCAATATGCTCCCCTTACATCCTTTAAGATGAGTTTTTTCCATCACTGGTTTGTCACACAGGATTTAAATTGCTCAGATTCTTGTCTTCAGGTCACCTCGCTGAACTCACACAAGGTCAAAATTGTCTCACAGTTCCAGCGTTCTTTGTCTCTGCCTCCCCCCTAAGGCGAGTCATTATGCCCATTTTGTCGCCTGTCGTCTCTATTGCGCTGCCGCTGTAGAGTCCTAGTAGCAAATTGCTTTAAAAACACCAAAGAAATAGGACAGAAGGGTCAGGGAGTCTGTGGCCCGAACACACTCCATTCAGGGTTGTAACACCGCACAGGGTTATTATTAACATCATCATCATCATCATCACTCCTGGTCAGAAACGAGATCTTCAAAAGCAACAACACAGGAGCAGTGCCGAGGGAAAAATATCTGCCACGATAAAAAGGCAGTGGAGGCTCTGCAGAGTGTGTGTGTGTGTGTGTCTATGTCTGACAGTGTTCACTCAGCAGGGCGCAGTACAGCGACTCCGGAAAGCAGTTTGACAGGATGTTTGTGAGATGACATTTGTTTTTGTATTTTTCTGCGGGGACAGTAAGGTCCTGTAGTCGCTGACTGGTCTCAGCGGAGCAGCAGAATGGTGTGGGATGTTAAAGGTCACTGTGCCGGTGCAACTGTAGCTCTTTTTTTTTTCTACACAGAGTGTGTGCAACACTGCTGCAAGGAAGACCTATCATTGCATTGTAATCATGCATTACCAGGCACGGCGCCAGGGTTTTAATTTCGTCTGGGTTCTTTTTAATTATATAACTTCATTCTGTTTGCCTCCCTGTGCTGGTTTCCAACTGGCAGTCTAAAGCAGAAATGACTGACGTCATGCAGTGAAAGCTGACTAGCGTGACTGGTTGATTATGACACTCAAGCACTTAAAATGAATTAATGCCGAGACAGATTATTATTTACCCACAACAGATTATAGGAGTTGTTCAAGTCATGCAAACATATTGTATCCTATCATATTATGTTGCTGTTATTTGTGCAGACCACTTGTCTACAACTATTCTTTATCATATTTAAACAAAACCATCTTGTTTGGCTGATCTGACTGGACTGGATGGATCAGTTTGTTTAAGTTGACTGCAGGGAGGAGAAAGAGCGATATTGTCTGCTGGGTGAGTTAGTTGGATGACTAAACACAGCGCAGGTGCTGCTGGTGCCGACTGTCACCGAATGTCATTAGAATGTAACACAAAACTAACAGAGAAATTAACATTTTGACCCGATAATGGCGCAAGCTTAAAAAGTTCATGGGATCATCATCATCATCTAGGAAACACGGGCGTTTACAAAAGATTTGATGGTAATGTGTCCAAAGGTTGTTGAGGCATTTCAGTCCGGCAGACCCACAGATCGACGCCGCCTTTTAAAAAACGAAGTTGCCGCACGGCTAAACACAATACATCAGTTCACAGGTACATAATCCGTTTCATTACTCATGTTCTCCACGAATGTTCTAAATCTATCAGTGCGAGACTGTGTTTATCAAAAATGCACACAGCCACAGAAACACTACATGTCAAATTATCTGGTGCTACATTTTAATGAGCTTCATGTCCTCTGCAGTCCTCTTCTTCCTGACATGTTAGACGCCGCGGGCCTGCTTTTATGTGTTGATGAGCTTCATTACCTCACAGTTTCGCTTGTGTTCCAGGAGAGTCGTCTCTCGTAAGTTTCTGCCCTCTGATCTCCAGCTCGACTCTGTTTTTTTGCTTTTAATTTGACATTTCAAAAGATTGCGATAAGCACATTTACATGCAGCCGTTCGCCGCCCAACTCGGAAAACAGAGAGCGGCCCTGGACTGCCTTTATGTTCAGGATTTGCAACCTTGAAAATACAGTTTACGACATGTTTACTCAGGTTTCATTTGTCAGGACGGTGCTGTATGTCTGATTCCATCATGTCGATTCTTACCACACGCCAGTGTTGAATGAATACTGAACAACTTCTGCTATATTTACATGGGATCTCTAAACCGCAGTCTGCAAGGCTACAGGTCAAATTTGACACAATTTTTTTTGTCTGGGCTCAAAATGATATTGATGATCTTTGAGCCAAAATTGAACAGCACAAATGACTTTAAATGTAATAGTTTACACGTGTTTTTAATTGATTTCCTCTTTATTCATTTCTGCTGCAGACGTTTGTGTAATTGACTTAGCAAAAGCAAATTCTCAAATTAAAATGCACCAACGTGCCGTTCTTATTTACATAATTAAAACAACAAACACAGCCCCCATCTGATCTTCCTGTTGCCACATCAGGAAGCTGCTACAAATGTTCAATTAGTCCGGTGATTTGTCCAAATAGACAAGGGGTGTTCGAGGAAGCTTATCCAAAGCTAAGTACTCACTCAGCTCTGAGGTCAAATAAGCTGCAAGACACGACATACCTGCAAATTAACCGGAAGAGGCGGAGTGGATCATCAGATTGTCTGGTGCAGTGAGTCTCAACCAGGGGTACTCGTACTTCTTCAGCTAGAAGGGGAAACCTGGGAGGATTCTGCAGTAGCAAATCTAATTTAAAAAAAACATTTCTGAACACCTGGTAAACTATAAAACATCTATAGTGTTAACCCTATAAAAATAGACTTTCTGTGCTGACCCAAATGCAAGACACCAAGACGGATGGATGAAAGAACAAAAGGCAGCTTTAATGATGAATGTAAGCTGAAGTCCCAAAAAAAAAAAAAAATCAAAGGCTGGCAACAAAAACTGACAAAAACAGACTGGGGCAATCCAGAAAATAAGAGAAAAACAAAACCAAACTAAACAGGCCAATAAACCCGGATGGATCTCAGGGAACACGGGCAGGACAGCAAAAAAAAAAACGAGGGGGAAACAAAACAGACGCACTGAAGAGGTAAGAGGGAAAGACACAGACAGGGAAGACTAATAAGGGATAGGTGGAACTCGTACAGTAAGTGTCCACAGGATCCACTGTTTTCACGCCCCTCCATTCACTGTCCCGGCTGTGCAACACATTCTGGAGGCGGTGCACTGTGTTCTGAGGTTGTACAAACTTAAATTCTGGCTAATTTGTGGAAATCGAGGACACAACACCTCTGGATATTCTTGAGCAACTATAAACGCTGTCGGGTTAAAACAAGCACAGTTTCTGCAAACTGAATGGCTTATCTGTGATGTCTTCAGAAGCACGTATATTCGAAACTTATTTGTAATACAGGTTGAAAGTTTCCAAATGAATTGATTTTTTCCGGAGCAGCGGCCCGGGAGCGGCATTTGTCCGATCAGGCGTGTTTGAAGGGGCGGGCCTCTCACCTCTCACCATCAACACACAGCCATCCACACCTCCACTCACTCGACTTGGCACACCGATGTTCTTGTTTTTTTAAAAGAAAAGGAGAAGAAAATCAAACATTATCTCCTTTTGTCCCACTTGCCGTGTCTCCTGTTGATTTAAACGAAATTCGAACTGAGCTGCCGAGTTATATTTAGTCATGCGATGTACTGTGATCCTATCAGTATCAGCACTCATCCCTACAAGCTTTTTTTAATACAGATTCTGGCTCCACTGTAAGATTCCTGCCTGGGGATTGCTTTCTAGATTTAGTGTGGCCCTCACCTAATCTTCTCCTCCACGCCGCTGGACTGTTTCTTCCCATCTCATCATTCTCGCTCTATTTCTCTTCATCTCCGTCTTCCTGTCTGTCGATCTCCCTGTTTTCGCTGACTCTCTCTTGTTTTTTTGTGTGTGTGGAAGCAGCCAGCGGAGGAGGAGTGCGGCAGGACGGTATGATTATTCATCCCGTGTATTTTTTTTGTTTTTTTTTCCACTTACTCACTCACCTACTCTGCCCACAGGCCAGTTCGCCTCGGTGTGATTAAATTCATCAACACCCTCCCTTTTCCTTCTCTGCACACACACACACACACACACACACAGACACACGATTCCCCTCGGAGAGAGCGAGAGAGGGATCTCCGATGGCAACTCTGTTAGAAATAGCTTCACACACAGAAACTTCAGTGTGAGGCTCTGCACATTTGGACACATTCCCTCACCAGCTTCCTCTGCACAAGCAGAACTTGTAGCTCTGAGCTTTGACCACAAACATCACTTGAATTTCGGCGCTTGCAATTTTTTTTTTGGGGGGGGGGGCTTATTTATGCAAACTCGCGGGCTGCGTTCCCCAATAGGCCATTACAAACCAAATTGATATTATGCAAATACAGACAGAAATGAGCGCAAGGGAGAAAAGAGCTGTACTATTGGGATGGTCCAAGGCTGCCAGCAGTATGAATTAATTGTGTCCTGGCATGCGGGCCCGGAGGAAACAAGAGCAGGAGGAGGTTTTCATCCCTCTCGGTGTGGCCTGGAGCTCTGCTGGAGTTTCAGATCTGGTGATTAGGCTGTGAGGTCGAGCTACTCAGCGGAAATCTCCTCTGAATTCTGAGGAAGCGCTGAAGGCATGTTATTCTCTGCATCAGAAGAGGAAGAAGAGAAAAAAAAAAGACCTTTTTTTTTTAGATGCAGGCTCAGATAAAACTGGCCAGTACACAAAAGATGATAGAACTTCAATGCCCTTTGATTCGACTCCAGTCCTACATAGTGAGACTTATTGACTGAACCATTTCAGGGCAGGAAACTCTTTTTTTTTTTTTTTTTTAACTGTGTAAACTTTGTATTTAGCACCTTGCGTGTCTCACTTTGCCATCACTATTCAATACTGCGTACTGGAAATATTTTGTGCTATCTAAAAAAAGACTACGAATACAATTATAGTACACGTATAACCAGGCACACCAGAGTACAGACATTTGTAGTATCACTCGCGATCCACATAAAAATAACTGGCTGAAATGCAAATTCCTCAGAGATTCATCCTGCAGGGGGGGGAGATGTATTTCCACCTAAGGCGCTGCATTATTCACGAGATAGTGGGTTTTGGTGAACGGCATGAAGACACCCGCCTCTCCCTGATCCACAATGTATAAATCTGACATGATACACGCAACCTATTTCTCAGCCGTTTCTATAAAGACAACACAGCCAGTGTTTTCTCAGGCACTCATGTGTGAAAGTAAATGGCACACATATCGCAATCAATGCGATGCTTGCTCTTCAATGTATAGAACAGCAGAGCCCTTTGTGTGGTGAGAGGTTATATCACATAGAAAATGTGCATCTCTGCCTTCCATCAGGTTAACGCTGAATAGAAAACTAAAAGGAGATCTTTTCATAAATTATACTCGCCTCATTTCTCTCGTTTCTTTTCATCGGCACGGCAGCTTTTAGATCGAGATGAATTGAATCTCAGCAATTGCTTTATGAAAGTGAAACTCTCGCCAAAAAGCACCTGAGGCTTCATGTGTGAATGTATGTGAGTCAAACTTTCGTGTAAAAGCACAATTACGACGAAAGAGGCAGTTTTAAGATTTAGCGTAGTTTCGTTTTTCAGGCAAGCTAAGTTTCAGTGGAGTGTTGGGGAACTCATACACTAGCATCAAAACCGCTATCTCCGGCATGCCACCGTCATGGCAGACAAAAAGAGTCGATCCCCGCTGAAGATTCAGCTGCTAACTTGAGTTGTTCAAAAACCTTCTTTTTTAGTAAACTCTGTGTATGCAAACAATGTTCTCAGTGCTCGTGTTCATGTGTAGAGACCCCGGTGATACCACGAGTAAAGTTTCATGTTGTTTCGAGCCTTCTTAGTGTTTTAAAAATAGCGATTTGGATGCTAGCGTATGAGCGCCACAGAACTCCACTGAAAATTAGCTTGAATCTACGCTTGAAAACTACGCTCTTAATCTTAAAAGTTGTACCGCTGTGTTCCAGATTCCAAGTCATATAAGTAGGGACTCTGACAACAATCAATAATCTTTGAAATAAATGCTATTCTGTGCTTTTTAGCTAAATTTGTATCTGATGAAGAGGTTTGTGTCTGATGATTTCTTTAACTTTCTGAAACCAACAATCCAGCGTGAATTCCCACTTCACCACTGAACTGGTGTGAGAAGGTGATGCATGATGCCAATATTGGTAGGGGTTTTTTTTTCCTTTCATTTTTGCACTTGGTTGACCCCACCTTATAACAAATTCTTGGTTTCAAATGGAGCTTGGCCTCGTACTTCTGGGTCACGGGGTGACTCCGACCAACAGAAGCTACACTGAAGGTCAACTCGTAGCTGACCTGCCCCTCATTAAAAAATGAGCTCAGCGTCGTTGCCTAGTGAGGCCTGCAAGAGCTGTGTGAGCGTTGGGTTGCTTCAGTCGTCCACTAGAGATTGTGTGCGAGTGAAGAAGAAACAAGAAGCGAGTTGATAAAAAGGCTCTTTTTCTCTATCTACAATAAAACATTTAACAAAGCCATTTTACTCAGCAAAGCCTTCTGCTCAGCGTGACACCAGTCTCTGGCACAGAGAGTGATAGAATGTAAACGCAGCAGACTCACATCCTGTAATGACAACACGAGGATCTCCCCGCTGCCAGCCGGTCAGCACTGGTATCACAGTGTAAGACTTCAGGTGATCTGATGCTGAATTGTAAAGGATCACCTACAAACTCTGTGGTGGGAGTCCGGTTAAAGCCTCTTGTGTCGACCATAAATCCTGCCTCAGTCGATGAATTGATTGTTGGATGAAGAAGAAATTGTCGACAATTTAGATAATCAGTCATTGAAGCCATTGATGCAGCATAAATAGAAATGAAACAGCTGCTGCCTTCAAGCTCCCCGATGTCTTTTTCAAAATAATTGTCGAACAATCAAAGCATTTTTCCCTTTTTTTTTACTTCTTATTGTTAAAACCATTGTCACCAGAATATGGAATATGTTCTATACTGCAGCTGGCAAGAAAAATATAACATCTATAAATATATATTATACAACTCTTTTTTCTGGGTCATTTTTACAGTTATTATCTTGAACTTTGGTGCTCACTAATCTGTGCTGCATTTTTGCTCATCACTCCCTGTCATGTCCTTGACAACGGAGTATAGATATTTAACGAAAGTAGGTCATCAATAGGAGGGTAACACGTCTGCCATTACAGCCAATTCACCACTTACCAGTACATTGCCACTGCTTAAGTGTTGCTGAGAGCTCTGTCTGTGTCACTCTAGGAACAAAGGAGAGGGCTGGAAAAACACAGGGAGATGCAGTGCAGGTGTGGAAGGAAAGCAGACTGGGAAGCAACACGGAGAAACAGAGTGGGGCTGGTTGGAAAGTTGTAAGATAGGTGTGGAGGGAAACACCCGGCTGGTGAGGACAAGAGGGAGACATAACATTGGACAAAAGACACCACAAAAAACCTATAGAACACACAAAACACTAATAAAATGAATCGGAAGAAGGAGGGTTTACTTGAAAGTTGCTTTAACGATGAATTTCTGTTTATTTTTTTGTAATCTAACCCTGATTTATTAACGTTATGAAGCTCCGAACACCTTAAGTGAGATAACTTATTTTTCTACATACACACGATGACGAATTGCACTGAGGTTTGGTAAATTGTAACAAAACACTGTTGTGGGAAGGTGAATCTTTAATTAGGATATATACAACCTTAACTGCACTTGATGCCCCGACCAGCATCCAGATTCAGAATACGTCCTTCAAAAAAGTAGAAAATATTATAAGATTGTATTATCATAAGCTTAAAGCCAGCATGTTGCACGATGGGTTATGTATTTCTCTACACACACACACACACACACACACACACACACACACACACACACACACTTCACACCCACTTTGCATGTCTCTGACATTGCCACATCCGTCTCCAGGCATGACAACAAACATGCTACCGCGACACCGAGATGAGGTGCTCCTAATCTACCGTTTCCTCGGAGGTGCCACTCCTGCAACAGTTCCTCTGAAGTGCCTCCAGCACGGCAGTTAAGTCCTGCGCTGGGAATTCCTTAATTGCATCACTTGGCAATCACGACACACTCCGATCCCCTCGGGAAGACGGGCGTTTCTCTCCGTTTGTGTCAATCAAATTTGCGGAGCTTACCCTCCGTCACCTGTCACTCATGTGATTAAACACCTCGAGTAATGAGAGACGCAGATACAGAGGATCTCTTGCTGGGTTTAACAGGAGAGCTGTAACGGTTTTTCAATACAATATTCTTCATCTGTATGTACACAGCCAGCTGGTGTACGATATGTGAAGCAATCCATCAGTCGAATCTCGGGGATGATTGATGTCAAAGCATTGTAGAGAGTCCTCCGTTGACTTACACAAGGTTGAGTTGAATTTCTGTATTTTTTTCTACAATCAATACTTAAGAAGTGTTTGTCCATTCTGTCTTGAACTGCTACTGTGTATGAATGTGCTGTATAAGGATGTTAGCCTTCTGCTGGCCGATCTTTGTTATACTTCGTTGTGTCTTGATATCCCATATATATCGAGCAATGTTCAAACCCAGAGAAAAGTGCAGTTCTCTTAAAAGTTAATGGTGCATTTAAATTATCTTAACTTCCATGAGTGACCGGCTAAATGTGACTAAACATAACATGAATAAAACTTTAAAACAAGACAACAGTCTTGTCAGACATATTTTCATCGGCAGGGGTGGTTGTTTAACAATAAAGGCACAGCTCCCCTGATCCCACACTACTTATGTGTTTTTATGCCTCTGCACTGGTGACAGCTGTGGCCGGTGGCATTGTGTTTTTAGTTTGTCTGTCCGTTCATCTGTCCCATTCTTGTGGACACAATATCTCAAGATCACCTTGAGGGACTTTTTTTTCCAAAGTTGGCACAATAGTCCACCAGGACTCAAGGATGAACTGATTCGATTTTAGAGGTGAAAAGTCAGTTTCACTGTAGAGTCCCATTCCTGTGAACACTTTCTTCAACTTTGGAAGAAATGTCCATTGCTCATCCTCGAGTCCAACTGACAATAACTGAGTTTTCAAAGGTCAAGATCAGTGTGACCTCACAAAACACATTTTTGGGCTCAGCCACTGAAATAAGTCTCAAAATTAACATAAGTAACTTATTTGCACTGTGCAAAGTGAGAAAAAAGTGAGAAAGTATGACATGTTGTATTTCCGTCCAAAAACTGAAACAAAAAGTTGCATTAAACTCAGATATTTTAATAAAGTATACATTATGACCGAGTTTGTGACTGAGAACGGGCGACAAGACTTCAGACAATTGTTTCTGACTAGGTAATAACTTACATGGTACAACTTCCAGATGAAACTGTCGTCTCCCTGGAAAGTCAGTTCAAAATAATGAGTGTCTCTCACTTTCAGAAGCACCCAATCTCCCCTGTCATACTTAAATTTGCCAACTCCAGCATCTGTCCTCCCATGCACTCATCTGTCTTCACCCACTTACAGCGGCTGTTGCTAGGTAACAGTTCACGCCCGCATGTGCATATTAAGTTTTATATCAAAACAATATTCAGTGTGCAATGAATCGGCTATTAAATTAAGGGTCATAGAATAGTCCCGGTGATACGCAAGTCACTCTCGCCGGCTCAGTAATTAGATTACCAAAAATTAAGCCATAATGCATGACAGTAAGTAGAGTAATATAATCAGTATAATGTGTTATTTAGTAATCAGTTAGTCACGTTGAGCCTCGATCTTCAGGCTCAGTGGTCTCGCTTTCTTCTTACATGACCCAGAAACCCATGACTGAACCGCTCACAGTAAATATTCAGCTTTGTAACAGCAACCTACAGGGGATTCCTAATTAGGAAAGGAAACGGCACAACACTGCGAGTGGAGGACGGGATAAGGAGGTGGATACTGGAGGAAGTGTGGAGGAGGGAGCTGATTGGGGTACGAAGAGAGAGGAAGCAAATAACAGGAGAGAGGAGGGAAGATGGAGGAAGAAACAGCGGAAGATGACAGGAAGACTGGGGACTTATCAATTAATTATAATGCGGTGGCAACGAGAGATGGTCGTAGGAATAACATGCAGCGAAGGACTAATATGAGGAGGAGTAGAGTGAGAGAAACCAGGAGCGTATGAAGATGTGCTCATGAAAAGAGCAACATTTCAAACTGGACTGAGGGGAGTGATGGAGGGGAATCAGAACCCACACAGAGGCCTCTTAAACATGATCCGGGCAGGCAGCAGGGCAGCCTTCCAGCCACCTCGTGCCTACATACCTGCCTGTCAACCTGCCAGCTCTGCATATCCCACGGATGATGTTCCAGAGGGGCCCGGCTCCGTGCCGACACATTCCGACACAGAGGCCCTTTGAGTAGGGAATGAGACGGCGGTTATGTGGCCAGGGACCAGTCTGGGTCAGCCAGCACTGCCAAGCTAATACGTGCCCAGACTTTTACCACAAAGCCCCTCAGGCCCAACACTCGATGAGCCCAGCGATTGCTGTGCCGCTTTCACTTTGGGAGCTCGGGATCTGAGATGTGAGAGCGTGGCGGCGGAGCCTCTGTGCTTCGGAATGAGAAGTAAAACAAACAGACGCTTTAGCAGAGGACACGGCTGGCTGCCTCTACATCTTGCTAGCCCCTGATGTGTATTCAACTTCAGCTGAATCCGAGTACCTAAACAACACACTCAGTCCTCTCGCCGGTCATCCTAAAGTGAAATGTATTTTAAAAATGAAGCTGAAATTAGAGGTTTTCCTCCGTTTGGACTTATTTGCAATTCACACAGGCATAGGCCCTCTCCGAATCATACTTGCAAATGATGCATTGGAGTATTGGTAAGTGGGTTCATGGGGATGTTCGGAGGTAAGCTAGAAACCACCCTCGCCAAAATCAAAACCAGTGTTTTCGGGGAATAACCCACTGAGAAAAGCACTGCGAGAGAGCTTAGTCAAACTTCAGTGGCAGTGCGGTGAAAGTGACGGATAAAGATGTGTAGCATTTTGACAGCATGAGTCTCTGTTCAATAGCAAGGTGGAGAGAAGGAACCTACAAGAAACACCTTCAGGATAAATACATAGAGCTAAACTCCTGCTCTCTATTTCACTGGAGAATATATCCCCTCTTTTGCGGCTGTTTTTTGGATCGATGGTGCAGGTTGGCGTCAAACTCTCAAAGTCTGTATCTCATAGAACCCTCACTATCCAAACCAATGGCTTTGTTTTGGATAAAGACCTTTCAAAGATGAGAAAAACCTTGAATACAAGGCAGGGAAATGGCCTTTTTAACATCTTTTAAAGCCGTTGCACCTCCGTGTTAGAGCATCACAGGTGAAATCAGCCAAGGTTTACACAAGATATTTGTCAAAGCAGCCAGCTAGTCGCTGTCCTTTTGAAAGTTTAACAATTCATTTGAATAAGAAATGCAGGTTTGAAAGATTTTCTCTGTCTTCTAATACTTTTTTGGCTGTTCAGGGATGCTTTGATATCCAACACCTCCAGTCAGATTGTTATAAGATAAGCAACACACTCGAACAGCATAGATGCCACACATAACATCTTCAATGGACTTACACAGGTGTTTTCACCTAACATTGAAGTGGTTTTAAAATAGCCTCCAATTAATACTGATGCCTCTAGATGACCCACAAATGCAAATGAGAACATCAGCGGGAAGACTGGCTGTTTCTCTATAATTATTCTAATTCTAAATGCCTGTCACTCAGTCAGATAAGTCATAAATTTAAAACTCATAACATTTTTTATGGCAGAGTGCTGTGTGTGAATTAAACAGACTTTTCCCTTAATCTTACATAAATACATACAATACCTTTTCAATATGTGTCCTGCAAACAGCTGTCAAAAAAAAGGGGGAAAATAGTAATATTTTGCTTTTTTCCACTGACTTGTACTCAAATGTACACACTAGCTGGATCATGATCTTTATAACAAGATGCAGTGCTGCTCATACCACTTTCAACCACAGGGGCCGCCAGAGACAACAAAAGAATTAGAGTTTCTCGCTGCTTTAAAACGTACTGACACAATTGAAAAAGAAGAAACATTTGTCAAACTGACTGGATAGTCCTCATTGTTAAAACCCTTTGTCTTGCAAAAAAAAAAAAAGGTTATTCGAAAAACACTTAAAGCACACAACTAGCTTTATTTTCTCGAATTAGTAGCATTTTAAGTCTCTACCTTGACATCCTCTAACTTGACATTTAAAGACTTGGAGAGGCTCCAGGACACGTCATATAAACCTCCTGTGATTTACTGCGCTGACCGGACACTTGTTGGGATCACTGACTCAGCCAGCCAACTGATGGACAGCATTAGAGCTACAAACAACCCATCATTGTCGCGTTACACAAAGGGGACCCAACGCAGACACACAAGCAGACAAGTCACTCAGTGAAAAGCGAGCTTCAATAACATAAAGCTGAATATCCAAATACAAAAAAAAAAAATGTAGCAGCAGAGGCAGATGACAAAACAGGAGATATCCAAGAAATCAAAGTAAAACAAAGCACAAACCAAAAGAGCAAAGTAGAATCCAATAGCAAAGAACAAACCACAACTACTGCAAGGAATCAGGAACCAAAACCTCATTTTACTGGCCTCACTGGATTTCCCCCTTTCCAGCAAGATACACAAGTCAATACAGTAACTCTCAGACCACGGCAGGATGTGTTGAGATGCTTTGCTTACATGAGCAGTGTGGAACTGAAAAATACACAAGCAATAGAACTGATGAGTATCTCTTAGATCAGATCATTATTACATCTGCACGGTTATACACCAGGTAAGTATTAAGCAAGGTAAGCACTAGAGCACCAATGTAATGTAATCCCTCCGACAAGGCTATAATGTATACACAAACAGATTGTAGTTAAATGACCAAATGCATTGTACCAAATATGAATGCACAACATCAAGACATGAACAACTGTATTACACTGAGGATTAAACACTGTATCCTGAATATATATGAAAACATACATAGATACAAAAGAATGTGCTCATATCAATGAAACACTGTATCACAATGTATACTCACAGGTAATGCCTTCTCAAGGGCTGTGAACGAAGGATGGCAACGGATGAACAGACATCAGCTTCCCTGCAGCACACATGCCAGCTACAGGTTACTCTGACCAACTTCCTGACATACAGGAAGTAGAAATTCAATGCCCAAACACTGCACTGTGGTAAGTGACCAGCAGGAGTCCCTGAAACACACTAAGCAACTGGTAATCCTAGAACACTGATAACACATAATGGCAAGATGAGACGGGGAGACACAGTAACACAAGGGCAAAACAGAACACATGAACTGACAAAGAAGACAATACTTAAATACACAATTGATGTTTAACTAATAGAGCACAGGTGGGGAGTGAAAAGGACAAGAAAACAGACAAAGGGAGGAAGTGAAAATCAAAAGATGACATATGAGGACAGAACATCTGTTGAAGTAACAGATGCGCTCTGTAATGATCCCACAAGAGCAACACAAGAGCTCAAGTATATAGAGCTCAACACAAATATATAAGCCAGTGGTATACCATGACCTCCACTTTGTTTTTTCTTATAGATGATTACTGGAAAGTACCCAAACCAGACAGAGGAAATGAACATCTCATTGTTTTTTTATTTTGTTAGCGTTTGGCAAATTGGCTCTCAGCGCCTCACCAGAGCTTTAGTTGATCATAAACAGAATATATTAATCAGCAGTGAGCAATGGGATTCCCATTAACAATAAGTTAAGCACAGAAATATGTTTCAGCTTTTCAAAAGTACATTGAAAACGAACCTCTTGATAACAGTTGGAAAGGAGAGCTGGTGGAATGGACGCTGACACAACTGTGTTACATTCCAGTCTTTAGCAAGCTATTGAAGGAAATCATACAGATTTATTTTTTTTTTTAGATCTATTTGGAATAAAACACATTTCAAATTCCTTTTGTTCCATGCCCTTTGGTCATCTGTATTATTCTTTTGCAAAAGTTACACAACCCGTGAATCTAATTAGATAAGAAAAAAGTGAGAGTTCAAATAGCAGCGAGGCAGGTGCTTGTTTAAACTGTGCGCCGAGTCACTGCGATCAAAGTATCTCATGAATCCAGGTCAATTTCATGATAGATTCATCAGAGTCGAGTCGGTGTGTTTGATTGAACATCCTCAAGCTTCTTGATCAGTGGACGGAGCCCTGAAACCGGATTCTCCACTCCCAGCATCGCTCCTCTTCTTCTCCTCGATCATACATCTCAGTTTACTGCAGGGCGGGAATTATCATCACTGCCTCTGAAGCATCAACATGAAAGCTGATTCTTTTTCTCTCTGATGGTCCTTGGATTTTTTTTTTTTTTTTTTTCATTTTTTTCTGCGAACACAATATATTTCCAAGACCCTGCAAGGCTGAACGCTATTTTTGGTCTTAGTGCTGGATGGTTTCAGGTGAGGGCCGAGACTGATCGGCATACTGAGTGACAGCAAACCAATAAAGCAGGAGGAGAGACGGAGATGGGGGGGGGGGAGAGAGCATGATGAAAAGAAAATTAATGAGAGGTTTTAAAATTAAATTATAAACACGGGAGAAGAAAAAGGCATGCAGCCAGAAACAACAATCACAAAGGCAAATCCAACAATCCATCTTGATAGTGAGTCTTGTTAGTACTGAACTCTATGAGAGAGGGTTTGGCACCACTACAGGAATAAAGTACACAAAATCCCGAGCAGTCGCGAGAAAGAAAAACCAATCAGGAACTAATTAGTTTGGAGGGGGGTGGGAAGGGGTGATGCGCTACCGAGGGGAGACAGAAATGTTTAGTAATGGTGAGGTAACCATGAAGTAATGATGCGCTCCTTAATAACTCAGCATGATGCATCGCTTTATTTGAGGAGGAGCTGGAAATAAAAATGATTTGTGCGTAATAAGGATGTCTTGATTGATGATTCGTCATGTGCCATTTAGCAGCGGATTTGGAGCTAATTAGGAGTGATTAATTAAGAAAGTGGTCAGAGGATTTGGGAATTAAAAAGACTGGTTCATTAACGCAGTGGGTTCTCAAGTATCACATTGTTACCTACATTACAGACTTGGACAAAGACTGCACTGATTCAGAGTTCTTCTGGAAATACATGTAAGCTATAAATTGATAAATTAATGCTTTTTATTTCTTGATGATTACCCAGGAGTCTGCTGTTTTTGCTGTAGAATCAGATGGCAAATTAATACCTTAAAGTGGTGCTTATCATTAGCTAAGCTCTACGGGGCATTTTAGTGTCTTTCGGCTAATTGTTTTGCAGCCCCTCCTCATAAAAAAATAAAGACTATATAGGTCCACTGTGAAAACAGCTTATTACAACCCATATTTACATTTCATGTTGGGCAGTCATTCTAGTGTCTAGTGGCTGTAGGTCTCACTACAGCAGCAAAGGAGGTAGTCAGGTGAAGCGGTATGAGGAGTAGCCAAGTCGACGATGAAGGACTTTCACCCAGGAGACGCTTGTGTCCAGTCAACGGTGAGGTCATTTACCTAAAGCAACTATGTTCGTGACAGAAGCAACATTATATATATTTTAAGCCAAATCAGGATGTTCTCCTGAAGGTAACAAAGTAGTTTTACTGCCTCAACTTTATTGAATTGTTGGTAAACCTGTCACTCTATGCTGCTGTCAGGGTGCAGCCTTCTCCTCCTGCTTCCCCCGTGTTTTCCTGTTGTTTCACCTCCATGCTTGTGTTCCTGCGTTCCCCAGTCCGTGTGTTTCCTTGTTTGTGTTTGTCTCGCTGTGGTGACCTTCTGCTGCTTCACCTGCACAGCTGACTTCCATGTACTAATCAGTGGCCAGCAGTATATCTACCCATCTTAGCTCTGCAAACGACCGGATCAGTTGTAACAGTGCTACGGCTCAAATACTTGCCAATGTGAGTTTTTTTTCATCGTGCTCACTGCTGGTGTTTGTTTCTTTTTCTTTGTCTGCCTCTGCTTCAGGGTTTTCTGTCAGTTTATAATACCTCGTCTGCCTCGGCCAGTTCACCAGTCTCCCCTGGATAGCGGCAAGAAACCTGCTTTTTTTTTCCCTGCCTGTCCACTACACCACTACCATCCTCAGATAGCTTTTCCATTCCCCACTGCGTCATATTCAAGTTTTGCAAAAAATCTCCAGAAAACCTTCTGTCTTGTCTCTGGTTCTTTGTTCTCCTCGATTTAGCTGAACAGCTGCAGCGTACATGCTGTTTTGGGAACAGTGGCTGGCGACGCTTTGGGAGTTACTGGCCGTCGACATATTCAGTCGTTTAGGTATGTGGAGACGCGTTGCTGTTTCGGGTTAAAGGCCACTGTTTTGGATCATGCATGCAGCTCTCACCCACGCTGTTGCCCGCTTGCAGCTGGCAGCTGTTCTCGGGGGGAAAAAGCCCTTAAAAAGCCACTGAACACAACCCGCTCATCACCAAACAGCAGACTGACAGCTAATTACTAGTTGGAGAATATAGAGGATAATTTAGCAGCTAAAGAGCCAGGTATTTTCAATTGGAAGGAAAAAAAAACAGAGCTAAACGGAGGGTGAAAATGAGACTTATATGTGCCAGATGACCAGAAACACGACTCCAGATGAATGACAGCGTTGCTCTGTGTCTGCCAGATGTGCAAATAGGCAATTGTTTGCTTACATGTTGGAGATACGATGGCAGCGATTCTGGTTACCCCTCTCTCTCCGTCTCAATACATCTCATCAGTACCCTCTTATCCTGTACATGGTCACAGGGGTTGTTTGAGCTGATCCCAGCTCACACTGGGAGGGGAGGCGGCGCTCACCTTGGACAGATGAGTCTATTACATGGCTGACATTTAGACAATCATTCACACTCGCAAGTCACAACTATTGGCAATCTGAGAGTCGGCACTGCATGTTTAACCTGCATGTCTTCAGGCTGTGGGAGGAGAGTGGAGCACTCAGAGGAATCCAATGCAGATATTGAGGTCACTTTGTTTGGTTTGGTCTGACTGTGAGTCCAGTGCTGTCCCCGTTACACAGCCTTGTGCTTGTATTGATTGACGTTCCCTTACGTTTCTGCTCTTTTCACCTCTTCGCTGTCTGCTTCTCCAGCAGGAGTCCTCTGCCATTATTCTCACCTACGTCTAATCCCAATGTCCGCCCCCCTAAGCCCCTTAAGCCCTGAACCCCTAACAGACTTAGTTGACATCACCTGGTGAGTGGCAAATTGGACCCAAAATGGTGTAAGAAGGAATGGGACAGCAATTGGCAACCTATTACAGCCAAGGCACTCAAGGGAGCAACTACGTCTATCAGCCTCTTGAGAAGTAATCATAAAATAATCAATTTACTGGTTTTGACAAGACAATATCATACACTTGAACACAGACCACTGGCCCTTGATTAAGGCCACAACTTACCTCAAGCAAAGTTTGCAGAAATGCCGACTTAGCCTACAGAAAGTGTGTATAAAAGGGCTCAAAATGAATGTGAGCACTGGGAATGGGTGCTGATCACCCACCTGTCCATGCACCTGCTCCCAGTTCGCTCACTAGCTTCCCAGCACATAGATACCTGCCCACAAGCTGTAGCCAAAGTGCCCCAGCTCCTGTTTGCTTCCGAGCCTGCTAGTTAATAATTACTGCCTGTCTGCTCCCTGTTTGGCTTTGTCTGCTTGTCCTGAATACCTGCCTAATGTTGAACTTTAAATTCCATCTCATAAACCTAATTTCAATCCGACCTGCTCTGTTCCCATGCCTTTTTTTTGAAGCATCCTTTGCCAGGAACACTGCAAGTAGGGCACTGTGTTGTTGTTGTCCTCGTTTGTTTGTTTCTATGCAGTTTTCGTAGCGTGTCTCCACGTCTAACTTACCTGTAAGATGAGCTGTACAACAAATTGGCTCTCCGAGGATAATAAAGTTTTGGAAAGTAAACAATCGTTCTGTTATGACCCCAGGCATCAACATCTGTAATGAGACAGGTCAATAGCTTTAAATGGTACACTGTGGCAAAAAATCATATTCAGAATGTGTGTTGCAGTTCCCCTCTTTAAGGCGGTTCAGCATCACACCCTGAAAAAACAGCTTTAAAGAGAAATGTGTTTCCCTCAGAGGAGATGTTTATGCATTCTGCTGCATTAAGAATGCATGTGGGTCTATTGATTAAGGCTGGCCTCCACATTGCTTTTGTACGAAAGTGGAAGCTGCCAAGTCTTTTGAACACTTTTGAAACACTTTGCAGAGTGTTTACTGTTACATTAGTTAATCGCTGCTCAAACTGGAGTCAAGTCAATCCGATGTAATTATGTTTTAAATCACTGAGACGATTATGACTTTCCTGGAGCAACCTTAATGAAATTAGCCGGTTGATTAGTCATTTCATGCGGTGTAGTGTAGAAGTGTACATTCTGTGTCTGTCTCGTTAAAAAAGCTAACGAATCGACTGCTGCCCTCAACTCATGCACATCCTCCCCAGGTGCTAACCCCGTATTTAAAATCCAAATCAGTTTTCGCCCCTCACACCAAAGCAAAGCCTCTGAAACCTGATTTGCAGGGATAACAGCACCATCCGTTGGTCATCAGCTTTGCTGTCATTATCGCCGCGGTGTGATTCTATGCACAGCGCGCAGGCATTCCGCCCCAACGGCGGAGCCGACTGGCAGGCCTGAAATTAGATGCAGCAACCCAGCAGGAGGCCGGGCCGGTGATCCCCAGAGGCACACGGTCCCCAGGCTGATTGCTGAGCTGAAGCTCTGATGGAGAAGGTAATTAAAGGAGATGAGAGCATTAATAGTGCATGAGACAATGTGGGTGCATGTGTGTGCAGAGAGCAGGAGGATGTGACGCAGAGCGGGGTCTCATGTGTAAAACATTATTATAACATACAACTGTAAGAACATACAGAGGGCTCGAGCGCTCATCAGACTGTAAAGCATCCTCACAGAACATTTCATACAGAACACACATGAACAACAGGTCAGGAGGGTGAGTAGGAGGAACATCGTATATCCATACCTCCCACGGTCACCGCTTCAGTACGAATGAGAGCAAAACAAACACATAGGAAATGAAGCCCATTCACACACACCACAGAAGGAGCTCACGAGGCAGACATGAATGTGCACAAAAAATGCATATCTATGTGCACGAGCAAAAGTCTTATCAGCCAGTTTCTCCGCCCATTATGCAACACGGATTCAGGTTTCTGCAGCCAGCGGCCACACGGCGCCTGTCAGAGTCTGAGCAAGAGCAGAACACGAGACAAAAAAAAAGACTGGAGACGCTGAGGACAGTGCGATTGTGAGAATGAATAAGAATGGGTGAGGGAGTGAGTAGCAAACGTGCGAGCAGAGAGACAGATGAGAATTATGAGGTTAGAAAAAATGCATTCTTCCCCCAGTGCATAATTTGTTCTTAACAACAGATGTTTTTTTTATTATTATTATTCTAATTCATTCTGGTTCAGGTGTAGCTCTGCCTGGACAGGCGAGGATAATCAGAGCGGAGATGCAGAAACTCCAAGTGAACTTTGCAGAGTCTACCAGGCTCGCTCGCTACAAGCCGGAGCTTAGGGAGAGCAGGGGAGGCACACACTGTTGTTCTGGATTTACCATGCAAATGTTTTTAGTCACGCATGGATTAAGAACAACAAAGCCACTTTAACACCGGCAACCTCCGTTTAAAGCATTTTCATGCCACGCAGACTCACCCAAACTCTTAAACAGGGTGCAGCACAGTGGGTGTCAGCAGTGATTATGTTGCTTTGTGGTGATCAATAATGGAAACCCTCTGAAGGTAGAAGGTACACCAGTGACCTCCTCACTTATCAAAGGTAACGTTTAGTCTGAAGTTTGTTATCCAGAGATATGACTGGGAATGTTAACAGACTCACTCGTCCTTCACTCCTTGAGGTCATACGGCTGAGACTCGATTCATATCGAGCAAAATCTTCAGTGCAAAGGTTCACATTGCCAAAACTATTACTGTTTATGCCCTTATTCCAAAAAAGAGTAAGCTGCTTACATGGCCAATGAAAATAAGTATTCCTCTCATACAGTGTGACCTTGCATGTTGTTTATCACGTCACATGGAAGTTGAACTGCTGGAGCAGCATGCGCTATTTTGCTTCCCTACTATTCACTGGTGTCGGACTTGTTCGACTGAGCACAGCCTCGTCTTTTGGTTTATTCAGCCACCTTCTTGAAAAAAAGGTCAGCGTTGCCGTATTTGCGTGTATCCAGCTTTGACAATGGTTAAAATTAGATGCGTTTCTCATTCTGACCAGAAATGTAGGCATTGCCAAAAGCGTTTTCCAGCTTTTCCAGAAACATTTGCTTCTTTTCCAGCAATTGCTCCTCAGATATAAATATTGTAACATGTTTTGTGAGAAACTTCATCTTTATTTAATATGACCACTCACTAGCTCATGATGATATCACAACGAGCACCACATTTGTGGATTCAAGAGAAAAGTCTTTGTAATTTGCAGAACTTATTGAAAGGAAAATCACTGTAGGCACACAAAATAGGACAAATTGTTTCTTTTTTATTAAGCAACCTGAACACAGCGGCTCAGACAAAGTCACTGGACACAGACCAAGAGATTGGTCATCATGTTGAAATGGATGCAGTGAGATCTGGTTTTTACAGCTTTGGTACATTGTACTCTATCAATTGTGGATATCACGCTATATAAGCCATGTCATGACAAAACGTGTGAGATATTTATCACAACCTTAATGGATGTATCCGGAATCCAGGGCCCTCATGTGAGGAGTGACCACAGAGACACTAGAATGGAGAGCTGTGGATTTGAAGAGGAGCGCTATCCAGCACAAATATCTGTGGAAAAATCCACACAAAGGACGTTTTTCAACCTGGTGTTATTGGTTATTACATACAGTATCTATCTCCGCGCTTGAGTATCAGAAGAACAGAAAACCAGCACATTTACATCAGTCGGAGCACCTCTCTGTACTTGATAACACACTTACTATGCAAATAGAGTGCGCTCAAGAACCGTCAACAAACTGGAAATAACAAGTTTCACACCGCGTCTCTATATTCACTCATCGGAAATGACAGTCGTATCGCCCGACCATCCACAGCCACTCTGCTGTTTTTTGGTGCAGTGTGAACATTGTCTCAATTATCTCTCTCCACTGCAGAGGATGTCTCTGTTTTTGTGAGGGTACTACATGCCACACATTTGTGATGCTCAGAGAATACATTTTCTCTTACTTTCTCTTCCGCGCCCCCCCAAAAAAACTTCTTGTTGACAGTTTTTATTTCAGACAGTGAAATCCTACACCTCCAAAAACAAATGAGCAGAAATGGTTGAATTTAGCTGTGGGTTGTGGCGCAGACAGAACTAGTGATACAGACAGGTATAGCAATAACATAATGAGCCCGAGACAGTGACAGCTACTTTCTAATAAGAAAAAGTGAGAGTCGTTTTACTCAAACACTGCATGCCTTCGCAATTGCATCATGGTCTATTAAAGGTGCTGCTGCGGGAGGAGAAACCGCCGTCTCTGTTTCTGTTATGATCCATTATATACAGTCAGTGGTTGTGATAGATTTCTCCCTGTATGATTGTTGACTGTTGGTGCAAACTGTTGAGTCTAAAAAGAAAATTGTGTTTAAATAACCCCCCAAACCTCATGATTATGTTGCTTTAGATGACTGCAAATGCTTTCTTTTTCATCAGTACAATGGCTGCAAACGAAATGTCTCACGTTCAAAATCGAGTTACAACACAATGAAGAAACAGATGGCCAGTAGGTTTTTGTTTTAGCACACAGGAGATTTTCCAGTGAGTGCAGACTTGGTGCCATTTGTTTTGCTATTATGTGCTCATTTGTGCTAAACAAGTTTGATGATTTGTTTTTAAAGATCTGTTATGTTTCACTTTGTCTTTGAGGTGCACAAACAGTAACTAATGATTACGTGATCAGTATTTAATGAATCTGTTGAGTAAATTCTCAGCAATATGTTTCACTCCCTGTAAAGTTAGATGATAAGAGTAACTAATGATTAAATGATTGATATTTTATCAATCGCCTAGGTAAATACTCAGTATTGTGTTTAACTTTACTTGAGGGGTCACAAAAAAGTAACTAATGATTAAGTAATTATTAAGTAAGGAGTCTACTTGGTAACTACTAGTATTAACCTATGTTTTGCTCTACTTGAAGGGTACACATACAGAATCACTAATTATCAAGTAAATCAGTAATTAATGAGTCGTCACTTGTGCCAATCCACAGATGGTTGATAGATAATCAGGAACAACTCATGATTTAAGTGGTCAGTATGTTAATTTACATTTATGAACTAATCATTGCCTAATGATTCATTAATATAGTATCTCTGTTCTCCAGTAACCTCATATTGCTTACACATGTAACAAATATAAATAACAAGGTGTTCGAAAAATAAATCTGAACACGGTCAGAAGTCAGTCTGTGTAATTTTCGGAAATAAGGGGCTTCATGGTCTTTGACTCTTGGCACCTGTTCATTACATCACGCCTCAAAATGTTGAATGTTTGATTTGTAGCCTTGAGGAAAGTTAGTCATGTCTACAAATTTGAATCTCTGCTTCTCAAGTTTGTAAAATAAACATGAGTCATTCTTATTTATAATGGATCTGTGCTTTAATTTTGATGGTGGAGGAGCGCTCGCCAGCCGACGCTGAATTTCAAAATGTCCTTGCAATGTTATATCTGGGTGTGTGTGCGTTTGAAAATGAACAACCTGAAGATGCAGAAGTTAACAATGCTAAACCAAGAAGTAAAAACATGCCTAGAGGGTTTTATCATTTCTTCACTCCAGTTCAGCCTCCCATGAGCACACCAATCTTTTACTTTCTACAAGTTGTCAATGTACAATGTGCACATCAACGGGTTTGTGCTGATGAGGGAGACATCGCATCTTCTCCCTGGATTCCTTATTATACACCTAAAAGACATTTGGATTGCAATGATGAATGCAAAGGGTGCAAAAAGGACTGGGGTTGGAAATACTCACATGCAGCAGAAATCAGAATACGTATCTAGTGTTTGTCGTGAAGCTCGGAGTTGTCATCAGTAAAAGCTAGAAGCGAAATACTACACCAGGGAGATACTGGCCTGGAAGTTTGCCTCGCTCTAAACTGTTAACACTCTCACTGGGAATTAACTGCTTGTGTGCAAGTGTCAGCAGCTTAAAGGAAAATCCAAAAATCCAAAACAGGGTCCTGAAAGAGAAAAAGTTTCTCTGAGTAAAAGCTCTAAGCAGGTTAGCTCAGTTTTAAAGTGAGTGTTAAGAAAATCCAAAGCAATCCGGCGGTAAATCTATTCAGGCAAAATAAAATGCAAACCATATTGCACTTAGCGACAGAGGAGACAAAACACTCCCAGATCGATGCTTTTCTTTGTTAAAAGCATAACCACAAACTTTTACTCATCCTCTGGGGCCGAGACTGTTTTCAATTTTTTTTTTTTTTTTGATCCATGAAAGTTTCACAGTTCTTTTCTTCCTCCTCCCTCTTGGTCCTTTACATTTATATCACCTTCCTCCACCAACAAGGAAAAGATTTACTTATCTTCCCTTCCATTTTCTATCATGTTAACGACTTTCACATCAGCATGTTGGCAGTTATTCTGTGTATTGATTGACTATATTTCTGAATTTACTGTTAATCCAACAGTTAAACTTTAATAGGCAGTATGTGAACAGATAATAAATGGTTATACGCATTATCATCAGTATCATGGGGCCTTTCAGCTCAATCAAAACATTTTCTGTTTCGGTTCACTGTCTCGGCTCCCATCAGAACATGGTTTGTCCACCACAGGCAGTGTTTTCTTTTAGCTTGTTTTTGCTCGAAGAAAGCTAAAAAGCTCTTGTAAACCTACTGCTTACTACCAAATGTCTGACAGAAGTTGTTAGCAATCAGCTGATGAAGACAGCAGAAAATGTAGCAGCTAAGCAGCAAAATACTTCTTTCAGGAGCCACTGGAGACCAAAACAGAGCTTAAAGGGGGTAAATATTGGAGAGGCACACAACTCACCTTTATTTTTCTCTCTTCATTGACAGATACAACGGACACATACAAGCATTCAATTCATTGCAGATAAAACAATTTGGGGGGGAGGGGTCCTTAATTAATTTTTAATTTTAGTTTTAGTTTTAGTTGCTTTTTTGAGTTTGTTTCCTTTTCAAAAAGTAGGAACAAAGACTTAAAGTGGCTAAATTGAATTTATTGTTTATACTTATTTAAATATTTAACCACTGTTGTAATGATACCAAACAGAACACTTTCCCAATAAAGAGAAAATGCGGTGTTGGTGTTAATCAACAATAAACACGGACACATGTTTCCTGAATTTGTTTGTGTATGGACATTACAAGAGCGGCTGCAGCATTGTTTCAGGGTACATTTCATACGGTGAACAGTAAACATTACTGGCTTTCTGAAACTGAGGTGGCTAGCAGGATAATATCTCCATATTGATAACAAACATCTCGTACTTTGTTGACAAGTTCACCACATCAGGTTCCGATGTATGTCAGTGTTGTAAAAACATGTCTGTTGGCAAAAAAAAAAAAAAAATTTGGTTAATGCAGCTTAGTGCAGTAACTCAGTGAAAGTGTACGTAATATGTCCTCAAGGTTTTAGATAAATATGACACATATGACAGTTATGTTTCTTACGTCAGAAATCAACCCTCAAACTCAACAGGTCAGTGTGACTTTCAAATGCAATTGCCAATAGTTGCATGTGAATTATTTATACATGCTAACAGCTCAATGTTTTTCAATGCAGTAAGAATTATTCTATGTGTAATCATATCATTAAATATGATTATAGCTGTGTTATGTATGTAATTAGCCATTCATTAACTGTTCAGACACCTATTACTGATGCCACATAGACAAAAAATGTTAATAAACACACTTTACAGCTTCTAAATGGTACGTTATCAACTATAATTAATATATTTTATATATTTTATATTTTTTTTAAACTGAAAGGATTCAGCAAATCTGCAGACTGCAGCGCAAAGTGCTATAGTATCCCGCAAGTGTAGTGTTCGCAAATTGGCTCCACTCCATATGATAACTTGACATCCGTAGCCCACTGTACATTTCACACTGCATGTATACAAGTATCCCTGTCAAGAGGTAGCTTACACTCACTGCTGTTGCAAAAACATCCCGCTGTGTAAGTATAACCTCGCAATGCTCTGGATTTAGAGGATGGTGTGAAGTGTACGCCTCGCTTCATGGTGCCCGGGCTCCAGAGGGCTCTCGAGTCAAGCCCTGCAAAGCACCGCTTAGCTTACCTTTCCTATGATGCGGAATATTTTTACTCAAAAAGGATCTTGGCATGTTCTCCCCAGTGTGTCTCTGTGTCCTCCCCGAGGCGCTACAGCCTTACAGGGCAGCCTGCCACAGGAAAAGGATTAATATTAATTCCTTCCAAATTACTCAGAGATTCAATTATGCAAGATAATGCAAATACAGTCTTTCAGGTCTGTTTTACTTCCTACACACACACACACACACACAAAAGACAAAAGGGAAAAAAATGAGCCAACTGGAGCAGCATTGTCTGACACAGCTATTTTCTCGTTCTGACTTATGTGCTCCTCTAGTGAGCCGGCTTCCTCTCTGTGTCGGTGAAAAATCTGGGTGCACAGGAAATGACATCTGGGAGACGTCGCCGCAGCTAATGTATAATACAACCAAAACTTTGCCATCAAATGCAGCCTCGGAATCAAAAGCCCCGTCATCACTCACTGCTGCACTGAAAGTTTCGCCTAGCCGAAACGGCAGCCTCCGGGGAAGCATCACAGGGGCCATTAGATGGGGAAAAAAGGAGGTCTTCAAACTCCATTTAGAGGCTTGTGTTGCTGATGTTTTGGTTTGCTTTTTCTGAAGCCACAGGGGTCTGCGCTAGTTGGGCTGGCATGCCCTCAAATGCTTCACACTGGCAGTTAATCACTTAGATCTCGGCTACAAAATCAGCCAGGCCAAGTGAGAAAAATACATATGAATTCAAGAGAGAGAAAAAGGCCATGAGAGCGAAAAGAAAAGTGCTGGAGAGATGGTCAGCCAGACAGAAAGAAAGAGAGAGAGTGTTAAAAAAGGGGGGGGGGGGTTACATGTAATTAACAGTTTTAATTGGGATATCCCTCACTGAAAAGGCAATCGACAAGATGTTACCTGCTTCACTGATATTTTCATTAGGCTCTGAGGACATATCAGTGCCCAAACAACTCACCCTTTACTCAACACCTGTTTCTTCAAACTAGAGGGAAAACAACAAACATTTCCTCTGTCGCTCTGCTATCTCACACCAGATCATAGGTAGCTGAAATGACTGACGGGCTTCACACCATCCAGGCTAACAGCGGGTAGCAGCGTTTGCACTTAACGCATTCTTATCCCCTGGTTAGCTGTCTGAATGATATAGCATCTCTGAACACTGACAGTCATAGCAGTAATTGGGGCTGTTTGGCTGCAGATTGCAACCAACTGAATAGCCCTCGAGCGGCCCCTAAAAATTCAAAAACAAAACAAAACAAAAAAAACACGAAAGGTCCTCTCTAAATCAGTGTTTGGTTTGTCCATTCTGGGCAACAGTAGAAACAAGGAAAAAGGAAAAGCACCATGCACAGTGTCCAAACCAAACTGGGCCCTTTTCCCATAAGCCTACATTGTGAAAGAAGCATTTGTAAACTGCTGGATGAATTATTTTGGGCATCACAACCCCGGCTAAATGACTCATTTCACTGTTCGATGATATGATCCTTAAGTCCGATTCATTTGGAAACACTAGGACAACTGCACGATTTAATCAATTCATCCCTATTCAAGTTAGCCGGCATCTACACCAGAAGTTAGCCGGCTCGGCACACCCTCTGTGGGCCGCACAATGTGGAAGACCTGGAGGTTGTGACACTTTCTTTTTTGGCTCCATGTGGCACTGAGCAGCTTTCTTAGGAATGAACGTGGCTCTGCTGCTGAGACTGTATCCAAAGTTCCCCCTGTTAGATCCATGCATGAAGTGGGACCTGTTCACTCTGTAGAAAGGGCTTGTTCTCAATTGTCAACTGTCAGCTTAGGAACGTTATAGCACAATCAACTAATTTAGACTAACTAATAAGAGAGCATTTTCCTCCTCTTTAATATGAATCTTAAAGCAACACAATGCAGCTTTTAGCATGATTCTGGAGAGAGTGTTGAGTCTCACACCCAAGTCGTCAAATACGGACACTTTGGGTTGGTGGTTTAGGACCAGCACCAACCCAAAACATCAGTGGTAGGGGTTGAGACTCAACCTTGTTCTCCTGAAAGTGGCATTTTGGTGAAATGATGTACAGTCCTGAGAAAAAAATGAAATGTCTGGGAATCTTTTACATCTTCCATCAATCTCTGCCTTCACTTGTTATTGGTTGCATTAACCTGATCTCCCCCCCACTTCCAAATAAACAAAACAAAACTGGGACACAGTCTAAAACATGAATAAAACAGAATGTGTGATTTGTGAAATCCTGTTGGCCTACACTCAGTTGAAAACAGTACAAAGACAATATGGCTTATTCGGAATTTGACGCCAGCAAAAATGTTTCAAAGAGGGGCGACCAAAGACTGGAAGAACACCTGTTTGGAACATTCCACAGGTAAATAGCAGCCATGTACGAGTAAGAATGTGTTGAGGCTCGCGTGATTGTATGGAGGATATAAAAAATAAATAAATAAATTTTAAAAAAAAATTAAAAAATGGGCTAGGTGGGAAAAAAAAAATGTTGGGATTGCAATCTGTTTTTACACAGCGGGCAAACTTTTTGGCTCTGGATGCATTGGGACTGAAGGTCAGGATACACGGTCCTATGCTGCATTGATTTTTCCACTCTTTCTTACAAAATGTCATCTGTGAGTCTCTCAGCTTTATAGAGGCGCGCTGCTATATCACTGGAAAGCCCCCTTAAAGGAGTGGAAAGAAATGATCATTCACTGAAGAAAACCTGGAACCGTGCTGTACTCTATCATCTGCTATCTACTGTGAAAAATACATGTTTCAGATAAACATGGCAGGATGAATTATACGGCACGGGCAGGCAGCGTGGAGGGTGAACACACCCCGGGATAAGGTGATCTCAGATAAGGTACACTGAAGCTGCCTGATGGGAGTCGGAGCGGCCGCGACTCCTTGTTGAACATCAACAACCTCTTTCTGTTGCTGGAGAAGCCAAAAGAAATGGTCCAAATATTGGCGGCACGCTGCATACATTAGCTTGGCAGCGGTTCTGGTGCACACAGCAGGGGGGTGGGGGTGGGGGGTCTTTACTGTCTTGCTAATTGATCATCTCCTCTGTTCCTTCACTATTTCATTCTCTCTCTCTTTCTCCCATGGTCTTATGATTTCAGGACGCCCGAGCACAGATGCTGCGAATGAGCCGGCGTCCCCGAGCTCCTCATGACGTTCTTACAACCCAACCCACACACTAGCCTCCTATTCACAGCAGCCCGCCTCAGAGTCAGCCGTGTAGCATAAGAAAAAGGAAATTCAAAAAAAAAAAAAAAACACCAAAGAAAATCTGAGCTTTTTTTTTTTTTTTTTATCCGGCTGCTGATTTGTGAAAGGGGGGGGGGTTGGGCTGCACTGTGGGGATTTCATGGAAGATGTATGCAGAAAGCCTGTATGTGTTCATGCAGAATCAAATGTGTATGTATGTCAGTGATTTGTACAGCGTATGGAAACATAATCCATTTGCAGTTGGAGCTCGCCAGTGAAGGAGCCTGCGCTGACGACGTCCTTCTCTAATGAACGACCTCCTGTCCCCATCACGCACACAGACACACACACACACACATACTGCTTCCAGCCATAACACAGACGCGCAGATGGACAAACATAAGCGCAAACATGCAAACAGCAACTCGGCCGACCCCACACAACAATCATCTGCCTCCACCCCGCCGCCACAGACACAAAATGAAGGCTGACTGGGGCCGGAGGTGGAGAGTAGCAAAAGGCAGGAGCAGCGTGGGGTAGTAATACTACCACTCTGCTCTGCTCCTCATCTGGCTCGCCTGTGGACAAAGCCCATCCGTTAGAGTGCAGGTCACGCACACCCAGGAATACAGATGGGCTGGTGAGTCTTTCTGCCCTGCCACTCATTGATTTAAGGGGTGAGATTAAACAAGAGGGGCTACCTGCAAGTGCTCCAGCAGAAGGGAACATGCACCAGCCTTTGTTTTCTTACGATGTGTGGCGTCGTGATCACACACTCGACGCGGCGCTCGTGTACCTACTGTCGTGTCTTTGTCCACCGTTTCTGTTTGCGAGGCGCTTGGCGGCCCAACGCGTACTTTTTAGACGCCTGGCTGATTGTGTGTACACCTGAGAATGTGTATACATGCGTGTGTGCAAACAAGAACGTCGGTGAAAGCATCCATTTAGGCCGCAGAGCACACTGTGCTGCAGCAGCAGAACAGGACAGCAGCGGTGCGCAGACTGTTTGCATAAATGCTTTGGCGTGAAAGCATAAGCAATCTAAGGATTGTAGCCTGGTCAAGAGCAAAGTTCCTCATTGAGCTGGCAGTGTGGCTCTCAAGGTTGGTCATAGGTTCTCCTGCAGTTCCAAGATAATATGCTCACTCGGCTTCACTGTTTACCCCCCCTCCCCTCCAGACTTAATCTGTCTTGACGCACAAATTGAAGAGCAGGAGTTGGAGGGGAAAGAGTTGCTCTTGGGTTGAACAGCAGCTGGACTGAAATGTACAATCACTTAAGCGCTGGTGGTAAGTACAAAGCTACTTGATCTTGAGTACAAGTGTCTCCAAATAATACTTTATTCTGATTGTCAATAAGAGCAGCACCAACCGAAGAATTGATGGGATGGATCAGCTGACAGAGTAACATGTTGATGAACGTTCTCACTCATCCAGGTGAGGGTAAACCTAGGTGCTCTATCGTAGGCAAGCAGACATGTTTCAGTTTCTTGAAGACGTCTCATCTCTCATCCAAGAGGCTGCTTCAGTTCTAACTAACTGGAGGGGAGTTGCAGGCTTTTGTGTGGGAGTGTCCTTACAGAGTCATTAAGGACATGTGTGAGCTCTGAGTTTCAGAGTCATTAGGGCCAGCCTTCATGTGGGTTGCTATGGCTAGGTGAGCCCAGGCAGCTGTGAATGGTTGTTAAACGGTCTGGGGAGGGATTACAGCATTGTTAGGTGGGTGATAAGTAGTGTTGAAGGCCACCTCCTCTGTTGTTCCAGTTTGACATAGCTGGATTTTTTTTTTTTTTTTTACTTCCCTTTCATATTTGGTTTTCACTAGAGCGACATTGTTAATTGTTAATTATTAAATCCAATCAGTTAGCCGTATTGCTGCTCTGAACATCTGCAACCGTGCACCATTTCAACTTGTTTGATTAACACTTGTAAAGTGCTTCAGTCTGCATCTTGTTTAGTAAATTGCTCAGCCTTTTACCAAAATGAATCTGAGAACAATTTCTAAATATTTACTGTATCTAATTAACAGCCAGTGGGCTTGGGGTTAATACGACATATTTGTCATTTTGCAGTTATAATTATGAGTTTGGAATTGTCAACAGCAGTCGCACCAACTTTTCAATTTTTTGTTATGACAGGGAAAGTCAGACTTTTCTGAAAGCTCTAGTATCTGAGTTACATCCGCCACAGTCACTACTCTGGTGTAATAGAAAACTGAATTCCGTCGATGATGCTAATGCACACGTTTTTAAAATCTAAACGAACAACTGTGCAGTCACAAGGCTCTGCTGCTGTGAGATGAACGCTTGCATTATACTGACCTCTACGGTGGCCCTGAGTTCAAAACAAATCATTTCAGAAAACAGAGACATTGTCAAAACAAAACAAAAAAAACACAACATTTGAGAAAATTGATTGATATTTCAGAAACAAAAACACAACATTTCCGATAAGACGTTTCAGCATTTCACAAAACCCAGAGAGATTTCAGGGTAAAGGTTGGACAGCACCTATTGTACAGTACAGTTTAGTTTCCTGCCAGAGAGGGTCTTGCGTCAAGGTAAAGCAGTGATAATATTCTAATTATAGCTCAACTGGTATTGACTGTTGTAGGCAGACGTTTTTTTTAAGGTGTACACTATATGTTGTGCTGCAGCAGTGCATTACTCAGCTTCCTACACTCCTGCTACTTCTCCAAACTGAGGGCGTGCTGACCACATATACTGTAGGTGATGCACTGACTACAGATCAGCACTTCATGCAGCTACAGAAACCATCTCTCCAACTGTTCCTGTTGAACCCTGAAAGCACACTTCACAGAATTAAGACCGAGGCTGAGAGAAGTTAGAAAACAGGAAATTATATTGACCTCATGGAATAAGATCACAACCAAGACGTGCGGTCCTCCTTACCCATGCTCTGAAATGTAGTTTTTTTTTTTTAATGTGAATTGTTTTGTGAAATGCTGTGTCATTACCCTCAGGGCAGCAGCAGAAACCGGAGAATTTCCCATCTTCCCTTTTCATCCGACAGGACGTGATGCAGCATTAGAAGAGAGGGCAGAAAACATTTTTTTTTTTGAAGTATCAAGACAGACAAACACAATGCTCGCTTTGGACTTCTTGACAATGTGAAAAATGTGTTCACTGTCAGACATATCCCTTTTACATTCTGTTGATGTCAGTAACGGATCCAGCACTCTTAAAAAAAAAAAAAGAAGAAAAAAAAAAGCCATCTTTTCTCAACGCCCTGATCTAATCCCTCATCCCACATCCTCTAATGGGGACAATAAGAGTAGGTGTGTTGTTGAAAGATTTACATCTGTTAAACAAAACTTCCCTGAAAGCAGAAAATTCAGATTGGAGGCGTCTTGTTCTTATTTTCCCATCTTCACCCACATAACTGTCATCAGAGGCACTCAAGAGCTCTGCAGATGTAAGAGATGGATGGTTTCATATGTTGGCACACGGGCAGTAAAAACATCCCCATCGTTTGACAGCTTGATTTAGATATACGGAATACTGGGGGCTGATGGTCAGCAAAGTAAATACCAAGTCTCAGCCAACAATCTCTGGGCATGTGTGTCCTTGTGCGCGTGTGTGTGTGCAGCGGTGAGACGAGGGCGTTTATCTCTCCGAAGACAGCAGGGTTCTTACAGCTTGAGGGGAAATCAGTAGGCAACACCACTGATGAGACGATACTAGTGTGTGTGTGTGTGTGTGTGTGTGTGTGTGTGTGTGTGTGTGTGTGTGTGTGTGTGTGTGTGTGTGTGTGTGTGTGTGTGTGTGTGTGTGTGTGTATTTGTTTCACTTTCAGCAGTTCAGGCGCCTTGGTCAGAGGCTGAGTGCTCACACCACCTAGTGGCATCCTGGCCTTGTATCAGTCACCCCCTTCAGACATGGCGGGAATATGAAAAGAAAAAAAGAAAAGAAAAGAAAAAAAACAATATGTGCACCTGTAAAACAAATCCATTCAATCTCTCCATTCGCATCAAGGCAGACGCACGAGACAGAACATCAGATGGAGCCACGTGGAGCTAAACGCATCATTCCTGCCCCCGAGCACGTCTCATAATAAATAACGCCACGGGGAAACGAGAAGACAACAGGTTATGAAAGAGAAAAAAAAATAACAAAAACAACAACGCGGGCGCAGGGAAGAGGTGGCAAGGCTGAGATGACAAACGACTTGAGCCGGGGAAAAATTGTTGGGCAGTGGGGGAGATGAAGTAGCTGCTCCCCCACTTCAGGCTCTGCAGCTTCACTGAGAGGCTTTTGATTGACAGCCGGGCAGCGTTAATCCCCCTGCGCTCTGCATCCTTTTTTTCCTCCCTCTGCCCTCCCTCGCAATCTCTCCCCCAGCGGAGGACATCCTACCAAATCATGTTAACATATAGAAAGATGCTGCGTTATTCCTCCTCCCGTTTACTCTCACCCACTTTTCTCGCCACTGATCATCACAGGGGCGATGCTCTCTGCTGCTGCCTTTGACTTCCCGCCACTGAAGCGCTGTCATGTATAATGTATAGATGCAGATGAAAGGCAGAGGCGCCTGTCATCTACACGCGAGATTCCCTGCTCTTTGGAATGTTAAATCTGCACTACCACACCTCCACGGTGTAATCGCGCATTTGCATGTTGTGCAACAAGCCATCAAAAGCATAATTACATGTTATTTGTACACGGTATACCAACCGCGCTGCCCCGTCTTTCAGATTTCAAAAGCTCGCGTTCGGTGCCCCCGATTGTTGTATCACGGCTGACACAGCTGTCGCCTGCATGAAATAGGTGTTGCCAGATAGTGTTTTCACGACATTCCCCAGGCTCCCCCGAGCTATTTGTAAGTTTGACTCTCGGCTAGCAACTGCAACAAGAATCTTTTGTTTCCATTATGCAGCAGTCAGTCAAGCTGAGGGGCCGTGTCCACAAACTGTCACCGCTGAGTGCTGTTAAGTATACCGACCACACTTTGGAATCACACTCCATCCCAGCAAGTTCGTCAGGGGGAGACCTCTCTCACCACACACACACACACACACACACACACACACACACACACACACACACACACACACACACACACACACACACACACACACACACACACACACACACACACACACACACACACACACACACTTCCACTTACAGCCTTGTAGGGAAACAGGCACAGAGACAAGCTAGAATACAAAGTTGAGCATTCAGGGACCGCCACACACATGAATACCAAAACGAAACATCACTTCTGTTTGGCAAAGTGTTTACCTCCCGCAGCGCTTGAGTGCATGACAACGTTCAAACAAAGAAAGAAAACACAGAGGGAGTGTACTGAAAGTAGCAACCTTTTTTTTTTTCTTTTTGGAGATACAACTATTTACATGTAACCAAAGACAATGTCCTTGAAACGGGTACAAACATTTTTTTTTTTTTTTTTTTTATCATCTTCTTCCTGCGATTTCTTTTTCGTTTTTCCAAATGACAACTCAGAAATATTGTATAAAATAAAAATATAAGCTTCAGGGAAAAAAGTAGTCTAAGCATTTTTAAATGTCCATTAACCGCTATGTACAGGAGTATTTACATTCTAAAATTCCATTCAGACCAGAATTTTTGCAAAGTAATTAACAGTAAACACAGTTGCAGTCTTGTTCACTGCAGCCCTACAAACCAGATAAAAACTAATCTGCTTATACAGGTATGGCTGTCATTCAAATCAGTGATCGTACATGTGAGCAGTACAAGGCGGAGGCGAAAGGTTCATGTGCATCATTACGGGTAAAAATGACACCACGGAAGAATAAATAAATGGGAGCTTAATGCATGATGTCCGATGCAGAAACACCATGAAACAAGGAGTAAAAACAGGAAGCTACAGGTGGCTGGACATACAGACGACATCAGGGGAAACACCCAACGTCTATCAACATTACACCTCTAATTTAATTACGCTTTGAAGACATTTTTTGCGAGCGTGAGCTGCAGCCATAATTCAGATCGAAATCTGTACTGCCCAGCCACCGAGCTGTGTCACATGGGATATATTTCAATGAAACATGATGTTTAACTTTAGACGCAAGTGGCATCTCACTTGGTAAAAGACTTTGCATTTACAAAAAGGAGGACAAGCATTAAATTAAATTAAAAAAATTAAACTTCATTACAATTTCAAAAGGAAGCACAAGCAACAGTTTTTTTTTTTGAGTAATTCATCACATCTGTTATACCTGTGAGGTTAAATGCATACTGCAGATTCATTCTGTTGATTTAATTAAAATTTTAAATAATCTAAACAAACTAAAATATGACCAAATTGATAATGGGTGAGAAGGAAATACAAAATGTATAACGTGTAATTTCCAAGTTCCATTATCGGTCAAATAAACTGACATCCGATCAAGTCGGCCTGTCGCGCAGTCCTGATTTCTTTAAAAAGCCATTAATATTTCAGATTGAAAGAAAAAAAAAATGCCCTCAAGGAAAAAAGAAAAAAAAATCTAAAAACATCAGAATGCCTAAGCACAGTTTACTAAATCAACAATAACAGAAAACTCAAAAGCTAAAAATACGCTCTTTCCCTTAAACATTCAAGCCAACTGCAAACATGTAACTAAATGGATGTATGCATTCAAAAAAGATCATTTCACACAAGTTTACACATAGAGACGTTATTCTAACATCCATGAAAATGATTGTTTTTTTTCATGCTAACCAATGATTTCACCCTTGGCTCTGATGTGGATGAGTAGAGATTAAAATGTAATGATCCATAAAATTTGATTCAGGAGGTTTTACACTTCAACTAAGCGGCCAGGAGTCGAGACCAGGCAGCGAACAGGAGACTCCACCTCAGTGGCCTGCTGCTGTCCATCTTCATATGTGACATTCCACTGAGTATTTTGAAAGTTTAGCCTCTGCCCGTTTCCCCCGTTACCTGAGGAGGGATCTCGATCTGACTCCGAGTGTGGCGTTAGTTGAGTGGAACTGAAGGAAATGTCCATCAGCTAGCAGGGCTTTGGTTCAGGCTGTGCTCCAGAAAGGAAGTGAAACTTTCATATTTGTGTTCACACATCAACGTACGGCTTAATAGATGAGAGTGATCACAGCATCGGGTGATCTGGTGAAGTTAAGGGAATGCTGCCGAGTCTCCAATGACCCCATGTGGCTCCTGTCGTGGTGGGAGCACCGGAGTAGCCTGGGATCCCTTTAATGTGCAGAGTGTGAGTCCAAAGTCTGGCTGTCTGTTAACAGTGTTCCAGGTAGTCGATGACCCGCGAGATGGACTTCTGTCCTGTGGTGCCCATGGCACACTGTGTGAGACAGAATGAGGAAAACAAGAGTGTGAGGGCGCGAACATGTACAACAATACCATCCCACTTCTGCACGGAGGATGTTTGAGCTCCTCTTCACTTGAAAGGGATATTTATGAAACAGATGGTTCCAGACTTCAGTTCTGACAGGATGAGTCACATTCAAAAGCTGCTGCAAAATCCACATCTGTGTCTGTGTAAACGTCCTGTTTAATATTAATGCTTAAATTGTTTTCAAATTGCCATTCACATCGCAACTCCAATTACGCTGCGTGGATACACAAGAAGCATATTTAATTGATAACAACCTATTGATCACAGTACAATATTTTATAAAAGCTAAGTGCCACTAGAGGCTGTACAAGTGATATCCGACTGGCTGAGACGCTGTTGAGAGATATTTGGAATGAGCTTCAATCATATATTCGTCTTTTCAGCCTCAAGCTCTGTGTTAATGAAGTAAACAGAAATAAAAGCTTCAATTTTCATCCAAATCCTGGTACTTTTCTCAGAAAGGAGCCAAAGGATAGAGCAGAAGGAGTGCCGATTATATTTGAAACTGACGGGAAATCTGCTTAGAAAAAAAAAAAAAGAAAATCACTGGCTGGCAAAAAGATTTATTTGATCCAGGTCATAACACAGGCTTTTGCTCATTGGGTCTAATTAACAGGCTTTTTGCAAATTCAATGCAATTTGCCAGGAGCTAAGGATAAAATCAAGATTTTTAAGTGTTTACTATAATACTTCTGATCCAAGTATTCTCAGTTTTTTATCAAATTGAAGTGACTGCTTATCTTTAAGAAAGAAAATCAATTTTTCTTTTTAATATCAGCTAAAAGCTAATCATATTAGTATAATTTTTCAAATCGTCATAGAAACAACAGCATCTACAACACTGATGACAGGCGGTCAGGAGGATGACAGGAGGTTCATCGTGACAGTTGTACTCACAGTGAGGTTCATGAAACTCAAGAACTTCTTCAGCATTTCTGTCATGATGGAGAAATCCCCTTTAGGTAGATGCTCTCTCACAGTAGTCACATTTATCTGAGTGGGAAAGAAATGTGGGTGAGTAACGACATGATTATCTGCGCGTGGGAAAAAGGATCTCCAACACATTGCGGATGTGTAGGTCTCATCTTCTTACCTGGCTGCCCTGGCAGAGACAGCCCAGCAGCAGAGCAGTGTAGGAGGCAACAATGCTGTCTTCCATATGCTTGCCTGCATGCTGCAGAGCTACAGCAAACACAAAAGGAGAAAGAAAAAGATTGGTACAATCACAGACACAAACTGCCTCGTCTCTGCTTAGATACCCGAAAGGCTGCACTGTGGCTACAACGTTCTGTTTAAGTCACATTGTTTTACTTGTTGGGAAGTTAAAAAAAAAGTATTTTTTTTTTTTACATTTCTAGCTTGTGATTCAACCATCTGAACAAAAAAAGCACTGCAGTGCATGAGTTGTTTACTGTGAACAAACAACAGGACAAACATAAGCTGTTAGCAGTCGGTTGTAGATTCAACCTATTGCTAACAGCTTGTGCCAGCAGATTTTTACAGATGCAAGTGTCATTGTAACACAAAGTCAGTGGGTGCATTGGAGTAATATACAACACAGCAACGAACAGCTTAAGTATTCTACCAATCACACAAAATCACGTAGCTTTATTAGGTCTGGAACTTTGCTTCACATTGCTTCAATAACTACAAGCGAGTGATCAAAATATTTGCAGATTTAAGTGCTTCAGCTTTAGTGGGTACACATTTTGTTTAGAGGCTTTGTGATTCAGTATTATACTGCAGTTATGAACAAACCCGACCTTTCTCCAAGTCACATGTTTTTCTTACCCCAATTTTAAAGTAACATTATGTAGAAATTGGCATTTTGTGCGATTTGACGCCCCCACTGTTTCTGACCTGGGATTGGGATTTATGACAGTGGTCTTGCACTCAGTAAACCGTTTGTCAGATGTAATGCAGGTGCTAACTACAAAGAAAACTTGCAGCAACAAGACAGACAGCATTTACTCTATAACATTACACTTTCTCATCAACATTGTTTTGAAGCTGATGTTTCTAAGGTAAAAATGTTATATGCTGCTTTAATTATTCAAAAGCCAAGAAGCTTTTGAACCTGACAGTAATCACTCCAGCAACACGAACCACATCCATTTAGATTGTGATTTCAGCCAAAGCTAAAAACAGCTCCACTTGCTTGTCTACCTTTATTTAGGTCCAACTCTTCATCCTCCTCCTCTTTCTTCTCGCCCTCTTTATTCTCAGTCTGGCTGTCATTGTTTTCGGCTGCCACCCACTGGATCTCTCCCGACGTCTCCTGCCACTCTCCACTTTGGTCCAGTGCCGGCTTGGGCGCCTCACTGATGAGGTCGTCTGTCTTGGCCTCAGCCAGGATGGCAGCAGCCTCCCTCTCCAGGAAGAGCTTGGATTTAGAGAGAAAATAAACACTTGTGAGCTCCAAACACGGCATATTTTGAATAATTCAAAGGGAATCGAGGAGCAGTAGCTAAGCATGAAAGCAAGGGGTATTTCTTTGTGGCAAGGTCAGAAGGTAACTGGGTATACAACAACTCTGCAAAAAGCCTTAAAGTCCTGAATGTGAAAGGTTATTTTGAAGTTGATTACTAATTTATCCTCAAAGGTTCTGTTCAGGCTTTCAGGAAACTCTGTGCTAATGAGTAAGTGGGGGGAAGGAGTTTAATGAGAGCACGATCAATAATGAAGCAAAATATTCATAAGATGACATTTTTATCTTGAAATTCAAGTTTTTTCATCGATTTACACAGGCGTATTACTTTGTACTCACGCTGTCAAAATGTGTGCAAGCTTAGTGTAATGTGGCACACAGGGGATGTTTGAAGTGATGATATGGCAATACACCATCATCCATATTCAAAGCTTCAGGGTGATGTTTCAACTGTCTCCCTACGAAAAGAGGTGAATCACTAGTTCACCTGTTCATACAATACAAAGTCTTCTTTCAAGTGTGAAAACATCGATTTTTCCTCATGAGTGGTCCTCAAACTGTTTCTGCTCACATCCTTACTTCGAAACACCCCTGTAAGCCAAGACAAAAAAGGACTCCACGATGACGGCTGAAATATTTATTAATGAGTCCTGGCACGGTTCCTACCTGCACCAGGGCAGCCAAAGCACCGGAGGACTTGGGCTTGTCAGCTCCGTCTCCCTGAATCTCAGCTGTGCTTGGCGGTGCCATCGCTGACGATGCAGCTGTGTCAGATTGTGTTGGGTCAGCAGGCTGCATCAGGCTGTCTTCCAGACAGGTGTCGTCTACCTTGTACTCCATGTCCACCAGACAATGGCGGTTTCTGGAGCTGTACTCCACAAGGTTAATTAGCAGACCCAGACCCTGGTATACAGGATATAAAAATAAGACACGCATACAGACATATACATCATATTTACAATTAGGTGGTGTTGGTTCATCTTGTTCAAGGGCCCCTTACCAGTACTCGCACGTCAAAGCGCTGCTCCTGGGGGATGTAGCGGGGAACTCGAAGGACGCAGTTCAGAGCAGTGCATATTAGCTGCTCCTGTTCGCCTGTCTTGGTGCTTCCCCACTCTGCAGACAAACATAACATCATAATTAACCTACATTCAAACTAGTCAAAGCATTTCGCTGCTGACAACCTGTCCTGAAAATAACATTTCATGGTGAACACTATATTCCAGCTAAGCCTGAGTGAAGTCAATGAGCACATTAATAACTGTACTCTCAAAGAGTGATACTCACTATACATCACAATTATACAAAAGTATGCATTATGAGATTAAAAAATGCTTTAATCCAATGAACTTTACTTTGTTATTATGCATTACAACAGACAAGCAGTGAGCAATTACACCGAATTAATGTTAAGCTCTTAGGATGCACAAATGCAAGATTAAGGTACAAAGGCAAAGCAATAACGTACCATTGTCATGGGTGAGGTTCAGCAGTACTCCTATGACGGCCCTCATGCAGTCTTCCACTGCTTTGCCCACGTTACTGAAGTTGCAGTGGGGCAGCGCTGCACCCGATGATGACAGAGAGCTGTTGTTCAAAGCCCTGCTGTACCGCTGGATCATATCCTCACAGTATCGCAAAGCTCTGAAGAAAGTATGAAAAAAAGATGAGAAAGTTTGCAGCAATTAGGCTTTTTTTTTCTTTTTTTTTTAAGAAAACAAGAGGAAAAGCAGAGGTGGAGCAGAAAATTTAAAAACACAGATATTATGTCTCCATCTAACACAGAAACATTAAGCTTATCAGATCCAGATTTGCTAACAATACCAACACGCACAAATCTTTGTTGGCTCCGATGCTCACAATTATGATAATCAGGGAGCTAAGTTATGTTATTGTCCATTACTTTAGGATCTGTGATCTACTAATCACGTCTTGGCTTGTGAAGATGTTTTCATTAACAGACATGTAAGTGAAAGAGCCATTATACCCCCGAGGACACTCGTAAATACGATGGGTACAATATTGTAACAAACATATTACAGGTAAACTGAGTGAACTGTTGTTATAATAGTCAGTGCCTCAGTATGTGTCCGTGTCCAGTCAATAATGGCCCCAAGCTGTGTCTGGTGCTCACCTGGCAGAGGAGACAATAAGTTGTGAGTCTTTGTAGGCAATCAAATAACCCTGGTTTTCTGGGTTCTGCACCGTCACCTGTTGGCAGAAGATAAAAGAGAAACTAAATCAATAGAGAGGAAAGTACACCAAAAGGCTCAAAGTCATCAAGAAACAGAAAATGAGGGGAGACACTTCAGACTTTGATCACTGACATTTCGTGTGAGATAGTTGATAACAGAGTGTTTTAAACAAAACCTTTCACTAGGTTACACTAAAGGTGACCATCCAATCGGCAGCTGTCAGTGATGGACTACTTGACAGAGCAGTACTTACACTTTCAAGCACTCTCAGACACCTCTCAGCCCCCCATAAAGACGCTACAAGGTTCTCCTTGTCATCCTCTTGGCTCAGGTTCTGCACACACTCTTTAACTGTGGCAACACAACACACAAGGCACATGACTATTACACATCCTGAAAGCTGCAACACTTTAAAAAGCCCATTTGAAAACACATGTACACAAATACAGAGATGTAAAATCGCCCATCCATCGATCACCAATTATAGACGTACCTTTGTCTACAATGTGATCCAAGCCTCCCAGGAGTCGCAGTTCTTCTTTGAACCAATCCCCGGCTCTTTTGGAGGTAAGCGAGAGCAGTGTCTCCATGGCAAGGTGACCCGTCTACAACAGAAAGAGCAACATGTAAAATCTGCAACAATCTGCAAGTATCTTTCGAACAATTTGCGTTCATAGTTGATACCTGCATTACAAATTGACTGTTTTCATAAATATTACATGTACAATAAATACAAGCTAGCTGATGACAATCAGAAAATATACATAACATTGCTTCACATGCAACAGTAACAAACCTTGGAGGATTAAATTACATAATAACCAAGAGGCCTGTTTCCATTGTGATCCTCCAAGAGGGAAAGATGCCAAGCCTGTCAAGAGTGACGGGTGCAAAACAATACTCTTTAACTCATAAGATTATAAATGGACAATGCTGAATTATTGTAAAGGATCCAGATTCTGAGATATACTAGCTAACCATTTCTTTATTTCCTGCTAAAAAAATACTTTCTGCTTCAGCAAGTTTCAGAAATACTGAAATCTATACCATTCAATTGCAGCTACACATTAAAAAATAATCTATAAAGAATCAAATCTGTTAAGCTGCCTCTTGTAGCATAGTTGTTATTGTCTCTGAAGGAATAGAAAGTAGGAATTTAAGGCACCAAATGTGAATAGTGCCATACCTTCAATACAAAGTAATGAATGCTTTTATTGGACCGAATACTTGACTAAAACATCAGTGCAGTGCAACAGAGTAACCTTCACAGGAACACCAGGCATATCAACTTAAAAAACTGGGACATTCAAGGAAGTCATTCAAAAGGAAAAACATCATTTACAGATAACACAATAATCTTCCACAAACAGGTGCTCAGTACACTCTTCAATACAAATCCAAGTGACGGATAAAAGAGAGTGAAGTGCATTAAAACCCAATTAGACTGACATTTTATGCTCAATTTGACAAATAAGGCTTTTACTAAAAGCCTTTCCAATGAAGTTTAACTAAAGTATCGATGCTGATTAACTTAAGGGAAGAATACTCATTAAAAAAAAAAAAAAAACACATGAGAAGTTTGGTCACTTGTTTAAAAAGGTACACCCAGAAGTGAAACTTGTTTCTTTCATCAAAAAAGTACAACCCACCGTGATGTTCTCCAAGTCGAGATGCTTGTTGTGTACGGTTTCACACAGCTTTCTTATTTTCTCCTTGACCTTTTCCACTTCCTTTGCGGTGAGCTGATCCTGGTGCGCCGAGTAGTCCTGGTCCAGCTCCAGCAGCTTGATCATCAGCTCCAGGCAGGCCCTGTCCAGGTCCATGTTCAGACGGTCCCGACTCAGAATGTACATCAAGGCAGCCGTGCAGAGAGCAAGGTTCTGATGGAACAACAGAGACTGGCTTTTACAAAGACGTGTAGGTGGTGTTGAGTATACAGAGATGAGACTTGACCAGCGTGAAAATTGTGTTAACCTGCCCACTATCACAACAGCCTTTGCCAAGTTAGGAGGATTTAGCCTGGAGGGTAACAAACAGTGCCTTTACATCTAAGGAAAGTACAGCTTACTGTTAAAAGGTTATACTTCAGGGATGACTGAAACTGTACTTAACGTCTCAAGGCTTTGACCAGAATGTAATAATCAAATTAAATACTGACTTTTGAGTAACCGCAGGCATTTAGAAATCAAACATCCTCTACATTCACAAATACTGCGGAGGTGTTAAACAAGACATTAAAAAAAATATCACCCTCTTTAGACTAAGTGCAGAGCAGCTTTACAGAAACTCAAAATGCCACACGATTGCGCTGCACTACTATTTGTGGCTAATCCAGGTTAGTAAAAATACAGAGACAAGAAAATAAATGAACAGACTGAAAAAAATTATATCAAGTCAGGATATTGCAGTGCAAACCTTACACTTCAGCATATAATAATAAGCAATAACTGGGGTATTCGCAAAATATAAAACTGATAGAAAATGATTTCTTCTTATGGTTAGTTTCAGAAATAAGTGCATATGTCAATGTTAAGTGAGATGAGAATGTCAATTTCAAACCTAGTTTAGTCTAGTATAACCTTGCCCTCACTTCATTGCAGTGCCTCTGCATTTTTGTTACTTTTGAGTCATTTGCTACTTAAGAAACGCAGCTACAGTTCTTGATTTAAACTACTCAAAAACACCTTGATCCCAACCTTCTGAATGCAACCTTGCATCATTTCCACCAAGGACAAAATAAGCAACAAAAAGCAGCAATTTCTTAAAAATGGCAAGAAAATAAAGAGGGTTTCACTGACCGGATGTTGAGGAGCATCACTGAGGATTTTGAAGACCTGCGCCACTTTCCCCCTGGCCCGCAGGTGCATCCTGAAACTGGGCATGGCACACCGCGTGGCCAAGCTAATTATACTGGAGCAGTGAGAAAGAGAAAGAAAGGATTACAGAAATGTTCAATCAAATATTTATCAGTCCTGTGCTAAAACTATGAATAATGAGAGAAAATGTGGCACAGTCAACTTCCAAATCAGTGTCACCATTTGTGATATCCATCTGCGACATGATGTTTTGAATTTCTACTCTATTTTTCACCCTCGACATTTTGCAAGTGTTAAGACTGGAAAAACTACTGAAGAAGTAAAAGCAGGCAGGACTCCCTGCAGCTCTCGCTAAAGTCAAGGTTGTTTCTTTTGAGTGGAGTCCATTTTCACAACAGAATGCATATGCTTTATCAGACAACAGAACAAAAAACCTGGTTTATCTGGGCATCTTACTCTAACAGAGGGAGAAGGAAATGGAAGTAAGACAGAGAAGAAGGGAAAGTACACAAGCAGTCTCTAAGGGGCTTATAATTTCAAAAAATTAAAAGCACAAGAATACAAAAGTAGATGATTATTCACATAGAAATTGTCACTGTCAGTCAGCATTTTACCAGACAAAAGAAAATCTTTTTGCATTCTCTGTGTTCTCTTTAAATACATTCACTTTGTATCGCTACCTGCTGTTCTCTGTTAATAGTATTATTCAAAGGATTGTTGCATTGCTTCAAACAAAAACAGCCACTGCTCTGATTGCTTTATAAATGAACAACTACTAAATAACATAAATAAATGTTGGGTGGCAGATTCTTTCATTCAACCAACCTGGTGACATACAACCAGCACTATAAATGTACCACTACAAAAGAAATCTCTGCAAGACTCAGAGCCAAACTGTAGGGCGCCGCAAAAAGGCAGCACTAAGTGTTCTTCTCCACTTACCTAAGGCATCTTGTGTTGAGTGGCTGGCTGCTCTTCAGCCCAGTCTGCAGGTACTCAAAGTCATCTGTGAACTCTTGATTCTCTCCGAACTCCACCACGTCATTGAAGTGCTTCACATGCTGCACCACTGTGTACAGCTGGTGGAAGGGGAACAGGGTTAATTAGGGCTAATTGGAAAGCAGTGCATCTGTCCAGACGCACAATCAGCTCACACAAACACAGTGAGAGAACTGCACTCATTGTTAAATTCCTCTATATTGGTTCCATTAGCAGCAATAGCTGACTGTGCTAATACCCCTCATCAATAAAAGCACAGCATGTGGAGCAAGGGCCTGATCAGCAGTTGACTGTATGTTTCCCACCATCAACAGTCATGCTGTGTATGCACTCAGCATGACACAGGAGGGAGGACCTGGGTTTGAGATAACACCAGTGTGTAGTGAGAGCTTAACTGAAGCAATTCCTCAGGGGATCTGTGGCTAACAGGCTGATCTGGGGCCAGAAGGCCCATCTGTAAATGACACAAGCTGTTCGGGAGTTTAAATTAACGGCAACAGTCCTCATTGCTGCTGCCAACCCATGCTGGGGTTCATATAAACAAAAGCTAGCTTGACATGCATCAAATGAACACCATCCCTTCTTGCTGCATCAAACGAGTAAAAGCAGCTTGGCTGGGTATGAAAAAGAAATTATTTTGTAGCAGCATGCAAGCAATTGTCATACAAACTGAACAAAAATAAGCATTTGGCTCCAACAGACAGCGCCTCATCTGCCCCCTGTTCCTTAGCAGACAGCTAAAAACAACTGTGTCCTCCAGACTCACCTCTTTGTGCTCCTTCCTGCATTTCAGCGCTGTGACAATATCCTGGTTAAGTCGCGTGGGGAGGGTCTCTGACTTAATGACTTTGGGCGGCGGCGGAGGGGCTTTGAACAAGCCATCATCTTTATGGGAGTTGCTGTCCTTGCTACTGCTCGATACAATGGCCTGAGGAGGGAAAGAGGCAAAGAAATGGGCTCATGCTAAAGTTACAAAATCTATTTAATGACATGTCCACAGGATTTACCACAGCTGAACAGTCTGTTAGGCACACAAGTCTTTAATAAGCGTTGTTAACAGATGTCACATGAGGTAGAGCAAAGTAACAACACAACTTTTAAACCCCAGTGCCCAGCCTCCGATTAACTTGTCTATGAACAAACATTTAATACCATGGGGGGACAGAATATAACTGCATGTGAACAGAAAGACTAATTGGAGCAATTAAACAAAGACCAGTAAACAATATCTTCTGTTGTGGACAGCAGGAAATGGGGAATTATGTAAACAAATGGTACTAGCTATTAGCATTCACATTACATAATACCCTGTAATATTGTTTGCCTGCTCTGTGCACCAAATTAATACCTACATTTCAAATGAGAACTGAATCAGTATCCAGACTAATAACCAATCGGAGAGCGATATCTTACCGGAGCAGTTTGAGATCGAGACAGTGGCGGCACAGGGATCTCCTCAGGCTCAGGTTGGTTCCAGTGGCGAGCGTTGTACACAGCTTTAGCAGGGGACTGAAACCCAATAAGAATATAAAGAAGGAAGGTAGAATCATTAACTCAATGTCATCAGTGCAGGAATAATTAATTACCCAAAGCTCTAAGCATGGCAACCACAAAGACAGTAAGAAAGGCTATATAGAAAGACTCCTGTGTTAATCTCCATAAACTGTTCTAGCCCAAAGTTTAAGCTATTGTTGTGAATTAGCGCAACTGAACACATAAATATTGCATACTGCAATTATGATGATAGACTGAGACAACGGCAGCCCGAGTAGTGGGAGCACAACAGTCCCCAAGCAGCGCAAACTGAAACTGAAAATGACACATTGTGCGACTCGATTATATATTGCAAAGACAATGTTCAGAGTTGTGTCGGTGATATAGAAACAGTAAACACGCAAAATTAAGAAGACAGAGCACAAATAACCCAAAGCCACTGCAAAACAGCATCAAAAAAAGCAGAGCCAATGTGCGCAGAGCACGATAAAACCACACATCCAAGTGGAGTTGTTAAGATAAATATGGGACTGAACTGGGTAACACTCAAACCCCCTTCATATTGGAAGATGATGTCAGGTGCGCACAACTGATAAAAAAGTAACCCATTCATGAGGCTGCTGTGACAAGTTAATCACCTGGGCATCACCATTCAGAGTTTCAAGTCTGGAGCTGAAGTTCTAGCACACATTACTGCTGAATCACAGGATGATATAACATCAAATGACAACCAAATAAATTTAGCTTTCAGTTGTCTTTCCCATCCCATTGTTTAATTTTTCACTGATCCTCTCCTCATCCCCCTCTCCAATTATCTCAGTCTATTTTTAGTCAGGGAGGTTATTCTGTTATGGAAATGTCATTTCAACTCAATAAGATTAGAAGGAATGTGTTTCCAAAGCCAGGTAGTGTCAGACCCGGAGCCAGGCAGGTGTGATGATAAAAGTTATCCAGAGTGAGAGCAGGCAGAGATACACACAGAAAATGTCAGGCATGCTCAATTACCTTTTTGGGCCCACTGAAAATCTTTTTAAATCCACCGCCAACATCCTTTGATTTATCACTTGGTTTCCCTGAGCGCCCCTTCTGCCCCTCAGTGCCGCAAGGACTGGAGTCATCAGCAAAGTCAAAAGCATCTGTTGCAGAAACCAGAGCACACACGCATCGACATATAAATGGATTGGACCGCTGTGGTTCAGCTGACTTTGTCTCTCCAAGTTAAGGATCAGCTCACCTGTGTTGCTGCTGGCCTGACTGTCCTGAGAGTCACTGGTATGTGGGCTGTCCACACTGGAACTCAGAGCAGCTAAGGCTGCAGCTGCCTTCTTCGCCTTCTTCTCTTTGGCCTTAGGGCTCTCCTCGTCGCTGTCACTCTCACTCAGGTCATCAAAGCCAAAGTACTTGATCTTGTAGCTACTCTTGCCTGCCATGGCACCTTCTGGTCCCTCTTCGCCCTCCTGGTCCTCTTTGTCAAAGCCAAAAAACTCTAGCTTGGTCTCAGTCTTGGTTTTCTTGGTCTTTGTCTGGGTGGGTCTGAACCTGGGAGGACACAGTGAGAGGATCAGTTTTTTTTATTGTTGTTTATTTACTGAAACTGTAAAGAACTGGAGCAGGACAAGAAAACAAAAAGCAGCCACTGAAGCTAAACACATAAAACAAATAAAGACCGAGAAGTATGTATTCAAACTATTGTGCAACTCAATTAGCAGAAAACTTTAAAGTCACACTTAACATTCATCTAACAAATCAAAGCCTCTGTGTTGTTGAATAATTTGCATAGCCTGCAGTGCTTTATCTAATCTGCAAATATGTTTTTACACACCTGCAACAATTCAAACTCATCACCTTGAATGCAACAGCAAAGAAAGTACACAAAAATTTTGCTTCAACTTAAAAACCATCATCAAGCAACCCAAACATTGACCTTGGCAGCATGGAACCCCTCCAAGTGGAGAACATTGGTTAAAGTAAGAGCACTGCTCATGGACTCACTTTAATTATAATATTATAACACCACTTTCAGTTTTACTTAATTGTAATTAAGTAAAGTAAGCAATACGACTGTATAACGTAGCTAAACCTTTCTTTCTGACATCTATATTAAGGCATATACGTATTATATAGTGCAAATTTCACTTATCAGTGTCTCAACAGATAGTATTTTACATGAGTCATTCCATATGGTGGGTCCTGGGAGGTTGAAGACAGGGTGTTTCAAGACACACAGTTATAAAGTTTGTGTGGATATGCACACAACAAATTGTAGCAGATAAGTGATCTTCGCCATCTGTGTGGTTGTCTCATTTAAATGTGTTCGCAAGGGCTAAAAATATTAATACACTCACGCTAAAATCTGAATGACTCACACATGACTCAAAAGTTATGAAAGCTCCTAAATATCATTTTTATCAAAATGTCAGAATAGGTTTGGGTGATATTTTTGTTCACATCCCACAGCCAGATTAGAAGGCTCGAGTGACATCCATCTTTGACAAAAGGAATTCGAAGACAACATTTTAGGGATATTCCCCACAACACAGACTGTTTGCAAAAAGAAAAAAAGATGTACCTGGAGGGTTTGGGTGGAGGAGCGTCAGACTTTTTCTTCATCTGGCCTGCTTCTCCAAGGTCAGCAGGAGCAGCTGGGGTGACAAGTTCATCAATGCTCCGCTCAATTGAGTCCTGGATGGTGACGTTGCACACTGACAAACAGGAAGGGTGCAGGACCGTGTAGTCCCGTACCCTCCCACCGCCCCTGCCTGCAGGCTTGGCTGCAGGCTTGGCTGCTGTTTTAGCATTGGCAGCAGTACTACTTGCACTAGCAGAAAAGACACTGTTGGGTTTATCTTGGGCACTCGTTTCAGTGGGCTTGTTGCTGTCGTTTTCAGCAGGTTCAGAGGACATTTTGTTAGGTTTGCCGGGCCGCTGGTATTTCTTGCAGTTTGAAGCCCTTAAGGTAAATGGGGAAGGGGGGATGTTGTCCACTGGTTCTGGTGGAGGCTCCAGCTCTTCACATTTCATCTCTTCTGATGGCACACCATCATGAGAGGAAGCAGTTTGGAAGTCTCTGCTACCACCTGGTGCATCAGTGGATAGTTTAAGCGAGGCGTCTACATTGGGAGAGGCGGAGATGGAACTCTGGGATGCTGAGAAGGTCGGATCACCGGAGGGGACTGTGTTTGACAAAGTGGTCAAACTTGCAGGTTTTTGGTTGCTTACTGTTGTACTTTTTACCCAGGGCTGGTTATTTTTAAGAATCTTCACTTCAGATGTTTGTTTGCCTAAGAATGTAAAGGAAAATCACAGGTTGTTACATAAAGCGGCTGACGCTGTGTCACAAAATAGCTACTACACAGACACCATTAATACAATAATGTATCAACAGGTAGGCTACAAGACAATGAATTAACTGATGTGAGATAAGACAACTAGAGGCATACTTGAAGGATGATTCATGTTAATCAACTTTATGCACTAATAACTTACTTATGAAGTTAGCTGTTGAGCTTGCAGAGCCATGTGCAGAAGCCATAACTGTAGCAGTCCCACCGCCCTGCACCACAGTCATCTTTGTCACAACGCCATCATTGACTTTGGGCTGGGACACGCTGTCAGAGGTTACAGTCTTGGACTCATCATCGCTGTCAAACCCAAAGGGATCTTCTTCACTGTCGCTGTCTTCCAGTCTGGGCCTCTTGGAGAGCTCAGAAACATCAGGTTTTAACAGAGGCCTTTTGCCCCCTAATTGAGCCTTGTAGGTGGTCTCCCCCCATTTGGTGGTCAGTGTGGGCTTTTTATTGGAGAAGACCTCTTCAAATTTCGAATTGGCTTCCCCTCCCTTGCGGTTGTACGTTTTACCGAATCTGGATGTCATGTTGGCTGCTTTCTGTTACATATTCCCTGTGGACAGAGGCAGAGCACATTTATCATTCTACTCAAACGTCAATAGAACTGCACAGCTCAGCTGATGTCTATCTGAAACGTAAAATTTAATGTAACGCAGCACTGCACCACGTTTAAGAAGAGGCAACAGAGATTGTCGATTAGCTGGCAGGGTTGGATTATTCAACTTGGAGTTAGCTCATGAGTCTTGTGTCAACTATTGGTTGCTAGCACACCAAGTTAGCATTGCTAACTCGCTAGCTCAAGCTGCAAAGCTTACAAATGACATTTTCGGACGAAACTGGACGATAAGATAGGAGGCTTGGGCGATTTAGATCAACTTTAGTCAAACTTGGACTTAATACATTACCTAACGCCACAGTGACAAGACAGTTAACTTACCTACGTCTGTTAACCCTAGCAAAGGCCTGCTCCTCCTTGCAAAGTTACTATAAAGTTAGCCATTAGCCGTTAGCTTCAACACTGCTAAACTATGCTAACGTTTGTCGCCTGTTTACATTTCACAGTTGGCGGCATCAAATGTGAGAAGTGTCGTGTTTCAAACAGGATTACGCAATTTTACATATGATTTCAAGTGCAGATATTAATGTTTAGAAATCGTCGTGAGTACAAAAGATAGCATCACACAGTTACCTCTCAACTCCGGCGACTAGCTAAACGTCCGCTTGTTTTTTAGCCAGCCGGCTAGGCCTGATCTCCCACTCGCGCACAAATCAAGCGGTTAAAGTCCGTTCCGCGCAGCAGAAACAACACTAGGAACACATCTCCAACCCGAACACACCCCCAGAGCAATGCTCGTTATCGAAGAAAGGCGCCCAAAACGTACCCGTTACTGTAACAGTCTAAACAGAGTAGATAATCCGGACTTTTTGCATTCTGTAGTGCCACTGACGGCCATTAAAATATCCCCTCCCTCCTCGTTCCCTGCCAAGACCCCCATCAAGTGCGCTGCAAGACGGGGAACGGCCAATCAGCGACAGGGATGGTTTCCTGTGCTGTGAGGTTCAGTCAGCAAACGTGGCTCTGATTGGTTTAGAACCGAAACCATAACAAACGATAGGGGGCGCAAGAGGACCACAGTAGTTGATATAAACTTGACGACGTGCCAAAGAGAAACAGCAGCGACGGCGGCGTCTGTTTTTAGCATTAATGATCGCTAACTCTGGATTTAAACGAGTTCAAAATGCTTTCATTTTTGTATTAACTTTTATCCATACAAGTCTTAAACTGTATGCACGCCCGGATTTATAGTATTTATCCTGTAATGTTGAAATTAGCCTTAATACAGAGTGTAAAGGGTCAGTTCACTCAAATCAACAAGGTGTCAACAGTATTTAGGCACTATTTGTTCAGCATGGAGGCACCCTTATTGCAATAAAATCTATTCTCACGTGAACAGGGCAGTTGTTTCTGGAAATGAAAATTGCTGTTAATTTTATGTAACATCGATTTTATGTTGTTGTTGTTGTTGTTGTTGTTGTTTTGTTTTGTTTTTGGGGTTTTTTTTTTGTATTTTTGTCATTTGAGTAAACCAACCTTTGATCCCCTAAGGTGCCTGGGAAACATTTAGGGTTGAACTGGTCTGCCAAGGGGAATAATATCTTGCTTTACTACTTTAAGTTTATTTTATTTTTATTTTTATTTATATAACAACTTTATTTAGTACCAGCTCAAGATACAAAAATGTAAATAGAATACCAGACGATCACAAACGTGCACAAAATTGTTTATGGAAAATATAAAAATAATTACAACAACATTATTTAATACAAATATATGTAACTCATGTATTAAAATTATTCATAAATGTAACATTGATCATCTTTAAGATCTTCTTCCACAGTCTTCAAGTGTAATCACAATGCCAGAATAAATGAGCCACAGTTTCCAATTGTGTTCTTTTAAGCTATCTAATCACATCACTACCATTTTCACAATATTACTATCTGGTTGCCACATCAAAAGCACAACAGAAAAAAAATAAGTGCTCTACTAACACAATCCATGTGTTCTCAATAAAGCATTATCAAGTCTATCTTATAAAATCAATAGAAATGTAATTCTATAGGGCCATGTGTGGTTGTTCTGTGCTCACTGAACTGAACGTGCAGACACCTGCAGCATGCTGGGAAGCAGTCGGCACATAGATCACCGACACTGGCACTGGTTTGGGGCGCAGATGGTGTCAAGTGAATGAATAGTGTGTTATAAACAGTCGGGGTCTGCGGGGCAAAGTGGTCCCAACTGTATCAACACTGAAATGACCATTACTCAGCAGCCTGCACAGACATCACAACATCTCCTTCAAAAGCTTGGACATCCTCATGAAGAAAACAAGGGGCTAATAATTCCCATAGGAGGCATTTGAACAGTATTTTTTATTCCTGGTAATTTGTCAAAGATTTTTCCCCATTTCATCCTAAAGGAAAGAATATAACTCTCACCGCACAGCCCTATATTTTTAATCTTGTCATGCTTTCTGCTCTCTACAGTACTGTAATGATACCTACAGCAAATCCACAACATACTGTATTTCTTTTTTTTTTTCAGATGAGTTAACGTCTGGTTTTAGATCATATCTAACCAAATGAGTCAGTTTCTATCGTCTTCATCCTTGATAAGAGTGTGAAAAACACAGCATAGTCAGTCAGAGTTAGAGATACAGAGTTCTGGTCATGTGTATGTACATTTGGGCCGACCGACAGACTGTCACTCCACATCAAGGCTCAGACGCGGTGAGGTAATACGGCCGTGCCCTGGATGACTGATGGCTTGGAGCTCAGGTTGTGGCAGTCTGGCCGTCGTTACAGCACTATAAAGGTGCAAACTTTACAGCTGAGTGCGCTGCTAAATATTCCGTAATCTCTCTGAATGTTTCGCAGCCCTGGGATAAATGAGTCAGGAACCGGCGTCGTTGCCAAGTGAAACAAAAATACAGACTTTCAACTTTGTATGTAACCTCTGCCTAAAATGTTTGTATTTGGGCCAGGCGAATGAGGACGAGACCCTGCAACACTTGTACAGAACCATTAGATGGCAGCAACTCTTTCTGTCACGCTTCAGTCTCACTGCTTTTTTGTTGTTAAATTTCACTTTTTTCTTTTCAAAATTGCACCCTTCAACAGTGAATGTGTTGGTGCTGTGTATAAGAAACATTTGAGCGAAACACGTCCAGCAATCTTTTGAATGTCCAGCAGATCCGTAGCATAATGTGTGACTCTGATACACGTCTGTGGGCTGCTCAACACTTGGGGGGGAGCAATTTTTCTGTAATATAGCTTCAATGTGGTATATGGGAATGGAAAGACGGGGGCGTAGAGGATAAACATTCACCGGCTATTAGAGGTTTTGACATTCCAGTGCAAAAATTGAGTAGCCACACTACTGAATGTTCCTCTGTCTTTAAAACTCATCCACGAAGCCAAAGGAGTTTGATTTGGTCTCGCCGTAGACAGCGGAGCATAACAGACCTTCCACCGGAGTTTCAATAAAGAAAAAAAACAAAAGCTTCTGCACAATTTGACATTTGCGGATTTTACTTTTACAGTGAAAGTTTTTCTGGTCCCGTTCGAATTTCTTGTAAATCTCGATGCCGTTTGTAGTGTGCGGTGGTTTCTGCAGTTCTCATGAGGTCCACTTCATCAACTTCATCCAAAAGTTATGTGGTAAACAAAAAAAAAATCTGTTGCAAAACATTAAGTGTATTCATGTGAGCCCCACATCTGTGGCCACTGCGTCGTGGGTCGGATCTCTGTTTGGCTCGCGCTCCTGTCTCTGAGGTCAGCCTGCAGAGCCCCTTGCCCAACAATCACACTAGACCACTATCAAGCCCATATGAAGGCAATAAAATCCAATTCAAACCAGATCCCAATTGGTTTTTATGACCGCTTTGTGTGAGATTCTGTGTATGAGCAATGGTTAAGAAAACTCACACACACACACACAAAGAAAATAGTGTAATGTCAGCCTGAGGGCAATCCATCTCAAAACGTGTACGCCAAACTGAGGTAGGGGGAAATGCAAAGAAAAGCAGAGAGCGTCAAAACAAAAGAAGTTAAACCCTTTTATTTTCTTTTTCATTATACATCACATAATTAACACAAACATTCTACAGTACTTAAAAAAAAGATTTTAGAAAACAACAATTATACAAATTAGATTTGCCCAGCGAGTCTCTAAATTGCTTAAAATTGCAGTGGAAGTCCTGACTGAGCAAGAGTCCATATTAAAAAAGACACAAAATGAGAGAAAGCAGATTTTTTAAAAAAGAAAAAAAAAAAAAAAAAAGGAAAAACGCCAAAAAACAGCTTCTTATGTTTGTGACCAAACAGTAGTAGCATTGATCAAAGCTTTAAAGACTAAAAGTGAAAGACACACGTGGAAGTACAGCACCGCTTTTAAGAGCAGCCGCAGTCGTTTCCTTTCAAGGCAAAGCCAGAATTTTCCTGGTTGTGTGGCATCACTGGCCTCTGGCTACAATGAGAGGGTGAGTCGTGAGAAGCCCCCCCCCTCTGCTATAAGGTCCACTGGTGATGAGTAAAACATAGCTACAGCTCCTGCAGCAAGGTTGGTGGAAGGTCAAGGGTCGATCTCCACGGGAACAACGGTGAGGATGGCGTCCTCGTTTCCACGGCGCACGACTATCCTCAAGTTGCCTTCCCTCTTGATGGCTGCGCTGACGTCGGTCGCTGACGAGATCCGCTGGCCGTTGATGGAGATGATGACGTCATGCTCCTTGAGTCCACCGCTGAAAGAGAGGAGGTGAAGAGATGAATGATTGAGGGCTTCTCAAAGGGAACATATTAACGTTGCTGACATCTAAAACATGACGCCATTTTTTGTTTTCCTGGTCTGATTATCTTAGTGGGGCAGTGATATGATATTCTGGCACAGTTTCAGCTACAAAGAGTTGTTTGGGACTCAGAGGAAAACACTGGCCGGCGATGAAGGGGATCCTGCTGGCAGAGAGGTTTAAAGGGTAACTACACCAATTTTACACATTAAAGTGTGTTTACAGGTCATAAGGAGTACTGCTGCAGATATGTAAACAGTAGTACAAAGCCGCATGTAATCAGATATATTTCCTGCAGTGATGGTATGTTGCATTGTGGGTAATGTGGGCACCAGTTTAGAAATGAAGTTTACTGTTCTAACTTTGCACCCCTGCAACACATCTTTGACTGTTTAAAAACAAATGAAACAGCAGAACCAGAGATATTACCCAGATATTACCCTTTTTTTATTTCATTTCCAAACCTGGTGCCTACATTACCCACAATGCAACTCGGCCACTGAGTGACAGCAGTGGAGGCAATTGTTTGGATAACATGAAGCTTCTTCTGGAACTGCGAAAGGCTTTAATCCATTTTACATATCCAGCAGTGCTCCCTAAGACCTGTTAATATGCTTTCATGTGTAAAATGCAGGGAGCTGCCCTTTAAGATCCTGATCATGTGAGCACAGTATCACTCATGTTAAATCCAGCTGTTGCATGTCATCCGCCAAGCACTCTGAACACTTTTTATTTTGTATTATCTAATAAATGTAAAAGTATCACACACAAAAAACAACAAAGAACTGCATATAGTCAAAATACAGTATGTTCGAACTAAACGATCGAGTCTGCATCCCACGAAAAGACACAACACCATCAATAAACTGATCCAACAACAAGTACTACCTGTGAATTTAAAGCCTGATATATCTTATTCCTCTGTTCTTATTCTTCTGATATCATCGAAACAACAAACACGTGAAAAAACAGAACAGTGACTCACACTGTCGCACGAGTGACATGTTCCACAGACAGAATCCTGATGCCAGAAATATTCACTAGAAGCCAAACGTGTATGAATCACCACCAAAAATAGACCCCAACAAATGTCGGGTGACTGTTTAGGCTACTCCTGTAACAACTTGCAGCGCCCAGCTGTTTTACAAAATCACTGGTCTTATTTTTGCCTTTTTTTCACAATGAAAGTATATATTCGTGGCCCGTTTTTTTAAAGATTGACATCGTCAGTGGGAGCCAGTGCTCTTGCAGCTGAGCGCCTCAGGGAAGTTGGAAAGTACCGAGAGACAGTCTAACACATGGTTTGGGTGATTTCAGGGAATTTGTTGACAATAATAAACGTACATTATCCTTCGATGATCAAATGTTTGGGTTTTCTGTTTTCTCCTCTCTTTACACGAGGTGTTCGGATAATGTCCACTTTAGATTTTAGTAGCAGGATCACTTAATGGTCAGCAGATGTGACGGCTCATGTCTCACACTATAAAACAAGTCATCCTCATGTGTTTCTGGTGTTTTATACACATATTGTGCTTTGGTCAGGTCTCAGTCGGTCAACATCTGCTGCCTGATTTGAACGATGGGACGACCTTGATGGAATAACGGCTCAGCAAACAAAAAACATCCATAATGAAAGAAAACAAACCAGTAAACCTGAAATCACATGCAGACCCAGAACCTGAGCAGTTACCAGCGGTGATATCGAAAGCTGACTTTAATGGCAGCCACGAGTAAACACAGAGCCGCCGCAGCTTCACTTGCAGCAGCGCCCATTAACACGACTTCAGCTCAGCGTTCCCCTCATTACACTCAGCCGCTCCGACACCTCCAACAGACCAGATGGCTGCTTCTCTACAGTAAGGGCCGAGATTTCCAAAAAAGCCATTAACAAACAGCAAACAGAGCGTGATCAAAAGCATGACAAAGTGCAGCCTTGGAAATAACGTGGGGTATAAAAAGAACCACAGAAATGTTATTGTGCAAAAAGGCAGGGTGACTTGAGCAAGGAGCAGACTCTGACTCGGCCTTGGAGGGGACACCGTTCGGGAGTGGGCTGGGTGAGCAGGGCGCAGGAAAACCGCAGCAGCTAGTAACCTCCCCAGCATGAGGTTTGAAGGAAATCGCTGACCTCAGCGTCTCCAGAGCCCCACTCTGCTGGAGCTGCGGCGGTGGCTGATTGGAGTGGGTTGGATTGTGGGGTGGGGGGGGGTTAGAGGCACTCCAGACACGCCGGAGTGAAGCCACGGATTTACGTTTTTACGAAGACAGCTGTGTAGGAAGGGTTCGTGAGTGTGTGTTTGAGTGTCTATGAGCGCACAGTGACGGTTGGAGGAGAAAAGTAAAATGAAGGAAGGAAATGAAATATACTGTCCATATGCACTGGGAGAGTGGCGAGAGGCCGTGTGAGTTAAGTTAATTCGTGTAGCTGAGTGCCAAAGACAATATTCCACAGCAGAGAAAGTGTCAGAGACATTTGCATTTTGCACTCCACTGAAAAACCATAAAGTTACAACCGAGTTAGTTTGGGCCGAGGCCATGTTTTTGTGGCCATATTGGCAGAGTGTCGTCCTTACATTGCAGCTGGCGTCTTCGCAATGACCTCCATAACATAAGCGCCAGAGGTGATGTCAGGGAAGTCACGGAGTCGAGTCTTCAGCTCCTTGGCCAGCCTGGAGGTAGAAAAAGGGGGGATGGAGATTTTAGTAATCAATCAACATTTTCATCTGACACAGAACAAGAATCATAAATGCTGTGATTTCCTTTTATCCACGCAGCTGCAGGAATGAGTCCTATCACCTCGAAATGAGTTGGCGTTTTTTTCACCACTTCCTCCTTCGGCTCAAAGGCAATGGGTTTTTGATTAACTGTCTGAATTAAGCTCTGTGGGTAACACTGGCTTAAGAGATTTTCACATTATGTCCTACGATATAAAACACATCAGCATGTTTAGCAGGAAGCTTAGTGGTGGTGACGCTGATGTCATGCGGCCGTGGTACAGCCCAGTTATAGCCCGACGTTAGCTCTTTACTTCTGGCGATTGTGTTTATGCATGTCACCCTCCCTCTCTCCCTCTGTCTGTTTCATGTCTCTCTTCAGCTATACTGTTAAATAAAGCCATGAAAAAGTAAAAACACATAATATCATTTATCAGTCATACTCTGTAGCGGGTTATGGGGACATTTATGGCGAATTACAACACATTCAAAATTCCTTTTAACTGCAGTTGTTAACACAAAACATTCCAAATGTGCCTTATCATGAATTAAAAGTTGACAGGATGACTGGCTGTAAACTACGTGTTGACTTACTGTATGATGCAGCATAAACTTTCATTCAGATGCTTTAAAAATGCATTACACATGTTACGTAACAGCAACAGCGAAGCATTGTGATGAAGCATGTGTTGCTATAGCTGCATTAAAGTGCTTCAGTCTACAATAATAACACATGATACTGCGTGCATTGACTGTTATAGTGTATGTTTGTTTGTTGAGGCTCCATCAGTCATCCTGTGGTATATAACTAGTCATCAGCATCCATAAGCGATTGAAATTAAAATTCATCTCAGATCAGGCTTTCATAGAAAGTGTTACCAAAAACTACCACTGACCGAAGATACAAACTTCTTTTGGCCGACAAAACTACGTCAACCCTGCTGCACTCAAAAAGTAAGGAAATCATTCAGACATTCAAGACACATTCAAGACATGTGATGCTCACTTTCAGGTTCACACTCAGCTTTACATGCTTTAGTGCTGCAGTGTCTTTGGCCTTTTCAACCTTCAAGATATTTTACATGCAGCAGAACTTAATGTACATAAAACACTCAAGGTCATAAAAGTTCTCCTTTAATACATTTCTGGTGCTTTTTCACTGGTGATGTGCATGAAGTTGTGCCACTTACGCCGGAGTGAGAGTCATCATCCTCACACCAATGTACCTATTCTTGGCAGCTGCTCTCCCTGGAGACAGACAACAATACAGAACAAATACAATCAGTCATCCTCGTGCCAGCAACAGTCTGGGCTCTTAGTTTTATGAGGGTGTTTGTTCCCTCCAGAGTATAGGTTTGTGTGTGTGTGTGAGTGATCGAAGTATTACTTTAGAGCAGGCAGTGGATCCTGCACGTGTCCTGCATGATGTCTACATCCACCATCCCCCATGTGTTTCATCATAAATTCAGGGGAGTCTTGCTTTCTTTAGTTATTTCATCACACTGATGAATCAAATGAAGAAGGCCATAATGCCCGTCAAATTTAAAATACATGTGTGCTCTGTTCCAGAACACTACGTGAGGTGAAAAATGAGAAGCAGTAAAGTAAAAAGAACAACCTGATATTTACTGGCATTTTTTCATCTTCGTAGGTTATTTGCGGTGTCAGGATCCTGCTGGGTAATGCCGGGCACGGATTCATAAGAGCTAGAAATGCTGTCAATATATCACTAGAGAGCACACAGAGATGAAGAATAAACACATAAACTGTGTGCTGGATCATGTGCTTCTTGTGCACGTGGAATATTGGTCTGGCAGCCGATTTTTCAGAAATTTGCCTGCGACAGTTTGTCTCACTGACTGAAGAGAAGCAGCAAAGTGGAAAACATAATAAGTCGTGTCAGCTAGAGCTCACACCTCTGGACTGCCTGTCGTAGGACTCTGCCAGGAACTGTCGGATCTTGTCGGAGGGTATGGCAAAGGAGATGCCAGCTGTCACTTTCAATGTGTTGATCCCGATCACCTCGCCGTCCTGGAACAGAAAGCCGCCAGCTTAATGTCTTGTTATTGTATCGTTTTGTATCGTCTTGTAAATGTCATAATTGAAAAAGCTAAATTGCATGTAAAATGTGAAAATGAAAAAATGAAAAAAAAAAAGGTTTACCAGATTTATCAGAGGCCCTCCTGAGTTGCCATACTGTGAACCAAAAAAGATGCAACACTTATTATTTTTTGTGTTTTGTGAGAAAAAGACAGTATATGCATACTGATTATGCATCTTCATCCCCTTACGTTGATGATGGCGTCAGTCTGAATGTAGTCCATGTCGGAGTTGCGGAGGCCCAGCTCTCTGCCGCCTCGCTGAGTGGTGCTGACGATTCCCGTAGTAACCGTGTTCTGGAGGGAAAACGGGCTGCCGATGGCGACCACGAACTCCCCTGGTCTGAGGTCTGATGAGCGGCCCAGCAGCAGCACAGGAAGCTTCGTCTGCAAGGGAGACGCACAGATGTTCATATTACAGGAGGCTGAAGTTACTGAGAAAAGAGAAGGATTCATGAGGATGAAAAAAAAATACAGGTCACGTAGACCAGGAAGTTGGAACAAACACATGTAATGAACAATTCATACTTTGACATGAATGAATGCACAGACATATAAAGAAATGGAGTGTTATTCTTGCAGGAGAACTCGATCATGAATTCGACACATATCAGCTGGCTTTCAAGGAGTTTTCTCTGAGTTCAAATGAATGAAAGATGCTGGTGCACGTATGGAAAAATCTCCTCTGCTTTGTGACATACATCTGAATCCTGATATTACAGCTCTTAATGATGCAGTATATGAAGGAGTTCAATCGCAAAAACAGACGCCCCTGTTTGGATTTATTTACTAAGTCTAGTTTTGATTGGCCAGTCAAGGGAATATCAATGAAACTAGTGTTGGTTCATTCATTTAAAGCTGCAATATGTAGGAATTTTGTTTTAAAAATGTGGGGCAAAAAGAAGAAAATTATATGGTGAAACAATAACAGACATTATGTCAAAGACTTCAATGTGTTTTGTTGTGGAGAGCATACGTGAGCATGCTAACCGGCTAGCTCCAGCCTGTCCTGTCTTGTAATACCACCCTAAGCTCCTGGGCTGGACCACTAGCTGCACGGCTAACTGAGATAACTCGTAAATGGCAGCTACAGTTTGCGATTACTCTAGTGATACGCTGCCCCCTATTTGCTTGGAGTGACCTCGCTCTGACAGGTGGCCGATCCTTACATCTTATATTTGACCTATTTCTCCTATTTCTGAGGTATATGTGTATGTGATAACTAGAGCCGGCGTTTAAAAGTGAAAGAACTCTGCATGTTTTTTTGTTTTTTTTCCCTATAGTTTTAATGTGTTTTGGTGACTGCTAAAATGTCATCGCAGTGTATTTTTAATTTTCTAATGCGTAGAGCTCTAAGAGCAAACCCAGAAACCCCGGTGTTGCTTCTGCTGCAATTATTCTCCTGGGCTGCGAGGACTTCTCATGGCAGCGTGTTTGATGAATGGACAGTCGGAAAATAATTACAGCGAGACCGCAAGTCTTCAAAACACAGACCACTCAATGCCGCATGGCTATTCTCCCACACACAAAAAAACAATTACTCCCTTCTCCACTGCAGGGAGACGTGACATTTACGCCAAACGACTCAAAATGCTAATAATCAAGATCAAGCGCAGAGTTTGACTGAAAGTGTTGCCCGGCTGACAAATCATTCCTTAATGGCCGGTGTGTGCCAAGCAGGCCGCAGATGCTGGAAAACTGAGTGATATACGGTAAATAATGACTACCTTAAGCTCTGGTTAGCCTTGTTACAGTAGGCAGTGGAAACCAGGCTACTGAGAGCTTTGCAGACAGACAGAGCGGATATATTTATCCATCCACAGTGACAGTTTCCTTCTTCTGAATGAAATCATCTCTGCGGAGCGACCACAGCCGAAGCCCACGCGCTGCCGCCACGTCACGTTTAGTCTGCACCCAACGTCCTGACGGCAGGCGAGCGCTATTTTAGAAAAAAAAATGTGCTCCTCCTCTGTATCCATTTTGTTTACTCAGGGTTATAAATAGGAGCAACAGGAGGCTTCAAGGTAACTGAGACGGCAACACGAGTATGCCGAACACTCAGGCAGAGCGGAAAAAAATCGAAAATCGTACTCTCACAGTCATAACACAAAACCAAATAAACTGGTAGCAGACAACTGATTCATAAACTGGTTTCATGAAATCCAATTGAATTGTGGGGGGAAAAAAATCTAAGAAGAATGAAAAATACATAATTTTTCACATCTGTGGTCGTGCTATTCATCCATCGAGTTGTCTGGATTTAGAGAACCGTCGGCCGCAGAGACGTCTGCCTTCTATCCAACATCATTTGACAAGACGGCGCTCAACTTGTGGTGCTCAATGCATCATGAGCTGAAACAGCAATGTCTCGTTACAGAAATCATGACCTGGTTCCCCGAGATATTCCACAGCACATAATATAGATGAATAAAGCTGTTATCATGGGAAAACAAACGGTCGTTCCTTCTCATCACCCACATGTAGCTCAATGTTAATGATCAGCGGTGCCATGCGAATACATAGATGACATCTTGGTGAGTGTGGCAGCTGATTTAAGTTTGCTGTGTATCTATCTTATTGAGTTATAAAATACATAATATCTTGTTGTCTTTGTCCTGAGATAACACAATTGATAATTAGCTTATGATCCTGTGGTCGTGGCATTAAAAGTATAATTGCACCTGAGGCCATTAAGGGCTTCTGTATATGAGCTGATTTCTGAAAGGATCTATTTTCTTTCTTACCAAACCCGTATCACTAAAGGACATGCGCATCCACTCGTGGTCCAGCCTCACCCTCACGCTTCTCTCTGTGTGCTGATATTGTTAATGGAGATACTGTTTGATTTTTTTCTCTATAAGCTGAGGGATATCTGATAAAACTTACAGCCTTACAATCAAGATGGATCTAAAGCACTGCCGGAAACCCGATCTCGATTTTGAGTCGAACTGTCCCTTTAAGGCACACTTTCGATTCAATCATCGGCGCGTTGCAAACGATCGTGAAACCCCGAGGTGAAGTTATTATTAGAAGATGACAAAATAGAAGATAGAAGACGATAGTGATAGCCGGTAACTGAGGACGACAACCTTTCACCCTTTACTCATCATCTTACCTCACATACACACACACACCCAGCACACACACAAACAGCCGTGTCAATGATTCCCGCGGGCTTGTTCGAAACATGGCGGGGGGGATGTTCAAAGTAAACACACACAGGCCGCAGGAGTGTGTACATAAACCAGGAAACATGCATTTGGCATACACACCTGACACAGTAGCAGTCTGTATAATCACCTCCCCCCTCCCTCTCTCCTGCCCCACTGCTCCCTTCACACTCCATGTGAGATAAGAGTATAACCAGATGGAGAGAGGAAGCACACAGCTGAGGCAGGGAGAGAGAGAGAGAGTGAGAGAGAGAGGGGACGTCAGGTGGATGTGAGTCGCTGCCAAGACATTCAGGACTCACGGCCACCGCCGGTCACCATGATTATGATAACAGTCAGTGATACCGATGGTGCCATGGCGACTGTTGCTATCAGGTGGAAAGCTCGTATCCCTCAAATGTCAGCGTCGAAGAGTGGCTTTGCTTTATCCCTCCCCGTCCCAGGCTCACACGCATCCGCTCAAAATCACAATCCATTCATAAAAAAAACATGTGCAGAGAATGTACTGTGCAGTCAAGCAAAACAGCACCTAGGTGAGAGGGCTGAGCAAACACTGGACACCGAATCGACCGCCCGACTCGAGCTTACATATCACTTACTAATCACGACTAGTCAGCAATCTGGACCGACTCGTGGAAACTCATCTCGCCATGTGAGGCCGTCTCCCCTGACCACCCAAGTGACTCACCCTGCTATTTCAGAGGAAGGTTAAGATGCACTGGCACCTCACCCAAACACACTATAGCTGCTCTTTAAAAAAGGAAGGAGGCAAGGTGAAAGAGGGGAACAACAAACACCGCAAAAACCTCCGGGGAGAGAGGCCGAGAATACGAGACGACTGAGTCAAACACAGTTTTGTTTGATTTTTTTGTTGATGCATGCAGAAAGCAGCTTATTATCCCGAAAAGAAAAAAAAAAAAAAACTTTGGTTCAAGAGGCAAAAGAGTTGAAGGATATCTAAATAAAAAAAACATATACAGTGGTACGAGGATAGCATCAACTTTCTGAAAATGAGAGCTTGGTGTTTTGTTGGGCAGGAGGCCACTCCATTGCCTCACATTGCTGCAGTAGAACTGCAGCATGATGTGTAGATTTCTCTCTCCGCTGGAATGTAACTATTCATGTACTTTACTTAGTAGTTGTGCTTTACTCAAGTATTTCCATTTTCTGCCCCACTATACTTCTGCTTCTGCACACCACACGACAGTTTGGAGGCAAATATTGCTTCATGCTTTTTGCACACTTCATTTATTTGTCAACTTTTAGCTCCTAGTTGCTTTTCTGATTACACAAATATAAATGAAATGGGTTGACCCATTTCACACCTTTGATATCTAAGTATGTTTAATATCAGATACTAACCATTTGTATGGGGGACTTTCATTTTTACCAAAGTAATATTTGAATTGAGTAGAAATATTTCGTATGGCTCTTGGGCTACTTCTTTACAACGCTGCTTCTGTGTCTTCCAAGTATTTGAGTGTTGAGATAAGAGGGAGCTGTGGGGCCTCAGATTAAACCCGGGAGGAGTAAACAGCTTTGTTCTCCTTGTCCAGAGACAGACTTGAAGGCTGCACGTGATGTTTAGAATTCCACGCTGCCCTCCATCTTTTTTGCCGCTCAGCTGACTTTTGATTCCGGCACACAGACGGACAGATTGCAGAGGAGGCAGATAAGCCGGCAGACGAGCAGGCGGATCGCTTTGAAAACAGCAGCGGAGTTGCTATAGAGATGTGTCTTTGTTTAATGTTACGGCCCCCCCCAGCTCGTTTGGGGGCTCATTTAAAAGCCATTAAGCTAACTAGCGTTTTACGACTGGGGGGACCAGGTGCAAACTTTAACTTCCAGTCGAGCCGGGATGGACTGCGGCTTAACAGTTTCTGAGCCATGTGTGCGCTTATATACACACACACACACACACAGAGCGAGTGAGGAGGTTGCCTGGCCGTGAACCCTGACAAACTCCCAAGTCTGTAAATTAAAACCCACACACCTGGCACTGCTGAGATATACAGCCGGACCACTTCAAAATACACACAGAAGCTCTTTCGGCTGGGTCAGCGTGTGACCCCGCAGCCACCCGAGCACCGCTGTTCCCGCTCGTACAGGTGACTTCAAAGCAGGGAACACGCTTTTTTTAAGGTCTATATTGCAAAATTCAAGCGCACTGATGCAAAGAGTTTTTACTGCTGATGTCTGAGCCAGTGCCCTCGGGGGGAGGTGGGGGTTTGAGCTAATGCAGACAAAAACCGGGCAGGATTCAGCACGCTCACACATAACATCACATCGGAGCATCGGAAGATCAGGCTGAGAGGCTAGAATGCAGGGACACTGAGTGTGGACGCTCGTACACTTGGTCGTATGCGACTCATTCACCGTACTTGCGCTTGTTCGTGCACGTTTGTCAGACTGGAAAATACAAAAAAACAGATATGTAGACATGGCTGCTTCAATCGAGGAACACTTCCTCGCCCCGTAGGTAACGTCAGCGCGCTCAAATCACGCCGGCTAAACCATATCCTTGCTGACACCAGTACGGAAAACCACTATGGTTTCCATATGTTGCCGGGGGAAGGTTTTCAGTCAGTGTAAGAGCAAACATATGTCCGTGAGCTGAAAGTGTGTGTGTGTGTGTGTGTGTGTGTGTGTGTGTGTGTAGTTTTGCATGAGAGCTCGCAGGACTTGAGGGCGTCTCGGCTCGGGCTAGACACCACAAGACTTTGAACTGAGCAAAGCACGATGATGAGAGGAGATGAGGCCTTATGGGTTCATTTGCTTCAGGACAACGGCCTAAAATGCACGAACTGAACCTTTCTTTTTTTTCTTTTTTACCTGAAGCATTAGCTCAGACTTGTATTTATATATGTTTGTGCAGCTTAGATACAGTACATTCCAGCCCTGCCCCCGAGAAAGCGGTCGGACGTTTCAGCGCTGGCACTGTGCATGCAGAGATAATAGCGTTAAAAGTGAATCCAGTGACGGTGCTACTGACTCCTATAGATTTTATAAGTCTCCCGCAGTTATATTATAGTCTAGACTGCTCTTTATAAGGCTGGGGGAGCACACTGGAACCTCTCACCGGGTCCCTGAGTCCCAGCTGATGAACAGAACGTTGCAGCCCTCCCTGTATGTGTTGCACTTTCCCAAAGCCGACACCCAAATTGTGGCATATGACACTTGTAATAAATGAGTTAGTAGATAGTAAAAGACGCAACAGGCTAAAAATCAAGCGCTGGTTCTCCTGAATTACAAATGCAACGTATTCTTGTGGATAATCGGAGCACTTTGTCAACAATTTTCATTGAGAACGTTTTGACGTTTTAGTTGCTACATTTATTTTCCACGCCACAAATCTCCAGTCGCCATATGCTTGTTCCTAATCACGATAAACAAACCCTTTGAGGCAGGGCCAGACAGTGGAGGAGAGCAAAAAAAAACAACGTAGTCTAAAAATATGCGTTACGAGTAAAAGTCCGGAATTCAAAATGCTGTAAAACTGGTAATAGACTTGTTGGCTTCTACATATCGGTCTGAAGTGAATAGTGTGTGCAGTGCTGTGACTGTAGAAGAACGACACTTTACACATATAGATCTGTTTCCCACAAACGTTGCTTTTGCTAAGCTACTCATCCTACCCACTGGGTATTTTTCCTGTAAAATTGTAGGTCACATTGCAACACAAAGGAAGCGCACCTGCCCGTGCACCAACAGGTGTTGCTATCCAAGGCCGCCATCTCCAGGTAACAGTGGACGAGGTGGAAACTCATCAGTGCAAAAGAAATAGAACTGCACGGACGGAGTTATAGAAGCAGAGAGCAGGTTGTTCTCCAGTCAATACCCTTGACCAAAGGCACGGCTAAGCTCTGGAGTTGGTCCCCAGGTGCGAGGGGTTAACTCACTCAGGATGGGAGAGTACCAATTTCACTGTGTTGTACATTGTGTGATCAGACAAAGATTCTCTGCGCTCTGGCTTTTCAGAGCACTGAGATCGGGGTTTTCAAGGTCAAACTGTGATTCTTACAGTTGTTTTTTGGTTTGGACAGCAGCCAGGAGGTCGGCTGACAGTGATACGACAGAGAAGCACAAGGAGGAGGGGGGAATTTGGTGAAAGACCTGAAAAAGTGTGATGAAAAAGTCCTAATTCAAGGTGTTAAATTATCACATTATTATTCATTTTTACCACTAACAAAAAAAAAGGGTTTGGGTTGTCTTTTTTTATGTGAAAAGTAGCTGTAAAGAGTTAAACTACAAGACAAAGATGTGCTGGAGTCGAAGTATAAAGTAGCCCAGGATGAAAATACTCCAGTAAAGACCTGCAAAGTCAGACTTGTCTCTATTTAGTGCAAAAATAAGTAATAAATAAAAACTTTTATAGTAAGAGTGTCTCAGATGCTCTGTTGGTATTCAGTCATCCCACTGCAGCCTTGGTGGATTTGACACTTTTCTATCACGCCTCATCTAAAGTGACGCCAGCGGCTGGTAAACTAAACCAGTCTGCTGCCCCGTCCAGTGGGCCTGGAAAACAATCACACAGCCATGAAAGTAGGCCAAGACAAAGTGCATCGAGAACCCAGCAGGGCAAAGAGTGTGTGAGTGTGTTTTCCTTGGCTCCTTTCCGAACCAAACCGTCCTCCTTAAGCATGGGAACCATTTTGGGTCACAGGGACGAGAGATGAAGGAGAGAGGCTGGATCGGGAGGAGAGGAGGATGTGATTTATTTCCCCTCCTCCTGTCTCTGAAGGACGACATGCAGCGTCTTTCCACTGGCAATGGACCGTGTCCTCCATGTCCCTGCTGCGAGCCACCTTAAACCCATCCATGTGCACACACACACATACACACACACTCACACACACACACTCACACATGGGCCCGCTGTGGATTTGAATAATTGATTGCAAGTTTGCTTTTGTCTGTCAGCACACATCATCTGGGGAAACGTGGACATATATCTCACTTCCTGGGGAAACATTTACCCGATGCTGCTGATAGACAGATAAAGATAAACGCAGGAACACGTGGAGGCGCAGTCCTTCTCTTTCCTCTCTGCACATAAACAGACACACACACACACACACACACACACACACACACACACACACACACACACACATATACAAATTCCAATAATAGCCCAGTCCAAACCAGCATCAGGCAAATTTCCCAGACAGAATGGTTTGAGACTCTTAATACTGGGTGATGGGTAGCGCAGAGACAAACAGTGCCATTGTTTCGGGGGACCATATGGGAAACAGGAGGCCAGTTTTCCTCTGCCACACTGAAACCCTCAGAAATCTGATTTTAGCGCGAGGGTAAAGTTAATGTCTCAGTTCTTTAGAGTCACAGCTAACAGTTTCAGACGGATTCAGTTCCTTTTGAAAACAACTTATCCGTACCAAATCCGCCGCTGGTTCCATTTTCGCATTGGCACGTATGATAATGGTGGCAAATTAACCACTCAACATCGCTACAATTTGTAGTTATTTTTGAAATGAGTCCTTGATTTCAGGAAGCAAATTCTAGCTTTTAGTCTGCAAATATTGATTATGCAAGCTGAAATGACATCGGTTGCTCGGATAATTTATGAGCCGGAGCTAGCTTGGTCTAAGGGAGACGGGGGGGTTATAACAAGTTTTGGTTTCATTTTGTGACAATATTGATGAGAAGTCAAATCTCACATCTGCCCCTGAATTGCAGGACAGCATATTTAGACATTAAAGGTTTAGACAGAAAACCTTGAACAAGTGTAGCTGATATCAGCTTAAGAGGGCTCATCACAGACCATGTGCACAGTGAGCTCTGTCTTGTCTGTGCTTTGTACAATTGGCCTGAATCTCCCCAGCTGGTGACATGACTGACCTGTTTCAAAATGAGAGCCCCGTCAAGGCTCTCAAGAAGTCTTCGTACATGGTATCATGCTAAACAGACTGAGGCTAAGCTAAGCGTTCTTTGGAAAAAGTCATCATGAAAATAAAAGGTTGGTTTCGCATTGCGTGGTAGCCTACAGTTGGCCCTAGTGTGATTGGGACAGTATCAGAAGGGAAAATGGATGAACTGCTTTTATTCTGGGCTCATCCCTGTGTTTCCAGGCATGTGTGTCCCATGTTATAATCTAACACAACAAGACGTTGGTACGGGCAACTTATCTTTGCAGATAAGTTGCAAAAGAATAGACAGAGATTAAATTCACTAAACAGTCCTGCCCAAAAATTAGAGAGCAAAGGTTTCAAGGAGAACATCAGGAGGCTGTAAGCTGCTGCTGAGTGATTTTAACCTGTTGACCCAAGGAAACATATTGAACACAGAACCATCTGGACTCCAAGAGGGTTAATGTGTCATATTAAGAGGATTGTGAGTTTAGGAGCATTAGATGTGCTTCCAGCATCCTAACAGAACCCTGTTTGGATGATTACAAGAGAAAAACATAGTTGGATGAGCAACACAGAAAAAAGATTTAGCATTTACAAGAGAAAAGCCTCTGAGGATGAGGATTAGCTGATGTTTTTGGCGCTATGTCAGCTAACATGTTTATCTGTGTTTAAACTTGTTCAAGAGCAGGACAGATCTGCTAACATCAGTGAACTAGTGAAATAACGCAGTTAGCTAATGATATGCTAACTCTTCGCCCAGCTAGTTGCTTACACTCTTGTGTTTTTTGGTTCTGGTGGAAATATCTGACGCAATTTTTGTGGCTAAGCTATGATCTGCTAAGCTATGATCACTGTTTGGGGGGATTGGTTTAGGCAAACGGTCAGTTCATCACAATCGATTCAGTGAAATAACGCTCGAGCTGCATGAACAAAAGCTGAGGATCAGTGCATTCACTGCATTCAGCTGCACCCGCAGTATAAAGCACACAGACCTCAGGTTAATGACTGCACATGCAGTGCCAATGAAATGCTCTGGAATGATATGGAAACTTCCCCGCACAGCACACTGAAGTCATTCCAAAACAGAGCTGATGCTTCCAAGGCTGCGGGAGTCAATGCAGGTTGATGTGATTAAATTAATTTGTTCCAAGTCAGCGCGCTTTCAAGTCCAGAGTGAGTCGTTCCAGGTAAACGTGAACGCGTCCAATTCATTGAAAAGACTTCCAAGTGAATGTGACTGTATCCAAATTCCGAATGAGAGAATGGGGTTAATGAGAGGCTTTAAACCTGAATTCTATCTCCACTGTGCCACATCACACAGAGCGCTCGTTAGCCTATTAGCTCACGTGGTCCTCCAGACGCATGGATCCATTTTCCAGGCCTTGACCACATCGCTGCCGCGTTCTCTGTTTCTCTTTGCTTTCTCTTTTCCCCCCGTACTCTCTACACAGGAACAAGCGAGCCCCCCTCCTTCCCCTCTGAAGTTCCAGCTGCTGTAGACAGACTAATGTATTCCCCAGAGCGGAGGGGTAGACCACAGCCCCAGGAACGGACCGGGCCTTGCTACCAATAAACTCCAATTTCACACAGAAAAATGGAGGAGAAAGACGAGAGAAGCGAATAATTACGCTCAGGGAAAACTTAACTTTCAACTTTCTCACTCATAAACCAGAGCAATTGTTTAGTGATCATCTGTGAAGCAATCAGCCTTTGGAGCGCCGCGAGGGAGCAACGAGCGGAGAGCAAAGGCAGTTGAGATTAAAGAGGTGTATTCAGCGGGCCTATCCGTCGAGACATACAATTCTCAACTCACATTTGGAAAATGTGCTACAAAGCAGCCCAATTCATGCTTTGTAGACACAGAGATCTCTCTAAAAAACTGAAGCTCTGAGCTGCAAAGCTGCTTAAACTGAAGAGAAGATACATTTGACGGATCACTTTAGATGCTTGTTCACACTTTTAAATCCAGATGAGCTTCAAGTTCCTAAGTCCTCTGTCAGAGTCGGATTTAAGCCAGAAAAAATGAGGACTTGAGACTCCACTTACCTCCGTAGAGACTTGATCAAAAACACTCGAGACTTAAATTATGACCGAGAGCAAAAACACCTAAGTAGGCAGCGACAGCAGGCCTTGCTGGCACACCCGGCTTATTTGATTACTCTGTTTTATAGTCAGCTCGATCTGCAACCATTTATCATTTTCATTATTGATGAATCTGTCAGTTATTTTCTCCATTAATCATTCAGCCTCCACTCAAGGAGACTGATGGGACATTCAAGAGCTACAGAAAAAGCAAGTAAGTCGACCTTGAGTGACGATTGCTTTGTCACCTGCTGTCAAGGATGAACTGTGAGAGAGCTTTGACGGGACAATGCTTCATCTTTTCCACTGAGAAGAGCCTTCAGCGGCATTCTTCCTTCACTTCAAGGATATAACAGCTCTGATATAACTGGTACTATAGCAGCATCCACGCAAACCTTTTCAGGTCCCACCACTCTTGTTCTCAAACGAACAGCTGCTTCTCTCGCCAGTCATCACGACCCATAGCTGCCAGACGTGGATTGGTTGGACCCCTGTGGCTCAGGTGATCACTTGATCTCACAAGTCCAGCTGCCTCGCCAGGTAAGTAATCTGCACCATCGGTATAAAGCATATTTCAAAGCTGGAATGTATAAATGATCCCTCTTTACGTACTGGAATGAAACACCCTGCGTCTATAGGTTTTGGATGACTGTGTTTGAAATGCATCCAAAATGACAGCTCTGCTCGCCCTCCTGCCCTCTCATTATAACTCACTCATCCTCTAATTTCCCCCCTGTATTAACTCTCACTGGCTCCACACACACACACACACACACACACACACACACACACACGGTGACCTCCCCTCATTAGCACAAATGCGGGCTCCGTCTAAATCATGTGGCCTCTTCCAAAGTGACCGCAGGTCCTCTGGGGCTTCGTCACCGACTCGCGGCCGGGATGACCTGCTCCGGCTTCACACAATGACTCACACTCATGATGGTGAATGTGTTTTCTGCCAGCATCACACCCTGCATACATCTGGCTGTCACTTGACTGCAATAAACTGGGTTTACTACAATCACCTGATGTTTACCAGCCGCAGAGCTGCAGAGGAATGCTACAAATACATTTTAAGGCAACGGGCTGGGGAATATCTCTTGCATGCACCGCAAGGCCTCTGCAGCAATGAAGCAAGCGCGGGTGGTTATCGCTCATGCGTCTCCATCGTTGTGCGAGTCGCTCCTCAATCTACACAGCCGCACACGGAACATTTGATGCATACAAACACATAGAAGCCCCCCCCGACCCAGTGAAGATCTGTGTGTCATCAGCGGACAGAACAGCTTTCATTAAAGGATGAGCAGAAACAAAGCGTCTGTCACCGCTCTCTTCCGCACTCTTCACTCGCATTGTCAGGCCGAACAAAAACCGGAGTGTTTCGACCTCTTTTCAGAATCGGGGGTCTTTGTAATACACCTTGTGTTGCTGTCATGAGCATCTATTCAGCTGTGTCACCCAGCCATGAGAGTGAGCTCCGTAATGCACTCAGCTCTGCTACGACTCGCAGTCAATGGGCCCTGGACGTCTGCCAAGCATTCCTTCACATGACTGTTCGCTGTGATTAACATGTAATCTGGATCCCTCCCGTCCAGCAGACAGAGAAATAAACACAGACAGACGGGGACGTGGAGGGACAGAGAGAGAAAAACAGCAATTACATGACCTGTGCTGCAAAGTGTAGAAAGATATTCACCTCTTCTGTGTTAAATATCATCACCAGCTTTAAGTTTGTTAAGCTGAAACACTGTGAGGGGCTCATATTCTGGGCCGTTGCGACTCAACAGCGAGATTTTTTATGTATGTGATCGTCTCCTTGGCTGAAAAAACAGGCGAATGCTAATCTCAGCAGACCGCGATCGATGCTCAAGATGACACTGTCGGCAAGCTGCTTGTGAGAGGAGTTGTGAAATATCTGTCGGGTGTGTTTTTTTTTTGTTTTTTTTTTTTGCAAGTTAAGTTGTCTGAGCACCAGCAGGATCTGGACTGACTCTCCATCCAGCTGTCTTTTTAAAGACCCGCGTGGCTGCACCTGCATTCTCGCTTTACCTCACTGGCGCTTTGAACAATCTCCGAGATTTAGAGCGCTTTCTTCAAAACCCCCGGCCGTCAAATCTCGCAACATTTTAATTGCGGAATAACGAAACAGTGAGTTCATGTTTTGATCTCGGTGTTGGAAACATTAGCACCTTTGTGAAGTCTCTCTTTGCACCTGACATGTAAAGCTCATTTGTGAAACCAACATTTGCCCACATCTGTTGTTGTCATCGTGGAGGGAAGTTCTGTGGTCCACAAACTGAACTGATCAGCAATGTTATTTTTCCAACATTAATATATGAGACGTCATTGCTTGAAATTAAGCAGGGTCAGAAGCACAGTTTTGTATTCACCCGTACTGGTGGTTGTGATAAGACATGACTTAATGTTATTCTTTGGGTCGAGAGCCAACAAACGAACGCTGACCCAAAGAACGCTCAGCTAACAGCATGTTTCTCTTATCTCAGTAAAAACAATCACATCTCAATGAGACAAAGTTTATGTTTTTGAAAGAAATCGCACTTTGGGAAAGGAATGATAGCTGGTTGCACGGCATTTAGGGTCAGGGAATTTTGTGAGCATCCAAGGGAGTTGTGTCCTGTCATCCACGCAAATTAACAATTTCTTTGGACAGCTCTGCAGTTAAATTTTGGGTTGAGACATGATCGCCTTGCCCGTATGCTAAGCTAAGCTAATCACCATCGGGCTTTAGCACCATATTTATCAGATCAGTTTCCTAAAAAATGGAACTATTCCTTTAAGGGAGACCGTCATGACAAAGGCTGCAACAAAATTAGTAAAGCCTGCAAACTTAGTTTCATCAGGAAACCTTTCACTGCCCCTGCCTTGGGTTTTGACTGACCGGTGCTTCGATCTTAATGAGGGCGATGTCCGATTTCTCGTCCACGTCTTTGATTTTGGCGTCGTAGGAGCCGCCGCTCTTCAGCTCCACTTTCACCCGGTGCTTGTTGGCCACGACGTGGGCATTGGTCACAATCAGGCCGTCCTCTGACACGACGAAGCCAGAACCGCTGGCCACCGCCACCTCCCGCTTGGAATAAGTCATCCTGTGGGAGGAAGCAGAGGATGGTTTATATTTACTTCACATTTTCAGGGTCCATTCTCAGAGAAAAACAGGCTGAATACATGATGTAACAGTGGTGTAAGGCTCGAAAGTTGAATGCGGGCAAAGTTAAAAGCATGAGTGTGTGTGAACAGATCTTGTCAACAGGAGGTAGATATAAAAAAAACAGTGGGAAGGTGGGTATTCAGAGGTGAGCTGGGGAGATTAAGTAAACACATAAACAGTAATGGGGGAAATCAAACAGATGCTTCAGCATTAATATACAGCACGACCTCATCAGGAGGGGGAAAGCTTTTAAGTCAACCTGAGGCGACGGGAAAGACAAGATACGGATGTGAGTGAGGGGAAGATGGAAGGAGCGCGAGAAAGGAAAATCAATAGAGCCGCAGACGTTCAAAGAAACTCTTTACAAGTCGCGGTGGCAGACCGAACAGAGACGACGCCGTCAAAGAACTGTAGGTGTCGAGGAAGGTTGAGAGGAAGAGATAAAAGAGCTTAAAAGCTGGTGAGACGACGAAGAGTAAAAGGCGCTGGAGGACTGAAGCGGAGAGTGAGGTGCTCCACTGCCTGGTGTGGTCTGGTTAAGTACACAGGTGGGCTGTTAATTCTAGTGTTTCAGTCCGTCCCACACTCTCTCTCTCTCTCTCACACACACACACACACACACACACACACACACACACACACACACACACACACACACACACGTGTTCAGGTGTGGGGCTCTTACTTGCGGTAGAGTTCAATGTGAACCACAGACGGGGCGATTCTCTCCACCACGTCAGCGATGAAGTTGTATTTGTGTCTCGGGCTGTCTGGGTTGTTGTCCTGAGCTGAAACTGCAACAGACACACACACACACACACACACACACACACACACACACACACACACACACACACACGGTGGATGTCAGCTGAGTGAAAACAAACAGAAAATGCACTGAAATACTGCATGATGTAAGAGCAGTGAGAGAATAGAAAAACCCAACACATAAAACAGCCCTTTATCATAACACGTCAGGGGGAAAGAAAAGATGACAGTTCATCTGCGGTCGAGACTGTCTAGGTCAGGTCTGACACACACACACACACACACACACACACACACTTAAAAACACTTACCCCCTTGGCCATAAATCTTTAAAATAAATACTTAACCTTGACCTTTACCCTTATCTTACCCTTGCTGATTGTACACACAGACCCTTAAACCATCAGCAGGTTCTTTTCTCAAGACAGGCCCTCACAAGTATAATACCGTCGTACCGTCTCTGTCTCACACACACACACACGAGAACACACACTGCATGACACTCTGGGTTTGAGCGCTGCCAGATTCACTGAATCATCCATCCCGCCACCTCTTTCCAGTGTTGGGCAAGTCGGGAAATGTTGAGTGATTTACCTGGTAATTAAATCGTACCCAGAAGACACTTAAACCGAAGCCATGAATCAAAACTCCCCAGACCTTTTTCCCTTTGAGCTCTTCATCCTTCCATCCGTAAACCCTCATTTTGCCGCGTACCTCAAAGCACTTTGTCTCACAAGGACAATTTTTGGTTAATAGGCCTGTATCTCCTCGAGGACTGGATTCATGTGAAAGTCAAAGGCGCCCCTAAGCCCTGGGATATCACTGATTGCAGTGAAGGGTTAAGGAGAGAGAAAGACTTTTCCGCTTTAGGTGCAGTTAAGCTAACACAAGCGTGGAATGAGCACCATCATGTCGTACTGAATGCCACTAAATTATACTGTAAGAAAACATTTGTCAACACGCAAGGGGGAAATTCTCGAACATCATCATTCAGCTCGCACTGGTGCGCCAAACCTTTTCATTTAGGGGCACCAGCACCTCATTTAAGTGAACCAAACGACAAACTCTCACTCAGTTTCTTAACACATTATGTAAATGATTGTTAAGAGGAGTTAAGGAGGAAATACACGTTATTCATTCACTCAAACCACACGCAACCATAGATTACGATAAGCTTGATTGTTGATTTTACTGAAGACAGCACACTGCAGGAAACTATGCACCAGCAACAAATCATGATGGAGATCCAGGCTGTTGTTTCGATTTTGATTTGCTCATTGCTTGTTCAATGGAGATTTCTTCAGCCCAAAAGCAAACATAGAAAGGCCCTATAGGGTACATCTTCTGGGTACCATGAACACCTATTTAATATTTTGTACCAATCCAACTTGTAGATGTAAAGTCAGAAAGTTTCATCATCTGGGGAGCATGAATGTCTATACAAAACTGCCCCGTGATCCATCTAATATTTGTAGAGATATTTTAGGAAGAATTCGAGCAGTCGCACACTGACTGACATTGATATTTCTATCGCAGGAGCCGCGCCGCCAGCGAAAATCAGAAGTCGGTCATTTATAAATGGAACCACATGTATTTTCCTTATTGAACTTTAAGGCTACAAATCAAACATTAAATCTGATAAACGTCACGCAAGCTTCCCACCACAGTAAGACAGAGAAGTAATGGAAAGCCTGGAGTCACTCTCCCGGCGCTCGCCTCACACCCGAGGGGTTCGTGGTCAGCTCTGATAGGATTATAGTTAGAGAGTACCGGCCCACTGTCCAGAGCTCGTGTTTGTTCTGGAGCGTCCATGCAGGCTCTCAGTCTCTTCCACTTCATCATGTTAGGATGAGTGCTGCCTCCTCATACACATGCGAAAATTTTTACTCCCAGGGTCACACTGCAGCATGATGTGATGATAGCAGACTTATAAGCCCAGCGGTGGCGATCTTTTGGAGTTGGGAAATCTTGAATCAAGCTGTGGTGAACAGCTTCAGAGCCTGCATGGAGCCATTGTAGCCTGATTTATATATACCGCTGAGACGAGCTTAGGAAAGGCTTTGCTGTTGCAGAATGAGGTTGATTTATGAGCGAGACTGAGGAGCAGCCGCCTCCTTAAACGCCAAAAAAATTACCAACTCATCCTTAACTTTGAAATCTCACTGATGCGTGGAGAGGAAGTCGGGATGCAAAGCTTTCTGATTAGCATCTGATCCACATGTCTCATCCACATATTCTTCCATCCGCTGACAGACTCCAGGAGGCACCGACACAGACATCACAAACTGTGGCTCAACAGCTCGTTAGCTGGCTAACTAGATAGCTTAGTTGTTGTCAATACAAATGTGTGTGGAAATAATCTGTTGGTCGGTGACTAACAGATGTTGGTCGGCCGCACAGAAAGCATCCTCAAGAGCAGGTTTCAATTATAAGTCTTGGATTACAGGATGACACAGTGTCATGGATTAGTAGTAGCTGCAGCGTTAGTAATACTTATATATTGTAATATACATTTTCCTCAGTATTATATCATTTTACTTTAGTACTAATATTCTGATCCTAATACTGTAAATGTGCACTTTTATTTGAGTAAGATATTAAATACTGGGATTTTACTTGTAATATAGCAGTTTGACGCTGTGGTATTAGTGGTTTTACTGAAAGAAAAAAGGACTTTGCCCTTTTTTTAGCCACTTCACTGTAGCTGCCTTGCTTAACGCATCCACTTTTGAATCGGGTTCACAAGCTCGACCCCACATCGACGGTGTAAATAATTCAGTCAATCTCAAAACTTCCAGTGACTACTACCCTAACCCTTTTTTTTTTTTGTGTCTTTGTCTAATTTTCTCCGCTGAAAGTGGAGATACAGTATCATTTCCACAACAATGGAACCAAAACCACTGATGATGATTGATTCTGTTTAAGTGGGAGAAAAGAAGCGAGCTCATCGTGGGAAAACGACTCCCTGATAAAAGATCTGAATAAAGTTAAGCATCAGTAAACAATAATCAGATGGTTCTGGAGTCAAAACAACTCAGTGCAGGGAGACCATTCAAACGCATCATTTTAAAAAAGAAGGTCCATATAAAGGCGCTCTTCTTTGCTCACCATCTCTTTCTCCCGATCATCATCGCCCCATACACCCGTTACCCCCCTCCCCTCTCACACATTGACCTTCACCACAAGGGTCCCCGCTCAAGATCTCGGATTCTTTTCTTTTTCAATTTTCCCATACATAGTACCCGCTGTTTTATTGGCGCCTACAGGCGAAAACAGCTTTTTTCTTTTCCCCTAGACGAGAGAAAACTATGTGAATACAGGTCAGCGCCTCGTCTTCAATGCACTGAGAACAAACTGATGCCTACCAGGCTTCTACTAATGTGTAAAACGTGTGAAAAATTGAGGAAAAACAAATGTGTTTTTTGGTATATTGTAAATTACATGCGAGTCCTGCGAGTTGAATGTAACTGCGAGTTTCCTCTTTGGTCTTCACTGGCTTTATAGCGGAAACTAAACCTCTGTGCCTTAAGTGGTGCTTTGAGAATAATGGCAACCAAAGTCACTTAGTTATGTGTACGTTATTATAAAAGCATTTCCAGTAAGTCATTGATTTGATTTTGGTTCAATACACATCCGTAATGACTCAGTGTCAGATCATGAGTCATTCGACAAGGCTTGGCTTCTCTGCATTAGCGAAGATTCACAGTCGAGCTCTGCTGCTGTTTATATTATTAGGACGACACGTTGGCAGGTGACCCACTGTGTGACTGTGTGAGTTTAACTAACCTCATTTTCCATTTCTATTTTCGTTTTAATTTGTTCCATTTTTATTGTTTTTAAACTCAAAGAACTTTGTTTTTTTTTTTTCATTTGGGACTTAAACCAAAAGAGGCAGCACACACACACAGAAGACAACAACATTAATTGAATTACTTTAAAATAGTTTGGAATAGGAAAGATTCTGAAGCTGAAGGATTTTATTACCAACACAACAGTTAAGTGAGATTTATCGTGGTCCAACAGTGACCACACTGGCAGAAATGAGCAGGCAGGGTGTATGGTGGGCTAGGAAAGCCGAAAAAGCCACATTTCCACCAAAAAGTACCGGGAAGTTTTTAGCCCAAGGAACAATTTTACAAGGATCCAGCGATGGACACGTGAGACTAACAGTGGGCCTCAGACCTTTTGAGTCTCTTAGCTGAAGCAACAGAGCAAAATGTTGGAGATCTTTAATGCTGAGAAGTGGAAAATAAGTTCGGATCATTACGAAACTCTGGCGGGGCAAATACGACTTTGGCGGCCTGCAATAGTCGAGGTAATTAATAGGAAACAGTGATGAACTATAATGCTCCCTAGCCCAATTGCGCTTTCCACCCTACTCTAAAGACCTGCGATGATTCAGCAAATTAGTCCCCTAACGTACGAAAAACGTGTTTTTACACATCATTGTTGTGGTCAGCTATACAATAACAGATCATCTGCCATATGCTTTTTCTTTAATTTATGTTATTTATGTTAATTTATGTTGATGTATTGAACAACAAAGAACAAAACCCAAACTGGCTTGCAGTTGCAAAATATAGAAACATGGTGGCTGAAATATAAATGTTCACCACTTATGGAAAGTACAATCCCCGGGCAGCGGCCGGTACTTATTTTAGACCCCGGTCCCTCTGGTGGAAAAGCGCTGAGTTCCTTCAAAGGTTCATGGTCTCCGGGGAAAGCCTCTGTGGTGGAAAGGCAGCTGAAGAGGCCACACAAACATAATATTCCTATGTTTTAGTGAAAACTGGATGAAATACACAAGCGCATAAGAGCAAAGGAAGTCTATGGAGGAGGCTGCAGTAAAGATGGTCGAGCAGAAACAAAGAAATAAAAAAAGCAGGAGAATTAAAGGAATCATGAACAGAAGGGGAAACAGATGAGGAAAACAGACAGACAGAGAGACGTGCAGAAACATTAGAAGGGACTGACTGATAGAGCAGCACAAGAAAACAGGGGGGAAAAAAAACATGTGCACAAAGATGATCTTTTAATATTAAGAGTGGCTGTGAGAAATCAAGGAAGAATGTGCAAGCTCAGCACATGTCACAAGCCGGAGTCACAGAGTGCATTCTGCAACATCAGCTCGCAACAAAGCACAGTCACTCAGCAGCTACCAGTGGTGTCGGGCTCTCAGTCGGAAACAGATCATCCTAAACAGAACGCGAACATCATCTGCACGCTCACACCTTTATTCACCCAGAAACTTCTTAATAAATTACACACATTTGGTCTTTTCTTCGGCCCTTATTTGAAGTTCTGTGTCAAACATGGCTAACGTGGGCCACTTCCTCTCCCCTCTCCCCTCATTCTGTTTCTGAAACGTCTTAAATAAATAGGACCCCTGGGTCACAGCAATAATTGACCTAATTTTCTTTGCCAAAAACAACCAGCTTGCATAATCAACGCCTTTGCCCTCCAGAGCCAAAATGACATCATGCAAAGTGTACTTGCATATGTTTTCTTAACATGGGGCCAAGTTGCAGGGTAGTTTGAAATGCTCCGAGGAGGTCGAGTTTCTCCTCACCAGTGGTGGAAGAATTACTCAAGTCAAACCTTTCACTTAGATCCAGTAGTACAGTGTAGAAATACTTTCCATCACACATTTTATAGACTTTACACAATTAGATTATAACTATTAATGCATTAATATGTACAGTACTTGAACGTTGCTGCTAAGAATAGCTTTATCTGTACCTAATACATCATGTAATGTAGTAAAGAGTATAATACATCCATCTGCGGGCTAGTGGAGATGATGTACATCATAGCAGGAAAGGAAGTATCCACGTAAAACACAAATATGACCAGAATTTGACATCAAAGTTACCAACAACTGCTGCAACTCTCTGCAAACAACATATTTAGAACTTCCTAGCTAACGTTACCTTTTGGTTCCATCCACTTCCGGACTTCCAAGACGTGGGTTGATATTTTTTTTCGTAAATGTATCGTGTAGCAATATCAAACAGTAATGTTAGCTAGGAGGTGGTGGGTCGCTGACGTTAGCTGTCGTCTAAAGGAAGCTGATGCTGTTTTACCTTGAAATATGGTTCCATGTCTCTCCAGATGTTTAAATACCTCTTGTCTTTTCAGGTGCTGATCAGTCAGAAAGCGATGAGACGATAAGAATTTGTAATTCTTTTTAGATTCCCACCTTGAGGAAAATGCCCGCCATGTGAATATGATCCATTAAGCTCGCCCTAGTTCGGTAAAATAAATAATCTTGAATTCAGAAGGTGAACAGTGTGTTGTTGGGGTTCAGTCGGGAAAACAGAAGTACGTCTGTTTTGTTCATTTGTTGCTAACAGCTAGCACTTATCTCCCAGCTGAAACCACTGTAAGCGGGCTATTGTTAAGATTAGCATGCTAACCTCAGTAGACATCTCTGCAGTACAGCACTTAAAGTACAGGTCTCTGAGATAACATCACTCGATGTCAAAACTTTACCCTCTATTTATAATGTTACTTCATTTTTTTAAACTATTTTAAACATCTGGCCATATCTTACAAATTGCTCCTTTAAGTACAGTGCCAACTCCTGCTAAGGCTACAACCTCGACCACATCCTGTGCGTAAGTTAGTCTAAAAAAAGAAGTGATGCCAGTACAGACGGCATTATTCACCAACAGCTCGGACAGAAGCAGAACTGATGCACCAAATGAAATGTGACTCCTTTTATTACAGCTATGGAAATTTTCCCTGGGAGCCTCGGAAAATCGATGGCGCTCACCACAGTCTTGCTCTGTTTCAGACATGGTTAGCTGCCTTGGAATGACTTAACCATTTCAAGTTGCTTACATGACTGACAAACAAATGTGGCGATGCAGTCTGCCCTGCCGCCGCCTCCCACACAGTTTTTGAAGTACATGTAAACCTTTCCCTCAAAATACCGGTTGCTAATTTTGTGTTTTCCTCGGGTGTCTCCTGCCTGTTTTAAACCGTCTTCGGCACAGGAGGAATTATGGCTTTGAATCAGCGCCAGACATTCCTTCATGTGACTGTTAAAGTGTGATTTATGAGTGACAACAGAAGCACGGAGACGGGAGAGAGAGAAAGGGGAAGAGGGAGAGGAAGGAGTCGGGGTGGTGGTGCTGGTGTTTAGTAAGTTTCCAGGCTTTGAGGTAAGTTATAGGTCTTTGAGGGCGACAGGTGTTGAAGCTCTTCATTGAGCAGTTTTCATGTGCACACATGGTGCACACTTCAGGTGGACGTATGTAAAAGACACACACACACACACACACACACACACACACACACACACACGACTGACTGGAGAATGATACAATGTCTTCACCAGCTGTATCCTCACTCACATGTGTGTCAAGTGTGTGTGTCTGTGTAACCGAATCTCAATCCTCAATGTTTCATCTATTGTTTCAAGCACTGGTTGAATGTAACAAAGTATATTTACTCAAACACTGCACTTAAGTACGACTTCAAGGAGCAGGTCCTTTTCTGGAGTATTTAAACCTGCTGCTACTTCATACCTTCATTGCACCGCTTTTGGAGGCGAATATACTTTTCACCTCCTGACTGCATGTTTCGTCAGAGCTGAAGCAACATATTTTAAGTTAATGTATTCCATCTGCTATCAGGTTAAAAAAAATTGCTGAATATCAGATCCGATTATTGGCCAGGTCAATTATGGTAATGTCGATAAAGCCGACGCCAATAACGGCGATAAAGCCAAAGTCAATGTTGAAAAAGCCAAACACTGATGACGCCAACGCCAATAGCTCTGAACTAGGCACATAAATAACGCTTAGATTTGTATCGGCAGCGACGATATCGCCAACGCCGACCCAGCCGATGTTGCTAAAGCCAACACCGATGAACCCAACGGCGATGATGCCAACAGCAATAACGCAGAAAACAGCACGAAAATGAGGCTTACGTTGATATCTGGTACGTCGATATCGCCAGCATCAATAAAGCCAACGCTGACGTAGCCAACGCCAATTAATGCCAACAATGACAACACCAACGTTGATACTGCCAACGCTGATAACGTCACCAAGTCAACGCCAAGAATACCGTTTATACATACACGTAAATATGTTTAATTTACTTTTACTTGTACCTCTGACACATACTTCAGTATATTTCATGTCAGATACTTTAAGACTTCTGCTGAAGTGCTATTCCAATATGTGACTTTCACCAATGTTATATTCTAACAGAAAAACTTTTTCCGTAACTTTGACTCTCAGGAACTTTTTTTTAACTGCACTTTACTGGTTTTAAGACATATAACACATGTAGCTTTAATGATGATGAATGACTCAGTGATTAAATGCGCATTGGGGCTGTTTCAGGAGTGATGTGTGTTTATTGCCTAGCTCCCCTGATTACGCTGAAACCCTGTTCACATGACTCTCTGATAAAGCACCCGCACATATATCTCCATGTATCAAATGTTTCCTAGTAAAAACAGCCTATATCACACGTACCAGACTTTAAACATTCCTTTCTGTGCAGCTCATGCTCGCTGGCCTGCCACTGGCTGTATTATATGAAACAATAAAGCAGGATTTAAGCCATGTGACTGCTGCTTGTGCCTGCCAGAGAAAAATCCATCACACCAAGCTTTATATCAGAGGGGAGGGGAGCTCATGACTTCATTCAACCAGGCGAAAGAAGAATAAAAAAAAAAAACAGCCCTCTGATCTGATGGTGTCTAATTGTAATGCAGGAACAAAAGGGGAAAAGGCACTTGAATGGTGGCTCTTGTTATCCTGAACACATGGGGATTGTGCGCCAGTGAGTGCAGCGCTCACATCTGTGTGGAGTCCAGTGAGGACTTGGAGGATCAGGGTCCGTGTGCAATCAAATGTACAGACTTACTCTAGTGTACCTGGGCACATGCTGAGACTGCAGCGGCTCCTGTTTGAAATCAACAGCAAATATACTTCTGTCCTGCTTGAAATGTTTGTTTCACAATAAAAGTCAGCAGGAAGTTCTAACAATCCTAAACCATCAAACTTTCTACTAAATCTTCTGGACTTTGCAGTATGTTTTGGAGTTGGTCTTGTTGGACGACCTGAGCGTTACCTTTCCCGCAGGCTCCCCGCTGAATGAACAGAACAGGTGGCTGCTGCAGCTTCTGCGCCCGGCGGCTCACCCTCTTCAGCTCGCAGATATTCCGGTAGGACACCCCGTCGCTCCCGCACACCGGCTCGGTGGTTTTGCACGCGCAGACCCCACTCTTGCTTCTCCTCCGCACCGTCACGGTGTAGCCCACCCCGCCGGAGACCGAGCACTCCAGCCCCTCCGCGCACGTCGGGTCCCCGAGCTTCCCGCTGCCGCCGCACGCTTCGCCCTCGCCGGACGCGCACACCAGGCAGCAGTTGCAGGCGTCGAGCGTCTGTCCCGCCTGGCAGTCCGCTGGCAGCCGGGGACACATCGACTTGTCACAGCGAGAAGGACATCCGACAGTGTACCGGCCGGTGATTTGCGCATCAGCCGGCACGGACGCAAAGGCGACGAGTACGCACAGCGACCAAAACATGGTTCAGACTAAAAAAAATAATAAAATAACAAATAAGTTAAATAGAAAGTTTTTTAAAGGATTCCAAATGTGCGCTCTCCGCTTGCAGTGTTATGGGATGAGAGAGCTCAGTAGTGCTGAGAGGGGGGGAGTCACTCCTTCAGCTGGAGAGGCATTTAACAGAGACTCCACCGCCGCAGCCAATTACGCGACTTGACGTTGTTGCTGGCACCGCATCATAAAAAAAGCAACTCACTTTTCGGGGATAATCACAACACGCGTGGTGATTGGTGCGTTTGGGTGACGCGCCGAGCGGAAGAGCTGCGCTGCGATGAGCCAGTGGATGCACTGAGCGTGAGAGGAAAGAGCAGAAATTACGCGCGAGCGGGGATCGGGTATTTTTACAGAGCTGTGACACATGAACTTCAGGGAAAAGTCGCCGAGTTGTGCGTAAAATCCTCTTTCTGTCGCTTTCCCCGAACAAGGGGGTGAGAGGGTGAAGGTCACCTCAGCGCACCTCTGGAGCTGCCAGACTCTCAGGAAGAGACTCGGGGGCGTGTTTCCTGATGTGGGCCCCTGATTTAATCATGTACAAACAAATAAAAACAAGGGATTAAACCCCAGTAGCGAAGGGGGGGGAGGGGCTGCCCAGATGTTTTATATGCTCACGGCCCTCCACACATCCTGCAGGCCTATTTCCTGCGTGTTGTTTTTAACTACTCCCCTCATGAATTAGTCACTCCTGGCAGCCGCACAAGCCTTATGGTTATTTAGTGGTGGAAAAAAAAAACGCAGGGTGGATTGTGTGGAGTTAATGTGGCGCTTTTCACACGACCAAATTTGTTGTAATTGGAAAATTGCAAGAGAGCATAATTAATCCATTTATTTTGATCCTCCTCCCTGCTCTGTGGGTTATTATGAGCTGGTGGTGGTGTTGGGGAGAATAAACATCTTATGGGGGTATCCAAATAAATAGAACTGTCAGAGAGTGGTCTGAATATGTGTTTCAGTGACCATTTGTGTCACACGCTCGATGGAAAACCAGTTTCTCTGGATTGTTTGCTGATGTGGCACATGCACACACACACACACACACACACACACACAGGTTGGTTTTTTTTACAGTTGGCGAACAACAAATCTCTGTTTGGTTTTTAGATGTCTGTGGTGAGCTGTAAAAGAACCCAGTAAACACTGAGGCAATGAATCAGTGTCATAAAATGGCCCAATACAATGTGATTGATTATGGGCACACAGGTCGTAATGGTTTAAATGATGTGGCTGGATGCTGCTGGGGAAGGGAAGGACCAGGCCCCCCGTGGTGTGCTGGGGCTCAGGGTAACACAAACCTCTGTATCCAGAAGGGCAATTACAGAGGGGTAGAGGGGGACGGAGGGCAGTCAGAGGCTCTCAGAGAAACAGGGAGGGTGTAAGAATGCAGATTTGGACCAACTGTTTAGAGTTCATTCTTGAGAATAGACATTTGGGCCTCACGTCACCGACTGATCTAAAAACGCAAGAGACACACACAGCAGCTGTAGGACACTGCAGCAGCATCGGGCCCCGTCATCATGGAGCGCGAGCACCGAGGCGAGAAACGGTGGGAAAATCCTCAGATGAAAACAACCTCATCTGTGAGGAACACCCAATCTCCAACCGAGGCCAGCGAGCGTAACCAGAGGATGGACGCCACTGAGGTCTGTGTGATCTCTCCGCACCAGTCTGCTGGGGAGGCCCCTCTCACAGTCCACACGGGGCCTCGCCTGAAGCCACACCAAAGTCTGGCCTCCTCCAATGAGGCGCTGAGGTGGAGTGTGTGAAGACGGGGCGCAGACAGAGAGCGTTCAGTGTACTCAACAGCTGTACACATGCAGAAACAACTATATAGGTAGGAGAGGTGAACATGACCTCACTCCTTAAGTCCACATGTGTAACAAGCACCTCAATAAGAGCCGATGAGGAGATCACACACACTAGTACAGGTGTCAGAGAGAAAACGCAGACTGTATATGCAGTGGAGGAAACCTATTTTACATAATGTGATGTTCAAGGCCTGTAGTTACAACAAACGTCACCAATTTCACACATTTAAAGCTGTGTTGTGTTCACAGGTGTCGTGGAGTACAACTGCAGATGTGAATGAAGTATTGTGAAGCCTTCTGTGGCTCCAGAAGAGGCTGAGTGCAATCTGATAAATCCTGTCAAGTGATGCCACTCATTAGCTCAGTTGCATTGTGGGTAGTGTAGGCGCCAGGTTCCACATTACACTCCTATGTCCCTGCTGGACTCATTCTACACACTCCTCTTCCTTTTCCTATATTAGTGCAACTACTGAGTGTCATCACAGGGGGCAGGTTACATTTGAGGGACTTTATACTTCTGCCCTACTACAGCTCAGGGGGTTATTGTACTGTGTAGTTTTAGTTACGAGTCCAGAGTAAGAATTGTACGTAAAAGAAACATTAATTTATGGTATATGAAGCATCATTAAGACACCAAACTGTGTTTTGAAGAGAAATAAACAACAAGAGTAAACAAACATTAACGCATGCGTGATAACGATCAGATAACACAACATTATTGTACAACAATCTCTGGGCTGATAAACTAAACACAAACTTGTATTTAACATTTTTTAATGCAGGACTTTAGTTCAAAGTGTATTCATTCATATATTTTATGATCTTTTAGTCATGACTTCATTCAAGTAGATTTTACTTGATATCACTAGTTTCTGTTCTGACAACTAAACTATAACTGATGACTTGTGTTTTCATTCGGCCCACAGCAGGTTAATGGAAGTGAACCAGAGTGAGGTTTCTGCTCCGACCACAAGAGGGCAGAAGGAGCCTTGATGAGTGACAAACTCCAGCAACAGAATCTCTTTCCCTCCAGACTAAACTACACCTCCCACTTTACCTCCGCAGACTAACCGTGCTCTTTGGAGGTAAATAAAGCACGCCGACGAATGATACTCCAGGAAACCCGAACACATTTTCAGTGTTTATTTCTTTCAAGTCATCCACATAATAAATAGAGACAATTCAAACCAATTATACCAGACTGAAAGAGGGTGAACTAGGCTTGAACGCTGCTGGGCTGAAATGAAGCAGGCACTTTAAAAAAAAGATTAGTGTGTATTATTTAGCAGGACTACAGTGGGATGATTTTTTTTTTTTTTAGATAAAACCACGAGACAGCTGCCTCCTGCTGGGTTGGCAACACAGGTACAACAATCAGAAAAAACATCTAAAAGCATATAAAAAATAAATCTGCTGCACACAACCAGCTCTATTCTGCAAACACACAACTTCGATAAACTAAACATTGTTAAAAAAGAAAGACAATCTGAGGAATTATTAAAATGTTAACATGCAATGAAAGTGTCTGAGCTTTAATGTTTCTGTATACAAAATGTATGCATGGTGTTCATACAGTATCATCTTCAAACAAGAACTGCAGGTTTAGTTAACTCATGTGTCTGAAGCTGATCTATTACAGATCCAGCCCTAATGTTAAAGTTTTTATTACTATGACTTATATAAAATGTGTACAAGTGTACTCTTAAGTACTTCTTGTTCCTCTTCCACATTGTCAAGTATCACAAACGTGAAAAGTCTGATTAAACTTAAATGTAGTTTGCAAACAGGCTGATTCAGGTTTTTCAATAGATTCATGTGCTGTGACAGCTTCCAAAAATGTTGTTTTTCTTTTGAGCTCCTGCACAGTCAGTCTCCCACTTTACTGTAGATGTACATGTGAGCTAGTTCAAGCTTGTGGTCAACATAAGTGAGGATTCCATTATATGACTGAACAACTTAACCCTCAGATATATCTGAAAAAATAAAAAGAGAAATTTAAGCCAATGTGGCTGCAACACATGTGGTCTTATTATTATCATTATTAACATCATCATTATTATTATTATTATTATACACACTGGGTCATACACACATATTTTCAACTGCGTCTAACTCTAGACCGGTCCCGAATCTATGAGTTAGTATTTGTATTGGAGTGAGGATTTGATCTCAGACTAGGCTCGACACGTACTCCTAACACTGGCCAACAATAGCAGACAAATCCAGGCTGACAACAGTGAGTGTATGAATGGACCACACAGTTTAAATTAGTGGATTAGAGAGGTGATGAAATAGTCCGTCCTCAGTTTGAAACACTCTTTTCAGACAAGAGGAAATAGCTTGCACTTGAAAGCTCCCTTATTTTCTTGGCACAAAGTGGTTTACAAACATCCTCCGCCCACATAGGCCGTCAATCACACCGTTGTGCCTGTACAGGTTAAAATAAAGCTCTCTCATTGAATTCTAATCGGCACAAGTAAAATAAAATGTGTGGTTTTGTTGATAACATCAACTCTCAGTAAATAAATACAGGCTTGTTAAATGAGACAGCAGGCAGGCAGAGGGATGCGGGTGAAGACGGGGTCGTCTTTGGCACACGTGTGCAGTTCAGTGGTGACCCAACATGTCTCTGGCCCACTGACGGCACTGACGGAGGCGCTCAACGTGAGTTTGTGATGTTGTCCGCTGTCATCCGCCAACAGCTTTGGTTTAAAACCAACACCTGCCCATTTTAAACACTCGTTGTGCACCATCTCCTCCTCCTCTGTGGAGTGTCCATCCAGATTAACACGTTTTAACGTCCAGTTCGACGGCTCAGACCTGGCTCACCGGCAGGTCAGCGTCATCCAGGTCCAGGGGCGGTTCGGGCATGTGGGGCTCAAAGCTGCTCCGCCGTCGCCACGGTGACTCCTCCGGGTCATTGACGGTGGTTGCCGGCGGTTCGCAGGTCACTTTGCCAGGCGCGTCTCCTGCAGGGACAGGCGTGCTGGCGTGTGGCTGTGACTGGGCCGTGGCAGCAGGCTCATGAAGTGCTCGCTGTCCCACGCCAGGCTGCGGGCGTGTGCCGCACGTGACAGCAGTCCCCCACTCTGGGTAGGATGGTGGCATGGCAGATATGGGCGAGCGAGGGACGGGGGGACCCGCGGGGCTGCGGTAGAAAGTGGAGCGGCTGCCGTGTTCCTGCAGCAGAAACAGCAGGAGGACACAGAGAGAGCAAGACGAGTGGTTGTTAGTTTGGAAAGAGAAAAAATTCATATGCATGTTTATTTAAGAGGCGAGGAAGTGAGTTACAGACTTGGAATAAACACCAGCATGTGTGGCCTGATGCAGCTTTAGCAGAGTGGGTATTGAAGGTTGTAGGTGCTGAAGAATGTAGCATTGCTAGAGAGTGTAGATGGTGGTAGTAGCAGGAGTAGTAGAAGTAGTAGTAGAGGTAGCGGGAGAAGTGGTAGTAGTGTCAGCAGGTTTTAGTATTGGTCTCAACAGGTTGCAGAGGAGCAGAGTGCCTTAGGAAGCAGTGGTTGGTTGTTGCTCGTTATTTCACAGCTTGTCATTGTCAGATTTCAATCTCTGAAACACAAAACGGACGCATGGGAAGAAATAAAAGAAACGGCAAAAAGATTTTTGAGCAGAAAGTGGTAGGTACTGATCAGCTGGTGGGATGTTGGTTACAGAAACATCCCAGCTATAAAGCATCAAAAGACTCAAAGACAAATATCTGCGTCGACCTGACGATCACATAGTTTCTCCCACACAAGTTTGCTTTGAAAACTCCCGTTCAGTAAATCTACTGAAGCATCACAATTTTTTAATCATCAGTTTTCTGGCACAAACATGTCTAAAAATCCAAGGGAAAGCCACACATGTATTTACGATGCTATTATGCTGAATCAAAATGTCCAAAATCAAGATCATGGGGGGTCAGAAAATCTTCCACATAGAAGACTTGGAAAAGAGAATTGCCCTCAATCACCACCTGATTAATAGATATTCCCACATAACTCACACACGTCCCATTAGGCTCTTCAACACAGTAAACTCTCTTACAAACCGCGTTTATAAATAATTAAGCAGTGTATTTGTGAGTCTGGACATTTGGATTCAGCAGTGGGGAGTCCCTTGTTTCTACAGCTGTTAAAATGTTCAACATTAAACACAGATGTTTAGGAACTAAACATGGAAAACAAGTATCTTATTATCGTGTGTATGAGAAAGAAAGAGAAAAAAACATACAGGCAGCGAACAGGAGGGAGGAGGAGAGACAAGCAGGATGTCACACATCTAAGACAGGTACACAGCTGCAGCAGACTGCAGAGATAACAGAGCATGAAGGGAAGAAAAACAGAAGGTGTGAAAGACACATGTACCCAGTAATAAAGACACCGATAGAAACAGGCTTAAGGTATTCATAGCTGAGCTGGTCGGGTAGGTCATGCAGTGAGTGGATTTTGTGTACAGCTTGTGGATGAACTCATGTATCTCTTTATTTATTTATTCTTTTACACAATGATGGTGAGGAGAGGTGCAAGTGAAGCTAAAAGGGACGGAGGGAGGCAGTGACTGCAAAGTTTTTCCGATGGTTAGGAGAATCCAGCTGTTCAGAGTCATTCTGTACCTGAGCAACATATGACTTGCAGTGTGTGCTTGATTTCAAATGCCATGCTCGTAGGCGACAGTCATCACATGCGAGAAGCTAAATCAAGCACACCTCGAGTCTTTTTACAGGTTTAACTGCGGATAATCAGACCAGCACACTGAATGAAATGGGCTCAAACTTTGTGCTGAACTTGAAAAACAGAAAAGCAGGAGAAGTGGATGAGAGAAGCAGCGAGGACGAGGGCGTGAAGGGAGGAGCGCTTGTTGGGTTATCACAGCCATACTTAGGATGTGGTTGGTTCTTTGGAAAAAAAAGGAGTATCAGATGTGCCGTCAGATCTGATCTGCTCTCATCACGTCTACAACCACCAAGGGCCAGCCAGTGAGTGGAAAACAGTTATTAAAAAAGGTGAACTTATAGTTTAAAAGGGGGGATTTAGACGAGCTGACATACGTGCTGCTGCACTCCCCGATTCGGGACGTATACCTCTGTATACAGGGGTTCGACAGCCGTCTGGCCTGCCGCATCTGCAACAACACAGTGCAAAGCAGTATTAGAGCAGATGGGCTGTCTGCCCACAGGGAGAGGAGGAGGTGGAGAGAACGTGACAAAGAGAGAAAGAAAGGGGGAAAAGAGGATTGAGAGAAGAGGCACAGGAGAGGAAAGAAGGAGGTGAGAAAAAACAAGCAAGAGAGAAAGAGAAACACAGGAGGCAAGAAGGAGGGAACTGTAGAGAGACAGACAGCGCAGAGGTGTTGAGAATGAATCCTTGCTAACCAGAAGGGACCAACTGCAGCAGAGGACACTGTCTCCTCTGCAGACTGGCACTAAGGAGCTGCTTCACTTCTCTCTTCTCACCTGCAAAGTTTAGCTGCCTGTCTCTGTGCTCGCACAGATTTGGTGGTCTGGGAGCGTACACCTGTCTGTCATCACTAGTTGTTTCTTGTACTGACCTACAGGTACTTTAGTTAAAGCCAGTACTGAGACGCCTGGTGGTTCACGGGTTAACGCAGTTTGTGTCCCATTGGGGATGTTTGTTGAATGTCATTTATCATGTCTCTCCCCTCGTTTCCTGTCATCTAGCAACTGTCGACTGTCTGATTGAAGGCATTTCATGGCCAAAAATGTTCCTTAAAAGAACATCAAAGAATAGTATGATGGGTTGTGACAAGAAAGGGTGAGGAAAATGCAGAACAAACTCTGCAAAATGTAAGGTGAATACTGCAAATACAGGCTTTAATGTCCTGTTAACATAAATAATGATCTCCTTTTTTATCTAATCATATTCTTTCTTGTGGCCTGCTGGCAAACGTTCTGGTCCACGGTTCTGAAGTTGGGAACTATTGGTGTCGACTACACACAGCAGGATTAAGTTTCATCTATTTGTTTCCAGATTAGTAATTACTACTACAGCCTCTTCAGGTTGCCTTCGGCTAAACTCTTGAAACACACCGCCAACCTTCTGTTTCTGCTGCTCTGCAAAAAGGATTTCAAGAGCTCTTGTGAGAGCAAGAAAACTGCAAGAAATGATCAGTAAACGACACGAGTGAAACAACACAAAAACTTCTTGTAATTAGTCTTGACTTCACTCGTCATACAACCAGCAAGTCTCAAGTTCTACACAAATAAGATTAAGTCAAGTCTGAATTAATTTCCCTTTTCAACAGGTATGTCTGAGGTCTTTAAGTTTGTGATTTATGAATACTTAGAAAGACTTCAATCCATACTATGTTAACATTGTACTGTAGTGCAAGACACATACTGTGGCAGCAGACCTCCCAGGACCCCGCTGGGCCACAATGGCCCCTGAGACGGCCTTGATCCAGCTGTGCATCTCCTCTGGACTATCCGCCTGGTGGAGACGAAAGAAAAGACGGTATATGGACAATGAGTGTTTATGAAGATGTAGAGTGGGAAGATTTAAGCTTTCGTTTGAGAATCTTGAAACCTCAGAGAACATCCTACCTGTATGTAAAACGTCCTTGATGTGGTGACGACTTCAAACAGATTATCTCTCATCATGATGTCACTAAGACAAAAGAGGAAAACAAGTCAGATCATATTTATCTCATCTACATCTTCATCAGAAAATGTAAACACCATCTTCCAGGATAAAGACATTTTTCTGTACAATGGGAAAATGCTGGGACATGTTAAATACCTCTGTTTGCACTCCTGAACTTTGTGAACTTCCTTCAGTGGGATCATTCTCAGAGGCTCCTTCTCCTAAATACCAGAAAATAAGGTTTTATAGTACTGAAAGAAGCAAAACTGAAACACACATATTATAATTTGCAAGAATATAACTAAATGTTTTGGCTAATAAGTTGCTTAAAAACAAGACTGACTGAAATTTCCCTGAAATAGCAGACTGCTAACTAAAAGCCCTGATGGTCTCACTTTCTTGACCTGACCATTTGATACAGCAGACAGAGAGTCTGTGTCCTTGGGGCTGTTGATAGCCAAATAGACAGATAAAGCTGTCAAATAAGGGCAGACCCAGAGAAGGACGGGGGTATGAAACGTGCGGTATTATCATGAGGACAGTCACACAGACTGTCCTCATGATAATACTGCATACCGTGTGAGTGTGTGTGTGTGTGTTTACTACAGACCAGGGGGAACAAGGCATGACAGGACATGTAAGGTGAAGGCATTGAATTCCACAGACTGCGGATAAAACATGTTAGAACTCGGTACTGTGTGTATTTGCTGTTACTCTGTCCAATCCACATGCATCAGCCATAAAAAAAGAAAAACATTCCTTAGAGGCGTCACATAACTTCTAAATCAAAGCCAATTACCAGATCTGATTTGAAGTAACTCATCGAGTTTTCTTCCAGTAGGAAGTATCGTCGTTTCCAGTTCCTCATCTGGGGGAAAAAAGGGGGATAAGATGTTCAGGCATAAATCATTTATCATTTATATTCTACGTATGACTTAATTCCTACATATTTTCCCAATGTCTCTATGGGGAGGGGGAAGTAGGCATTTATAAAGTACAGAATTGTGCACACTGGATGAGTTATAATCCTTTGAAACCAAATTCTTTACCATTACAAACAAATTTCCCCGTCTGCAGGACATTAAAGGATTTCTGATTCTGATAATGAAGCTGAAAAGATTTCTCAATTGTAAAAAGTCAAAATATATTTTTTGAATTATTATTATTGTGGGCGTCACTTCTAACCCTTTTCCACTAACTTTGAAATGTTCACTGCAGTTGGACCAAAATCAATTGGTTGCATAAATAGACTCCCAGCTGGAGCCAAAGAATAACAGGTTTGACCTGTAATGCAAACTGTGATGACATCAGCGGGCTGATCATATTCTACAGGAAACAGTGGCTGGAGAAGGCTGTATGTCTTCTGCATCTTCTCATGATTAATCGTTGCTTGTTTTCAGGATAAAAACAAATATCTGTCATAGTAAAATACAAGTTTATGAGAAATCAATTCCATCTGTCATCGTGCTACTAATGTTTACTTCCATTGTGCATTTTGCAATGCCCTCCATTGATGGGCAATCGTTGATTACAATCACTTTGCTCAAAACTGGTGGAAACATGGGTTGGTTACCTACATAGCAGCAAGGTTACAAGAATCTTGAGGAGAACCATCTCAAGAACCAGTTCCCTTTGGTGGAAAAGGGGTATCAAACTATAACTTCTGTTAAATCATAAACAGTTCTGCATATCGAGGTTCAGAACGTAAAGTGGATTCAGAATAGAGTATTAAGGCAAAGAAAGATGTTGTAAAAGTCTGAATTGCTATTGTATTGAAAAACTCTGATACCAGATGGCCGAGAGAAACCAACTCAACCCAACTCAGAACCAACCGAGCAGAAGAAACTCACCACAGCTCCCTGCTTGACGCAGTAGCCCGACTTGATGACGGTGTGCTCCTGAGTCGGCCTGCCCAGGAAGTACGGCAGCTGACTGTGGGAGCGATGCATGGCCTCACGCTCCGCTCTGTCTGCACCATCACAACCTTCATGCTGGAGGGTGAAGGACACCAGAAATATTGTAATTCCAACAAACATTATGTAGTCTGAAGGCTAATTTATGTTTTAGATTCCAACACCACAAAGTGCTTGAGGCTAAACGCCTGTTAGACAGAACTTTGAGTAAAAAAGAGAGATTTGGCAGAATATACATACATTTATCTATTAAGGTAAACACATAACAAACAATATATAATAACATATTATAACAGCATGCTAATGTGCATGCATGTAAGTAGTGTGCTGCTGTACAGGTGTGTTCACCTGTGTCTGGGTGACGATGGGGACTCCTCCAATAATCTCTGTCTTGTAGGAGACTTGTTTTTTGGGCCCTACAACATCTGGCAAAGCCTTCTGGTTCTCTGCATTCTGCTGTCCATCAGACAACTTTGGCACCTTAACAGACACAAACAAGTTCAGAAGTTTTAGGACAGTTTTTACTTAAACACACTAATATTAAAGAGAAATAGGTGTCCTCTGGAAATCAGCTCTAGGTTGTAAAATATATATTTTCTCCATAGTTCAAAGAGAGTATGTAAATTGCATGTATATAAAAGGTCACAGGCCTTTAACATATTTAATACTCATTTCTTCTCTGCGTGGTTAAGAACTCATGGAAAACAATGGAAACAGTCCTTTATCCCAGCACTCAGTAGAACAATACAGCATCCTGTTAGTCATGCTCTGACTCACTCCTATCTAGTTACTTGACAGTCCCCTCATTTGTTTTCACAGAAGAGGAAGAAATAAAAGTTCCTCGAAATGATAAAACAAGAGCCAAAAAGAACAGATCGGTATAGTCGAATCAGGGATGGACTGGATGTCTTATCTGTATTTGTGTGTGTGTGTGTGTGTGCGCGTGTGTGCATTTGTCTCACAGTGATCTTGGTGGCTTTGTTGAGAGCGTTAACCCAGTCCACGAGATCCTGCTGGTCATTGGCCTGCAGGAAGAACTTCCTCATCCCAGCATTGATGACTAATAGATCATTAAAAAAAGCAGTGGGAACAAAAGAGAATAAAAGTTTACTCAGATCTCTTTAGTTACAGAGTCAGATTATATTCTCTGCACTACATCCTCTGACTCATTTTATGACCAATGTGAACAACATAGAAATAAGCCCTACAAGTACAAAGGGTGTTGGCTTTTGGCCTTTCTTGTACATAAAATATGATGAAGTGTCAGGAGAACAGATCACGGCCGCAGATTTCTTTGGAAGGGAATCTCAACCGAGCCAAAGGACTCTCCCACGCTCTACCAGCAGCACTCTCCCCTCTGTGTGGACGATGACCTAGCTAGATCCAGCTGCCTCAGTCTGCCACCACCTACCCACTTCTAACCATGACGGAGAAAAAGAAAGCCCCCGGCTACCAACCACTAAATATGCTTGCATATTTTCACACCCATGTGAACATGAGCAAACCCAGTTTTCAATCACAAAGAAATTTTTGGGTCAAATGCTGATTAGCTATGGATCAGGATTTAGGAGCCGAAAGAAGTGAAGTGTCTCATTCTCTCTCTCTCGCTCTCTCTCTCTCTACTATAAATCCTTCGATTCTGCAGCTCAAACCGTCCTTGTGTCTCCTCTAGTTCCTTTCCACACCATGCGAATAAATTACATTAAAGCTGGACTGGTAAATCTGGCGGGGGCGAGCTGTAGAAAAGGCACTGAGAGCTCAAACTCTGTGGCACAATGAAGATCATTCTTCCTTGTTCTGTGTCTGTGTGTTTGGTCCAGCTTTCAGACAGATGCAAGACCCTGCTCTCCCTCTTCTTTCCACTTCCATGTAAATAAATCTGTCTGGCTGTTCTCTTTCGGATCACCACCATGAATTGACCCAACCTTCAAATGTGTCCACTGTGTGTTTAGGGGAGGTAAACCGCTTGGAAGTGGTGAAAGTGCTGTGGGTTCATGGGCAATGGGAGGACAACTCTGGGAGGAATGCTATCAGATCTGACTCATAGTTACACATTATAAAACCATGTGTCTGCCCCCTCAGACAGAGTATACTGCACAAATCCAAGATCCAAGATGATTTCTCTCAGTACTTATAAATCCATTTGAAAGACTTTGAGACAGGATCATTGGGATGTCAGTGCTTAAACTGATATATTTGATACATGGCTTGTAGTAGCACTTTGTTCCTTGGGATGTTATATATTGTAATACTGTCCCTTTTTTATTTCAAATCTGTGTATTAATGCTTGTTTTAACTTGTGCTGCTGCCTGTCTGTGCCAGAACTGCCTTGAAAAAGAGATTTTTAATCTTATGGTTAAATCATGTTTTTTTCTTTTTTAAATGTGAGTGGCAAAATGCAGCCAAGCAGCAAACTGCACCAAAATGCAAGGAACAGACTTATATCCATCATCAATCATGAGCTGCCATCAAAGCTCTCTTTTCTTACTGTACAACGATCAGTAAGTGTGACGGAAATTACCTAATGTTTCTAAATTCATCTTCTATGTTTCTTGCTAGATGTAGGAAGGGAGGGGGGAGCAGGATTCATAGACATCAGCAGAACATGTGGCACACAAACTGCAGTTTAAAAATAACATCATACATCTCCGAATCAGGTTCCGATTAGGATGCCGACATCCTGTTGAAACCTCAACAAGGCAACTAGTGCGCATACACAGCAGGACACACAAAAGGCACAGGAGTCAAAAGCTAGTGTTTCCTGCTATTGAAGCAGATATAGGAAGAGGAGAGGGGCTTGTAAACAGGGAATGGACATTTTTATGATTAAATAATGTGATGGTGGTTCAGATTTATTCAACACTTGTCATTCCAGTCCTGACCAGGTGAAGAACAATTGTGTAGATATTATATATATTATATAACCTGTCTGATGCTGAAATTGGGGGGAATGTGTTCAACAATTAACTTTCCAAAACTGAGATTTCGATATTTTTGCTGTATTGAAGAAGGCTTGAAACTAGTGATTAAGACATAAACTCATCAGGAAACTGTTTATTGAGGTGATAAACCAATTGAGAAGTAGGATAATTTTCTCATAAGCTTACATACAATCACAGTTCTCTCACAAAGCAGTGAGGTAGCCCCCTCCTGGCCATTTAAAGTGCAGGATTAAGGCACAGCACAGTGAAGACCTGATGTGAATAATCAGGGTTTATAACATTTTAAAAAGGTTCTGCTAATATTTGTGGGTGCATTCAACATGTCTAAAATGTCTTAAGGATGATACATTCAATGCTAAACAGACCTTTTGGGAGAAATGTCCAGGAAAATGATCCAGGAAAACTTATCAGGTGCCAACACAGATTAAGGTGATAAAACCTGAAAGTCACTAACAATCCTAAAATAGCTGATCCACACAAACGTAGATCGTTAGCCACTGTGGCCTCCTGCATCTTTGTGTGTTGGCAAAACAGACACTGTTGAACAAGGCTGCTTGGTCAATGGTGGAGAGAGTATGTGGAGAGCAGTGCTTGACCAAGTTTAGAGGGCAGAGAAAGTCAACAAACATTCCTCCATTAAGTCATATTAGGTGGACTCAGCTTTGTCAACATGCGATGCTGATGTTTGCCTTTTTAAAATCCAGTACATTATCAAGATGTTTGTTGGAAGATAGTGACTGTTTAATATGATAAATACCATTTATTTCTAAATAGGTTTATACATTTCGTTGACCGTATTCCTCCATTACGCTATTTAATATTGAAATCAGTAACAGGTAGCAGGGATGATCTGTGTTTTCTTACCAAAGCAGAACTCTGCCTTCGGCCTCAGCTTTGTGGCGTCGCTGACCTAAAAGAAGGACAAAGCTCACAATTGTTAGCTGCCCAGACACGTTTCTCCCGAGGGAGACGATAAAGGCTAATCTAATCTCATTTTATCAGTTCAACCAAATACTGTAAATTAATTCTATTCCTAGAAAATCATATCATATTTGTGTTGGATTAGATTCAGTGGTAATATCATTTTTTTTTTACCTTAGAGATGTAGGTGAGCTTGAGAGAGCCAACACAGTCTGCACCAACAGGCAGGTTCTGCAGGAGAAAGGAAAAATAACAAGATATGTAAACAAGAAAGCTAAAACTGACCATTCACACCTTTACTAAAGGTAACTGTAGATTACTGTTATGTGAGTGTGAAGTCAAGTTCAGCAATGCAACTCAATATTGAGGAGCTTGTACAGTTTGATTTAAAGCTATAATTCATCGTGGTATGGTGTTATCTCTGTCTGGTTTTAAAGTTTTTACAGTGAACTTCCTTCAAATAGTCATCCCTATAAAATTGTCGCAATATCGCTTTTCAAGTATTTGGTCAAAAGTATTATGATTCTGTTAACCAGTCCTAGCATTTATAAAGTGCTTGTGAGAATATTTAAAAACAGAGATATATGTATTGCAATAGCCTAAATATAGGACCTATCGCCTAACTCTACTTTGGATGCGTTCCATGAGAGTTAATTTCAGTTTCTTGCTGCGCTTCCGAAACTAGGGGATCCAAATTTAATGTCATTAAAATTTAAGCTTCTTCAATCTATAAAAAGAAAGGGACTTACTGAATTATTCAAAATCTCTCCTGCACTACATGATTTATGAATACTTAATGTAACAGCGCACTTACAAATACAGCATCGCCAAACCAGTATGATGTACAAACCAAGAGGAGAGTAACAATGTAATAACTTTGACACCGAAGGTCATCGAGCAGAAAATGATGACCCATGCAAATATCAGTCAGTGCAAATATCATTCCTTTACACCTGACGAAAACAAGACAAAAAAAATAATCCCAGGTTTTGAGTTAGACTAGTTAGTCTGTAGTTATTCCTACAGTCATTCTGACTAGATTTACACAAGTGGTTATATGATAGTTAGCTAACAGCATTAGCCCTGACCTATTCCTGTGCCTGTAATATGCACTTTCTAATTGCTGTCAACTGGAATAACATAATACAAGTTCTCCCATCCTTGTACAGCCGTCTGGCAATGGAAACATTTTGCCTGAACTAAGCTGTGTGTTCATAATGAATGACGACAGTTTAGCTAGAAGTGGCCTGCAGTTAGCAACAGCTGCATGAGAGCTGATTTTCCAATCCGATAACTAATTAACAGTTAGGGGGCATGCACTTGTCTGAAAATTGCCCGTCAACAACTTAAACATCAGTCTGTGCAGTTACCAGTTACCTGGAGGATTTTGTCCCCAAAATAAAGCTAAGAGCTAAGCTAGCACAGCCCTGTGTAATTACCTGCGGGTTGTCCATGAACCACACCAAGCTTCCCTGCTGCGTGTCCAGTATGAAGTACCGACGCAGGAACTTGCCACTGCTCTCGTTCTCCTCTATGTCCAGGAAGCCACAGATGCGGTTCTGTCGGTCCACGTAAGGCATTTCGCCACCGGGACATTCCCTGGCCTGCTGGGGCCGGGAGTCAAGAGGAGCGGGGGCAAGTGGGACCGGGAAAAAATTCCTAAAGGACAGAGAGAAAAGAGTGGAAAGAGAGATGTGTGAGGAGGGAGGGATGAATGAGGAATTTCAGTTGTCTTTGTGGTGAGCCATCCTAGCATGTCCCACTCTCTCTTTCTCTCTGTATCGACTGTATCTCTGGTCTCTCTGCCACCTGGAGCTCACTAGGCTACAGCCTGCCAGGGGGATCATGTGACACAAACCACAACCCCGCCTTTATCCTTTTATATCAGCCTCACCCACTCTCTCTCCCTCTTTTGCTCTCTCTGTTTTTTCTCCTGTAACACACTGTCACTCTCTCTTCTACCTCCTCCACCCACCCTGGCTCGCTCTCTTTCTTCCCTTCTCCCTCTTGCAGTCCTCTCCTCTCTCACGGTCTGTGCTATCTCCTCCCCAACCGCTCTCTCATCCGATTTGGCAAGCCTCCGGCCGGCCCCTTCTATCCCCTCCCTCCACAGCTGAGCACCCACTTCAGCACGGTCAAAAAATAAATAAATATGTAAATAAATATATAAAGACCACTGAGCTCAGCCATGTTCGACAAAAAGACACAACAGAAACGCCCTCAGGAGCGGCACGGGAGAGAATGTGCAATGTTTAACCTGCTGAGGTCTGACACATCCCTGAAACCTACAGCTCTCTGAAAGTCAACAAAAAAGTAAATGATTAGAGGACATCTGTTTAGCTCTACGAGTGTGAAAGCAAGCATGTCGCACTTTCAAACCCTGTGTGGGTGGGCACAGCATTACTGTAGGCATATTGTCGTATTAGCCTGTTTAAGCTGCTGTCGTTTTGCACCGAGCCTAAAATATGTGATTGAGATGAGTCTTTGGAAAGCAGAGATAAAGACGCTCTTTCTCCAGGACATTATGAGCACTGTGTGGGTGGATGGGGGCAAAGCAGGGACAAAAGACCCGGTTGTTGTGCATGGACTCTGAGCTGAGAGCATCTCAGTTAGGCCCTGCATCGACCCGAGTCATCCCTTTTGACACACAGGCACGAGAAAGGAGCAACGCTGTCAGAGGCGACTATCTCAACACCACACAAACAGCTATTGTCTTGTGAGAGTGAGAGGCTCTGTCAAGTTTAGTGATCATGTAAATTAGGGGCTGTACACAAGTTCATCTGCGTGCATGCACTTGCATTTCTGTGATGCAGAAACAGATGTCAGAGAAAGTGCGAAACAAAACTGCGGCAAGTTGACGGCAACTTTGTGCGCATAAGCTTTTTGTTCAAGTACAGGTAAATTGGTGTGCTAGTTTCAAATTTAACCCAGAGAAATAGGTTTGTTAATTATAGTAAGATCTACACCGGATAATTAAGGTAAGATTTAAGAGTTTCAATGATGCAATAATGCAGTGGATGATGCGGTAATATATAATTTAACCATTTTGGTTTATTCTCACGGCTCTTACTGTATAGCGCCGTGTTTTTTGGCCCATCAGGCAGCTGTTGTCAGTATTATACAGTGACTCCTCCACACCAAACGGTATACAGATGCAGGTAGTGACTACCTGGTGAACATCTTGGAGAATTTTGCAATAAAAAAGTCAGATATTTCCCTGGGCAGAACAAAAACAGAGCCACAAGAGGGCGAATACTGTACCAACATTCGACAGGTGGACAGAAATTCACCTCTAAATGAATGATAATATACTGCTCATTATCGTATGTGTAAATAATCAACTGTTTGTAAGCAGAATCACCTGTCAGCTTAAAAACATGTGAGTGCTCTCTGTTAGACAATGAAATAGAGACATTTTCTAAATCATCCTGACATGTTTATTCACAACAGCCAACATATATGCAATTAGCGTCCATCAGATTGACATAAAATCGATTTTTCATACTCAAATATAAACAAATTCCAGCTACCTACGAAGAGATGATCGGGTGAATGCTACACTCATGTCAAACAGTACATTCAAATACAAACCAGTATCCCAGTTTTTTTATCATATTCTGGATATGCTAATGTGGAATTTGAGAAACCTGGTTATTAATGTGTCTCTGTACACATGGTCACAACAGTATGCAGCTTTTCTGATTGTCAGTCACTGCAGTCTGTGATTAGTTACCTCAGCAGGTATAGATGGACTCAGATTTACTTGTGGTTTTGGCTTTTTTGTTTAATCACCAGTAATTAAAGCAGTAATTAAAGTTCTCATACAATTCATCTTACAACCTTTGAAGACAACAAAATCTGCATAACCATGTGTCCGTCTTCTACATTTATTTTAGTCTCACTGAATAATTTATCATGATAACTATTATTCAAATTTTTTACAGACTAATTATGGCCCCATTCATTGTGATGAGAACAAACACTCGCCAAATCCAAAGTTTCTATTTGACTAGTCCTGATAGTATATTTGTTTTTTTCTGAAGCCAGGATATTATATGTACATGCTCCAGCACATAACCAGGATACTTCAAAAACAGATCATTGCCGGGCTTCTTTGGGTGGGAGGCTACAGAGCAATGCTTCCTGTGTAACATGCATGACACTGAACAGGAGAAAGTCAGAGAGATACACTGATAGACTAAATTAAATCTACAAAGTATGAACCAGAAAAAACAAAAAACATCTAAGTTCAAAGGTCTAACTCTGAGGAAGACTGGATAAAGCTACGAGATACGAGTTAACTATCTGTTGTTGGTCAAACATTCCCCCAGTAAAGTCACTCTTTACATTTGCAGGAAGGCTTTGTCTTCATCACATGGCAGCCAACTGGTCACACAGGACAGGCCATAAAACAACACTGAAGGCAAGCTGGATAGACCAGAAGAGGGTCAGCACTCTCCTTTCATGATCTGAGATCACTGCCATGATACTGGAAGTCAAGCAACAGCTGGAGGACACTTGTGTTATTCACAAGTTCCCCCAAAAGAGAACATGTATTTTTCTTATTAGGAGTCGGGTGAAGTTTCGTGGTCTACAAAACATTTCTGTAGCTTCACAGCAAAACAGCGTCACAGCTCGCTCCTGAACAGCTGAAGTGGATGGGGAGTCGCTTTAAAAAGTGACAGAGCAAACTAACAAAAACATTAAATGGCTCCATACAGCTCGTCCAACGTTTGCCAAACCTCTGGAAGCCCTGAGGCCCCGAATTGAATTGAAGAGATGTTCTTAAAATAAAAGCATTAAAATGAACAATGTCTGAGGTGGGTGCAAGAGCAAGTGAGGGTGTAAATATCTTTGCAAATCAAACTGGGATCTCCTGATTTCTGACAAGAGCAGACCGTAATTTTTTTATCTGTCAGATTGCCAATAAAATAAAACAAATTCAAAATGTGCTCCTTTGGCTCTGATGCAGCAACCTCCCACGCACAACAATATCTGATAACACATCACAGTGAATAGCCTAGAGACACGGAATGATCTGAATCGGCAAAGTAACTCAAGTCATCAATGTAGTGGAGAGGAAGTATAAAGTAGCAGAAAAGGGAAATCCTAAAGTAAAGTACCTCAAAACAGTGCTTGAGTGAATTGAGCTTTGATGGAAAGATTTCCATTTTAGTGCAAATGAATATCAATTTTAAGTCTCCTTGAATACTACTAATCAGTATCAGCCCTGAAAAAGCCAGATCGGGCAACTCCTAGTTTCCTAGTTTTGGAATTATGCTGAATTGGGGGGAAAAAATGGAGCCAGATTATGATTCGTGGACAACAAAAAAAATTCACCCGACCTTCCATCAGTGTAGTGCAATCTTCATTTTTGGGTAAACTGTGCTTATGGAGAACAATCGTCCTAAACTACAGCAGAAGTTAGTTGTGCATTTAGTTTCAGAAAGGGCAAAAAATTAAATCCTTAGGGTTCATAAAACAAAAACAAAAACAAAACATTGAGGTATGAAAGTAATTAGACCATGTGTGGAATGGGCTGGGATGGTCTACAGGTCAGAGGTGGAGACAGGTCATTCCGGTTGAGCTGGAAAGAGTCATTTCTGGTCGGGGTCGGTCTTTGAAAGCAGCACATACGACCGGCGGGGTCCTGTTCAACCCAGCAGCGATGCTAATGACGGTTTGATGCTCTCCAGTAACATTTGACTGTGACTTTAGTTGCTGAAACACACGACCGAACAAGCCAACCAGCCTCCATGTTCCTGTCAGGATGTACAAAAAACCCTGACCTGACGCTACAAAATTGGCTATAACAACACCAAACTAGCTAACGTTAGCTAAGGTGAAGCTCGTCAGACTGCACCCCCCAAAAAATACAGTGTTAGCAACATCGGCGACTCCGAGCTGCGCTGGCCTGAAGTTAACCGGGGAGCAACGGCTCAGGTTAGCCCTCTATTAGCAACCACTTCACAGCACACATTCACTAATGTTAAACACCGTCCGACGGGATATTAATACACCACATCAAAACTGATATCCGTGTGTTTTTGGACGCCGCTATAAACAACAGAGCTTTAGTGGTTCGCTCATTTTCATCTAGCAAAGAAGTTTCGACACGCACGGTCACCTCACCTAGCTAACTGACGACTCGTCTCAACGGCCTCCTGGAAAACACAGCTGGCAACTTCAGCACTGCGCAACAACACGGCCAGGTTCATCTGCTTTTAGCGTAATTATTCAGCGTCCCAGGTGAACTTACCCGAGTCTCTCCCTTCTGTTCTCTGCTACACTCCGCGGCTGCTGGTGTCGGTGGTGTTATCGGTGGGTCGGTCCCTCTCTGCCGTTCAGCCCATCGCCACTGATCCAGGACGGGCTCCAACAGTACTGCCGCTGCTGCTGGGGAGAGGGCGGCAGAGATCGTCTATAACGAAGATGAGCACTCTGTGTTTTGAAAAAAAAAAAAAAAGTTTGTTGTTTACCACCAGCTTGAATTCATGCCCACTTAAAATATAACTTCAACTTTCACACATTGAAGAAAAAAAGTAATGATAATAAAAGTAGAAAAGTCACATAAACTCGTCACCACACTCTTGCAGCAAAGTCCACCTCTGCATTGTTCAACCGCACATTCTCCAAAATGTTTGCATTTACACTTTACATTAACCATCTTTGATATGTTGTCTTTTTAAAAATGATATTTACTTGACTGTCAAACAATAAAAGTTGCAACTGATGTTTAAATATGGGGTCTTAAAGGGCCACTAAGAAATAGTCACTCAGAATGACTAAACTAATATTTACAGTATTAATTATGTAATAATACAAAATCAGAAATATTCTTTTGTTCTGTAACTGAATAAACAACAGTAAAACAGTATGAAATTGTTATTTTAACTTTAAGGTCAGTTTGAGTTTGTGTATTTAGTTTGTTTACACATTCAAAAACTGTCAATGAACATCTGTTTCTTCTGACTGAAATAGCTTTCGTGAAACTACATAGTGCTCCTTTAATCTCAGCATCAGCTTACAACCCTGTGTGTTGTAAAATGACAAACGAATGAACCTTTTACCTTTAATCCTCCATCCTTTGTAAATATTTCATTAATAGACCCATTCTGTAGTTCATGTGGGCGCTTCTACTAATAATAGTTATTGTTAGTGTTATCGTGTTTTAGCTCTACATGGAAACCAGTGGCATCTGTGTGAAGCGCAAAGCTGAGATAAGATAAGACTTTATTGAACCCTCAGCGGGGAAATTCACTTGACGTTTGAGTCGCAAGCAGAGGGGGAAAGCTACGTCACAAACTTATCTACGACAATATGCGGAACAGCCAATCAGTTAGCCCCATGTCATTTTCATAATAGGCCTTGTGCAAACAAAGCAAAATCTGCTGGCAAGGGCAGTGTGATTCTTACTAAACTGTGCTAAAACACCATAGATACAGTATTGTTAGCAGCTGGGAGCCCTGTGGTGTGGAAAACATTGAGCAACAGTGCTTAGTCAAGTTCTTTATTTGTCAGATACACAACAATTGTAGTGAAGCAGTGTCTTGTTCTGCTTCCAACAATAAAATACAAACATGTAGAAAAAACACACAGCACACAAAACAGTGCAGGAGTTCAAATATGGAATACAATGATATATTTATGTTGAACAAAGTAAAATGATTTACTGTGGTTGTAGACCAGTATACTGTCATGATAAAATGAATAAACTATCATGTAGACACATTTCTGTTTTTCCGACGACTTGCATTATGATTTTTTTCACATTAAATCGATCCACTTGTTCAGCTCCACCAGCTGACATTACCAAAGAATCGCAAAGTCAGCTCTCGGTTCAGATCGGTTCAATGCGTTTAGCAGCTGTGCTACAGGCCGAGCCCCGTCATTATACAAGGTGGCCAAAATCACAACACATAGAGCACGGTGTGAAGCCACACGAAACAGTATCCAGTTTTAGATTTGGCCTGCCAGCCTATATTTCACAAAAAAAAGTCTATCTGGTGGCCGGAAAAGGAGCTCACAGTGAGAGTTCTTTCCTTTTTGCCACCTCTGGGTGTAAAGTATGAGGCATGCACTGGGTGTCAACACATGGAGAGCAGACAAACTGCTGCAGAGGTGATGTGGCGACATCTAATGTTTAGAAGCTGCAGCCGCTCTGCTCACTCTACTAAACATGAGGTTGCGTTGACATTTTGTCATTGCACAACTTTGATAAATTGGTCTTATTTTTACTTTGCAAAGACACTCTTTCTTCAGTCTGACTAAATATGCTCTTCACAGCTGATTAAAGGCATCAGGAAGCTACAGATTGTATCTGAATGTGGTTCCTAAACATCTATTTTCATTTATTTTTGTATTTCATGCCTACAGAAAATATAGGTAACGCTCTGTATCTACATGCTTAGGTAGCCTGTATGTTAAAGATGTTACATTTTCATGCAAACAAGGATCAGTGTGATGTAAATGAGCCTCACATACACATGCACAAGGCTGTTAACAAATTACCTTTTGTACAAAAGTGCTTCATTAAAAGTCAAATTTGACTTTCATTAAAACGTACAAACTTCAAAGTTAAAAGAAAAGTTGTAGCAGTCAGTCAGATAATGGCCATCCTTTTTTTAAAAAAAACAGTCATTAAGCAACCTGTTTTACATAGACGATGGGCGTTAACACACACACATGCACACACACACATACACACAGACACACACACACACTTCTGCCTGCTGCAGAAAAAGAGTTTGAGTGAGAGGGGAGGCGGGCAGGCTGATGTTGAGGAGGGTGAAGTGAAGTTCTCTCGTCTTCTTCTCTCCTGCTGGCTGACAGAGGGGTCTGACCATGGACGAGGAAGCGGAGGACAAATACCCGGAGCTGAGGCAATTTCCACCGCTGTGGCCTCTCTTCAGGTCCCGCTCCAAGAGTGACACCTCTGGGTTCCGTGCCAGGGTGCTGTGCAGGCTCCGAGGAGCGTGTTCAGGTAGGACACACCACCAAAAAACTGGATTCATCTTAGGGGTTAACTTATTTCAGCTATATCGTGCTGTTTTATACTTTTATTCATTGAAACGTTATGTTGTGGAGCATGTGAGGGTAGAAGTCAGCTGGAACATCAGTGTAGTCTGCTGTCTGTCACCGCCAATGTTTCAAGTTATACGAGTTGTTCTTGGCACGACAACATCTCGATATGACTAATGAGGTGGCGGGGGACTTCCTGCTCTGCTGCTCAGACAAACTTAATCCTCTCACAAACCTTCTTTCTTTCTGTCTCTCTTTATTTAATTCTTTCTTTATTTTTTCTTTATTTTTTTCTTTAATTTATTCTTTTTCTAATACTTTATTTCTTTAATTCTTTCTTTCTGTCTTTCTTTTTTTTAACTCTGTCTTTCTTTAATACTTTCTTTCTTCCTTTGTTTCTTTCTGAATGTACCTATAAAGTGTTGCATGATTTATTCCTGTGCAACACTTCATGGATGCATTCAGCTACTTTTTATTTTTTCACATGGCTAGGCAACAGAAGTTAAATTAAATGTGATTTTAGGGACCAAATATATTCACAGACCACAAAATAAAAACTCAGATATGTCCACAATCATGTGAGAAACTAAAACATCTCAGTATATCCCAGTATAACTCTGAGCGGTGTGAACTGGCTTGGTTTTTCTACAGGTGAAGTGTCAAAAAGTTGCCACGCAGTGAAGCATCATGGTCAGTGGGAGCAGGTGAAATGTTTTCGCAGGCTCTGTGAGACCGCGGCCACAGCGTTAACCACCTCACTGTTGTCTCACTGAAATGTCAGAGTGACAGTTTGGCCGCCTGGAGCTTCTGGCTGCTGAGCCCTGATTGGCTCGTATTTGTGTCAGAGTCGAAAACCACTTCCTATGAGCCTTCTTCATTGTTTTTAGAAGCCACACGCCTGCACTCACTCTGACCTATCCCTGCACGGGTGGTGTTAATGAACACACTGATGTTGCATTAGGGCTGTCTTGTTCAGCAGTCACACGCTATACGTATGTTTACAGTATATTAGAAGTGGCAGTTATTTTGCTCGTCGTCAGCTGCCACAGGAAGTGTTCTGTGTTTATGGTGCAGTTGTAATTACAGGAAACAAATCATTAAGTGGAGCAGTTAGGAAATTAGATGTCCAAAGTTGTTTATGTCTCCTGCCGGGTTGGATTTCTTGCCTCATGGTCTTGAAATGTCTGAGAGCAGCTTCGTTCAACCTGAGAAGGAATCTCTAGAATTGACAGCAACAATCCTTCCCTATAAAATCCTCACATAACCTGTTTTTGTGTTCATACTCAATGAAATATGGATTGAGGCCATAGTTTTGTAATCACACATTGGAGCAAAACTCACAAATAATGACTTTACACTGTATAAATGTAAGATTAGCTGTTTTCACATAGAGCAACAGGGGGCACTAAATCACCTTTTTTTACACAGATTCTGAAAATCCATGTGCAGTGCAGTTGCCCCCTCGCACACATTAGTGCAGTCTCGGTACATCTTTCACATCCGTCCCACGGGGAGAAGCTTCAAAAGCAGCCAAACTGATGATGTCGGGGAGCATGCTGGGCTCATTTTGCTCTGTGCCTGAAAATGATCTGAAATATAAATAAGATTTGACACGAAGATCTAAAAACCTCAAATGACGCGCCCAGAAAGAAACATTACATGAATTACAGCACTTAGAGTTTTTTCATTTTTACTTATTTTTGCTAAAAGGAGCTGGTGAGAAAAATGGAAAAATGCTCCTAGGGGGAACATTACCAGAATTGATGGCAGGAGGGAGGGATGTTCCTTTTCATGTGCATGTAATTCTTTATCTTTTAAAGAACTCCAAGAATATGAGACTAAAAAAGATAATGCAGCCCCGCCGGCTTGAGAACCTGCAGGCATAAAGCCTGGAGGCATAAAGATATAAAGTAGAGGCTATTTTAGGTAAACATGATGATGGGCATCAATAACACATCTACACTTCAGTCGTTTCTTCTCACTTTATGTCCACTTCAGTCTGATCAGCATTATGGAAACACACTGAAATCGATTCACAGCTGAGATCATGAGCTTTTGGAAAGCTGATTTACTGAAGATAAATCTCTCTGTCTCTAAACGTGTATGAGACTGTGATTTGGTTGATTTGAAAAGTAGTTTGCACTCTTGCATAGTAAATAACACCATAATACCAACAGTTTTAAGGCAAAAGTGAGTAAAGAAGGCATTTCCTTGTAAAGAGAACCAATTTTAGACATTGAATTACATACAAATTGCATCACCACTCTCACAAACACTAATTCCAGGACTGCAGCGATATTGTCAGACGTAATGTAGGTGCTGACCACAAACAAAACTCATTACGTAATATCATTATCATGTGTTGAAAACCAGTGTGTTTACACCTGGTGCCTAAATCACCCACAATGCAGCTCAGCCACTAAGAGGACATCTATTGGATTACATGCAGCTTCCTCTGGAGCCGACAAAAAAATAATGTTAATGGATAAAAACTGATGGAGTTACCCTTTAACTGCTGAGTTTCACCCCCAGTCGAATACTGATGCTTCGGGTTGGTGACGATCAACAATCAACCATCTTCATCCAGAAAGGAACATTCTGTAGTAAAACTGGAGAGATACTCAGATTTTTGAAGCAGCAATCTCACCAATCGATGAGGACGATCACGTTATAGGATTGAAAAGCTCCAGAACAGCCGCTGAGTGGATCATGTAGTAAAACTGTATTTGTCATAAAGATATTAAATATTAAGTTGTGCACTTATATATGTGCATATTTGTGGGACACCGTGTGGGCTGAGATGGTCTTTCCTGGCTATTGCAAATGGCATACTGTCCTCCGGATGGGTGCTGTAGCGGTCTTATAATTACACAGGCAGTGAGGAGGGGAAAGAAGAGGGAAGAGAGGATGAATGGTAGATAAAGTGGCAGGAGAGGGTGAATAAGAGAGAACAATGGAATGACATGCCAAGAAGAGATATATTAAGACAAAAGAGGAACAATGAGAGAAGAAGCAAGAGAGTCGAAGAGCATGGCAAGTCAAGGAGGCGAGGGAGAATGATGAGAAAAGAGAGGAGAGGAGGCAAAAAAGAGGGCTGCAAGGACAGGGTGATTAAGGAGGAAGGGAGGACAGATGGAAAGAAGAGGACAAAAGAGGAGTGTCCGCTCGCTGGTGCTCTCTGCTGCCTGTGGGTACTCTCCTCGAAATAACATTGATTACAGACCCTTTTAGTCCGCAATAAGTACTTGTACTGTGATGCAGGGAGCAGCCCTCCCCACTTCGCCGCCCACACACAGTCTATCCTCAGCCACCGTCGTAGAGGCTGAAGCAGCCACCGACAGACCCGAGGAGCCCAGGAGCCCTGATTCTTTAGTAATTAATGGCTCGATCTCTCCGTGTTGCAGTTTGAAGGGTCGTCATATTTGTATCCACCTTCAGCTGCTGCTTCAAAATCTCTAATGAAAATGTGTTACTGAAATTTACAGTTTTACACACGTGTGCAAGGAATTTAATTTTGTTTGTCCTCTGAGAGCTACAAGAACATTTTCAAATCCACATTTAGCAATAAATAGATAAATAAATAAGCCCACATTCCAACAAGTGTCTAAACAACACTGAGTAACAGAGTGTAAAATTGTGCCACTCGCTCCACGAGGACGTACTGCGACACATCTTTGCTTCGAGCCAAATGCTAACGTCAGCATGCTAGAAATGTGCAGTTTAAGTGTGTTTGTTAGCATGTATAATATCTTCCAGTTCCATGCTTTTCAGGGCTACCATCTTCCTTCAGCGTGCTAACATGTGCTATAGCACTGAACACAAAGTACTATGCACTACGTTGCTGAATGTTGATGTTGTTTATTATAGTAAAAATGTGTGTAGCAGCTGTCACGTACCGACATCACCGATAATAATCTCGTGTCTCACATATTTACCATCGACCCACCCAGTTCATTAGAGATCCTGTTTTCTGTCCTCCCCAGAAAAACGACAAAACATCAGCTGTGTCAGAAAAATGACACAAGAAAATACAGTAGTGGCTGAAAGGTCAGCGGCTGCAGAGTAAGGGTGAGTCTTTAATTGTGGCTCCTGCGATTTGAATGTCACAGATGATTATTACGGAGATGCAAACAACGGGTGATTGTAATCTAATAATTGATTTCATGGTGACACAGCTGTGTTGTCTCAGTAGTCAAAGCACAAAAACCATTTGTGTTGTCTGAGCTCCCTCAGTCCTCCTGAACATATGTATATCTTAATCCTTCGCTTATAATCGTACTCTAATCAGGAGTGTTAAATGTCTCCGCCTGCCTCTACGATCCTGGTGGGTTTTGAGACGTCGTTCTCACGTTTAATGGTGAGAAAGGAGGCTTCGACTCCGCATCTTTTCAGTGCCAGCTGACCCCGTGAGGTGCTCGCACGCACTTGTGGTTTCTTTTATGTGTGACAGTGTGTGTGCGTGTGTGTGGGTAGATGTTGTTGGAGCCGATCAGCCAGTTGTTTTTTCCACCCGCTTGCTGTTAGCCGTTACGCCAAAAGCCAAAGTCTCACTCTCTCTGTCTCTCCCCCTTTGCTTCCATCTGTCTATCAGTAACCATATGCTGTTACTTAGTGAGCCTTTAACCCTTTTTAATATTTGTCAAAAGGCCTCGACAGCAAATGAACAGGATGTTAACATTACGCCTCTGATGATGCAGTGTACACACAGTGCAGTATTTGTGTGAGTAATGGAAATTTGACAAACACCTTTAATTGTTGGGTGGATTATAAAAGACAGTGTTAGACAGAGAATCATTAGTGACAAAAACAACAAAGTTCACATTTTTACACCTTAGACAGTCAGGGAAGGTGAGAAAGATGGAAGTTAGAAAGGAAGATAAGGAAAGGAAAAGGAACAAGATGTAAAAACTAGAATGTACGCCGGAGAAGTGGCAAAATTACACACATTCTTTACTCAAGTAGAAGTTAAGACTCTGGTAAAAGTATAAGTACAGGTTCAACTGCTTTACTCATGTAAAAGTAAGAAAGTACAAATGAAACAAACTCAAAGTATAAATGTAAAAGATATCCCTCTGAAGGACATTTCTACCGGCCATTTCTGTGCAAAGCTGACTGAACCTCACGTCATATCGGTATAATTCAAAGACTATTAAACTTAAAGGTTGAATCAGTCGGGTTTTGTCCGAGCTGAAGATAGTTGATTGGTGGGTCTCACTCCCACTCGTCAAATACCATATGAATCCATGGAGAGGGCTGAAGGGTCTCTGTATTGGAGTCGACAGACGGCGAGCAATGATTCAAAACAAAAAATAATCGATAATCCCCCTGAAAATGGAGTAAAAAGTATGGATGTTTGTGTTCAAACATAGGGAGTAAAAGAAAAAAATGACTCAAGTAAAGTACAGAAAACTGAGAATCTACTTACAGTAAGTACTTTAACAAGGTAATCCTACTTTGTTACTTCCCCTCTCTTGTATAAAGTCCAGTAAAACAGACTGACAAGAGAGGAAAGCAGCACTATACCAAATGGCATTATAGCAGCTGCTCTTATGTTGTCAATAACGTAATGGTTGTGTGTACATGTACTTCTGTTTACATTGGCTTACACATACACACACACACATACACACACACACACACACACACACACACACACACACACACACACACACACACACACACAAACAGACACAGAGATGCACCTGTCTCACTTTCAGTCCATCAGTGTGTTTCACAACGTCCTGCTCCGCTTATTTTTCTCGCGATACGTCTAATAAAGAACAGGAAATTAAAAATCAGCTGTGCTCAAAAAACACACAAATACACAGTACAAGTGTGTATTTAAAGGAGACACAATATTAGAATTTGTTCAGTGCGTGCAGTGAGTCACTGACACACGCAGATGATGGCAAAGTATTTACAGTGTGGAGAGACTCTTCACAACACTCGAGGGACCTGAAGTGTGTGCGACAGAAACAAAATGACCATCTGTCCGTTTTCTGTCTACTCCACATCTGTATCTTTGACTCATCTCGATCTCTCCATTTGTCTCTCTCAGAGTTTATGTGTATTGACTTGACTACTGATGTGATGTTTAATATCTGCATTGTTGTTTATCGCTGTGCAGTCGCTGTGGCGCCGCGGCCTTCAGGTGCCTTCTGCCCGCCCAGTAGTTTTTTTTTGAAAGCCCGTGAAGTCTGACTTGTTTCTCTGTAAGTGTTGTGTTACTGAGCAACGATCAAGGTTAATAGCTGTCGTTTACTGAGAGGTTAATGCTGAAAACCACGGCTGACGTGCACCATCGACCGCTGACGGATGTGGACTGAGCAGCCCACCAGCTGTGATCAGGTCCTGAGGAACCGCGGGAATCTCAAATGTGATGTGACACATATAGAAACAAAGCCCACAATTTGATACTAATGGTAGTAGAAAATTTGTTTCTATAAATGTAAGATCTCATCACTCATAAGAAGCTGTTTCTTAAAAAATTGTTATGGGGAGTGCTGCACTGCGTCAGGAACAACACAGAGTTATTATTAAAGTAATAAATCAGCACAGGGGCCAGAAGTCGAGTAAAAAATGATACAACAGTGACTGTCCGGTTTACTTTTAATGGAGGTCCATGCTGTTGTTGGCAGTCTGCGAGGAATCCAAGATATGATTATTAAAAATCCTTTATTAAAGCACAGACAGACTCTAACTCTTTTTGACTCACACAGTTGTCATGGGGGGGATACAGTGTCTATCATAGTAAGTAAGTAAACTTGAGTGGCAGCTGACGTCGTTGTTAGTCAACCGATGTATTGTTGTGAGTATTTCCTGTGCCATATTCTACTGTTCTGGTTGTAGCATTTATTCATACTCATTACTCATTTAATCTTTGCTGTAATTACAGTTTATCACAAGGTACATATCTCTACATCTCTATTTCCATTAGTCCTTGTACTTCAAGATACATACAAACATAGTCGTCACATTTATAGTTTTATGAACATATTTGTTTACAGTTTTTTCTATATTTCTGGCGTTTATTTTTTATTCATTAATTTATTTCTATGTATCTAATTTTTACTCGTATTATCTTTATTAAATTCCTGTTTATATCTGCGGTGTGATATTCTCTATTCCAGAAGGAGCAACTGTAAGTTACATGATTTCCTGCCCATCAAGGATCAATACCAAACCATTTTGATAATGGACTTTTGATGTTTTGAATCCCCAGTTAAAATTAATGAAATATGATTAAAACAGCCTGAAAATTTGCTCTATGTGTTGACAGAATCCTGCACTTTACACACTTCTACCCACGATGCCTTCCCCTATCACCTTTTACATTGCACTGATAATGTTGCGGTGAGGTCTGTTCATATTTGCTGAAGACTGACTTCAATAGAAATATATAGGAAGGAAAGTGTGATAAGGAAAAATAAACACACTAAACATACAGATGACGGCCTTCATCTCCCTCCTCTTTTCCCTCACCCTCACCCTTCACACTAACTCCTCACCTGCATCTCCTCTCCTCTCCTCTCCTCTCTCTCCTCTTATTTCCTACGTCACTGTGGGACCTCATCGCAAGAGGGAGAATGAAAAAAAAAAAGAAAGAAAATGGGTGAGACTGGAGCCAGACTCAGCAGGCGGAGGAAGGAGGTAAAAAAAAACTTGACAGGCAGGGAGATGGAGATAAATGCTGGAGGAGACACCGATTGGGAGGGAGAAGGACGAACTGAAATGGAAACAAACATTAACTTTTAATGCTCTTTATTGGTTCGAAAGGGAGGGAGGGAGGAGGGGCGAGTGAGTTGCAGACAGGGAGGGATGAGCGATGAAGGAGGGAAGTAGACGGCGAGAGAGGGAGAGAGGGAGGGAGGGGAGAGAGAACAGGAGAAGGAGGCAGACAGCGAGAAAGGGGAGGAGGGGGAGTCAGTGGGGGGAGGGAGGGAGACAGAGAGGTGGTGTGTCGGGAAGAGGCAAGGATCAGCTCACACACTGCTGACAGTATTCCCCAGGTCAAGCCATGGAACATGACGGTGAGTTTTTCTTCTTGTATAATAATCTGCGCTGCCTCCCTCTGAATCTTTTATCCTCCTCTCTGCATGTGTCGTTCCAGACGGACAGATCCTTTCCACCACTTCATCCTCTTCTTCTTCTTCTTCTTCTTCTTCTTCTTCTTCTTCTTCTTCTTCTTCTTCTTCTGCTTTTACACGCTGTCCTTGCATGTAGCTGCCCTTGTCACCTGTTAGATGGAGGTGAAGTACACACAATAAAAAGGCTGTGAATCCTCAGCGTATCTTGAGAGAGGTATGGAAGAGCTCGCTTGAAGAAAACCTGGTTTAAAAAGGGACTCGCAGTGTGTTTAAAAGTCAGCATGAGTATCTGAGCGGTGCTGTCAGTGATCATTCTTTTCTGGGTGGCAGCGACTGTGTCTGTCTGAGGAAGAGCTGGAGCGAGTTATTTTCCTGTACTTCCTTTAATTCTAAAATAAGACAACAAAACACAGTCATGCTTAAGGACAGCAACGCCACTTTAAGGACACAAGTTACAACGCTGTGTGCAATAATAATAAGATGCTAATGCTGCGAGTGCAGGGAGGACACTAAATGACAACATGGTCAACTCTATCTGCACTTAACCAGGCTGCTGTTGTGCTCTGAAGGCCAGTTTTGGCAATGCTTGTGAAGCAACAACGCATAGATTTATAATTAAGAAGCAATTACTAGTTGTGCAAGTCTGGCCACAGCACTGCACGATCACCACAGATCCAGTGGTGGTTACCTCCGTGTCAATGTTTCTGTAGGGGGAAAGAAAACAGACCCATAATTCCAGGTGGGCTTGGCTGGTAGCCATCTTGTATTAGGCTAAATGACAGTGATAAGTCGGAGTGTTGGTTGGCGTCACACTCCAGGGTGGAGGCAGGGAGGCTATATCGGGCCCTTGTTATCTAATATAGTTTAATTACTGTTTGCAGAGGTTGTCATAACATTTCACAGTTCGTAATCGGCAAAAAAAAAAAAAAGAAAAGAAAGGCCTGTTGCCTTGTATTGATAAAGAAAGACAGCTGTTATTGTCTGTACAGATTGAATCCATGCTCCTGTTAGTGTGCATGTGTTTGCCTGTGTTGATTGAGGTGCAGGCCGAGCACTGGATGGGTACACAGCAAATTATCGCCCTTGTGAGTTTGCAAAGCAGCATTTTGCAAGGCAAAGCAGCATCTGTGAGTGTGCACACTTGCATATGAATGTAATGTGATGCGTGCGTGTCTGCAGCGAGCACGAACAGTCGCTCCTCCGTGTGCTCTCTCATTCAGTCTCCGCTCGCATTGTCGACAACACAATCAGCAGTGAGCCGAGACCGAATGAGCGTACTCACATATGTCATACGACTGAAATAATTTTACCACAGGACATAGTGGTCAGCACTATATGGCATGACAGTATGTTTACTTCCTGTTTGTTGCTCCTCAACTTCATCTTTGCAGTCACCTTCTCAGAGAAAAAGGAAGGTTACGCCTAACTTCAGCGGTGCCAGAGTGACAAATTCAAGATGAAAGATTTATTTGTCATTACATAACGCAAGGTTGTGTAACAGAATTCATTTTGTAGCTCCCATAAGACACACACAAGAAAACTAAAACTATATACTTTCTTTTACAGTTAATGTACCAGACTCTCTGCCTCCCTACCCTCATATTTTATGGGTCATTTTTTTTCCCAAAAAATGGTTGAAACACACCATAAACGAAGATAAAGATAGATTTTACTGCATTTTCTTTAGATATTGTGATAGTTACATTTTGCCATGATAATCATGAAGTGTGAATCTGATATTAGGACAGCCCTGCCCCTAACTTTGTGTTAGGGGCAGGGCTGGGCCTCAGTTGGGGCCTCAGTTGTGCTGAAGTGATACATTCAAGATTAAAGATGTAACTGTCACAACATCAGACCGTATAAGGACAACCTTTGACCGCACAACCTGATGAACAGATAATAATCAACTCACAGTGTGGTGTTGAGGATGAGTGAAGGAGTCTCACCACCCCATAGTCTGGTGGTACAGCGGTGGATACTTCTGTACCTGTTGGCAGACGACAGCAGGGGGAACGGACTGTGTCAGATTTAAAGTTTGCCACTGAGATGTGCCTGTCTCTCGAACACTCATTTCTTTAGACATGAGTCTTGCCAGAAACAACAGATCAGCAGCTTGGCAGATGGACATACTTGTTTGACAGATAGATCTGCCCAATTCACACATTTGTTTGTTTTTAAGAGATCTTTCCTCATATTAATGTAATGATTCACTGAAGAGCTTTATAAAGACACTGGCCCTTTCAGTGTTCAATGAAAGATCAGGACTAATTTGAAGATGTTCTTGATGCCTGTAAACATAATAAATGTGTCAAAAGTGATAAAGTTTTGCATGTGGTGCTGGTGCACTCCCCTTTACCCACACTGTGGTAACAAACCTCGGTGTGCCTGTAAAATGTAATTGGACGCTGGCCAAAGAGACCATCAGCAACCGATGGCAGTCTGCCGTAAAAACAAACGGCGCAGAGCCTTTATGATGATATCCTAAATAACAGCCACAGGACACACAGGACTGAGCAAACATGACTGACGTGCTTCAGGCAGCCGTTTTTCTATTCACAGCAGCTCTCTGGTAAATCTGCACAGATATGGCCTTATATAGTTTGAATGTGAAGGTGGAGGAGTAAAGGCTGGCTGCTGTTTGTTTGTTTGTTCTCCCCAGTCGCTGTCCTCTTATGGTCTCATATCACACACTTTTAAAACACATTCTTGGCTTCTGCTCGCTTTCTGAAGGGTAGCGTTTACAATCTGACGCTGCTTTTACGTTTTCCTGCTACTGCCGCTATCACCCCTCCGTGGTTAACAGGAGAGACCCCACACTACGACATCAATCTTTCCTCAATCTCATTCCGTCCCCGTCTTTTCTTGCTCTGTCTGAGTCTTTCTCTCTCTCTCTCTCTCTCTCGAGCTCGCTTTTAAGCTCCCCTGGCTGCCCGTCTGGCAGGATGTCAACTATTGATTTATACAGGCAACATTTTAGCGATGATGGCGGGCTTATGGGTTGTGCCAAACGCAATACAACAAACAGGAGATCAGGTTTCAGACAGGCTGGCTGGCATATGTGAAGAGGAAGAGAGATGACAGTAGCCATTACTGTAGTGTTACAATAGAGGACTGCACGCATTACAGGGAAAGTGCCCTGTTGTGGGGTTATACAAGGTGCAGAGAAGGGACAAAATGATGTTTCTAAGAATGAGTAATTGAACTGAATATTATTTTGTTTTACATGCTGGATTCAGGTTTCATTTCTCTGCATGGAAGTTCAGGAACAATTTTTTTTTTACCAATATTGAGGTATCAATTTCCAACTTAAAGCCCCTGCAAACATCAAATATTGATCTTAAACGTACTGCAAGGACTTACTGGTTAAGAAACCGTCCTTATTTAATACTGACTTCAATACTACTCACCTACGTACACAAACGTGAAATACATTGCGTTTTCCCTTCTTCTGTAACTCTTTTCCAAGGCAAATGCACAAACCAGCCAAATCAAGATCTTTGGACACATGGCAGTTTGTCCACAGGTGCCGCCAGAATCCAAACAATGAAAGTTCCTGATAGCAGCTTTAAATATTTTTCTCTGTAACACTAGTTTTTCAACACTGAATAAGCAACAATCAAAAGTAAAGCCTCTCTGTATTTTTACATATCATGATAGTAGGACGTTGAAATCGTTTGTTTAATCTGAACTATAATGCATCATCATTACACAAGCACAATTTGTGCAATGGAAACAGACTTGCATCTTATTTTACGCATTTCCTGGATATTCAGTAAAAAATCTGACTAAATTTGAAATTTGACTACAGTCAGAAGCTGATTGAGAAAACAATATTCTGTATAATTGATACGGCATGATCAGTGCATTTTACAGGTCATTTATGAACATGTGACATGATTATCGGCAGATTAGGATTTGTGCTGTGGTCAGGTTTGTGCACTGAGGCCATTTAAGAACAGAACTCACTTGTGTAGCAGAGCTTGTTCGTTGCCGACTCACACTTGACTGTTATGACAGTTTATTTTGGTTTTATAGATTGTTCCCTGACTCTTTAAAAGGTAAGCCGCCTCACACTGTAACATCAAAAAAAAAACACCACGGGTGTAACATCACACAGTTAAATGCACGCACAGTCTGTTCTCTGTCTTTTGGCTATGACAGAAGTATGAGCTTGTGCCCAGGCTGCTTAATAAATAAATCAAGGGGAGGGGAGAAAGGCCCTGAAAAGTAGCACTTAAACAATTATTACCCCCTTGTTCCGCTGAGGCTACTACTTAATATTTGATGACTCCTTTCCTTTCTTCTGCCCTCCTTCTCCTCCTCCTCCTCCTCCACCTCCACCTCCAACTCTCCTGTCATTCCTTTTGCTTTTCTGGTCAATGAAAAGGTCAGGCTCCCTCAGTTGATCTGTTATTTAGTGTCAGGAAAAAACAGGACCACGTTTTCTGAGAAGTGTCACCTTGGCATTCAGATTACCATACTGCAGGATGCCCTATTCTTCTTTTTGGGTAATGTACTCCTGTATAGATTTACAGCTCAGACTATTGGTCATCATGTGACTATCTGAAAGTGAATACAGTCAATACAAAGGAACACTGAATACATGAAAAACAATATTTATCTTGTAATGCTATATAGGAATTTGGTTCGGGCTAAACTGGATTTTCTAATTGTGTAACTTAAGTTCGCTTTTAAAGAACAAAACAGTGCAAAACACACAAGAATCAGTTTAGTTGTCAGTTGTCACTACTGAACCTGTGAAAACAGTTGTATAATATCCTCTGTTCCCCTTTAATTCAATCCCACCTGATCAAATATCAAATAAAAACATATTTAAATCTGCTAGATCTGGATTTCTATTTGGATCCACAGCTGTACTGACTCATAGACACAGGAACATAAATATCCTTGATTCATTTTCATCAAGAGCCATGAGTAATTCGCTGAGAATTTAACAAAAATAACTTAGAACACCCTATCTCAAATGTTAAAGAAGGTGAGAAAATAGCAAAGATCCAAGCAGAAGTAGATGGGATCTATTCTGGGCAGAGACACATCCTCCATCCTCCAAGTTTTATGGACATCAGTTGATTTTGTTCAATCCTGCTAACGAACCAACTGACAAGAAAACGAATGGAAACAGATGAAAACATAACATCCTTGTCATAGGTTATAACTGCTCTGTATGTTGCACTGCTGTAGGTCTAGGGTCTGTGTGTAAATACCTGGAATTTGTCAATTTCTAAAGTGTTTGGGGACTGTGCTGCATGGTGATTCTGCACTTAGAATAAAATCAGTTGATTGACTGATGTGTAACAGCTGAGTGGATCTGTGATGACACGGTGCATCATAATCAATACAAGAGAACATTGTATTGTATTTGTAATATACAACTCTACATTCATTACACAACATTTACATTGATATATATATATATAATTCAATACCAACCACAAGAGAAAATGTGTCCTGACACAAAGAACACACACACAAAACAAATATGTGTAAAACCATCAACGAAGGGATACATTAAACTTGTGCATGGATCCCACTCAGTCATCAGTGGTTAAAACAACACCACCACCATCGGCCACTGATCTATGCATGGCAGACTGATCATCAGCTGACTGTTTAACAATGCACCTTTAAACTTGGACCATGTTGGTCTTAATCTTAAACTCTCCATTTTTATCTGATTGGGTCTCTTTGGTTTGGGTCTAACAGTTCTCAGATTTCTCTCAGAGACGGTCTTGTTATTTTCCAAAAGTTTGGATCGAACCAACCTGTGAATAACTCTATCTTCCAAGAGAATTTTGTAACAGGAAGCCCTCAGTGCAACCTGGGGGCTGGGTGTTTGAAAGACATGGCGGAGGGCTGAATGAAAGAAGATATCGAGAAATGTAGGCTCCAGCAATGTTGATGCACTGATTTGATTTCCTTGTAACAGCTCCCTCTGGTTCTGCGTTGATCCGTCTTGTATTTAAATAGACTCGGCATCAGCAGTGCCGGGTGAGTATGCATCCAACAAACTCAGTCTAGGCCTACGTTGCAGATACATCAAGTTAATGACATTACCTCCCTGTCAATGCTAACACAGTCACTTTCCTCTGTTAAATTTACTTAATACTTTCATCCTCCTGACCGGTATTTATCCCCCCACCTCGTTACGGACTTCCTTCCTGTCTCAATTATCCACTTCCAGCTCATTCACTTACGACTGTCCCGTAAGACTGCAGTTGTCTTGGCGGCTCCCAGGTGTGAATGTGTATCAGGCTATGACGGTGCGAAGCCTATGCGGAAGTGCCTTAAACCGTTGTCCAGCAGGGGGCAACCCTACTGGTTTCAAAAAGACATTTGATTGTATGTAAGCTTACAAGAAACTGATCCTACTTTTCGGTTGATTTCTTAACTCATTAAACTGCTTCCTGATGAAATGTTGGTCTCAGTCATTAGTTTCAAGTTGTCTTAAACACAGCATGATGTTCATTTGGTACATTTTGGTCCCAGTAAAATAGAAAACAAAGCAGGATATGCTTTGGTGTGGCTACCTTGTGGGTGATAAGTCGCTACCTCAGCGTGTCCTCGATTCAGTATATCTGCCCCAGATCCAACCTCCCATCCAAACATGGTCATTTCTGGCTCCAAGAAACACAAGACAGCATTGGCCGCAATGCAACACTTGAGGCTTCAGAGGCGGTATTCCACAAACCAACAGGTCACACTTGGATGCAAGGCTTTCATTTCACACGACACCTTATTCAAAGTCCCTGCAAAGGCTCTTAAAATGTTGTCACACATGCTCTGTCTTTCTTCGATAGATATTTCTGTGTAATGATCTTTCAAGTCACAGTGAGATGAAAAGATTTATAACTGTGAAAATACATGTGTAAAAAAAAAAATGCAATCTTATAGCATTGTTGTCTCATTGTAGATGAGTCAGGCGACTGTGTTACGAGGCGGCAAATGAGGCTGTGAAAATCTTTTGCCAACTTTGTTCTGCACGCGCTGCTTCAGGAGCCCAATATGCAACTGCTTCCCCCTCATTTTTCTTGTGTGAACATGCCAAACTTGTTTTCTTCAGAATCGCTGCTGGCTTTATTTTTCCTTTAGCAGCAATCAGGAACAAGACTATTTGTGGCTTTTTTTACCCTTTAATGGAGAAGAGGAGGGGTGCAGTGACGGAGAGGCAGACACACAGACTTTACATGAAGAATGAACGAGAATTATTTGTATGACATCAAGTCATCATTAGTCTCCTGGTTAAACTTGAGGTCTTGAGCGGGCAGAAGTTTGAGTTGTGGAGTTAACACTAGATGGCAGTCTTGGCCTTAGACCACAAACATTTCACTTCCAGATCAGGCAAAGTTGATTTGGCATGGTCACGCTACGTGTGTGCACGTGCGTGCATGTGTGTTCAATGACTCCTGTCTGACCGCTAAATTCTGTTAAACTGGGATCTGAAACCTATCAACTGACACTTTGTTGACAGTGATGACAGATAAAGCTCTCTCTCTCTCAAACACAGACACACACACACACACAGACACACACACACGTTTCACTCCATTATACTGTAGTTGACCCCCCCATACTGACAGTTTCAAGGAGGAGTGCTGCTTGGTTTGCTGAGGTCGTCAGTGAGGAGTGGTGTGAGCGTGTCTAATATTAAACAGATATTATTTCTCTGTCTTGCTATCAAGCGATTTAAAGGCTACGCTGACAAACATAGACAGATTTTAGCCTTTGCTTCCCTCTGACCCCCTGAAAACTGAATTCTGGCCTCTGGGGTAGAGACTGCTGTCCCACTGACCCTCCTCCGGAGCCACAGACACTGTCCAGACCCGAACTCATTTATTCATCCTGGACTGGACGCTAAGAATATAGTTCATTCCCAAGCTCGGTCACACTGATCTCTTTGAGTAGTTTATTTTGAAGTTGCCAGCATCTTATTTTGTTGTAGTCTTGGTTGAATTATTTACACCGACAGTTAGATGCACTGACAGTGCAACTGAAAATTAAGTTCCCCTTTAGTTCTTCTTTGTTTCAGTTCTTTAAGGCAGCTTATTTGTTTTGCCTGTTCAGTGCTGAAGGAAATGAAACAGCTTATTGTTCCACTTTTAAATAATCAAGATTTATTTCCAAGAATCTGTGCGATGACCAGTTAAACCTCATGCCAAAGTCCTCTCAGCCAAGTCTTGCCATCTTGATAGTGGCCCCAGGGCAGTTATTTTGGGCCAACAAGACCAGGCCCCCGATCTAAATGGATCAGGAGTGAGCCAGAACTTCACTTTCAGTGATCTCAGACATTAAAACTGCATGAACAGAATCACTCGTCAAATCTCTTAAAAACTGCTTCACAGGTGAGGTGACTTTTCCCCAGAAATGCTTTTCTCCCACGGATTATACTTCTACTGCCACACTGTGATGTCAGCTCAGCCCATCAAGGCACTTGAACAAAGGCAAGTTTATTGTCTGATGTTTGAATGACCTCACCTTTCTTGGTAGTCCCGTGCATTAGCAGGATATCCTCCTCTTTCATTCTTATTAGAAGTCCGTTACAGAAGTCTGTAACTGCAATTTTATGGGCAAAAGTGTGCCAACTCTGACGTTACAGACTTTCTCTATTCAAAATGCTTCCAATGGTTTGCCTCTGCATATACTGCAACTAGTTTTTTGTTTTTTTATCATTGTCACTTTTTAGGGGATTAAACATCATCATTTAGCCTGTAGACTGTCAGAAAATAGTGAAACTGCCATTATATGAATTAAATTGAAATAAACCTTGTACCCCAACTGATATCATCCCCACCGTCAAGTCTTATCTGTGCAAAGCTTCATTGGATAAGGAGTGAGGTCTATTTGTGGTTCTCTGTGATATCCAGGTCTGCACACCTGTGCATACCTTTACATGTATTTGTTCTTTAAAAGCTATTCGGAAATTTCTTCGCCAACATGTAAGAAGTACTCAGATCCTTTACGCAAGTGAAAGCTGTTTTGTTCGGCGCAATGTATTTTATGAAACTAAAGTACTTTTGCTTCTACTTCTGCATTTAAAAGTAGCCTGTGACTGAGATATATTGAATATTATTATATTTTTGATACTGATGTGTGCTTAGGCAGCATTTTACTGTCGTACTGTAGCTGGCTATCTAGTTTTAGCTACTTTTATCAGCAGTTCAGTATTGTTTTTACCAACCTAGGAGTCTGGCCCCTCCTTCAGGTCACCAGATGGATCTGAGGGGTCGTGAGAAGGGTAATGAAGAAGGAAAGTATCCAAAAATCTACTTTTATTACAACATTCTCTAATCTTGAGATATCTGTGAGATAATGTATCATTTTCTCTCATATCATTTTTTTCTCTGCCTCACACAGTTGGTTATTCACAAAACATCTGGAATGTGGGAAAGGGCCCCACGCTGCTCTGATGTGAGGCGTCACGAGCCAAATAGCTGGAAGCAGCTCTCAACAATGTGTTGTGTTTTTTGAGCTCATCATATGATTTTCGTATCTATAACTATCAAAAAATGATACTCTTCTCTCTCTTTCAAACTCAATGCCGACTGAACGATGTTCTGAGTTCTACTTGAACGGAGATGGACAGCGAAAATATTTGCGCGTCAACTTAAGGAACCTCACGGCGCATCGTATCATCGGTACAATACATGGCATGGTAGCGCCAGTGGAGATTTGAACTCTATGTTTCATCTTTTGTAATTCATATGAGGCATGCACTCTATCAGGTAAGCTATTCATCAGCTTCCCTCAATGTCCATATTTAGTGCCAAAGGAAAAGGCTGTCTAATTGCAATGTTAACCCCCCACCCCCCAAAAAACCATAGCATACACTTGAACGGATATATGTATTTCTTAGGTGGGACTTCTTTAGGGTGGCTACAATGTGTCAGCTGGTATGATTTCAGCAGCACAAAGCCTACTAAGTACTTCATACAAGACCCGAACTGTCAATTTAAAGGACAAACGCTGCTTCAAATGTGGCGGACCCTGCCATCTTTCGAGCTTCAGACAGTGTTCTGGGGACCTTATTTTCCTGAGAGAACAGCTTGTTTATTCAGCTATGACAAAGAGTTTGTATTATCACCTCATTAATATTGTAAATATTAAAATTCTGGGTTTGAATTTCTTCTCCAAATCAACATAGTGCCCCCTCAGGTGAAGCTGCATTCCTGCCACTGCTGCAAACTAAACCCCTTCCCGTCCCATTATATGTTCTGGTCCTGGCCACTGTGTAATCTGGTGTCTGAGGAGGGTGTCGGACCCCGCCACCTTTCGACCCCAGCAGCGCCTTTTAATCTGACGGAGGAATGAGAGGCATTCTTCAGCTGCTCTGCTCGCAGGAGGAGGAAGGAGAGGTGGGAGGGGAAGTAGCGACGTAGTAGCGACCCAGTCAGTCAGTCAGTCAGTCAGCGAAGTTTTCCAGCGACTCAAGCTACCGCGCTCTGAAACTTTCTGTCCCCCCCTCCGACATGAGCTCACTCGGCAGCGGCTGCAGGCGGGATTTACGCGGCGTTCGGCGGCCGTGATCGCGGGGTGGATCTCGGGGAGGGGGCGCGCTCGGTGCTCCGGAGAAGCTCAATATGGGTCAAACCGCCGTGTCCGCCGTGTCTCAGCCTGCGAGCGGTGAGTGTGAGAACTCCCTCCTGTCTCTCCCTCTTTCTCTCTCTCACACACACACATTCCGCTATCTGTACCCAGGATGTCTGCTCGTTTGTCTTTTCGTCGGACGTTTTAAACTTAAACTTCCACCGAGTTCAACACGAACGGAGCGCCTAACGGTTTTCATGCTAATGTGAAGTTAGCTAACCGTTGAATTAACTCACTTGCATCACTTCACTCCGCTGGCTGTGTGTCGCCGGTTGTTTGTTAATTGCCCAACAGTTTTTTTTTTTTTTTTTTTTAAGCAGGATGTGTTGTGTAATTTATAAAAGCTCGCATTGTTTGCTGCCACTGCTGGCTGTTTTTTTTATGTGAGCTTTATGTATTTAGCAGGCTAAAGTTTGACACGAGTCCAGAGAGCAGCTTTAAGTTCTGAGCCGGTTGTGTTTACCCAGAGGAGAGCAGAGGTGGAGCAGAGGGGGACTACCTGGAAAATCCACTCCAGCTCAGTGGATTTATACATTTAAATCACAGACAGGAAACCTGTTAACTGACAGGTCTTATGTCAACAAATGGGTCTGTCTGTCTGTGTCAAGGCTCCACAGGAAATCTCATCACTCATCATTGAATTTTGACAGTTGCGAAACCCAAGAATTTGATTATGTCCAAGTAGAAGAAGAGCTGGGGTACCACCCATGGGCTGTAGAGGTTAACTGATGGAGCATTTGGTCAATTAAATGTCAGAAATCACAACAAGGGGTCTGCCGATATGGCTTTTTCAGGTCTGGTGATGTTTTGATCTGATATTCATTCACAGCAAAAGTGAAAGGCAAAAGTTCACCCAAAAATGAAACTGTCGTCACACTACATACTCACCTCCTGATGCTGATGGAAAGTAGCATTAAGTGTCGTAGTCCACAAAAAGTTTCTGCTTCTTGCTTCACAGTAAAAATGCTGTCTGTCATCTGCTGAAGTTGTGAATGTGAAAAAACAACCAAATCAACTTAAAATCATCCAGTGTAATCCAACTCGCATAGGAAATTACCGATATGGCCTTTTGGAACAGGCAGTGATGGAGTGGACCAAGTTTTGAAGTTCATTACTTGAGTAGTTTCTTTCTTCTGCTACCCACACTTCCTCTCCACCACATTCAATTGATATGTAGTTACTATTATAGCATATATTGGTCCGTAATTGTGACACGTGACCAGTCATATTATTGTGTGAGGGGAAGTTGCATCAGATCCAATGTCACACATTTTCAAATCAGTTAATTGTAGCAGCAATCTGACAGAAATACTGATTATCAGCCCGATAATCTTCCAGAACTGATAATTCACAAGCCTCTATTCACAAGACCAAGAGGCCGAGATGCTGTTATTAAATAACTTTATTTGTCCAACAAACAGTACAAAATCAAAATACAAATTGTTAGCACTGCTGTGACTTGGAGAAAAGGGGCACAATGCTCACAAAATAGAGCTGTTGGAAAAATAATTACTTTTGGAGATTATCAAATAGTTGCCGACTTTTATCTCTGTGGGTCGACTAAATGATGATTCAAGGGCTCCAACTAACGATTACATGTGTTAAAATATTCCATTATTGTCACATTAGAGAAAGAAAAGGAGCAGCTTCACAACTGAACCATCAAGTGCCATTTCTGCTTGAAAAACGATTATCAAAATAGTTGCATCACATATTTGTCATCACTTGACTCAGTTAAGTTGTCACTAGAGCCCAAAGGATAAATTAGTTTGCTGATATTATTGGTTGGTATTGGCCTATCGCAGAAAAACCAACAACACAGATGTCAATGTTATGATGTGTCACGTCACTTCTGGTTCTGCAACACCTGCATGCTATATGAAATGACACACTGGAGCGGCTATATATGCAGGCACTGCTTGGTTCAGTGTGAACAAACCAAGGCAATGTAAAATTGAACCTTCGTCGCGGCGTTAATGCAGAACCTCTGTGTGAAAAGGGCCACAGTTTCACACCTGCAGCACAAAGTGAATGCAAATGGCTGCAATTTACTAACTGATGCAACAGTAAAAACAGCAAGTCACTGCATCCCACATGACAATGAATCACTGCTTTTAGAGGAACAGCCATTTTAGTAAAGAGATTGGTGACGAATAAAAGTAAAACCAACACAGTGCCAGCTTCAGTTATCACCTCGCTGTAGGTTCTCAAGGTTTCAGAGGGTTGAACGCTGCTCTTCTCATTTGATGTTTTGATGGTGGTAGTCGTAAAGACGCCGTGTTGTCATCAGTGCAGAATTTCCCAAATGTGTAAAGATGGACCGAGACCTGCAAGATTTAAAGGTCTTGATTCGAGTCATTTTCAGAAATATGTGATCTCTCATCTTGTATTGGGCTTGGTAATAAACCTCAGTGCTTTTTAGATGCTGACATCACTGCGTCACTTGAACTCCTAGTCTTTTTTACTTCTTCTTTGATTGGATGTCTGCTCTATAGCCTCTGGCAATATCATGCAGTCTTCCTCAGCAAATGGAGCTGCCACATTTGTCATATCCATCAGTCCACCTGCTCTAGAAGATCAGGTTATACTACTGAAAGTTCATAAGTGCCACAAGTCTTTTTTTTTTTTTCAGCTGATGTTTCCAAGCATCTGCACTCATTATGTTTCTCTGTTTAATTACTTAGGTTTCTCATTTAAGTTGTCACCAGCCGGACTACTACTATTACTGACTTGGTATCAGCCATTACCTTGGCTGATACCAAGGCATGTTTTTCCAAAAACAACACTAAAATAAAGAGGCAGGGAAATGTTACTGTACTTTACATAATCCTTCAGAATAATGCTTTTTTATCACTCTAATATAGACAATAAAACTTTCATTCGGTCAGTGTACTAACTTAAATACTCCGTAATAAGACATAATCCAAGATCACCTTGCAAATGATGCAAAACATGCTGATTGTGAAGCGAACGTGATTGTCTGCATCATCATTTCCAAAAATCTCAGTGTCTGCTCATCCAGACATAAACAGACATAAACTCCCTGGAAGGAGTTTTCCAAGTGTTTTCTGTGACCTAAAATGCCATTTACATGTGTACAAATGGCCAGAATGCATAGAAAAGCCATGTTTTAACCAATACTCATGCACTGGTATACAGGGCCTGAAATAAATGAACTTAACTTGAGTGATTCCAATAACAGCTCAGGAGTGTGAGCATGTGTTGTGCCTCAGTACTTAAAAAAAAGTCCCTGCCATCTGCAGTCCTCACTCTGTCCATGAGCTGTGAAAGAACATTTAGGGCAGTGAAGTAAAAGCAATGAAAAACATTCTATATGACAACAAACCTTGACTGTAAACGGTGTAAAGCGTACCTGTTCTGTAGCACACTTAGCAAACATGCGTGCATAGGAACCTGAGCTATAATAATGATCTACATGCGCTGCATGGCTTCATTAAGGGTTACATAAGGATGCTGTGATGTGCTTTTAAATGCTGAATGTGCAGCACTAAGCAGGAGAGGGAAATGACTCTGTCATCGTCTTACTGAAAGATCATTAAAAATGATATCCTCTGAGCCGTAATGAGTTATGACTGTGCGTTCAAACACTGTAAAGCTGCAGTTTCCTGTTTAATTTCTTTGTGAGGTTTTGCTCTTGACTTAACCCACGCTGCTCGGTCCCGTGAGTGTCATGAGTTAAGCAGAAGTGTGCTCCTCTGGCTCATGTTGGAGAGAGATTTGGAAGAAATGACCCAAGTGTTAAAAATGAAGCCAATGCCCAGCGCCGCCCCTCTCTCCGCTCTCATCCAACACCTCCTGCTGCCTCATTTTCTTCTTCTTTCCTTTCTCTGTTTATGCCCTCCTCTATTCTTTTTGCCCCACCTCAGTTTCCACATCTCCTCTTGTTTCTCCGTCTTCTCTTGTCCTCTCTTTTGTCTCTCTCTGTCCCTCTATTCCCCCCCTCCCCAGCCCTCTTCCTCTATTCATGACGCCTGTTTCTTCCCTCCCTGGTGACTTGCAGAGAAGGAAGGAAGCCTCTCCCTTTCCCCTCCTCCTCAACACATGTTCCTGCTATAATGTCTAAAGAAAAAAAAAAAAAAGAAAATGCTGCTGGCTATGTCACAATACAAAGCCACTTTAACCCTACAATGCCAGGCAACATGTGTCACCCGTATCATGGAAAATTGATTTTAAAAAAAAACTGGACAGCTGCTAAACCAGCGTAACATCCGATATGTTTAGTGTAGTTGCCCTTTGCTGAACAACAATAATGTTCACTGAATAAGTCCTGCATGAGATTACTTTGTCAAGAAGTCTGTCGTGTCTCAAGTAGTGTTTCTGTTGAGCCCACAAATTTCCACAGCTGTTATGTATCCAAACCCTGACTCACCCCTCTAGCATGACATCGAGAGTCATCTGTTTGAAAATAAAACGCCCCCGTGCAGTGTGGAATCATGGAGGCGAATCAGCAGTTGTAAAGCGAAATAACATCCCTGAGTTAACCTGAGGTAGATTGGAGCCACGCTGGTGCCGTTAAAGAGCTGTAGTCAGTGTCGTTTGGATGAAAGTCCGGTGCTTTTCTTAGACAGATCTCTCTTGCCTAAAATGCAGGATTGCAATATAGCTGCAAACGTTTGCAGTTGTTGTGTAATACATTTTCATTTTCAGAATAGACCGTGGTTTGCTTAAACACAATACTGACTGAGGCCCAGCTGCCCTTATTCTTCTTATCTTATAGAGTACAAGTTGGTCTTTCTGTGGCTTTGAGCTTATTTTCATTCTTTAACTGTGTGTTTCCTAGTAGTGGCTCATGCTGTCACTTCCCTTGCAGCTGACACTTGATTTCTGTATTTATTTCTCTCAGGGTGGGGTGTGTGAAGTGAGGCAATGCGGGTAGATGGGTGAACGTAATGCTGTGTTGTAGTTCAAGGGCGTGGTGCCCAAGGGCACATCAATAAATCACTCTAAGTATGAATCTTACTTGTAACATCTATGGTGTTAAGTTTGGTTAGGTTTAGGTGAAAAGATTATTTGGTTAGAGTTAGGGAAAGAATCATGATTGGGCTAAAATAAGTAGATGGCTACTTAGATAGGTTCCTGTAAATATTGACAAAGTATAACCATATGAAATTGTGTCATTCTGTGAAGACAGTTTGTTTATTCAGTCATGAAAACAAGAACTGCACCTCAGTATAAAACACTGACTTTTTGATGGGAAACAGGAAACAAGCTGCATTCTCTTAGGCTGTTTTATTGACCTTCCATCCACCCTGACCTCAAGGACTTTGTTTCTCTATGAAAGTGTCACCTGACTTTGTTATTTGCTCCTTAAATGTCATATATTGTGATTTTGGGGCAGCAGGCAAGAGTCGTAGATCCCCAAGAATGAGCACCCTTTGTCCATCTGCCCACTTTAAGAACCACTGGCCTAGAGCAACTCCTGATAGGATGCAATTGCAATATATATCATGCAAAAAATTCCCTGGAAATGCCAACTTGTTATAAAGTTTAAAAATGGCAATGAAAACACTTGCGGTTAAGTTACATGTGGGTCAAAGGCAAGTATTTTTTTTTTACCAGCACTGAAAGAAGGCCCGCAGACAGTGAGGATAATAGTGTCACTATGTGGAAAAAAAGCCAAATTCAACAGCAGATATGACAACAGCTACATAAAAATCAGTTTTATGGTGACTCGGGATGCAAATGCTCTAAAGTAGCAAGCTCACAAGACTTTATAAACATCCTCCCCACCCCATCTTCCAGTCCGTCAGACAAATGATAGCTCGTATTTGGTCCATGTTGTCAAAAACGTTGTGAAACCCCTGGTCTAGAGGACACGATTACTGGATTTCCTGCGGACAAAAGGAACGTGACTGATGTTGTGATGAACACTTGCAGAGTGGGATGAGGATTACTTTAAAGTATAATCAGAGTGGCTGACAGATAACTCAAAAAACTTGCCCTGCATGTGTATGTCATGGGAATGTAGGCTACTAGAGAGGCTCATTTCCTGTATTGCTACACGACACATGACTCTCGAATCTTCCGCTTTTTTCAACCCACTACCCACTAGTTTGTTTTACCAATTCAAAGATTTGTTCAGAAAGAAATGAAAAAGACAAGATATTTTTCATCTTCTTGGTCAATTCTCGTCCCTTCCTTTTTCTTCTTCCTATTTTCTTTTCTCTGTTCTCTAAACTTAACAATAATCTTTCTTTGTCTCCTCCTCACAGTTTTTGTTTCTGTTCTCTTCTTTTTCTTTCACACTCCTCTACCCTGCGAGTAATAAGTCTGTCTATTGTCCTAGTTTGGTTCCCACTAGAGGTTTAATAGTTGGGATAATGGTGATGATAATCGCTGTTACTGATTTTCCCATCATTAGCGGCACAAAGCAGCTGCTGAAATGCACCTATTGTTGCGATTTGATATCAACACAGGAACAGGAAATGAGAGTGTGTGTGTGTGTGTGTGTGTGTGTGTGTGTGTGTGTGTGTGTGTGTGTGGATGCGTGTGTATGTGTGTGAGAGAGAGAAACAACTAAATTGGTGTCTGGGGAGAGCATGTACTGTGCTCTGCACTGCACTTTTCCATGTCTTCACTCTGGGTTTTTGTGCTGTTAATTGCAACGTTGTGTATGTGCATGTTTTTGCTACATCCCTCAGCAGGGAGGGTCACGAGGTGATCATATCCAGTTGAGAGCACTCATACCTGCATCGTTTTTCTGTGATGCTGTGATTTATCACCATGCAGACCACCAAAATGCTTTAAATCTTGTCTCCACATTTGATGTAATTCAGTATCCTCTTACTGAGATAATACATTGATCGGCAATCCCCGGTAAACAGCAGTCAGAGGCAATTTACGCTCTTCAGCTTCAGCTCATATCCATAAGTGAGGCGTATTGAGCACCAGATGGCCACCAGCATCTAGTGTTGGCATCAACTGTCTGTCAGCGCTGATGAGAGGTTATTGATTGTTCTTAGTTCAGCTGAAGGTTAGGAATATGGTGTTGCTCCACCAGTGATGTCCAATGAGAAAATATTACACTTACAGAGTTTGTTTACCTTTCATGCAGTGGTTTTGGTGGTCTGGTTTAGCTCACTAATAATTATTTCCTGCCCATTGTTGAATGTGCTGAGCGTCAGGATCATCCAGCCAACTTTGCTGAGTGTGTTTGCAGCTTTTGGTCTGTGTGAAATTTGGGACATTTTTTTTCTGCTGACCATGTTGCTGCCTAAGCCTCTTAGATATAGTTGGGGAAAAAAACACTTCAATGTTGCCCTTTAACAAACCTTTATTATGCTTCTGTCAGTCGTCATTGAGAAGGACATGAGCTGAGATCAGTTTGTCTGTGCGAGGACTTGTTAAGACTTGACCGTAACATCTTGACCCATCAGCAGCCACAAAACAAACATTTGATTTAGACACAGAATTGTTTAATCTGTCAGTCAAATGTTAAGACTTGTTATCTGATAACTTGGATATGTCAAAAAGGGGACATTACTTTCACAAATCCAATGAAACTAGGCTGAGCTGCATGAAATTTGATAAATTGATTCAAGTGATGTTCCCCGTAAGTGCAAGTTGTAGTTTTAGACCACAATTTTGGAAATAAAACAAAAAGTTAGCTGTGTGGAGTTAGAAATAAGTGAGCTCACCAGACCTCTGTAGCTTGTTCATCATCATGTCTGATTGAGGCTAGTGCCTTAGGGCTACATTAGCCACTACTAGCATAACACAGAATCTCAAACCAATGCATTATGGGAAATGTAGGCACCAGGATTGAACCACCAAGGGTTAGGGTTAGGGAATGTGTGGAAATTAGAAGTATGTGGTTCAGCTGCATTCATTTTGGTGCAACATTTGTCCACCATGAGTCTAACAGTGTTATAGGAATGCAATGTTAGAGATTCAAGATTCACAAAACTTTATTGTCCATAGATCTATGCAACAATGGAAATGTATCTTTTGCTGTTGCATGGCTCATAAAATACATACAGTACATATTAAAACATCAAATGCACTAAAAGATAACACAATACAAGAAGTAACTGCATGTAGATAAAAACAAATCTGCGTAACACTCCTTTGAAAAATGTTTAGGAAGTCAATTCAGTCAGCACATTTAGTTTGAAACACAGCTGCTGTTAACACTGTGGATGTTTGTCCCTAACTTCCTACAATAACTTCTCCTCCTTCTAACTGAATGAATTAAGTAATTCAATAGAGCAAATTGGTAGAATCGGGGAAAAAAATAGTTGGAAGGCTATACGCAGGATTGCTTCTCTTCATCCCCCCGGGCTCCCTACAGTCAGCAGGCTGCAGCAGTAGCTGTTATGTAGCTGAAAAGACAAAAAAAACCTTCCTCTGCTTCAGTCTGAGGAATCACACACCACCTCTCCTTCCTCTGTAAGGTTGTGCACACACATGCACGTCCACCTAAACACACACGCCATCCGCACACTGTCTGCAGTATTCCAGAGAGTTCACAGCCCTTCTAATCTTTCAACGGGAAGAGGAGGAGTTGTGGAAGGACATGGATCCAGCCAAAACACACACACACACACACACACACATATGCACGCACGCACTGCAAATACTGTACTGGGACAGAGTTAGAAATAATATTCCTGCTTGGCAATTGTAAAGAGTTCTAGATTTAAACACGTTGTTGATCGGCAAAATCTAACCAACATTCCTAATTTCATGTAATAACAGGAATAATAATACAACTCGTCAGTGTTTTGCAATATGGATGAGTAAACACATTAGTCCAGCATTAGCTCTTACCAGAATGCTTTATTTATTGTATACAGTTAGGGTAAGGGTTAGATAACCAAATAAATAAATAGACAACCAGGAAGTGTATTATCTCCATGTATCACTAAACAATAACCCATTGGTCCATATAGAGATCTGTGCTGCGTGCTTGTATCGTGATTTTTAATGTCACATTTGTTTTCTTACTTCATGTCTGTCTTCCAGTTGATGGGTTGGAGAAATCGTCATCACTGGCCAGCTGTGATGTCGTGGTTGACAGTGCCACCAATACCCAGAATGCCCATGCGTCACGGCAGCAGCGAGGCAAGCTGTCGTCTCTAGGAAAACTTTTCAAACCCTGGAAGTGGAGGAAGAAGAAGACCAGCGACAAGTTCCAAGATCTCTCCAAAGGTAGGCTGTCTTGTGTGACACTGTATGAGCAAGCGATGACTGGCGTCTGATTTGCAAAAGCATGGCTTGTACTTTCAGATGCGTGTCGAACATTAAGTGTGAACAGGAGCGATGTTTCTCCCGCGAGAGCTTTAAAAGGAGATGAGTGAACACTTTGTTTCTCACTGATTCATTCCTGACATTTTGGCTTGGAAATCAAAAAGGACTGAGATGAACACAGAAAGCAGAGACTGTTTGACAGCTGCCAGGTGCACTTGACCTTTTTTCCTTCATGTGTCTGTGTGAAGGTTTTATGCCTCCGTGTCAGTTGACTTGAGGCTGTGTCAGAGAGCCAGCTAGAGCACATCACACCTGGAGCTCTTGTGGCTGAACTTGTGAACCCAGAGAGTGTTTTATGTTTCCCACTCTTTTAACACTAGTCAGATCCCGATTTCTAACCATTGGTTTCTTCTCTTCATTATCATCTTCTGATGAGGTGTGCTCAGGTGCGATGTCAAGGCAATTTCTGGATTTTGATCAATAATCCTTTGCTGTTTAAAGCTATACAACAGTGTTAAATGTTGAATATTACTTTCAATAATGGTTGCTATTGATGGTGACAAAACTTTATCAGCTCTGCCAGTTAGGTTATGTCTTCACTTATATCCGGTTGGTTAGTTGTTTTCACCCATATCCTTTTATGTGCTTGTTTTGATAAAAATCTGGTTGGTTGGTTGGTTGTTTGCTGCTCTGCTGAGTGCCATTCTTGTATAAACACTTTTGAATTGGGTGCATTTGGCATTTTTTTCCTGAGTTACTGAGTTTCTTTGAGTGTAGTACTGAATCAAGTCTTTGGATTTTCAATCCATTTTAAATGTCAAAAATGGTGAAAATTCCCATTATTCTTGCCCTGAAATTATTTGTTTTATCCAAAACATCCACCCAGAACACAAACATAAACAGATTACCATCAAATATGACAAAAGTAACAAAAGCTTATCTAACTAGTTGTCTATTGTTTTTATGTATTGTGATTAATTGACTAACCTTTGAGCGCCATTTGTGAGTTCAGCCATGAATGTGCTCATTCGGTGGCTCTGCTGTGTGGGGAAAAAACACTCATTGTGAACAGGGCAGATTGATTCTTTCTCAGGAAGTTGGAGCAAAAAACAGCAACAGCAGATGTAGGAGGATGACAGGGTTATCTTTGTATTTCCTCATCTCTGATTTGATTTGTGAAATTATTACATTTTCACAGTAAGGGGAGGGAAAAAAAGCTGTTGTGAAATGGTTTTATTTATGTATCTGTGAATTAATTTCTGTCTAAGACTAGATGAAGATATAGAACATGAAATCCTGTTGAGTCACACACTGACCGGGATGTTCGTGTTTTAGTTCTAGAGAGAAAGATTTCCACCAGACAAACGAGGGAGGAGCTCATCAAGAAAGGAGTTCTCATCGTTGACCAAGGTTTGTCTGATCATTTATTGACAAGTTTTTTATTATTCCACATTCCATTTGTAAATTATAAAACCTCATCACAATATTTGATAGTTTTTGAGGATAAAGAGCAGAAAATCATATGCCTGTTGTCCAGCATTTAAAATGGCTGTGATGATGATGGATTTGGAGGGCCATGATGAAGCTGCAGTTACAGTCCTTCACACTTCACTCGTATAAACCGTTGCTCGAAAGCTTTCAACTGTTTTCAACATTTCAACAACATTACTGAAAAGCAGAAGATTTCTGTTGCAGTAACAGTTTTTTTCCCCTCTAGATGAAACTATCAGCAGTGAAAATCTGAACGGCCATGCGACATCTAGTGTAACATCAGAGGAGGTCAAAGTTCACATCGAGTCTCCAGAAACACCGCAGGAGGAACAGGCCACTGCTCCCGTCAACACAGAGGACAAAACAGGTAACTGCTGGATCAATAACAGGCTCAAATGTAATTCATAAACTTTTTTCAACAAAAATCTGGAGTCACCGTGTGAATACCAGCAAAGGTTATCCCATGGACCACACTTTGGATTACGCATGAATTATCCAATGGGAAAGCCACAAGTATCTAGAGATATTGGTACTTGTACAAACTTGTCCTTTTTTCTCAGTGAAGGGAACTAAAGGGGACAAAATGTATTCAGGGGTAAAGTAATTAAACCTGGAGGAGAGAGAGTTACAAAGAGGCTCTTTCTCTCCAGATTTTTAATGGTCATGAAACCACTTTACACCTCTGGCATATAAATGTTTGCTCCAAGCTAATAGTTTTTTTGTTCCAAGGCATTATTCTGTAGTAGTATAAATGTGTAAAGTACTCCTTGAGTCAATACGGTTGAACAAATGTAAATGTAATTGTTAATTCATTCTTCTGAACAGAAAGTGCTGAAACACATCGTGTTTCTCTGGAATGTGGGGCTTTTACAGCCCTTTAGCAAATCCACTTTTATATGTTGGAACTAAACGCTGCAGCTTTTTTTAGACTTCAGTTGCTCTTAAGTCTTTTCCTCTCGTTTGTGGAATGCATTTGTATCGGCAGCAGTTTTCTGGCTGACATTGAATCCTCTGTGGGATCTCTGACCAGGTTTAATGTGTTCAAATAGATATTCCCATTACATCAGCCTGCAGCAGGCCGCATTCACAGTCTGAATAGAGCTGTAGCGATCTCCTAATGCCTCCCTTCGCCTCAGGAGACAGGCCACTGTTCTTCTGTCTGATGCTGCTTAAGTGTTGTGCTGTTCTCATCTCAACCCTGTTAGCATTGAACCTGGAGCCATTTGTTTGTTCATTTGTCGATAAACCGAAGGGCACAGGCAACAAACACTGCAAATGCAGTAGCAGAGCACGCATGCCTTCACACTGGAGGATGGGGAAGATTAAAGAGACTGTTTACCGCATCGGGAAGAGAAATATTTTTCCACTCACTTGTAGTCCTATTTATCCATCTAAGATGACTTTGGTGCAAGTTGCTAAGCTTTGGAAGGATGGACTGTAGAGATGTCTGCCTTCTCTCCAGTAGAAAGGAAATAGATGGCGCTCGGCTTGTGATGCTCAAGCGTCACAGAAATACATTTATCTACAAACTACACAAATCGGTATCGCCACGCAGAGCTAAGCAGCATCTACTCATGGATGAGAGGCTAGCCAACTTCCTTACCATTAAATCTCAGCCGAGGGGGGCGTCATCAGTGTTTACTTTCACTACATTGAGCCTCTCGTCCAATAGCAGATGGCAGGCTTTATTTTGCGTGATGATACGTTCAAAAGAAAACAGTTCTTAGACTGCTCACAGCAAGGTCTGTAGATTATCTTGAGTAACCAGGTCATGATTTCTTGATTTTAAAAGTATGTTTTTGGTGCCTTGAGCATCACAAGCAGAGCTCCATCTAGTTCCACTATATTCAAGAAAAGGCAAACATCTCTACCAACTCACACCACAACAATTTGATGGGTAAATAGCTTGACACCTTTAATGGGTTCATTTTATGTGATATCCCAAGCCTTATACATCATTCATTGTGATACCAAAACACTAATCAGAATTAACAGAGCTATTACTGTCCATCAACAACATTAGCCCAGCTCACCTCTTATCGTTCAATCTCTTTTCTTTGCTTGTCTGCATGTCAATTTGTTGCATGTCATCTGTTTGCTCAGATGTGTGACTTTTATCTTCCTTTCAATCTCTACATTAACCTCTAAATACCTGACTTCTCTTTCCTACTTCCTCTGATCTGCTCAGAGAGGTCTGATACTAAACCTCTTGCCCGAGGGAACCAGGTGAGACCTCGAGACGCTCAAGCTAAAAAACAGCAGAGTGCCACTCTGCCCGCCTCTTCCAAAACTGCGGGTGGCACTGCACCCACAACCAGGCACAGAGAAGGTGCCTCTGGAACTAAAAAGACAGCTAAAACCACAGGCAAGACAGGCTCATCCACTCAAACTAAAACGTATGCGCGGAGCACTAACACCATTAGTCGCGGGGCTGGTAAGTTCAGTTGTGTCGATGGTCTTCCCTGCCTGCCGCCCTGCATGGAAAACGTGCTTGTATCGCTGTTTGAATGGAAAGAAGACACTCTAATGTCATTTGCATATGTTATCCATTGCTTCATGTACTCTCCTTCATGTATTTGAAGTGTTAGTCAACTCAAGTTTCTGTCAAGTGGCTACAAAATGGTATTTCCCTGTCTCTCCCTCTTGATAGTGTCGTTTGCTCATTAGAAGAGATTTCCTGTCAAGTGAGTAACTGTAGGAGTGTTTTGCTACAATCTCTCTGTCTGTTTCCTGAGAAAGCAGAAGTGAAGATTTATTCGGCCACCACTATAAACGCCCCTACAGTACAACTGGGAATATATGTGTGTGTGTTTGTAAGGGAGCATGTGGGGACTGAAGTCAGCATAGCATGGCCCTCATAAAACGAGCTTAGACACACTCATGTGGTTTTGATTGATAGCATGACGCTCGGGCATGATCATTACCACAGTGTGTCTGTGTGTGCGTGTCTGTGTGTTGTGCTTTAAACTACAGTATAGTGAAACTAAACAGTACATTGCCCAGAATATTGCATGTGATGTTCATGTAGTCCTTTCTGAAGGGCTCTGTTTATTTTTTGTTGAGTTATTGGGGAAGTGGGACAAAAGATGTTTCATTAGTGTTTTAATAACTTTTTTAAGTTCATCCTTTTCCTCAGGCTGCTTTTACCAGCAAACAAAGACGCTTCACAGACACTTAAAGGATGATTTCATTCAGCTCTCACTATTCTATATTTGTCATAGTTTATAGATGTGATAACAAATGGTCATTTAGAAACTGAAAACTATTGTGCCTGGCAGGATGTTCTAATAGAACTGCCTCAAGCCAGATAAAGTGTGAAAACACTTTATGTGGCTTTATCAAGCGCACACATAATGTAGATTGTGGCTGAAATGATTGGCCTATTAATCGATGAATCAATGACAGAAAATTGTCAATGTAAAGCCTTTCAAGTGAATCCCTTTTGTCCTCTGGCTGTATGGGATTTTCATGTACATGAACTTTCAAATTGCTTTATTTTTAAATCATAGTTGGTGGAGGACAGCTTTAAGATTGACATATGCATAGAAGACTGAAGGCTGACAAAATCAGAGGAAAAAACTTCTGACACTGTCCACTTCACTTGCAATTAAGTTTAATGACAACAATGTTTTGGTACTGAGACCTTTATCAGGAGAAAACCAACTAACAACTCAGGATGCACCAACTAACAGCCAGTCAAAAGTGTCACAGCCTTTAAACATCACCTGTGAGAGTTCACTTCTAACATCAGTTTGCAGGCTAGCTAGCTAATAACCTCCTCAGCTGCAGCATAATAAATAGTATGTAAACTATGCAGCACAGATTGGTCAACTGTTTCTCGTGTTTCCCTGCTGGGGCTCAGCCTACAAGCTGAGGCAAAAAGGCATTTCTGGTTTTTCCCACAGAACTTTTTATCCATAGTTGATTAAAAAACAAAACAATTTAGTATATTTTAAAACCTCACTGACCACAAAAAGAGAAGACAGAGTTTCTATTTACGTAACCTTCATGTCTTTACTAGCACCTGGAGCATAGAAAGAGTCTAATTAGCCCCTCTCTGTTTTTCCTGCTAAGCTAAATCCTCCCATCCAAAGAAGACAGGAGGCCAACCAAAAAACGCTTCTGCCTCCACCTCCACCTCCACCCCTCGTTCCCGTGTGTCTAAGGACGGGAGCGGTGCAGCACAGAATGGTGGAACAGAAACAAGGACCAACCGGAAATCAGACACTCCCAACTCTTCCTCAGTGCCTCAGAAGGCCTCCGCAGAGACTCCTAGTCAACATGGGGAGTTAAAATCTTTGACCCTTTCCTCTGACGCCAAGTCTTCCTCATCAAAAGAGACAGAGGGAAGTAAAGATGGTTCTCAACCTGCTGCGAGTCCTAAATGTGCTCCCAAGGCCATGGCTGAAGGTGAGGAGGCCGATGATGATCTGGCTCCTAAACCTACAGTCCAGTCTCCCCATGTCAACACTGCTACAGAGGACACTTCCTTCACAGAGAGTGAGAAGGACAGCAGCTCCAAGGGGGACAAACTGGAAAAAGCAGGAGGGGAGGATGGAGAAGACGAAAAGAAGAACGGAGAACCGGAGTCTGCTGAGGAGAACAGCCCGAGGTAAAAATCAAGTAACAACACGAGTTAGTAAAACATTCCTTATGATACGTTATCTACACATAGTTGTAGCCGTAAGCTGATTGGCAATTAATGTTCAATTCAAATTAATTCTATGTAATAACATGAAACATCACCCTTTGGTGGAAACTCAGGATTTAAACAGATGTGTGTGCTCATCGTGTCTTGAAATTGTTTTACCTGCAGGTCAGCAGAGAACCAAGCACAAAAGCCTCAAGGCCTCAGTGTGAACACAGAGCAGGCAGAGGTGACGGTGATCCCGGATAGGCCGAGATACAGCCAGGCGAGTGACTCTGACTCTGACGGACCAATCCTTTACCGCGATGAGACGGATGAGGATGAAGATGACGAGTACACAAACAGTAGGGCATTGATTTTTTAAAATGTTTTGTAAAAAGCCAGTATGTCACCTTCATAACATTGTAGAGGAGCTTCCTCATGACTGATGACGATGATGATGTGCTTGTTGTTTGTATGAGGCTTTTCATTTTGAGTTTGCTCTTTACTTATAAATGCACTTAGGGTTCAGCTAAGCCTTTCAACAGAAACAAATATCAGAAGTGATACCAGTGAGGGCAAACTGTGTTGACCAAAGGCAGCTTGTTGATCAGACTTCAAAGGAAGTTAAGATGAATTGAGGTGTCTGCATTACTCTTCATCTGCGGATGGACACTCCCAGCATACTAAAACTTCATTTCCAAAGCCATGTATCATCACGTAATGGTTGCAGTGGTCGATACTTCATTACTATCTGCAGCTGATCTCAACGCAGAGTGTTTCAAGGCCCTAAGATCCCTGTGACAAGTCCCTCCTATGGCGTCTCTATTCCAGGCGCTCTGGCCATTAAGATCCGCCGACGAGATACCCTGAACATCAAGCTTGGGAACCGACCCAGCAAGAGAGAGCTGGAGGAGAAAAACATTCTGCCACGGAGCTCCTTGACAGAGAGGCATGAGCTTCGCCAGCAGATAGGCAGCAAACTAGTCAGGTACACACTTGTACACACACATACACAATCGGCATGCTGTGAAGATGTAGCTAGGTGTGATTTTTCATCATAGATTTGGCGGCTCTGTGGGGCAAATTTTATTGGTGTCGTTGTGGGCGGTGTACTTGTACAAATGATGCATGATACAAAAATCTGTGTTGAAGTTCAGTTTGGCCTTTTGTACCAGATGAGGTAGCAAGGCTTCGGTTTAACACCAACAAAGGGTGTGAAGTTGTCTTTACACAAATGTCACTGTGATAATTCTTGTTGTTTTTCTCAGGAAGTCAGTGTAAGTTGTAAATCTTTTCTTATCTCCTCATTGTAGAGTATTTGAAATATCTGAAAACAGTTTTCTCTTCTCAGGCGCCTGAGCCAAAGACCCACCACAGAGGAGCTGGAGCAGAGAAACATCCTCAAGCGTAAGTTTCTGGAATGCACTTTAAACTGGGGGATGATGTGATGTACTAGTTTTATGATTATCATGGTGTTTAGAAACTTAAATAGTTATTTAGATACATTTCTAGTGACAGTATCAGGAAAATCTAAATCAGTCAGTGTCTTGGTAGTCTGACTCACCAGATGTAGTAATGTGGTGTAAGTCTGCAACTGGCTGCCTATTTCAGTGAACACTTTCCTCCCCTCTGCTATCTATCTGTTACTGATTTTAAAATCCCTGCTGCTAAGGGAAAAAGCAACAATGACCTCTGACCCTAGCAACCTGTAAGCTGAAAATGGCAAGTTACCCTAACCCTAACCTGGTCACTAATTGTATGTACATAAGTTAGCAGCACCTCCACTTGCGGGGACTTAGTTTACCTCCCCATGTGCAAATGTACCACTCAAACATGTCCACTCCAAAAGGCTGTTCACTGCAGAGCCTTATAAGGGTTCTTGAGGAGTTCAGATCCACCGCTAGCGGTGCCCAAACTCTTTCTCCGGGGCCCCCCCTTTTTTTAGATAATATTTTCAAGCTAATATTTAGAGACACAGAGCACACTGTGGTCTCTTTTCATTACCCACCATTGTGTTGATGAAGCTGAGGGCAAGAGATGCCTTGTCAAATTTGGTCTTTGTTTTGGCCTTCTTTGGTAGCCTTGTTGCGCTTGGACATTCTCCTGAAACTAAAAACTTCGGAATGACGTCCGGCTGTAGAATTTGCTTAGAAACTTGCATTGGCCACTGTTGCTTCCCGCAGCACCACTACATGTTTCAAACATTAAATATTGATCCCAAGGTATTGTGGTGTTCCAGGTGTCCACTTTAGTCGGAGGCAGCTTGCCAGATCCAACCTTGTGTGTCACATTAATCAGATCGATGAGACGGATATGTCGGTCTAGATTATGAGTTACTGCCTATTAGAAGCTGATGTCGTCCGTCACACTGAGGTCTGTATTATTTTACAGTCCACCTCAGACGTGGGTTGATAGAGCCTTTATTTTCATCACCACATTAGCTGAAGATATGTTAGTTTATGTCAGTTAGCAGGCTGGTTTTGCACCATCTACACACTTACCCACCAACCCCAATAAATATTAAGCAGACTCTGTGAAACATTCAATTTTGTTTGTCATGGTACTGAGCAGAACTTAAATGATTCCGCTTGAGGGATTTAGACCGTTCTTGTGCCAGATTTGCATTTCAGGGACTTAAAAGAGGTATTTAAGCTTTGGGTATTACAATATCAAAGTCTAGCTGCTCTCAGCCTCACTGATGCAATTCAAACAGCTTTTACTTCTTCTCAAGAACGAGTAGTTATGTAATATCTGTTGCTTCATGCTAAGTGGAATAGTAAACAGCCCACAAACACAAGTTTGTAGCCTGTGGATTGAATTAGTACTCAAATACCATCCAGTCTGTAGGAGGTGTATTGCAGGTTATTGTGTGTAACATAACTCAGTTCCAACAACAGTAAAACACGACTATCAAGACAGTCACCTGAATAATATCCCGTTCATCCCTTTATTCATGACTGCACACTTTCACTTCCTGAGGGGTGTAATTAAATAAACAGCAGCTGTTAGGCCTAACTGCCAGAATGAACCTTCACCTTTATGACTGACTGGTGAGGTGATACTGATCTGCAGATGCAGAACGTTGCAGCGTCTTGTTAAAACTGGAGCCAAAACTTCACAGGGCACGTTAGCCTGGTTGTATCTTTTTGTGGCGAAATGTGCTGATAAGTTCGGTCTACAACTTCACGCCAAAGGCCAAGATGAGATTTACTGTGTGACATTTAGGAAAAAACACATAAGTTTTACATAGAAGACTTTGGTGGCTGGTTCCTGTGCCATGAATCCCAGGCAGGTTCTATTTCTACCTCTGATGGCACCGCTAGAGGTCAAGGAGTTTACCTGCATCCCAGGCCCGGTCACTGACAAGCTGTTTACACACACACACTTGTATACTGTACATCCGTGAAGACAAGTTTACTAATATGGCCAATCACCACCTTTATATATAAGAAAGTTGCAGACCCAGAAGGTGTGAAATGACTCTGTCACTTCTCTGCATGCAGAAAAGAATGAAGCCGAGGAGCAAGAAGCCAAGCAAGAGATTAAAAGGAGACTTTCCAGAAAGGTACTGTAAACACCAACCACGCACGCACAAACACGAGAGAGAACAGAGAGGACACAGTGAGGCTATATTTAGCGACTAATATGTTTTGCTCCACCTTATGAGTCACCTTAGGGGGTTCTAAAGATGTTTTGTGTGGAGGAATCAGTCCATCTAGTGGACACAGCTGGAACTGAAACTTTCTTCCAGCTGAGAGGTGGGGAGTTTTCTGTCTGTACCACAACAGCTATGTGATAAAAGATGCTTCCTGAGAAATTTTTTAAGATAATCAGTACAGGGCACAAAGGTAAAATGAAACATCAGCACATGTGTCATATTTTAGACTTTAATAGAACTCATACCAAAATTCCTGAATTTGTTTATTGTCATTTATTTTCCTCTTTCTGTGTGTAGCTGAGTGTGAGGCCTACAGTGGCAGAGCTCGTCGCGCGCAGGATCCTGCGGTTTAATGAGTACGTGGAGGTAACAGACGCCAAGGATTACGACCGGCGGGCAGACAAACCCTGGACACGGCTTACTCCCGCTGACAAGGTGCTACAGCTAATACGCCGCGTCCCACAACTTTTTTGCTTTTATAACGTTGTTTTATCAATCTGTTCCAAGTCTGTGTTGTATATTCTATTCTATAAAATAGTATCATAAGATTTAGATACACTAGGCCTAAAAATGTAGGTGAACTCCAGTGTGGTAAAAGATTTCAAAGTACACTGCATGGACAAAAGTTTGTGAAGCACTCCATCTTTATGTGATTGTTGAATATTTAATTCAAATGTTGTAATAGCAACCTACATCCAAATGTTAGCTGCAGGGATTTGCTCCCCGTTCAGCCACAAGAGCAGCTATTGATGTTGGGCAATACTGTCTGGCTCACAGTCTGTGTTCCAGTTAATCCCAAAGGTGATGGATGGAGTTCATGTCAGGACTCTGTGCAGGCTAGTCAAGTCCACATCTAACTCAAAAAAACCTTTCATTTATGTACCTCACTTGGTGCACGGAGGCATTGTCATGTTGAAACAGGAAAGGGTCATCCACTAACTGTTGCCACAAAGGAGAAGGTGGAATATTCTTCTCTGAAATATTGAGTTTTAGCCTAAAATGAACCGTGAAAAACCGGCGCAGACCAAATACAGAAAGAGTATAACTGCATGCGCCAGGTCCAATGTGCAGATGTCGTCCACGTCCTTATAAAACCTCATCATACAAGCCCTCAGGGAGTGTTGGAGGGCAGTGTCTTTGTCAAATCCGCCCTCTGCTGTTCATTTTAAGAACTACACAGTACACACACAGTCCCTCAGCCCCAATGTTTGAAAACCAATAGAGGGCTTAACACAAATAGAAACACAGTTGGAGGTGTCAAGGAAAGAGTTCCATATGTTTCAAAAGTTTATTACCTTTTTGTTGGTTAATAAACTGAGTGATTTAAGTAGAGCTCAGTTCAGATGTTGGAGAAAATGTCAGGTTCTGATTTAGAAAATGTCTGATAAAAGATATTGCATATAGAATAAAATGTTGTCTGGTCCCCTGGTCACCCATAATAACCCTGTGCATAATGTTACAACGCTATGAGCTATGGGTAATTCCCTTAGGCAAGGTCTGCAGAAATGTGGACTTACAGAAAGTGGCCATAAAAGACTCAAAATGTCAAATGAGAGAGCCCTCGTCCAATTGATGATTTGACTGTGGGACAGCCCTAAACCCTTGTGGACTTACCAGGAATCCACCAAGTCTGTGAGTGTACTCTGGGATTGGGCCCCTAATACCTATTCTGAACCCTCACAGACTTTAATTTGTATCACCTGTGTAATCAGTACATGTGCCTGAGTGCAGGAGAGAGGGACAAATGTTGTATGATGAAAAGGTTAGGACATCATGTCACCTGAGCCAGTCAAATGCAATGCTTATTGTTAGTCTGTAACTAACTTTACACATTAATCATATATATTTTATTCACTGTTGTTTAATAATGACAGATAACAAATGCCCCAAGAGAACCCAGAGCAAAGACTCCTGTTTACTTTGTTGTACATGTAATCTTGCTCTTGGCAGCACTTCTTTAAATCATGTCCTGTCGACATAACAATAATTACAGCATGAATTGTTGGTCGTTCCCTGTGGGGATGTCTGGAGCAGCACAGATTTATGGAAAGGATGCATAAAGAGCTCAGAATGTCCACATGAGATGTCACAGACTGGATGTGATTAGACTGAGTTACAGCTGTGTCTTGATGGTGTGTTCGATGGAGAGGTGCATTTGTAATATCCTTGCGTGTGTGTGTGTGTTTCCATCCCTCAGGCTGCTATCCGTAAGGAGCTGAACGAGTTTAAGAGCCGCGAGATGGAGGTTCATGAAGAAAGCAAACAGTTCACCAGGTACTCCAGCGGTCGATGACCTCCACCATTTAGCTCAACTCTGACCGTATCTTACGCTTCATTAGTAATTTATCACCATAGATCCTGCAGTTTATTAGCTCACATCAATCAATATTTATATTATTCTGGTTCCCCCAAGCCATTTCCCCTAACCTCATTAAAGTCATGATATACACCTGGGTCGTCTGCAGTTCATTAGCCTCAGGCATTGATTCAAAGTTCCGGTTCACTCGCTTATATGTTATTAGATCTGTGTGACAGGGTTTCATATATTGTATTGCTGTATAGAGTACAGAGAGAATAACTCCACCAGGAAAAACTAATGTGTGCTGTGTATATATATATATATACACTGCATGACGTTTTTACAATCAATCAGCTAAACAAACATTTTAAATCCAACCAGTTTCTCTTCAGTAGCACTTGTAATATATTTGTTACTTAGACTTGCAGGAGGGTTCGGGTTGTATTTGCACTCTGTGTGGCATCAACTCTGCATGTTTTTCCCGAATTAAAAGATCAAATCAAATTCACAGCAACTATTGCGACGGATAAATATAATTTTGTTTTTAGCAAACATCTCCGGTGTGTGTGTTACAAGTCAAAAGATGTATATTGTTATGTATGTATTAGATGTGAGGACAGAGTTGTTTCTTATTTGCGCTTCATTTAATCCTTACGTTGTGTTGCATTTGCAACCAGACAGACCCTTTACCAGAGACAGGCAATTGAAATTCAACAATTACCGTTTATTGCGGCTGATTTATTGACATGTTGACTCTACTTGAATCCTAGTGTCTTGTAAAATACTCACCCAGCAGGGAAAGGTGCATGATAATTGAGTTATACTGTGTATGTATTGTGTTTTCATGAATTACAGCCAGTGTGTTTGTGTTTCCAGATTCCATCGGCCCTGAGTGCTCTCACTGCCAGCTGGACGTCGGCACCGCTCCGCTCCACAGCTCCCAGCAGTCTCCCGGCCCTCCCTCCAGACCCCTCAGTACACAGCTCGGTCCACTTTGCTCTTGCACCTGATGATATGTATTTCTGTCTACAGTGGCAGCGTCGGGTGTGTCTTAAGGCCTCGGCCCGTCAATGGACACCAGTGAAACATTTGCACATATCTTTAGTCAGAACAGTGATGTGTAAAGCGCTCTGATTAGAACCATTTATTTATTGTAGATGGCCAGAACCTGCTGGTATGTGATGTTTTTGTTTGTTTGTTCAGTTTACTTCTGGCTCCAGGGAGGAAAACTGGGGGCAAAATTACCCAATGCAGGAGTGAATGTGGCTCAGTGGTACTAAAGAGTTGCCAGGAATGCCTTGTCATAAGCTGTCAAATGGCCATATATGGGCATCCTCCCTGTACCGGAAGCGGGGGGTGATTGGATGTTTCCGTGCTGATGTCAGTGTCCATGTCATAGATCAGAGAGGGAGGAGAGCCAATTTGTTCTGCTCTGATGTGCCTCTTGGAGCTGAATCTGAAATACTGCAGTTCATTTTTAGACATATTTAACGTATATTGCCACTAGAGGGCATTATATCATAAGAGTTATAGAATATAAGGACATGTATGTAGATAAAGAATAGCCTGTGAGTGTTGTATTTATGACTGCTGAGGGTTCGGTGCAGTGAAGTGCAATGAATATCACTCCAAAGTTCAAGCCAATTTGAATCCCTCAACACTCCTCCGGGTGCTACACGGTGACCACGTATCATCATTCACCCTGTTGTTGAGCGCAAACCTCTGATCGTAAAGTGCTGGACTCAGTCTTTGGAGGGTTTTGACTTCAGCTTTTCATTTTTAGGTTTTTTTGGGCTGGTGCTCTTGAGTGACTTAGTGCCAAAGAAAAAGCAGGAATTTGATTGTATGTTGGTTTCCTTCTTTGTGAGTTTCAATGCTTCACTTTTCTTGACTTCATACAGTGGTGTTATGATTGACAACAGGCACTGGAATGTTCACCACTGAAGCAATCAGCTGGCCACTTGGAGAATCAGAGATGTACTTAATAAAGAATTTAATCTGACAGCCTTTGATAGAAACATAAGGTCAGACTTGCAGACAAGTGGCCCTTTCACATCTTAATATGCACCGTGAATCCAGGTCTGTTTTTAACCAACAGATTTTGATTTCTCTTCTCCTGGCGACCAGTTTTAAAGGAATTGTTCAAATTTTTGGCAGCACACCAGAACAATTAGTCGATTCATTGATTAAATGGTAAACAGAAAATTGACACGAAACTTTTCCAAAATCGATCTTCTCATTTAACTCCTGGCAAATAATATGTTAAAGGGTCTCCTAAAATGTCAAACTGTTCCTTTAATATCACATGTAAGTGGCTAAAACATAGCTGCTATAAAAATGTAAGCGATTCCTTTTCTTCCTGGCACATTTGGACTATGAAGGAGGCTCGTGTCCTCACTGTAGATCTCCGACTCTCACGACACACTGAGAAGGACAGATTTATTCCCTCCTGCTACTGAAATGTGCAGAGGTCATGACAGGAAGTGATGTACAGTGATGGAAAACAACCAACAGTATTCAATGATGTCAATGTGTATGTTGTTAAATATTGACTATTTTGTACAGAATGTATATCGAGCATGTGCATACGTTGAAATCAATTTTACTACCAATATGATGATACAATAGAATTTTGATGTGAATGTTTTAAGCTCTGATTTTAGTTTTTCTTTTATGATCCCCATATGATGATAAGGAAATGAAATGTTCAGCATATCAAACGCAGTTAAAAAACTGTCATGTCTTCTTTATCAAGCCTGTTTCCAAACAGACTGTGGACACAGACAGTGTAGGCAGAGAGAACTCTCTGTGGTTGTTTCAAGTTCTGTTCCTCCTTCAGTTTCACTGATGTCACCAGGTGTTTCATGGATGGTGACTCAGTTTAGAACCAACGTATAAACCTCTCTGGACCTCCGTTTAGATTATTGTTCTTCACGTGACCAGAGTTCAACCTGTACAGAACAGAACAACCCGACAGGATGCAACTTTGGCAGGAACATAATAAATATGCTCAAATTTAAACTACACTGGTTTAGGAATAATGCATATTATCTTCTTCTATTAATGTGAACATTGTACAACAAAACAGCAGATGAAAAAACTGCTATAAAGGACCAGAAAGATCTTTTTATTTTAGATACTCGAAACAGAAGTCCCAACATTTCTGAGTAAACATCAATATGCTGCTATCATTTCTTTAAAAAAAAAGACTGAATTAAACCAAATAAATTATAACTGGTAACATGTATGTTAAAGGTGCTCTATATAACAATTAGCCACCTGCCAAATTTACTCCAGGCAACAGTCATTCTCTGACTCTGCCCGGACTCAGAGCACCAGGAGAGTGTTGGTGTTCTTGACTTTGAGATTTATCATTTCTTCAGGAACAAAGTGGCTAGGGGCTAGCTGGTTAGCATGCTAACTTCAACAGACGTCTCTGCAACCCCTTACATAGATTTCTTTTACGTCAAAGCTGTTATTTATTCACATTCTGTTTTTTGAAAATCATTTTTGAATGTTTTTAAATGAAGTTCTTACATATTGCGCCTTTAAACTCGCCCAATTAGCATTTATAAGCAGTATACTAGTCACTTGGTAAATGGTTATGTACAGTTGTTGATTTTTATAGATAGATAGATAGATAGATAGATAGATAGATAGATAGATAGATAGATAGATAGATTAGATTAGATTAGATTAGATTAGATTAGATTAGATTAGATTAGATGGACAGAAACAACACGACAGATGAATGATGGTGTGAGAGGTGGATGTGTAAATAAGCAACAGAGATTATAGTGTCTTGTCTCCACTGCCCCCAAGTGGCTGAAAGAAATTAGCTACTGTGTTAAGATGTGTTTGTTTCTCCCTTTTAACTTCTTATCTGAGGCATCCACAACTGTTGAGTGAACGTAAATATTTGATATATCAATTAAAGTATATTCATAATCGTAATAAATATAATGCCACAAGCTTTGAACACATTTAGAAGTGGCTTTAAAAATAAAACCTGTCTGAATGATTTGTACGTGTGCAAATGGTTAATAAATGATTTGTAACACTACGGGGTCAGGAAATGTTCGTCACCCGTTATGGATGCACCTTAACTCAGAGAGCATATAAATGTTGACAAAGTACATAAATACTTAAAAAATGGTCGACATCAGTGTGCATTATAAACCATTTATGGAAAGTTTATATGTTGCTTATAAATGCTAAACAGCGACATTAAAGTGTTGCCTAATGGCAAGCTTTAGAAAAATCTCACTTGTTTGTGTAAACACGCACAAAAACGTACTCTGTAGTCCTGGTCCCCCCCCCCCCCCCCCCCCCCAATGTCTGACTGTCACTGCTGTTGAGCGAAAAGACTTTTAACATCATCGATCTCTTGTTCATCTCGGGGAATTCACACCATAAACCCTCCAACTTTTTAAATTGACTCTCCCCCGACACCACAGTGAGTTGCTCCAAACAGCACAACTGTATGTTTTTGACACAAGATTGATCTTTCAAGTCATAGGATGACAATGTCATACACCCAAAAATAAAAAAAATAAAAAATCAGCTACTGTTACATCCAAACTGTGTATAATGTTTTTGTATATAAAGAATTGTGTAAAATCGTCTGATTCGTCATCGTGGTTTTCCTTCCTTCCTTTCTTTAATTATGACAGACTTGTGTGTATATGAGGCAGGAAAATAAAATGTGTGTAATGAGGATGCAAACAGCAGATGCAGGTAAACAGAGGCATGGGTTCAGTAAAAGAAACGTGGGCACTATAATAAGGCCCAACTAGCTTGTGAGAAACGGTTTAACGTCATTGCTCCCCTCTGTCTTTCATTCTGGAGGAGCTGGTTTTTAGGAGGCAGATTTCTGAGTCCCTGAAGGCCACATCTCCTACTTCACTATTCAGACGTGGAGTGGAAAGCACGGAGCTCAGTCTCAGATGGGCTTTAAGTTTAAATACATTACATCATTCCCTGCAGATTTCCTGGACTAATTAAAAACCGAGCCAATTTATTATTTTTTTTTCTACTAAATTTCCGCTGAGGGTCCAAGGACGGCCATGAGAGAAATTTACAGCCTGTCCGAAAAATGCGAAATTGCTGCAATTAGTGCCAATTAAGCCTTTCTAGGATGTTAGAAAAGAAGAAAGAAAGCCTTTAATCGGCCGTTCTCATCACCGTCCATGTGCCCGGAGCTTGTGAAATATTGTCAAGGGATGATGGCGAAATTTCTCAGAGAAATTTACAGTGAACTTTGCTGCGTTTTTTGGCTCCCAGAGAGTTTCTTCTCAGGGGAGAAAAGGACAAATGATACCGCCAAAAAGAGAGATGGTTTTTTTTTTTGTTATTTTCAGAGGGAGGGGGAATTTACTATCAGGTGGATGGCCGTAATATCAGGTGTAAACGTTCTTTGTGCCCAGAGGATGAATCCTATTGACCGCTGTAACTGAACTGTCCTCTGTCGCCACCATGAGGTCTGGACATTTGTGATTTTAAGGAAGCAGCTCAACAGTTATCTGAGACATTCATGTCACCTTTGACTTTTAGGTTCAGAGTCGACACAGACAATGTTTTCCCAGCATGCTGCTGTTAGGATTTTACACCTACCCTCGTGTATCACAAAGCGTTGAACCTCTAGGATGCCCCTTTCATACCCGATCATGAGATACCTGTTAATAATGAACATCAGTCAGAATGAGCCTATAACTGACAAAAGTAATGTAGACAGTGACCCTGAACACTGAGGTTAATATGAGACGTCAACGCTGACTAATCTGGTAATCGCGTTTCTCCTCACATGTCTTTTCACGCTTGTGGCCCGGTCGCCGACAAATGAAAAACCAAGGGGCGGGGACTCAGTCTATTCATATCTTCTGCGTGTTGTCAGTTTAATTTGGCAAATGCAAAATAAGACGATTCCAGTAACCCTAATGGCTGCTTTCCCGGGCAGGGAGTCAATATTCAAATGCACCTCAGTCTGCAACAGGCAAACCCAATCTGACGGCAGGACCGAGACGTGAGCCGCATTACTCTGCTGCGCTATTAAAACCACATTTTGCCAAACAGATTCCTGATGAATACTCAAGACGAATGCGGGTTCTGTGAGTGTTGTTTGCTGCCCTCGTGCCCGGCCATGTGCAGGATTTGTCGGCCTCTGGAGTGCATTTATCGAGCAGATCTCTGAACCTTTGACCGAGTGCGTGTTTTTATTTTATTTCTGTGGGAATGGCCATTAAAGTATCCACTTTCAGCCCAGAGTACCAGCCTCGAGCTTTTAAACGGGATGTGGGCATAATGGAGTCGGGTTCTTCAGGAGAGGACGAGGCAACGAGGATGAGAGATCGTGGAGGGGGGGAGCGAATGATGAAGGACGAAGGACAAGGAGAGGCGGAAAGAGATTACTGATGATGGGAAAAATGCGAATCACTGGCGGGGCTTACATTCAACTTTAAAGTCCTCATCTGATAGCTTTGCTGGCTCGGGATTGATTGTACAGCACACGTGGGCTCCGGCTTGACCTCAGCGACAGGAAGGTTACAAATGGAAGTTTTTGATTTGCTCACGAAGCGCACCCACCTGTCGCCTGTCTTTATATTCTTCCGACTCTGATAATTGGTTTTATGGAGCGGAGGAGGACAGCGAGATAGTTGCGGCAGCTGGTGTTTACATCCTGAAGATGCCCTCGCTCGACCACAGCGATCGTAAAAAACCTCCCGCTCACACACACACACACACACACATTTCTTCCACCTGTGAGGACAAACCCCCCCGTAAATCCTCACCTTTATCTTAAGCTCTACCCTTAAATCCGCTATGGCCACATTTATTCCCACCTGAACTCAAACCAATCTACACTGAGCCTCTTTTTAAAAGTCTTCTCCAAAAACTTTTCTCTCACCCCAGCCTGAAAGTGAGTCACACTCACCCCACGTCCCTGGCACGCTGCCTGGAGGTCTCCGCTGTAATGCAGGTCTTCTACTCGATTGAGAAAGAGTGGATATTAATCATCAGCCTAATACCCCGCGAGGATACAGAGAGAGTGATCATTAGAGGCCTTATTCCACCCTGTGCTGTTCATAGTATAGTCGCTCCACTTCTCCAGTTTCGTGCCTTCCTCGCACAGTGAGTCAAAGGTTCAAAAATATTAACGAAGAAGCAGAAAAGAAGAAGAAAAAAACAAAGGAAGCCAAGTCAGCTTTGATTCTTCTGTGCTTTTATGAAAAGGTGATGAGTGACGTGTGGATTATAACCTTCGTTTAAAAAAAAGACTTGCCCCAGATTTGTTGCCCAAAGGTGATCACAGAGTAGCAAAACTGCTTCTGACTCAGTAAGTAGTATTAGGTAAAGTGTCCTCCCAGTGGAGACAACATGATTAAGTCCTTCCAGTTCACTGTCAATACATCACGACTTCCTTTGTGCTGGTGCCCCACTGCAAACAGTCGGTGCCCCCCACTTTTTTCCCCTCCCCTGCCCCTCAAACATCCTGAGTCCGCCCCTGCTGCAGGGCGCCATCACTCTTCAGGTTTCCTCTTTGCATTTAGTCGGAGAAAAACTGATGCCGGACAAGCGCCACCACATTCTTCACAGGAAACACTCATGTGTGCGCCTGCCGAGGAGTCAGTACTTGTGCTTTTAATCTTGGAGGTTTCCACTTCACCGGCGCCAGAGCAGCGGAGATGAAGGAGGAGAGAGAGGGAACGGAAGGTGGGAGAAAAGGAGGGAAAAGGACGGGGACTGGAGGAGGAGGCGTGAAGAAGATGAGAGCGAAGTGAGTTTAGTGGAGGGGAATAATGGTAGAGGAAGAGTTGAGGCAGACAGACGGATGACACAGGTGGGTGGCGGAGAGGAGCAGAGATAATTGGATCGGGGGAGGATTCATATTTGTTGGGGGCGAATGTGCTTCCTGGACCTTTTTCGCCGTTTGGCCGAGCTCCTGTGTAATCACAGGAGAGAGCAGATGCAAACTATCAGCCGAAGGAGCCGAATCAGCACTAACGGGGGAAGACCGAGTGGCTCTTAAAGGTGTCAGGAACCGTTTAAAAACAGCACACGCCAAAAGCCAATTCAGCTCCCAGTTTATCGATGGCTTTCTGAAGGCTTGGGTGAAGAGGCAATCGCCTTGACCGCGAGAGGTGAGGGGATAATGAGCTGCCACGCCAGATCAGAACAGTTAAGTGGGCGCAGGGCTGTCAGATGTTCAAGCACGCCTTTGCTTACCGACCTCAGTACCAGTGTGGTGGAGTCTCGCCCTCGAAGGAGAGTTAACAGCAGAGGGATGTTTTCTCTGTGGGCGTCAGCTCGAGTGCCTCCGGAGATTAGCAGAACAAAGTGAAATGAGAAAAGTTCTGTACATCCAAAATTATTAGCAATTCTGGAACTGGAACTGTCTATAATAAATTGTCCGATAATAAGATATTCTTCCCATCTTCAACATCACAGAACATAAGCACCCGACAATAAAGGTCAACTCACTGCTGCAGTCAGGTTGATAAACAGGAGAGAAGTTAAATCCACTTTCCAATCACAAAAGCTGAAAGTGATCTCTGAGCTCTCCTCACATCGGAGATCAGAGCAGAATCTGAGGCGACTCTGGGTGTTTATTCCTCCAGAACTTCTGGCTCTGTACCCGACTCTGATCAGCTGCGGCGGCTCCGCCACAGACATAAAAAGCTGTTGTTATGACTAAAGCCTTCAAACTAAAGCCTGAAAGGAGCAAATGTGTTCTTTCATACAACATCAAATCATGGTGCTGATATCGAGCACTCAGAGGAACAATGCAAAGAGCAGGACAGGGCAGCGTGAACTGAAATGAGACTGGAGTCTGTACAGTGAATGCAGCGGCTCTGTGAGGCTGCACTGCAGTGCGGCGAGCTCAGTGACACGGCAGCACGCTCACATTGACGAAACTGTGCTTTATTCAAAGTGTTTCAGATTCATGTGCGATGAATTCAGGGCTGGTGACTTCATTGGCCTTTTATTTTATGTACATGTAGCGACAAATAAAATATATTTTATCTGGAAATGTTAAGTTGCATCTGCCTGCTGGACCCTCTCAAGGCTTTATTCATCTTTATTTGTCTCATTTGATATACAATCACTTCCAGAACTTAATCAAAGCAGTTTTTACAGCAAAGACAGGATGTGTATTATGAGCGTACAGAACAGTTTTTATGTCCCTGTACTGTGGAAGGCTTTATGGCGTATGTATGGTGGGTGTGTGTGTGTGTGTGTGTGTGTGTGTGTGTGTGTGTGTGTGTGTGTGTGTGTGTGTGTGTGTGTTGGCAGGCAGGCAGGCAGGACACAGTATTTATAGTCATTGTGAGAGACTCCAGAAGGAATTGACGAAACAGAGCAAGCTGTTTCACAGTCTTTCCATTTTGCTTCATGAAAACACTAAAAGATTATGTCTGAATTATAGCATAAAACATTTCCAAAGTCTTAGACCACACTGAAAGCCTTTCATATTTTTACATATAGATGGAAATAATCAAAGCAAGAGTATTCAGAAACATTTAAAAACACAGTTATAATAAGACGATGTATTTTGTACAAGTTTCTATTGAAGCATGCAATCAGGAGGACTTGGTTGAGTCACTGGAGGCTCGCTCACTTGCGGCGAGTGTTCATCCCTTATAAATATGGCTGTGCCTCAAGTTCCAATAGTAATATTGCTGACTAATTGTGCGTTAATGTGCTGGCGGAATGGTCAGAAAATTCAAGGGAATGCTCTCTCGAGTCCGGACAGCAACTTGGAAAGTCAGAGAAAATGTTGGTACGTGAATTGCTTGAGTTGAACGACTTGAACGACCTAAGAAATAGGATCATCCGAGGAGCATGTGAATGTAGCATAACAAGCATTTTGATAGTTGGAAACATGGCCTCAATTGAGGGAAAGCGACAAGGACCCCGATCTGTGAAATAAGTGTCAACAGAAGGCTGTCTTGTACTGGTCTCAGAGGCTGAGCAGCACTTTCTAAGACGCTTCTCAGGGAACTGTATGACTTCATGTATCTGTACAGTAAAGACATATTTCATGTGGCAAAAAATCTTCCCCACCACACTCAACGAAACCATTCTATGATGAAGTCTTCCTCGGGGTGGAGATCCCAGCTGCCTGTTCAATCATTATCCTCCTATCTGCTGTGATTTTCTGTGTAGATTATCAATAATAGTTCCCATCTTTTCTTTTCTTCTTCTGACAAAAGAAAAGAAAATGACTGCCGCAGAGCGCTTCATCCACAAAAATGGTTGTTACCGCCGCCAATTCAAAGGACACCCTCCCGCCAGCCTTATTGACGGATAAAAAAAAAAAGTCCACTGGTGAAGCTGGCGACAGAGGAGCAGACGTCTATTTGTGTGCTCGTGTCTCGGGGAGCAAGTCAAGCAGTTGATGTGAGTGTTTAATGTGTGTGTGTGTGTGTGTGTGTGTGTGACAGAGCACCTCACGTTGCTCTCACGCCTGACTTGGCAGCGCCATCTCCACGACTCACAGCGAGGACAGATGGCAAGGACTTACCCTGCGAAGAAACCCTCCAACACACACACACACACACACACACGGACCTGATGCGCATTACAAGAACTTCCTTGGCACCCACTGACTCGTCTCTCAGTCCAACAATGAGTCATGCATCACATCCTCTCCCACCAAGTGTCTGTATTTGTGTCTGTGAATCTGGCCGGCAGTGAGCTCTGACAAATCACCTGAAGTCAGCAAGTCAATACGCAGCACCTGCAGTTCTTTCATGTAGTCACACTCCTCGCTGCCTGCTGCCCACTTCAGCCCAGACGAGGGCTTTGTACCGACTGCAGCTTCCAACTTCAACTCTTCTTTAACCACCCTGAAGCAGTTTGCATGATAAAAACCTTTTCCCCTATCTGTTGGTATATGAAAATGGCAAACCTGAGTCAAATTCAACACCCGGAGTTGCTCTGTTTTTCTTTGTGTTTAAACCTCTTCAGTCAACCATGAACATTATACATGAGATGAGAATCCATCACCTCTTCAGAACGCACAATTATTTCCCTTCATTTGAGCGACGTGGTAATCATCTACCTGACAGTCAGACAAAGCGAGGCACAGCGTGTAACTGCCCATGGTAAAAGTCGTGCACAGCTGATCTGTGTGCCCTCACATGTGTGGGTGGATGATCGTGCACAAGTGTGTGTGTGTGTGTGTGTGTGTGCACGCCTGAACACCATGTGTGCGTGAGAGACTGTGTAGGTGGACGTCAGCTGAATCTGCAAGGCCAAACACATGAAATATGCAGCCGTGCGGGAGATGCAGGAGGCCCGAGAGGCTTTTCTGCTGCTATTGGAGGTTATTGAGGTTTTGGCTTGAAGTTTACATTTCTGAACTGACCTTTAAAAACTTGTGTTATTAGAAAATATAGATGTCCTTGGAAAACGCATTTCTTAGCATATATTACAGTAAAACCTTTCCTAATACACATCTGCGCTGATCTTTAGCTTGAAAAATGTATCAAACACCCATATAGGTTGAGAAACTGTTTTGCCCTGTTTTCTAATGTACTCTGATTACTCTGTACATGAGTAGTAATATGTGCTACTGTGTGTCATTTTGAAGGGTGACTAAATGTTTGATTCTTTCCAACTAATGCATACCATAGAATTTGCCTGATGAGTTCTCTTAATGTCACAGATGCAATCTACACACCATTGACAGATTAAAAGGAAGAACTTATGGACAATCATAAAATAAATGTAATGCTTCCATACAGGAGAGATTAGTGATTTGATGCGAATGAATATGTGAATTTCATGCTAATGCCTTTGCAATCATCCTTACACCAGAGGCTGCATTCACAGTTGCTCCTTATGATGAAATTCTAAGGCAGTTTTAGAATTATGACATTTTTTCAGAATTCTTCCTTATAATAAAGACTAGATCCTAGAAATATGGAGAGCTCTTACAGTGAAAATCTGTTCGGAGTTGGGAGGACCTTTAAGAGCCTTGAGAGTTTAAGCAGAGGAGAAAATGGTGGACATAGAAATACTGAGGGATGCTACAGTTTAGAGTATCTGAACCAAGGTGCACTCAGGCTGCTGTCTGTCTGTGGTGGCCAGACACTGCACTTGTACTTTTTGCTTGTTTTACTTCAAAGTGTCACCCATCTGTCTCAGTGTGGGTGCTGACTTTTGTGATGACCTAATACAAAATGTGAAGAAATAAAACACAAACTAATGAGCAAGTGCAAGCTGACTAATCTCCCCCATGAACCATCAACCACCATAAAAGTCTAGATATGAACATGGAGAAAGACAATCTTTTTTTTAATCATATCAAAACAAACTTCAATCCAGAAAACAGCTCCATCGGTTAATACAAATACTTGACAGATGACGGGACGCTTGTACATGTTCACTGTTCTCTTTTCCAGTTCTGCTCTCGACTAATTTCCCTGACAGCTGCAGAGCTGTACAGAACAAGAAACCATGTTTTATGTAAAGATCTGACACAGGTGAGAGTCTTATGTTGTCTGATTGTACAGTCCTTTCAGTGTTGACTGGGTCATAGGAAGCTGCTGCTTAGTTTTAATGTTATGGTACAATTTGTAGTTACACGTTTGGTGGAAATCAAGTTGAATGTCCCGACATAAAAATTCTACAAAAACATCCTGGAAAAACAAAATCCACGGCTCACTCCAGTGCGGTTTAGGCATCATCGGGTTTGTCTGCAGGCGGTCCACATGGCTGAAGCATCTTCTCCATCAGGTTGAAGCGGACGCGCGCTTTGCTCTCGTTCTCAGCCACGGAGAAGTAGTTGAGCAGGTCAAAATGTCCCATGTAGGAGCAGTAAGAGTCTCTGTGCTGGTTCACCAGCCATTCCCACTTGCTGGTGTCGGCGTGTCCCGTGCCGATGTACTTCGACTGGAGATGCTCCAGTTGACTGTGGATGTTGTATCTGTCCGTCATGATCGCTCAGAATAAAGTCACGGAGGCTCTGAACAGAGAAGGGAGGACACGAGTAAGTATGAATTGATTCGTGCGAACTCAACCACACGTAGACATCGGATTGAAATATAACCTGGGTGGATTTTAAACCATGAAAGCGGCTGTCGCGCAAACATTCACCTGTCGTGCGCAGTCATTATAACTATTATAACTACAAGCCAGTTTATTTCCAAATATACCTACCAAATAAAACTAACCTGCTCCCTCACGTTTCTAAGAAGCGTTAAGATCTTCAAACAAACAGCCAGCATGCTAACGTTGTTTTCAATAGCTTGCTGGCTAACAGTAACGTGAGGTTAGCTAGCTGCTATTAGCCCAAAAAACGCCTCAAACCGTAACCTAGGCTTATATTTTTGACAAATGTGAATTTCTAAGTAACAATGCGGCTTTCAAATGCACATTATACTTACTTGGTAAAAGATTTCACAGCAAAGCAAGCTCAGGAGCGACGTAAATACTGTCCAGCGCTGTTTGTGCCGCGTCGTAAAGCAATGGACGACGACTTCCGGTACGTCCCTCTGTAAAATGAGCCGGGCGGAAACAAAGGCTGTGCAACATTTTGTTCTCGCCCTCATTTTACATTCAAATTTACTTTGTAGGCTCGGCTTTGATTATGTGGCCTTACCAGGTTGTACAATGTTTAATACTTCATGATAACTGTTTGTAAAGGATAAAAAGAGACAGAGGCAGAAGCTTAGTGGAGATTCAACTACTTCTCTGCTCGATTTCCCCTCTGACACCTAAGAAATGCTGTATTTTACTGCTATTAAGGTTCAATTTCCCCAAAAGTTAATACAGATTTTTATTTTGTCTGAGAGGTGGCAAAATCTTGATACGTTTTACTTTCTTTATCTATCTGTCTTTAGACTTCAATAAAAAATAGAAAAAATACATTAAATTAGAGGGATATAATTGATATCTGATTCAAACAATTCAGAGAGGCTCTTTTACCCCCAACCTTTTCAAAGATTGAAAAAAGATTTTCAAGCCACAGAATGTAGAATTTACATATAATCCAAATTTGAATACACAAAAATTCAACCCCCTTTTCTTTTTTGGCATAAAACAAACTTTACCACATGCTGTTCAAAAACAGGTTATACATTCTTTGTAACAAACCACACTCATGGAAAAAAGCTTAAAAAGCTTGACTGCAGTGTAGGCTAATGTACCTTTTCATTTTCTCCTTTTCAACTCACATCCCAAACAAACCGCTAAAGTGACTAAAAAATAAACATCATTACTTAGCGGGAAGACAGCAGACTGTACTTTCAGGGCTAACTGTTTGATCCCACATATGTTTACTGTCTGGCAGGAATATTAAATGTGCGCTTGCGCAAAACTAACATTTAAATCCAAACATTACTACTGATAAATATCGCAGACAATCTGTTTCCTTTAACACGAACAATACCTCATTTTATCCAATAGAATAAAGAGCTTCACTCACTGTGACTTACAGAGTGCATTCATTCATGAGGCTCTATGATGACAGGAACGATGTCACTGTTTTATTATATAAACTGTTGCACTAGCTGTGTCCCACGTGTCAAATACGTTTTTTTATTGCCAGAGCTTATTGCCAGCTCCACTCCCCTGATGGGAACACTTTGCAGTTTGGATAATTACCTGACATTTTTGCACAGGTTCTTTTCTCCTCCAGTATGAAGTTCTTTAGGTCACATTTTCAGCGCTGATAGAACAGGTCCGTTGTCGAGCTGAGACATTTTCCTTTCCCCATCATTTCTCATTAAAAAACAGCAGTGGAGATGTGGAGGGAAAGCAAAAAGAAGCCAGTGCATCTTCATCACACAGTCATATTGTTCACGTACCCCTTATATATAAGCAATATGTATCCTTCTGCTGCATTTTACCCAGGGGGTGTTATGTTCTTGGTTGGAGGCCCAATGACTGAATAACAGCTATATTTATAAATCCTTTTCCAGCAATTTGTACTTAAGTTGCCACGTGCAACGCAAGGAGAAATTTGCCGTAGCACTTAAGAGTTAAAGCACACGTGGGGAAAGGGGACAAATGTGTCCATAGTTACCTGCTTTTATGTGTTCAGCCTGTGATGAATAGAAATAATTGGAAATCCTGGAAGAATCAGCAAAGTGGTCGTGATAATGGAGCTGTACTGAAGCGGAGAAAAGTAGCCCCCAGAGGTTCATTTTCACCAACGTGCTGAAGGCTCAGAATTCATTGTAAAAACGTTGGCTATGGATAAAGCATCAGCGAAGACATGAGATCAGTTCCTTTGAGGTTCATCTGTTTGTGTGATTAAATAATAAACGACATGTGACGACTGTCTTTTTTCATGATTATTGACTATGAAGCTCAAAACACCTGGTGAGAACAACCTGAAGGATAACAGTAATAAGATGTGAGAGTCCATTTATCACACCGCGGCGCGGAGATCTGCAGGGACAGAGATTAGATTTATGTTGGCTGACCCCGGCGGAGGCTGCTGGATGTGAGGTCAGAGCTGTGCGCCGTTCTCACTGTGCGGGAAACGTGGTTTTGTGCCCGGAGGATCCTGTGAGCCTTGATAAGTTTCTGGATCTTTATGCCTGAGGCGTACACTGCAAGACCGCGTCTCCTGTCCGTTGTCGTTGGAGAAGCTGTTGAAGAGACGTAGGATTTGAATCCGAATGAGAGTGAAGACACAATTAGAGATGATACAGAAAGAGGTGGGGGGGAGGGTTGATCTCCGCTACATTACGCTGCTCCCTTTTCTTTATCTTGGTGTGTGTTTGATCAAGAGAATTATTAACAGGCCCTTTTCTCGAGTGTCTGTTACACTTGAGTCCATAGCACTCTGTAACTCATTATTCAACAGCCAGCATGACAAGCACTACATTTTAATTAGTGGACACTGTTAAGATGTTGCTGAGAGAACACACTGTTGAATCTGGTGGTGGTGTTTTTAATGAGACCTCGGTACATCTCCAGCTGTGTTTGTGGCAACCAGAACACTTTTTTTTTTAAGCCAAAATAACATGTTTTCCAAAACCTACCGAATGGATGTTGTCCCTACTCCTAACCAGGGCCTTAAAAACAGCACTGTGATAAGAAGCATTGAAAATTGAACCCAAAGAAATCCAAAGATTTAACTCGGCGTATCTGTGGTTTTGCAGACACACACTTTGCCAAAGTGTATTCTGATGATTGGGTTGTTTATGAAGTTTCCCGCTTCTTTTCAGGAATTTTCTTAGGACATGTGTAAGAATGTCAGTTTAAAAATGCACCACTATTTCAGACATTTTAAGCTAAGAATCAGAACTAAAGCAGGAAAGGCTGACTTTCATGCTGCATTTGGAAGTTTCCGACCTCCTCCTAAACCTCCTCCTCAAAGTTGGCAAATCTACCTCTCCTCCACCTCATCCATTGTTTTCCCTCCTATTTTGTTTGTAATGCACTGCTGATGGTTCACTTGTGTGTACACTTGCCAGAAAGACATCATTATGTGACAGATTTTCATTAACTAGGTCAGAGGCTGGAAGTTTCACCTGGGGAGTTCTGACCACCAACGTTATCGGCAACTCAAATATGTAAGTAAAAAGTATCCTTCAATTCCCACCATGCAACTCGATAGTGTCTTTCATTAGATCTTCCTGGTCTGATGAACATCCGCATCTATCGAACACCACAAACTTTTTCAGGCTTTCCTTTAAAAAAACAAAACAGTACAGTACCTTGATGAATGTGTGTTTTCATCTGAGCATTTCACCCTGTTCACCGTACGTAATGCAGAGCCTGTTTAGCCTGTTTATGAGTAACACCAGTGTATGTCTTAGTGCAGCTCCATACCAAAGAAAACCCTTTTCAGAGGAAAGTGGTGCATTGATGTGAACCAGGTAGCGCAGATTGTAGTACAGCTTCCCATCTCATGAAGAGCCCCCAAGGAAGCTACTGAAGTGTGCAACTGTGCCAAAGTTGGTCAAAGGTGCTCTGGCAGAACAGGTGTACGTGGTGCATTGAAGGATAATGAATGCAGATGTGTGTTTGTACTGTTTGTGATTGTCCGTGGGATAAATAAGTTTTGTTTTTGCACTCTGCTACCAATCATTTGGGTGTTGTTTTATCTCACTTTTATGCAGAGGTACAATTATGGTAAAATAATAGTCACACAGGCCCGATGCTAAAAATTTGATAGCCAATCTTTTAGTGAGCTGACCCGGGAACTGCAAAGCAAAGCACCAGCAGGAGGAGAGGGTAATGAAATCAGGTGGATGGATGGCAAAATTGCCTGACTGTGCCTCACAGTCCTGCTGAGTGATAGCCTTGTAAAAAAATGGAGTCAGCGATATTTCCTGTGATTTAAACCAACTGCCTGAGACGGAGACCATTCCCAGCCACCGGGAGTCAGAGGTGGATAGAGAGAGGAAGTTAAAACAGATGACACCCTGCAGGGTTGTTACGGTGACGGCTGGTTGGTCGGCGGACAAACTGAGGCGGCTCGCTGGTCAGCTGCAGGCTTTTGCTGGATGGCTGGTTCGTCGGCGGAGGGAGTAATGAGGTGGATGGCAGCTTTAGAGGACTCAGCGGACGGTCCCAATTATTTGCTTCTTGATAGATTAACTCGACTGACTGGCTGGTTTGTTTATCCTGCTTCCTTCCTGTCTGTTAAAATTGACTGCTGTAGAATTTTAATTTCTTTTAATGGACCTTTTTCCCCCGGCCCTTTTGCGCTTTTAATTCAGGTTCTGGTGTCTTCAAAATTAAAAAGTCCGCACCAACAGAAGCTCCTATCTCCGACGGAAAGCACTGCTCCTGAAACGCCTCGTCAGTAGTCCCGCCCCCCCCGTGACTTTGTGACATCAGACTAGGTCACCAAGTCACAGGTTTGCATAATTTATACCCGAAAAGCTAGTTTGGCACGGAAGAAATAACCTTGTAAAGCTGCTCTGTTGCTGTCAGCAGTGCTGGCTCAGGTATGTATGAGTGAGCTGACCAATCAGAGAAGACTGGATATTCTGGAGGAGGGGTTTTTAAGAGATGGGAACTAAAACAGAGCATTTCAAACACAGGGGGAATAACAAACAATGAGGAAACTGATATGTTTTTTGAGTAAACCTTTTTTTTTATTTGTAGCCCAAAATAAAATCATGACCCCAAAGATGAGCACAATATGTCTCCTCGAACTGCCCAACCAAACCTGAGATTCTCTCTCCAGCTGCCACCTCTCAGCCCTCCCTACGTGCTGCCGTGCACCACACCAGCAAAACTCAATGTTCCCCTCAGTCAGATGATGAGAGCCGGTTAGCCATTCATCTAAGTGTGAAATAGCCTGCGGAAACTTCCGCTCCGTGACAGCGCCGGGTCGCCGCGGTATCAAGGTCTGGAGGACTTAAATGGGATTAAGCACGGCTCCGGACATACAATCTCACTCTGTCATGCGCTCGCTGTTTGGGGTTTCATGGGGGATTCGTGTGACGGATCCCACATTATGATCAGAAGAGGCACTTTACTCAATGCTTCGGCTGTGACCTGAGCAAAAACAACTTGTAGCTGGAAGATAAAACAAGGCTTTGACTTTCTAGCCGGAGCCATTCAGAGCAGAGCAATGAAATGCAGTTAGGAAGCTGATCAACACAGCACCCGGAGCACTGGACAGGAATCACATTTCCTATGGGTACAGATGCAGCACTGAACATTGTTATTTAGTCCACGCCTGCTGCAGACGTGACATCATGCACACGATAAGCAAACCTTGCATTCTTAATCGATGACATTAGATCAAGATTGTCATAATAAGATGATTAACATTCACAAACACACCCAGTTAAGAGAGAACATTAACAGAATTTAGCAGCTGATCTTTCCATGCAAAACGGCATATTATTGTTCGATACATGGGAGAGACATGAGCCCCACTTTCACATTTCTGTCTCTCTCTTTTTTTTTTATAAACCTTTTAGCACAAACTCGGATATTCTCCTCTGGACAAGAGGTCAATACACTTTGGTTCGGTTGAGTAGCTTCCTGCCACAGACGAGGGCAGCTCCAAGACATGACACCTGAGCGAAAGGCGCCGTCTTCGCAGGAAGAGGGGACATTCAACGCCACTTGGTACTAATCACTATGACAGGATTAATCACACTGCCAACTCTGATGACATAATGCCAGGCTCCTCGACAACCCCACGCATGACAGCGCGGTGTGAAAGGCATTCGTGCAGACTTTACGTGGCTGCGAAACTCACACACACCGCCTCCCGAGAGTGTGCTGATTATGCTCTCTCACGCAGACACTCACAGATTGTCTGGTGTGATGAGGTTCACATTGTTTTGTATTACAGACGAAATCTGAAGGAAAACTCCGCAACAACAGGACAACCTTTTTTTTTCCTCAACTCTCAAAAAAAGCTTCCTAAATCACATCATTTTTTTTTAATGCAATCCCAGCTCGAAGCTCGTACTTGGTGTGGGAACAGGTTTCAGTCCGTTTTAATGCCCTCTTTCTCTTCCTGTCAACTCGGTAATACGTATAGCACCATATGTCAAGCGAGTGACCGCTTGCTGAGTGAGGACGCAGGGTCAGCCAGGGCCAGTGGACACTCCTGCGCCGAGTCAGGCGATTAATGACTGAGAATAACGCTTGATTTAAAATACCCAGAAAAAGGAATAAAGGATGGAGGGTGGCCAACTTTCATATAAAGGGTCCTGAACGTAAAATTTAAGAGGATAAAATGCAGAATTGCGTAGAATTACTCAGAAAAAAATGACGGAAGATTACCACTCATTTGCCCTTTGAGTGAACATAATGAATACCTCACTCCCTCAGCCCTCAATCTCTCAGTCCTGCAGAACTGCACTTGAGCTTTCAGCTGTTTTGTGTGGGATTTCCAAAGAGGGAAAGCACAGAGGGAATAATGATAATTTTGTTCCCCACAGACATGGTGGACCCATTTTGGTATACTACTTCCAGGTTCCTGCTGGTATTGTGCATGCTGGCTCACTGCTGTCGCATGCTATGACATAGCACAATAGCACCTTTATAAACATTAAAGGAGACCTATTATGCTTTTTTGTGTTTTTGTCTTTGTTCAGTATGCTTTTTTGGAGCTTTGTGCATGTGAAATATCTTTAAAGTTGAAAAGGTCAAGTCTGCACCGACAGAAGCTCCTCTCTCCCACAGAAAACATTGCTCCTTAAATGCCTCGTCAGTAGCCCCGCCTTTCATTGCTGCATCACCATGGCACAAATTAATTGATTTAGCACAGTTGTTAGAAGTGTTGGCTCAGGCGTGTGTGAGCTGACCAATCAGAGAGGACTAGATTTTTTTGCCTTAAAGTGACAGGAGCTAAAACAGAGCGTTTCAAACAGACAGAGCATTAACAAAAACAGTGGTTTAAAGTCTTATTGGTAGCACCTGAACTTTAGCCGCAATTACAAGGCAACATTTCCAAAGACTCATACACACTGAGCTGATGCAGCACCTTGTGGATGAAATACAGAGATCCCCTAATGTCACAATAATAATGCTTTTACATTACAGCAATCATTTTGTCATAACTTATAGTTGTAGGAGGAAACACGTTATTGATGCAGAAAAAGCTGCCGCCTCGTACCGACTGTGGCTGAATTTGAGTTATGTCCGCCCGCGCCCTACAAGATATATGTTGCTCGCAATTCGCTTTTATTGCTTGATGCTCACCGCGCAGAAACAGCTGTGCAGTGAGAGGACACACTCGTAGGAACTTGAAGACAGGGAACGGACTGCAGTGCAGATGACACTTTATTCAGATGCAAGAAAAAAAGGCATTCAGCGAGATTCAGAGTTACATTTTATTACACCGCACTGATTGAGAGTAGAACTATATGCATCATGTTACAGGGTGTGGTCCATAGAGTAGAAATGAGCGTCTGTACATAGATTACAAGAGTGTAAACACTCACATGATAAAAACAAAGTTTAACAGCGCCATGTGTGCAGATCAAAATGTGGATTTTATTTAAATGTACCTTCTGAATGTGTCATCAGGTATGTATTATATTAATGCAACACAGTGTGTGTTGTGTTCCTTTTGGTTTATGTCGTACATTTTGAATGTTGGGTGTTCGATGTCAGACTCTAGATAGCGGCAGACTTCTCAAATCTAGTGGCGATCGATGTTTTTTTGCCAACTTAAGTGACAGCTGTCGCCCTCATATTGAACCTAGCTGGCTAATTAAGCTAATGGTAGCTGAAAACACTGTTTCTGGACGCCTTGTGCCTAATGTGTTCAATGAATGTTATGTTTTAAGTACCTCCGTCAAGGATGTTTTCACCCATGTCCATTTGTTTGTTGGTTGGTTGGTTTGTCAGCAGGAAGAGCAGGTCTGATTTTTACAGCAATTGCTATTTAACGTATTTGTTGTGCATTCAGTGATCATCTCTTACTACAGCAGCTTCCATTGTTAGTTGACCTGTTACTTTAAAATTACACTTATTAAAGTGATAGAGTTTCAATTTGTATTTTTATCCCACTGGTATCAACGTCACAGTTGAGTGTTTACTCCTCCAATGTCATATTGTTAAAGGAAATTACCGCTAATGCAAAATGAATTTCCTGCTGCAGCTGTTGCTTTTTATAAAACAAATTACAGCGGAACCTCGACTTGCTTTTCTTGTCAGGAAGCCAAAGGAAATATAATGTAGTGTGTTTGTCACCGAGGACAAAAAAACGTGACAAGAATACTGTCAGTTTTGTTATTGTCTCGTCCGGATATCAGACATAAATAAAGATAATGGGGGCCTTGGCGGAGGTATGCGCTCTACTGAGTGCCACTCTATCTCCACATTGTTTCAAAAATGTTGCTGAAAGCAGCGATACCAGAAATAAACTCACTGTTGGTACAGCACGCTGTCGTCATGCACACGTTTTCAGACAAAGCGAACAAAACTAAAACGATCTCTAAATTTAAACTCTGCGCACACAATTTAAGCTTTTAAACATGACGTTTTCTGATTAATATACATCTCTTCAGTTAACAAGGCAGATATTCAATATGAAAAAAGTTATATATAGAGAGCACAATGACTTTGCTGGTCCACTGTTGTCATCATCATCATCGTCCTCATCATCATCTGATATCATTATCTGGCAAATTCCTGATTCCATGTTCATAAAAAACAAAAAAACAAAAGCAACGGAATACTTACAGCATTTTACACGCAAGATTAATACAATCATTCATCTTTACAGAGTGTTAAAAAAATACTGGTACACAGAATATCGAGTAACGCTACTGTAAAGGCAACTGGCAAAGTTCAGATTACAGCACGACACGTGAAGCACAAGCAATTCTAAAGATCACAGCTGCAGATGTACAATCCTGCTCGGCCCACAAGTGACTCCATTTAAGCCCCGCACCTTGTGTGACGACCGCTCAGCTGTAGTTAATCATACACTGGTGGTGCCATATGCTCGCACTGTATATGCCACAATATCATGCTCTGTGCTAACAGGCCAATGCGTCTTCTTTGCTGGTTTAGAGGATCCTCAGTTTGGCACAAGGAATCCTTCTGTACATTCACAAGTTCGTTAAGTTCAGCAGGGAGAACATACAGTGCCTGCTATGTGTCTTCTGAGTGAGAAGTCCAGCAACAGGGCTGAAAACGTCTTGAGGGAGAGGAAAGGAAAGGAAAGGAAAGGAAAGGAAAGGAGCTGTCGTCTCACATGCAAATAACTGACAAAAGAAAGCATCAGGGGGTAAAGAGAGGTAAAGACTGGCTTGGGGTCTTTTGAACTCTGCAGACATACAGTAATACAATTAATTGATCCTTTCCTTCTACGTAACGTAACAAATTAATGATGAGGGTTTCGGACTGGAGGCTTCGATCAATGAGGTGGCTTTGTACAGAGCAGAGAGGACAAAACAACATCGCACGAGAGTCTTGTGCACGTGTCTTTTACAGATCTCTGCTTTCTCTGCTGCGCGTCGTCAGTCCGTATACTCAACGTTATCAGAATTTTTAATCTTGAACTTCGCCATCAGAATTTCGGAAAGCGATTCTAAAAGCATTAATGCACAATTCAGTGCACGGCCGAGGCGTCGCAATGATGCCAGCTCGACCAGCTTTATCTCTTTTATGGTAAGAAGCCTTGCACAGCCATGCAGTTAGTAGGAGGCAGATCACGAGTCATGTTCATTCCTGTCCCGGGTTGTTAATGCGCACGCGTGGTTTCTGTGTGTGTGTGTGTGTGTGTGTGTGTGTGTGTGTGTGTGTGTGTGTCAGAGCCCCGTGGTGACCTGCGTGACCTCCGAGTTGAGATCGTCGTTGGCAACGCCGCCACAACAGCGAGAGTCCACCGACGACCCCTCCAAGGCTAGTCATACCTGCGGAGAAAGCGTTAATGTCATGTCGCACACAGTTCGAGTCCTCAAACTGGTGGACCACAGAGACAAGGCCTACCTGTTGATTGGACCTTTCCCCTGTGTTTGCACTGATGTTTTCGCGCTGCGGGAGCTTGCGGCTGGTGGCTCCGGTGCGGGACGAGTTCTGCATCTCCAGCACCGAAGGACTCGGGGTGCAGAACTCGCGGAAACAGCGCTTGAAGTTCTCATCCAGGTAGCCGTAGAGAACCGGGTTCAGACTACTGCAGGAGGGCAAAAACAAGGTGACAGTTTAACACTGGAAAATCAGCTCATTTTCACTTTTTATATAAAGTGGCTGCAAGTAAACCCCACACGCTGTCTGACTTGCAAGAATACATTTATTTGTGGTGTCTCGTATTAGACCTTCATAATGCAAATGGTTTGTTAAAAAGAGAAGCCATCTTAAATAGCTTGTTACTGCAAGCCTGCAACTAATCACTTTTTTTTCCAAATATATAAAGATAAATAATGCAAGAAGATGCAGCAACCTCCAAATTATTGAATGATTAGAAGGAAGCGAGGGTTTTGGATTGAGAGCTGCGGACTTTGAGACCATACAATGAGTACACACAGCAAATAACAACAATCAATATTTACCTCCAACCTATTAAGTCCAAAATAAGTAGTTTCTTAGATTAGTTGTAGTACTGCCACTAGTTGATTATAATAATGACTGGTAGGTACTGGCATCCCCTCCATTTTCTTGGTTACCAGGGTGACAGATGACATGTCTCAGCCAGTTTAATAAATGATTGGTTGCCATCTGGTTGCTTACATAAAAGGAAGCACAACTGGGAAAAAATGCAAAAAAAAAAAAAAAACGCTATGTGGGCAGCAGCGCTGCAAGAACTCATTTGATGAGGGCTCGACTGTAACTGATGTTCGTTTCAATGTAAAAGCACCACACTGCAGGTTCAAGTCGTATAAAAAAAACGTTACGGCCATAAAAATGATCAAAGAGTCAACAACATTTACTGTTATCTGTTAAACACACACTTTCTCTTTTATGATAAGTGTCCTGTTATCTGCTCTTATCTCAGTGTTCCATCTTAAATTGCACTGCCTAACTTTGATGCATTTCATTGATGCGGCCTGAGATAAATCCTCCCTGCGAGCACACGCGGAAGAGAAACAGTCAGCATCAACATTTCTTGCGCTAATACTTTCAATACCGCAGCGGATGTTTTCGTCGGAGGCCGTACCTGTTGGTGTAGCCCAGGGCGATGCAGAAGTGCCAGGTGATGGTCTGCAGCGTGGAGCTGGGGATGTTGATGAGGGCTGTGATGATGACGAAGATGTGGATGGGCGTCCAGCACACGATGAAGACGGCAACCACCACCAGGACCATGCGGGTGATCCGGCGCAGGTTCCTGTCCTTCTCCTGCAGTTTTAGCGTTGGCGATGAGATAGAGAGGGCGTACAGGAAAAAGAGTGGTGGGGAAGAGAGGAAAGCGGGCGTTGGCGATATAGGGGAAGGTAATATAGGCGAGGAGGATGGCGGATTAGAAAAGGAAGGAAAGGCGGAAGTGGAGAATTTAAAAAACAGAAACTCCTCGTTAAACCGAGGACGCGTTTTGTCAATTTTCTCAAATACTGAGTGTGAAATTGTTTTGTTGTTGGGTCATTTTCCCTTCTCCTGCAATAAATTTAAGGCCGAGCCTCAACCCTCAGGCCTGAGTTGATTTTCCCTTAATTGCGTTCTCTTGAGAGCAATGAGTCCACCTTATTTGCATTCACGCTCCGGGCAACCTTCTGTTTTGCTTCATTATTCCGAAAGATAATATTAATTAATTAGTCAGTAAATAGCCAAGGCCGCGTCGTAAGTCGAGCCGGGGCTTTTAAAAAAGTCACAAAATGCTCACTAATGCTTGCGTTCTAATCAGAAGCCCTCTGGCACCAAATTGTAGAAATTTTCACTCACTAAGTGCACCAGTTTCAGCTCGTGCTTGTGCGAGAATAAAAGCATTATTTCCTCACTCACCTGGGAGCCTGAGAGCATGCGCACACTCTTGAGCCGCAGGATCATGAGGCCGTAGCAGACGGTGATGATGAGGACGGGCATGATGAAGGCGAAGATGAACACGCAGATCTTCAGCAGGGTGTCCCAGTACCAGGAGGGGTGGGGGAAGATCAGCTTGCAGTCGACGATGGAGGAGGCTGCGCAGGGTGAAGCTTACAGGTAAACAGAGCCACAAACATTCATTACTCCCACTCTATGTTCTCTCTCCCTGTGCCGCCGTCCTCTGAAATGTTTATTCAGTCAGGTTGTGACAATGACACATCCAGAACCTTCAGATTTTCAGTTAATGACACACAACACATAAAAGCAGCAAATCCTCCCATTGAAGAAGCTGGAAGCAGTAAATGACTGAAACCTGAGATAACCAGGGCAGCGGGAACAAATGTATTCACGAAATGAATGTAATTTCAGCTTTTAGACTAATAGTGCAGCAATCACTTGTCAGCAAACAGCTCCATGTTTACACAGTACTACTGTGGTATTGCAATTTCAGCTCAGTTTTCAGGGCTTGATTATCTCCCGAGGGAAATGGATTCTTATCATCCCTGATCTGTCATTCAGAAAATATGTTCTTTTTCTTTCTTTAGTCTTTTGCTTCATCTTTCTCGAGAGGTTAAAGTGATAGGTTGGGCCTCTCCACACAGGGGGGATATATCATTGTTTGATCTACAAGAGTAAATACAAAATCTGAAAACTATGCTGCTGCCTCTCTCGGCCAGGAATGTCTCGACGAAGCGCTTTCTTTCTTGATTAGACTTTTTTCCTGTTTAATTAAATGTGAGTGTACAAATGAAATAAACGACAAGGTGTTATGTAATTCATCATTGTTTTGTCATCAAACAACACAAGAGGAATCTGTTCAAGTATCTGTCTCAGTCTCATTGGAAACATCTGAGCTAACTCTCCAGAGATAAACTGAACTCTTGAATTTCTCCTCCAGACACTGCCGTCAGCTACAGGCTTAAACGTACACAACTCCTCTGGGTTGTCTCCTTCTCCTGAGTACATAATGGAGCGCAATTATCTTTACGGCTGGAATTCAGAGAATAAACTGAGTGCTGTTCTTTGTTCCTGACGCCTCACTGATCACATTGTCTACCGGTGACTAAAACAGAAAAGAACGTTTACGCAGCCTGTAAAGTTCAGCTTTGAGGTTCATAGATGTTGCTCAAGGTTTGATGGCTACTTCTGGATGCCCTCGCTTTCTCTATTTAGTTATTTTCTTTTCGTTTCACCAGAAAAATGCCAAGCCTTCCCTGTTTGTGTGCTTGTCTGTGTGAATACTTACAAGTGACAGCGGTGGAGGCCATGAACATGACTGGCAGTCCGATGGCCGAGGAGAGAATCCAGTTGCAGACGTTGACTATCTTGGCGTTGTGCGGCGTCCTGAAGTCCAGTGCTTTGACCGGGTGACACACGGCGACGTAGCGGTCGATGCTCATGGTGGTGAGCGTGAAGATAGAGGTGAACATGTTGTAGTAGTCGATGGACATCACCATCTTGCACAGCGCGTCGCCGAACGGCCAGGTCCCCATCAGGTAGTTGACGCTCTGGAACGGCAGCGTGCTGGTGACCAAGGCATCGGCGAGAGCGAGGTTGAAGATGTAGATGTTGGTGGCCGTCTTCATTTTAGTGTATCTGCACAGGAGGCACAGATTTATCATGAGACAACCAGCACAAACACGCACAAAGACATTTTGAGTCTGTTTGAAGTTATTTAATGTCTCTTTGTAGTCATTTTCTGTCTTTTTGTAGTATTTCTGAATCTCTTTGTAGCGATTTGTGTCTCTTTGAAGTGTTTGAGTCCCTTATTAGTAATTTTAAGTCTTTGTTTTATTTTTTGTCTCTTTGAAGTCCTTTTGTGTCTCTTTGTAGTCTTTTGTGGAGAATGAGAGAGAGTCTTTTTTGTTGTTTTGAGTCTTTTCTCTTTGTAGTCTTTGTGAGTCTCCTTGAAGGCGTTTTGCATCTCTTTATAGTCTCTTTCATGTCTTTCAGTATCTTAAAAGTAATCATTTTTAGCCTCTTAGAAGGTTTCTTTTTGTAGTCTTTTTTCTCACGTTGCCGTCACCTTATATCTCTTCGTATTTTTTGAGTCATACTGAGTCTCTTTGTGGCCCCTTTGTGTTTCCTTTGTAGTTGTTTTGAGTTTTTGTAGTTCCTTTCTCTTTGTAGTTGTCTTTTAGACTCTGAATAGAATTAATTTTTAATATATCTCTTTGCAGTCATTTCAAGTCCATTTGTAGTCCCTTTGTGTCTATTTGTAGTTGTCCTGGATTTCTTGACAGTATCAATTCTGAGACTCTTTGAAGGCCATTTGTGTTTCTTTGTAGTCTTTTGTGTCTCAGTGTAGTTCCTTTGATTCTCGCTGTGGTCACTTCTCTTTGTAGACGCTTTTGTGTCTCTTTCTTTATAGTAAAAATTATGAGTTTCATATTTGTATTCACTTTAGTGTCTTTGAAGTCTTTGGGTGTTTCCTTGTAGTGTTCTGCTGTGAATAAGAATTCTCACTTCTATTCACAGTTGTTTTTTTTTATCTCTTTCGAGTCATTTTGAGTTTTTGCAGTAAAAAAAAACACCCAAAACATCTTTACTTTTAACTGAGACCTTTGTCTCTAGGCCTGGTAGACCCATTCAGTAATCCATATACGACTGAGGAATGGAGAAAATAATCAGACTGAGGAATGAACAGATTCAATTAATTAATTTTGGGTTTTAAATATTTAAATTAGATCTTTGATTAGAGCCGAATTCCGAAGAGTGAGCCTCTCTGGAAGTGGGATAAATTATATGATATTGATACCGTTGCTGAATTTCTCTGATTAGCTGAAGGATTGAAGTGTTCCTCTATGATATGAGAAAATTCTCAATAAACAAAACAAAAAAAACACTGACTGGTCTAATGAGTTTGTTCAAGTTAAGTGCTGGCAGTGTGTGTGTTTGTGTATTTCATGGCAGAACAAGACAAAGTGAAAAAATTCTTAAATCATCATTTCCCAGAAATCGATCAATCAATCGTCATATTCATGCACAAATGCAGAAGATATTCCTGTGCCTTTCTTTCCCTGGAAAGTACTTATATAACAAAGTGCAAATAAGTATACATAAATTAGCACTGAAGATGTTTCCTTTAAAGACAAACATGAAGGCGTTGAGCACCAAGAAACTATACGTAATCTAAATGTAAATGTGTTGAGTTTGTTTTCTGCACAGGAAGGAGCCTCAATCACTGAGCTTCTATCTTTTGGAGCACCATTCGCAGAATTTGAACATACAGTTGAAATTCTCATCCTCCTCCAGACGAGGCTGCAATCATAGACGATGCTGCGCGAGCTGAGACGAGCATCCTGGGATTTTTTGGGTAAATAATTCAGGCCCCTTATTTCAGCTACCAGCTCGTTTTCTAATAGCAAACTTCCTGTTTAATCAGCTGTAATGGCTCAGTTTACAATAGGCTGTCCACAGGAGTTAAGTTTTTAAAACACATCACAAAGTAATTACTTTCCTCGGGCTGTTGACAGAGCATACTGCGCAAATAAATGTCTGCAGAACATTTGTGCTTTGTGAAATGCAGATGATTTGTTTCGAGCAGTTTTTTTTTTTTTTTGTAGTTCAGTCTCTGGCACAGCTCCCCTAAAACCACCTCGGAATCATGAAGGAACCAAAATTGCTTACAGTTGAAAGCATTTTTCAGAAAGACTCGATAAATGTGCATCAAAACCTCCAATTTCCACAACACTGACAAAGAAAGGACAAAGGACAAAGAGGTTCATAGTACATAGTAAAGCACCTTCTCAGTCTAAAGGAGCTTTTTGTCATCTGAACGATCAAAGGACTTCAAGGACTGTCACTTTCATATATATCACAAAACAGTCCTTTCAAACAACATGTTCGGGCAAATAGGGATGGTTTCGAAGAGTGTGGAGGATGGTGGAATGAAAGCATGCGGACCCATTAGCAGAGAGGATGGAAGGCAGACGATTGAAATGGCCCGAGTGTTTAGACTCCCTGTCAGTAAAGAAATACGCGATGTTTAAGCGCCCGCTGTCCGTACCACAGAGAGACGTGGGCGAAGCTGGATCACATCAAAAACATGTCAAAAATGTAAATCTCGTGAGCGAAAACCCCTCGAGGAAAAAAAAAAAAAACCTCAAACATGTAAGAGGAAACAACAACAGTCTTGTTTTTCTTACCATGTCTATGTGACACGCAGCATTAATGGGAAACACGTAGCGATATGGATTCAAATGGAGTGAAAAGTTCAGCCGCAGCCTGCAGCTCCAGATCACCTGAACACTTGACACGTGTGAAGCTCGGAATTTTAATCACGCCGCCTTTTGTTTCTCACAATGTTAAATGTGCAGTGGATTTTTTTTTTTTCTGCGACGAGGTCAGCAAGCCTGCGAGCTATTACAGAGCTCCACTAAAGAACTAATCAGTCCGAATAATGAAGCTATAATGAAGCTTTCTCAGGAATTAGTCTCCGCCTGTGAGAAGCACTTAAGTTCTACTCTCGCTTGTTAATTTCTCGCTAAATTTGCCTGGATTTGAATTTTTATTTCCATTTAGGTGATAATCAGCCAAGAAGATTGATGCCACTCTGCCACCTGAAGCTGCAACCAGGAGCTTAGCTTAGAATAATGGCTGGAAACAGTTGAAAAAGGCGTCTAACGTGAAAATGCTACGTTCCCTTTGTTTCATCCAGCAAACAACGAAAGGGGTTGTGTGTCTAATAACTGCTTGGCTCTGAGCACTTGTCACACAACAGGCGGGGACTACAGGAGGTTATCGTTGCCAAGAAACAGTCGGACACATAACCCCCAGTAACACAGAGAGTTTAACAGCCCCATGTTGTAGAAAAAACAAAACAATAAGTGTACTAAGCCTCGACAAAAATGAGCCGTCAGGACTTTGGGCGACTGTGGGAGGTGCCGGCTCAGGCATGTGAGAGCTCACCAATCAGAGCAGAGTGAGGGAGTCCTTAAAGAGACAGGCACTAAAACGGAGCGTGCGGACAGAGGATGGAAAGACGTGCTGTGTTAACGGACAGTATGAGGAACATAAGGGATACAACATTTGAATTAGGGAGCTTTCAAGGTGATGCTGATAGTAGCTTATATCATCACACAGATGTGAGGGCGGCAGCTAGTCCTCTCATCTAACTCTCTGTCGGAACGTATAGGGCGTTAAGCTCAATTACGTTTCAAAAGCAGTACTGATCATACTCCCGCCTCCTTGTAGAGACCACTTAGGACACCTCCCCTGCTGATTTGATATTTAATTAATCTGGATATACAAAGTGACAATGATACATCACACCCTCGGGCCTTCAAGTTATTAGACCCAAGCTGTCATTCTACCTGCGAGGTAATTTACTTCTGTTTTGTTACGGCGCTCTCTCAGTAATCCCAAATCCTCTTAACAAGCTAGGGATGACAGTTAGTTCATTAAATTCTGATTAGCTTTAACACTGACAGCTTAGTATATTTGCTATCTCTGGCTTTATTTGCGTGGGGACCGACGAGACACCTCGAGACGAAGCGGGAGCTGTCACCCGACACTGAGCGCTGCGCCGGAGGTAATTTCCAGCCGCCCCCTTATTGACTTTGTGTCCGTCGTCAACATGGCTGCTGCAGATGATAGCTTGCGTTTCTCCTGACGTGTGTTGCACGTCTGAGGCTCATGCATGACCAGCGCACTCCATGGCGGTCAATGGCCTCATCTAATCTACACTGGCTGAATGAAGTGTTTTATTAATGAGTTTTCAGCTTTAATATATTCTTCGACCCTTGAGGTTTTTCCACACAGATCACTCATTTCTTGATTAATAATATCACACAATCTCTTTGTAGCCTTTGTAATTTAGATTCTGATTGGCCGCTGAATTTATACAATATTATTAAACATATAAAAGGAATTATCAGTTTAAGAGGATCCTTTTTTGGGGGCATGGATTCTTTTCGCTGTGTGATGTTGCGACAGGCAGTTTTTTCCAACAATACACATATTGTGTGCGCTCTGTGATGGTCCGGCTCATTATTGTCAGTGGAGGAGGAGATAAGTCCTCCACCTCACGTGCTCCTTCCATGGTGAACATCCCCAGAGACGCATCACCGTCCACGCTCACTAAAAGTAGCAGAAACAATAGCGACTGAAACCACTGAATGGATAATTTGCGAAAACGATAACATGCATTGTAGTGACGGGACATTCATTCAGCAGGTCGGTAATCAGATTCCTCCCTCATGTCAACCTTATTTTAAAAAGCATCATATTTTACCATGTTTTACTCTTCTTACCTCCGTCAGTGAGGTCATGTTTTCTGTTTTCACCGACGGTGTAGAGAGAGGAGGAAAGAAGACGAAGGACAGCTTTCAATACAAAGACGTATCCCTTTGTGTGATTATACCTCCTTTCATCAGCTGCTGCGTTGTGTTAAAACAATTAGAGAGCTGGTTTCATTTGTATACGTGTCGACACAATCCACATCGCTCAAGAGAAATCTACCTGGGGCAAGTTTCTCATACTCAAAGACCTCATTACAGGGACAAGGTTTGATGTTTACATGACATTTTTAAGGTGCAGCATGTAAGAAATTTAGCTTAAAACACTACAAAAAGCTAACGAAAATGATCAACAGGATGTGAAGAAACAATAAGACGTTCGTGTATTGTGTTGCAGAGATATCTGTTGAAGTTAGCGTGCTAACCAGCTAGGCTTGAAAACCTCTTTGACCCAGGCGCTCAAAGCTCCTTTGCTAGCGGTGTAAACACCAACTAACTAAGCTAGCACTAGCTACGGTCATGGACGGGTAAACAGAATAGAGTTAGCAGCAGTTAGCAGTTACTTTGGTGATCAGCTGCCCCTGTTTGTCTGGGATATGATTCATCAGGTGGCCGAGTCTTACGTAAATGGGAGTGACAGCTGAGTTTTTCAATATTTAAACCAAGACAGCCATCTTACTTTAAACAAGTGCTGCAAGAGCCTCAATACAACCATAAACCATAAAAACAAGTGGATATTTGATGAGTTCATTCAAATTGTTATCTCATTATGTTATGTAAAGGTAATTTCTAGGAAGCTTGGCTGCCTGTGCATGAGATGTTTTGAGGGAAAGAACGACCCGCCGGCAGGTATTTCACATTAAAACACTTTTATTAGCTGTGTCTAGCTTGAGTGACTATAATGTCGCATTAATTGATGACAAACACTTGTAAAATGGATAATGACCGAGGAGCTCTGGCACATTATTACTTTATAAAGTGTTTGAATGAATTCCCGACCAGCATCAATCATCTGATAAGTATCAGTCATAAAGAGGATACGGATCTCCTGCCAACGGTTTCTCATTTTGTTAGAAAACTTTGACAGGAAGATTGAAGCTCCGTTCATTGCACATAAACAGAAGATAAGAATATTGTCTCATTATGTGTCAGTAAACAGAACTCAAATGTTTACGGCGAATATTCAGCCTGCCATAGACAGGAAGGGGAAGTGACAGACGGGCGCGTCTGATCGCAGAATGAAAATCTAGGTGAGTACAAAAGGCTTGATAAGAGAAATTGTTTGCTCTGCCTCTTAAACAACCTTGATTCGGTCTTCTCCTGGACCGCCGGAGCACAGAGGCAACACAAATGGACCTTAAAATCATTAAAAACAGTCCTTTTAGTGAAATCATGTATAATTCATAGCCCCTCCATCAACCCATTAGCTGTGGTTCCCACCTGGGGGAGCGAGTCCTCCCCCTCCCTCCCGCTCCTCATCCGTCTTTGCCTTTGACGAGAAAAACAGATTCGATAATGAAGACAAACTATTCCTGAGGCGACGCTGACGACAAACTGATCTGCAAACTTACAAACACATGTGCTCACAGGTGGGAGACACAGAAACATTAGCTGTCCCGTGCTTGTCCTCCAGGATGCATTATTCAAACATCCGAGTCATTTGATGCATTTGGTGTTGTTAAAATTATTTCCATGTCCTCATTTGAATACATCTCAATGCTCTTAAACGGGAAGGGCACTTCAGGATTGGTTGTTTTAATATGCACAAATTCAACAGGGTTTAATGTGGTCATTTGGGAAATTTGGTTTTAGCACAACTCTGACTGAAGACCTTGAATAATCCTCTATGTATGCTGTATGACAAATTATTCAAAACAATATTGCAATTACCTCGATCCTGGCTTTCTAATGAGCCTCATCTGTTGCTCCGACTGTAATGGAGAAACACAGAAACAGCTATTTAACTTGTCATTATTCATCCGAATTTGATTTTTTTCTTTGTTTTGGGCCATTTTGATGCTAATCGGTAGTCGGGCATTTACACTTTGACATCAGTAAGGGAATTGGATAAGCCACGGCCGTTTGGATGACGGTTTATTAGGGTCTAATGTAATCAGCTACAAGTAGAATATTTACTTTCCACCATTTTATTTACATTTTTTCAAGTCTGCCACATGATTCATGTTCTCTACAAGAACCCAAAACTATTCTCAAATAAAGTATCCCTTAATAATATCCATAAATTATGGACGGCGTCTGGAAGTTATGTAAAAAAAAACTTGCTGGAGGGGAACCAGCCAAAAGGCAAAAGAGGGAAAGAGCACTTACATAAACCAGAATGATACATTTTCTGTTGAAAAATTCAGAACTGCTTCTACAATCTAATGTCCATAAAGTCTCATTTCACATTTCACACTATTGCACACCAGAATAAGCTGCACACAGTGAATTCTGAGATTTGTTTCCATGGCAGAAGGACAAGGTTTCTTTTCCATTTGTTTTATATTATATGTGTAATTAACATGATATTGTTGTTTTTTATTTTGATATTCAAATTTCACTTCACCCGTTTCCGTGTGGGGAGGCGAGCGCTGGCATTAACATGGCTGCATCTGTGGTAACAGCTGCTAAGCTTGTTTATGTTGTTGACATCAGCGACCAGGTTAGCGGACACTTTCAGTATGGAGGTTGCGAGCTTGGAGGTCAGTGACTTTATACCAACAGTCTCCAGTTACAGAACATCTGCTAATTAGCAACAAACACAAATTACAGCTAGGGGATGATGAGAATGTCCAATTAATTTAGCATGTATTTAATCCCTATTAGTCCCAATACTGTACAAAAAAAACACTGACCCGTTGGTGGCACTAGAGTCAGAAAGTCTCACCAAAACTATTAGGATGAATCTTTAAGCCCTGTTCAGACCAGAGAATGGCATTGAGACAAGTTGCAGACACATGCAACCGGACCAGACGACGTATCATCTCAATTGCAATGACTCTCTGTACTCCTGCACTGTGATCGTGATTTACTATCGTCGCATTTCTAGTCCTGACACTTTGCACTTTAAATGAACAAACTTACGCTGCAGCGCTTTGAGAAAATTTTGTCTGGAGCCGTGAAGACGTTTCCTGCAAAACCACAAACTTGAATCCGGTGGATCTCATGAAACGTTAGGGAAGCACCGCTTCTTTTTGTGTTTGATTTATTGTCTAGTAAACATGAAAAAAAATGAATGGAAAACCATCTAAAAGCTGTTGAGATACATCAATTTGACCCATCAGCACTACCGACTCTACAGCATGCTGCTTGCATGCCTTAGAAAGCAGGTTAAGAGGCAAGAAAAGACCCAAAAAAACAACGATTTGTCCTCACATTTTAACCGTTTCACTGTGTACAATGTCAGCTGTGATCTGCTCTTCAAAAAGTCATCCGGCACCAATAAATGGTGCACGTGCTTTCTGTGCAGTTGGGCTGAATCAGGCCAATTGCTGCTGTTCAATAACATACGATGAACAATGCCCCCCCCCCCATTGTTTCCAATTGCCAGCGATGTCCCGAGTCTTGTTTCCTTCTTGTTCCATTAAACAAACAATGATACGTTCACTGTCGTGTACGCGTGAGGGACAACTAGGCAGAAGAGAAAATGAATTTCGCCCGCACAGCATGTCCACACTTCATGAATATAGTACTCGGCACGGCGCCTGAAAGTGTGCCTGCACGTCAATATTCAGTGAGAGAACCTTGATTTTCTTTGCGACTGACAATGTACAAACTGGATAATATGCTTGTGTCTGTGTTTCATCATTTAAAAGGTTTGATGGAACACTTCTGAAGCTGTTTACATGCTCCTCCGTGCCCATTAGCCGATGCTGTCTAATGGGTTCAACATCACAACATCAGCCTCTCTTGTAAAATTCAGGGACAACAGCCTCCTTCCAACAGGAAGAACGCTGAATCGTCGATACATAAATGCAAATCTAATTCAGTCTGATTTACTTACCGGTGCAGTAATGAAGCATAAAAGCAGAAACAGCTGGGGCTTTTAATTCATGCGAAGTGAAACAAAAAAGGGTTTTTTTAAAGTATAATTGGATTAGTGCCCTGCTTGTTGGGTTTTTGTCGCCTGGTGCAGCATTTAATGCGTCGGATTGATGATTTTGGAGCGCTAACAGATAATAAGGGGGCCGACGACTTGGCTTTGACCTTTAAAGCTGCCCCCATGAGCAACTTGGTGTATCTTTTGGGACCAGCCTGTAGAGAATCAACAGCCCCGTCACCGTATTTCAACAAACGTCGAGATGAAACCTCAACGCTCTCGGGGTCAACAGTTCGGAACAGAAGCTGATTAATTTTCATGGCTTTTGTTACACGGCAAGCTAAACATAGTCCATCATGAGCCGCTGAGGCTGGCGAGTGTGTGCGTAGTGTTGTGTATGATTCATGGGCTGCTGCTGGGTGAAGATAAACCATTAAGTCCAGGCTGCAGCAACAGAGGCTGCTCATGTGAACAGACACCAGGATGCCTCTGGCTCCCAACAGCAACACTGTCCATGCGGCGTGAGCGTGAAGGATTAGGGTGCGCAGGGCGTGACTGCCGAGCATGTGGATGTGGATGCTTGTCTGGCTTTACTGCATGTATATTAGTATTTATGTTAGTGACACGGATTCTCTATCATGGTACATGAAGTTTTATATCGAGACAGCATCGACTTCACAGTGACGTACTTTGGAAAAATCAATTCACAAACTATAACACTATTTGCTTTTGACTGATTTGTGTAATTTAATATCTGACAAATCAATACGCGCCATCACACTGATGATAAAGTAAAAGGCAATGAGGCCATAAATGAGTCCTGCTCTTTTACCCACAACGACCTCCGTTACAGCAGTAAACTGTGAGGAGCCAAACGCAGGAACAACAAAAGGCAGGCAGGCGGAAAACCAAAAAGCGAGTTAATGTTTGAAAAGTTTCTACAGACTTTTTCTGCCACGCTTTCTGAGTCATCATTGGTATCGACTGTGTTTTGTTCAGGGCCACAGTGTCTCAGTCGCACAAAAGGATGCGCCAAGGCTGGTTGATTAAACAAAAAATGGAGGTCTAATAAAATAAAGCAGAAATCTTAAAAACAAGAGGCCAGCAACAAAAGCAGGCTGATGAGAACCCGGAGCTAAACTGAAGAGAAACACAAAAACTTAAATCAGTACCAGGGAACACAGACGACAGATGGGAAAAATACAAAGAAAGGATGTGGAAAACAAAAGAAGAACCATGAGGAGAGACGTCTTCAGGAGAAAACAGGAAATAAATAAACAAAAGCTCAGGGTCACAGCACACACGAGTGTTTGTGACATCCACCATTCAAGTACTTTTTTTATATTATTGCTCAGAAAAGGATTGTTCAAACTGCATTTAATCTGATGATAAAAAGGTACAAACGACTTTTGCCGCATAATTAAAGCTTAAGTGGTTTCTCTTTCACACCCGATGCAGTCAAACTCTTGATGGAACCTTTGACTATAAAACACAAACTGAATTATAAGTCGTCGACTCGTCGCCAGGGCCGTAAAGTAAAGACGTTAAAAGTCACCTCGGAGTGTGAAGGTCTGTCGTTACGCTCATTAATTCTTTTGATGCTTTAGGTGTGCGACAGAGCCGCAGCTGTGGAAAGATGATAACAGATCACGGAAAGAGAACAAAAGCAAAGTAATAACATGTGTTTGACTCACATCCGAGACTGAACGATAAGACGTAAATGACTTATCTTTCTGTCCATAAGAATGGATACTGCTGCTTTGTTAGTGTTTATGTGTTAGCAAACAATATTTCCCCCGATTGTTTTTTTTTTTTTTTTTAAAACACCCTTTGAAATCAGTTCAGTAAGTTCTTGTGTGCTGCAAGTGAAACGGATCCCTTTATTGCCTTAAGCGATGCTAAGTGGACACGCACATCATCATCAAGCATTTTTCTTTCTCTGACATTGATATAAAGGCTCTCTGGGATGTTTTGACTGCATTACGATGAATGTCACTAACAGCTCCGAGGAACGATCGAAGCAACAAAAGGCTGACGCTTGAATAGAAAGCTGCTGCATGAGGCAGTCATTTCGAAATAAACGCTGAATCAAATGAAAAACACAGTAAATGTGATAAAAGGCCTTGCTGGAATGATACTCCTCTTTGCAGCTTTCAGCCTCAGACAATCAAGAAGACTCTCAAAAGCAAAACAGCCTTATTAGATGATTGCGTGCCGTAAAGTTTCTTTACGTTGGAGGTGACAAGTGAGGATGTTTCAAACAACTTGCAGTACACAAAGCTCTTTGTTCCTCCCACTGAAACTCAGGTTTAGCGTCTTGAAAGAGGTGGACACTGGAGTAGCCATGTTTCTCAGTTTCTACAAGATATGTAGCTACGACATACATTATGTTAGCCGCTGCTAGCATGATAGGCACAACATTATGTTTTATCTTTTAAGTCTTCTGGAGCTTTGTTGTCAAAAGCAGCTAACTGAGGCTTTAAGTTGGGAAACAAATGATCAGAATAAGAATAATAAGTCAAAACATCCAAAGAAACTTCTCAGAGCTCTCCTTCGGGATAGTTCACTTGGCGGCTCTCCATCTGTACACTCAGTTTCTTGGTAACACGAGGTGGTTTGCCAGACTTTGTCTCCAGTAGAGGTTCATGTAGGTCAGGATGATATAGATACATTTTTTTATGTAAGGCTACGCTCATAAACAGGACTTGACATTAGGGGTGCAGCAAGCCAATGATCTGGAACGATACATCGATTTAATGTATTAAAAATCTAATACCATCAATGCAAAGTGAAAACATCGATCTATATCATCTGTATTAAGATTCCCCTACGTCAACTCTTGAACTTGAACTTTTAAACACTGCTAGCGCCAGAAACGTACAGTGAGGATTTTTTACTCCCCTCTCAAGAGTTGATCAGCAGTGTGGAAATATTCTGGATTTCGGCGGCGAAGATGCGACAACGGACACTTGTTGATCACACTGCGGCAACATCGCCCGACTTTCCATGAGGAAAATCCTTCAAAATACACAGCGGTTTCACACCTTTTCTGTGGTGAGAAAGAAAAAAGTATATAAAAATAAAACATGTAATTTGTTAACTATAGACTTTAACTATAGATGACAGGTCTGCGAGCCACAGAGGCTAATTTATGCAGTGTAAAATGCCACAGACATCAGCAAATAACAGCGATGAAGTGTCTCCTTGACATGTTTTATGTGTTTCAGCAGAGTCAGGTTAGAAATGACTTTACTGCACTTGTCTGTTACAATTCTTTTCAATTATTTATGTGTTCTTATTTTCTTTATGGCCAGTAGCAGAGAAGTGTGAGACAGTGTTTAGTCAGCAAATGACATCAGATTGAATTGAAATTGCATCACATCAAACTCTGTTACATCAGTAAATATTGTCTTTATTGCGTTGTGATGAAAACGTGTGGTTTTACAGCCGTACGTGACATCCGTGGCTCCCTGAGTGAAAACGAGGAATGAAGAAAACAATAGAAATACAACCATAATATTTGGGGAGAACTGGGGACGAGTTCGTGAGGCATCACGTCGAGCGGCGGTAATGTGTTCGCAGTCTGAAATCCAGTCTCAGAGAAAGTGGATTCAGCACACACACTCGGAGGGCGGTGAACGACTCTGCCTGGGTATCAAACAGCAATTCCACGTGAGAGCTGGACACTTCATTAAACACACTTCATCTCGACAAAGACTCTCAGGCGGGTGATAGAATTATTACAACCAAGAACTCTTGATTTCAAATGAGTTTGTTGAGCTTCTTGTACATCAGAAAGACGCCGTTTGGACAGGGGTTGATTACCTTTGATATCTGTAATCTGGCTCAAGCAATCACAAAATGAGGTCACCTGTGCAGCCTCAGTGAGAGCGTCGCCAAGCACACCTGCTATTTCCTTTCACCTGAGTGCCAGTGACATGTGCGAAAGGGTTCGTTTAAGTGGTGGAGGAATAAGAAGGTGTGGTGACTGTTAATAATTATCCTCTCAGGCACAAATATTAAAGCCACTGGTGAAGTGCTGGTGTTGGCAAAGTTGAGTTTTTTCTGGTCTTTCACATCATGATTTCAAACTTGTATCCTTCTGCTGCGGCCCCTTGACCAGGACATAATGTTAACTGTTAATGTTTCTGCAAACCACAGATACATCCAAGTTTGTACGTGTCATAGGCTACATACTACGTTGACATTTGTACAAAACGTGCAATATCAAGTTCACATTACATGTTTATTACCTGAGTTTTACGTCACGAGGTGGAGGGTGGGGGTGAAGTGAGGCTGGTGTCTGCAGTTTGAGTCCATGTTTTTGGCATTTGTAAATGTGAAACTACCCCCGTGACCCCATAAAAGGGATAAAGCGGTTACAGACAATGGATGGATGGATTCTACATGGGAAGTCCGGTGATCTCCAGCCGTGTTTGTGGTGACCAAAACAGATGTTTTAAGCCAAACCACGTTGTTGTCATAAACATAACCGGGTGGTTTTTCTTTAGAAAAGTTGTGATGGGAGAAACAGAAACTAAAGCAGCTAAAGGTTTAACTCGTCTCTGGTTTTTGCAGAAACACACTTTTATTTTACATTTATCCTGGAGACTTGGTTGGTCAAATAAATCCACCGATAACACTCAGATAAGAGGACTGAGTGTTTGCACGAGACCTTTATGTATACATGTGTATGGCATATCCGTCTACTATATACCTGCCGCTGTGAGTCCTCTCTGAAATGGATTGTAGCTGCCTGGATTCAGCTTTCCAGAGCCTTGACTTGCATACGCACAGAACAACAGATGTGCAAACACGTACAAGCCGGGCGACAAACGGAAAAGTTTGTTGCACGTCCAAAAGACAGGCAGACAAACAGCTCGGCCGCGTGTTTTTTTCCAGGCTGTCGGACGGAGACGGATGGACACCGCTGTGACAGATGTGCCGCCGTGGAAGCTGAGGGTCGAGGCTCAAAGTGATGCATTAACGCTCTCGTTCTCTCCAGCAGACTCCCGCGCAGTCAAACGTGAACAAGAACCCCAGCCGGTGGATTTTCCTGCACTCCTGCAATTATTCCTCCACAGAGCAGATGTGTTTTCTGTCAGTGGCTCGGAGGTTTTAAACCAACACGTGTACAACAGTTGCGATCTCTCAGCATGCAGGAACCGTCTCGGTAACAAAATATTCCCACTGCATCAGATTTAGATAATCTGACACAATTTCTCTGTGAGTGTTTCTCTTTTACAATCAATAACAGAGCATACTTGTCCATGAGCTGATAATCGTCCGTCAGTTTATACAGACTTCTTTCTTTTCTCGCTGTGTTGCAAGGAAATACAACAGTGCAGAATCATTAAACTCAGCTAACGTGGCACTCGCTCTTTCTCCGACAGCTGCTGTGTTTCTGCCACTACACGGTTGGAAACAAGTGGGGGAACTGTGCTGTTGCTGCTATTGCATCAGTGACTCTTGCAGGTTGGAGGTGGATGGAGGGGAGGGGGGGAGGGAGGGGGAGAGAACGAGCTTCAGCACCAGTAGGGCCATTGTGAATGTGGAAATAAGCTGTCGCTGATTCCATATTGGTAGGGAGGAGGTCGCAGAGAGCCCTTTGTTTGGGCGTAATCAGTGAAAGGCTCATGAAAAACATTTAAAATTCGCAGTGTCTGGAGAACAACGGACGATGCAGAGGTGCAAGACTTGAACTACCATCGCAGAGAAAGCATTATTCATTTACAGTTTCTGAACAGAGCACATAATCACTCAGGAAAACAAAAAACAGGCCATGAAACCAAACTAATTTACACATCCTGTACGTCTATCCATCCATGCATTGTTCCCCTCTGCCAATTTCTCACAGGGCTAAGAGTATTCATATGTGACAAAGATTGCGCGACATGGAAAAAAGTAACACTCATCGCATGCCCATACAAATTAATTATTTGGTGCAGCCGGCACAACCTCTCCTTCCTCCAGGGTTGGACATCATTTAACATATCAGTGACAGAAGCTTCAAAAGCATTTCTGTCGGCCCTGATGAGCTTTAAAATGTGCAGGTATTTCATCACATGTTCAACTTTTAACTGTCAGGTTTTGGTTAGTGGGACTTTTTCTGGCAATTCCAGAGCGCTTTTCCAATCTGCTGAGCTCTCAAAGCATTTTACAACGCTTGTCACATTCACCCACACACACATTCATACACTGATGGCAGGGTGCCAACCGCTCATCAGGAGCAATTTGGGGTTCGGTATCTTGCTCAAGGACACTTCGACATGCAGCTGGAGGGAGCCGGCCTCCCGAACGCTGGAGGACCCGCTCTGCCTCACGAGCTACATAAAACGGCTCAGTTCTGGTTCAAGCCATTTATTTTGTTGCCTGTAACTCTCTAGGCTCGTACCAGGATTGGGTTTGGTTATTTTTCTCCGTCTTTCTCAGAGTGTCAGAGAGAGTGTAGACGATGCCGTGGTCCAGCCTGGCCAGGTTCAGTCAGGTCGGGTCTTTAAAGCTGTCTGAGCAAAACTTGCCTTTTCTTTTTTCTCACGCCCAACATGGCGAAGACTGGGACTCCTCCTCCGCGTCCTTTGTCGATCCACCATGTGCTCACTGACAGAAACATTTAATAAGAGCATAAATCAACACTGAGAGGTGACATACTGCAACGCTCGCCATTAGCCTGACTTGGATCGACGCACGGGGATCAATAGCCTTGGACACACAAAGATGAAGTCCAGCAAGGTGGAAGCTCAGCAGCTGTTCCGATTGATCCACAGGCATTGTTAAAGGAGCGACACAACCCTCTCCCACCACATGCAAACAGACTAATGAGAAGGGCAACGAAAACGGCTGACACAAATCATCCTTCAGACACATGAGGAAACATTCCTCTCCTTCTTTTCTTTGCAGCCACACCTCGGCCTTCATCATATCTCTGTCTTTTTAAAGGTAAAAACCACGCACGGGTAGTTCTTATTCTGTAACAGCAATCTTTGACACTCAAGGTAATCATCAGCCTCTGCATATTCTCCCTCTTTCACACACTGTCCCTGAAAGTCGATTTTCACACTGTAGTGAAACCAAACCAACGACTAAATCCATCAGTACACCGCTAGAATTGTGGCAGCAGTCATGTGAAATGTGTGTAATTTTTATTCAACAGGCGGAAAACATCCAAAACATACTGCCGAGTTAACCATAATTATGGTCAAAATGTTTCACTGCTGTGTAACGATGCCAGTGTGTAGGAATTAGACCACATTTCTTCATCTTGCAATAAAACAAAAAACAAGAATGATCCAGACTTGGCCGAGTTTAGAGACGCTCGAATACAGTTTGGAAACAGCTTGTAAACGGGGTGATCTGGATTACAAAGACATGAATTGTGCCCGCCACATGTGTTCAGCAGCTGCTCCATTGTGTTCCCGCTCCTGGGTTTGACAAACGCTGCCCACTTCACCGTGAGTCACTCCTTTCATGGTCTTCCATCTCCGGAAATATGGCAAAAGAAAAAAAACAGGGAACCAATTTAGGATCAAGCCAGATGCTTGGTGACGCTGGTGATGGGAGCAGAGACCTCAGGAACAGTTGATCAGCTTGTTGCTTAGGAACACCATAGTTAATGTGCTGAAGATCTCCTACAGAGGGTCTCTCGGTGCCCTTGGCCCCTGGTCTTACATCCACATCCAACTGCTGTACACAGCACTGAAGAGATTTCAGAGCAAACTGCAGCGAACGTTTGTTTTTGCTTCAGATGAGGTTTAAAGTTCACCTCTTCTGTTTGGTTTGTTTGCTCATCCTTGGCGCTTTGTAACGATAAACCAGCCTTGTGTAAAATTGCTTTTTGTGAGGAGAGAAACGTATGGAGGGCTTCATACAGCCACGAGGAGATGACAGAATCATCAAATTTATTTTGACACCAAATCTGACATACCCTCTGGTGCTGCGAAATGCCAGCCGTGATGAAGGAAGACGTGTTTAACAGTACCTGTCATGAAGTATAAAGACCAGAACCAGGGTGAGTGAGTGAGTCACGTTGTAATTGACGGATTGACAAAAGAGCCGAGAGCTCCCATCAATCATCACGCCGAGGAGGAGACAATATCTGTCTGTTTCGTTCCCTCCTCTTTAGTTAATCATCGGTCTCGGGCCATCGCATTTACGACGCCGCGACAGCGGAGGGAAGTCAATCGCTGTACTTTACATAAACTTACGGTCATTGTTACGTACTTCGCTTTTCGTGTTAGTCGAACGGGGGGGGGGCATTAGTCACTGTCTGATTCAACCCAGCCTCAAAAGTGTGGGGCTCACAAGTTGAAGTAACGCAAATGCTCCCTTGTAAGAATGTTTTTCCCAAGTTTTGAGATTTAAGTTCCACATTCATAAATTAGGCTTAACAAAAATGATTGAAAGATGCATGCAAGGTCAGTAGGAGCGTCAATTAAAAAATGCATCACGGGGATGTATCACAGCTACAGCTTAGACAGGAACTGTATATTCCTCCACCCATCAGAATTGTTACAGCACATCACACATATGCTTAATCACATTAGGATTTTAGTCACTGCCACTGGGGGAGAACTGGCATGTACTTGGTCTGCGACAATGTTTGGTTGGGTAACGTGTGTCAGTTGGTCTCGACATGAATGCCAGGAACCCGACATTTCCCAGCAGAACTTCGCATTGCAACAAGACAGTCAAAGCTCTTAATGTCCCCTTAGATCAAAACATTTATATTCCAGCGCACACCGGGATGTGAAAGGTGCTATTTTATTATCAGTTACATAACGCGTGTGGCATGCAGCCTCGCCAGATTCACTCCTGTTCATTTCACCTGTCAGCGGTTTTACTATTGCCTATCGGTGTGGATGAGCCTTTACTGTACACTTAATATTTGTTTCATGGACCTAAAAAGAGGAAAACATGCATTTATACAGAAAAGAACAGTGGCACCAAACATTAATTCTCTCTCTAATTTCCAAGGCTTTGTGGGAAGCCGAGCTCCCTGAACCTCCCGCAGCCAGCAAGTCGTTTTGTTTTGTTTGTCTGTATTTCACGTCGGCAAGACCCTCTTCCAAACGCTGTGTATGCTGCTGTCATTGTCAAACTAACACTGTGCCACGAGGGATTTATAACGTGCTGTAAATCAGTGATCTTCGTATTTCTGCCTTCGTCTTTTTGTCTCCTCCTTCTGCGGAGCTCAACAGAAAACCTCCTGTTGAATCCTGATTGACGGCGCTCTGATTCTCCAGCAGTGTCCACTGATGTTATGGAGCTCATTACTCAAAGGCACACACACACACACACACACACACACACACACACACACAAACAGAGGAAGGGCAGCCTAATTACCTCTCTGCAGTCTCAAGTCGTAATTGTCTCCCTAACAAGAAATTAGAGTCTGTACCACCCTGTTGTGTGCAGACACACAAGTTAGCGAGAGCAGCGTCTCTCTGGGTCTCACACCGAGCCGCTAAACTCTTTCACACTGACAATATTAATCATTTTTGGTAAACGCAATCAATCGCCATTACCGACTGATAGTTTTATTGTTGCCGGGGTGGAGGTTGGGCCCCGGGAACGTTCTTTTGTGACTCATTTCATGCCAGGTGAGTTTGCCAGTGCTCCAAAGCAAACATAATAATTGCAGCATAAAATCCGCAGGCAAGCGGCAGCAATTGAGGTGTCTGCTCGTCATTGGTTAAATGGCAATCGAGGCCATAGTGCACAAAGGCTGCATGTTTAACGCTGCACAGCTGTTACAGAAAGGTCAGAGAACCAGGCCTCGAGTGTTTACGGGTTGTGAGGAGGTGAGGTAGGAGAAGGACATGCCGAGGTCTACGCGCAAACGCACACCGGGGGAACTCTGGACGGCTGCTGTCAGTTCAGTTGATCTGCCTTTACAGCTCTTCTGTGCGAATCTGAAACAAAGTCCAATTCGCTGCATTCACACGGTGTCTCGGCCACTTCGTGCTTTAGTAGCCACATTAGCGTGACCTCACAGCCGTCAAAGCACGAGGGCGTGCATGAGAACATGTGAAAAGGTGTCGACACTTTCCCAGCGATCGGGGTCTGTCACCGAAGAGAGGATTTAAAATAGAGCCGGTGATTCAGGGGGCTTCCTTTGGTGAAAAATAACAAGCACACCCAATGTCTAATTTGTGTTAATGAGGGGGAAGCCATTCTCTTTCATCCCACACAACCCACCACCTGGTAATTATAGCTGATCATTAGAATCTGTGTAACGATTCCAGTCAATTGCATGCAGCACCTCCGAGAAACCTGAGTTTTATGTTTTGCGTGAGGAACGGCTGTTTAAAAGGACTGGGTCACATTTTTCTTTGCTGTAATCAGTCCTTTTTCTTCTTCTGTGATGGCTACATTAACAAAGATGAAAACTATATAATTCAGACACCAGACGTGTTGAAAATACTTAACGATGGAACGGAAAGATTGCCTACGTGTCTCCAAAACGACACACTATTCCCAAAACAACATGGCCTTTGCCGTACGTCACAGTTTAGGTTTAAGTTTTACCAAGACTAAGGTTAAGATCCGGCAACGTAACTACTTGGTTGGGGTTAGGCGAGAAAAATACTTGATTTGGCCTTGAATCACTACATTATTTCTGTAACTTCTGTAACATACCAGCTGTACCTGATGTTATCTAGGCCACTTATGTAATGCCATATATGTGGCGCTACTTCACTATGCTGGTAAGTTAAAAGATATTAGCCTTGACCTCCTCTACAGCTGTAATAACGACTGCAGCCTTTAGATGGACCAGCAAGAATAAAACATAAATATGTTGTGCAGTTTAGACCTAAATGGATGTTTTCCTGCGTTCAGAGGAGGATATTATAGTATCATATTGCCAATCACAATAAAAATGCTTGGGACAAGTTGATCGTGGTGAATTTCCATTATCACATCAATTATGAATCAGGATCATTGTGGACATCCTCACATTAGTGAGCAGCTAACATACAGTCCTACGATTTACTGACAAGGGGAGGGAACATCTGTACAGACACGCTGACGTCTGTCACCTCAGCTGAGGAGTGGTGTTTGCCTTTCATCCCCACCAAGACAGATGTGAGGAAACACTATGGTTTCCAAACTATAAAGATGAAGTGCGAGATGAGGTGCGACACCCGGGTATAACCACCACCCGGCTCTGTTCGCCAAATAGTTTGTGTGTCCTATATATGATGCACTATAAATCTTTTGTTAGGTAAGCTAAAGTGTTCTGGTAGCATCTTAAGAGTTTTAAGGAAATGCTGATCGTCGTCAGGATAATATTGTTCATAGCAAAGAAACAGAAAAAAATGCGTTTATTAGGGAGAGATGATCAGAATTTGATTTGTGCAAATAAATATTCCCGATGACAAGTGCTCTACTGTCATCATTTGCTTCAAGAACCTAAATACAGAGGATAATACAGAGAGAAAGAGTGGTACCAAGCTGTGTCTGTCTAATTTAAGGCTTCGTGGGGAGCCGAGCTCCCTGCAGCTCCCTCGTGTTTTGAACCCAGCAGCCAACAAGGTGTTTTGTTTTGTCTGCATTTCACTTTAGTGAAAACCTTATTCCAAATTCTGAGCCTGCTATTGTTTATGTTAAGCCTTCATGGGCTGCATAATGTGTGTTTCCTGGTGGATTTCATGAGGAGCCTTCAAATAACATAGTTACAAGAAAGGCACTTGTGTCTGCCTGTGCTTCAATGAATTCATAACAACCTTATGTCACAGAAGAATACCTGCCAACATTTTCTCAGGGTACCCTAAAATAGATAAATACAAGGATGTGAGGGTAAAACAACCTTATATCAGTCTTAAATTCATAGCTCACAGTAGTTAGTCGTAATTCTGATGATTATCGGAATAATATTGTGAGCTGCAGCTGTTTTTGTCAGTGGTAACTGTGACATCAAACTTTCATATCTTCCCATGCCTTGGATAGATTTATATTTAATTGTCTGTGATCTTCGTGGTTTCGAGATCAGCTTTGCCAGAGCAACACACCAGTTTATTCCAGCTTCTTGCAGGCGGAACAGAGAATGCATACATACATACATACATACATACATACATACATACATACATACATACATACATACATACATCTTGTTCAGTGTTGTTCACTTTGTCTTTTTTTTTTGCCATTACAGCTGTCAGTCTGGTTGAATGCTTCTACAGCATTTCATTCCCAATGCACATAACCTAGTTTTTGCAAGCTCTCCATACAAAATAACACCTATCTGTTAAGAGGACACTCTCACCTAAAAGCATGATTCCATTCATCCATTCAAAAGTACAGAATAGTCCTCTCATCCATCTCACTCCACAGAACTTAGCTTTTATGGCTTTAGGACGTGTCGACCATCAATTAGAGCGAACAATACCCTCTCTAACTTTTAAATTCAAAAGGACTCTTGTCATTGTGGATCACTTACAGGCCCTGAAACTGATGGTGTGAAAGTCTTTGCTGCAGCGCATTAACCTTGACAAGAGAAAACCTGCATGTTGGTTGAAACTATTTTTTCATGCCAGGCAGCGGGAGCTTGAAAAAGCCATTAGAGAGAAACATTACTGAGGTTCTGTACACATCAGTCTTCTGAAGCACATTGTCATGGTTCTCATCAAAACATCATATTTCATGTGACTGGGCTCACGCTTGCATAAACAGGAGGGACGGCACATGTTTAGAACAGCAGGGTGGGAGGAAATGTTGGCTTAGGTCAAGAAGTAAAAGAAATGTAAGTTCATGTTTGTTCAGCTCAAGAAGTCCCAGCAGGTTAGTGGCCGCAGGTCAGCAAGTGCAGACGTTCAGAAAGCATCTAAAGTTTCAGAAACGCTTCGGCTGAGTGGGACCGGGTGCAGCTGCCAGCCTGTCTGGGCTGGGTGGAGGATGGAGACAGGGGTTTAGGGAGGCGGTGGAGTCATTTTGCTTTCACCATGCTCAAAACGCCTCCCAGTGTCTCCATGGTAACAAGAAGCACTCTGCACTGGCGGCGTATTCCTCGCGGAACCCATCGCTTTCTGTTCAACCGCAATTGATTTTTTCCGATTGAGCGTGCAAGTCTCTGGTGGTGTTTGTTTGCTCGCAACAAGTTTGCGGATGTAAGCGTGGAGCAAACAGACGGGGAGATAAAGAGTGAGGGAGAAATGTTTTATGGCTTTAAGGTTGTCATTACTCAGACAGGCACGGGGGGGGAACATTTCTCATCCCCTGCCGTCTCTATTTAATCTGGCAAAATTGCATTCAAGGCCATGACTGTGAAGTGTGTGGTGTGGGGGGGAGAGAGAATTCAAGACGACGATTCCATTTGTTTCCAAGTAAATATCCAGTGTGTGTCATTAGCTAAATGGCTGTTCAACGAGAAAAAGACCAAAAGACAAGCAGAGATAGACAGAAAGACTAAGAGGTTGATGGTTGTTAATGACCCAGATGCATTGTGGTTCTCGGAGCAATAAGACACAACTTCTACCTTCCTCACAATTCCCCTAAAGGCTCATTAGTCGAGCTCAAAAAGTTTAAGAAACACGCAAAAACTTTTCCCGGTCACAAACACACTCACTTGATGCTCATTTAATTACCGTGGGGAGTAGACAGACTGTCGTCCTGAATCTGCTCCCATGAAACAGCCAAGGATGAAAGAGCTAAAGCTCAAGTAATGCCCTTTTACATTCATCGCCTGCTTTGTAGACACACTACTTTGGAATACATAATGCAAGTGTGTATACCAACTCATACATCTTAAACGCTCCTGTACCAGTCAGACAGCAGCAGACATTGATCCTGACAGTAAAATGATGCCGGTAAATAACAATAATGTCAAAAGTTGATTAAACTTGCGCCTGCCAGGTGCTCCCCTCTCTATTTCCACTTTGTTGTTATGGAAGAGCGGAGGTAGCTCCAAAACTAGAGAGGGTAGCATAACTGCTCAGTGTACTCTTTGCTGTAGCCGTTAGCAAGTAGCTCAGTTTAGCCGTGAAGCGAAGCGACGGTATTAGCTGACAGGAGTTAGCCCGCACAGCAACCTGGGCTCTACTGGGCTCAGACTGACAGCCTCTGATACAGACAGATGCCACTTTGATGGCAGGGGATTCAGTACAGAGGTGATTTACAGCGGATCTGACCGGATAACAGGTGGGAATATGAGAGGCATGAAGCGGCAGAGGAGCGAGAGAGAGTCAGACATCAGAAGGGGGCAAAATTTTTTTATTTTCTCATTTCACTCTGAGGATTAAAGAGTTATTTTGACCAAACATGAGAGTGGAAACCTGTTTCTGTGGGTATTGTTTTCCTATGTTGAGGGTGAAGGAAAGTGCATTTTATGACGGTTTAACGAGGCAATTCAGCAAAAGCTGTAAAGTTGTATTTTTCTGTTCAGCACAGAAAACGGGTGCAAAACTTTTTTTCCTTGCTTGACATTTTGTGAGCTTATCTTTACTTCGCTGCATTCGCCAATCTGAAATCCGGTTCTGATAAACCAATCCGGTCTCATCAATTTGCAGCTGAGAAAAAGTCTGCAGTTGTGTTATTTGCACGCAGGTTGAAGCAACCAGGCTCATAAATGGTGTGAGGAAGGTTATAAATCAGCATTTGTAGGCAGAGAATTAGCAGCAGGTGAGCAGAGCTGCGTGTCCGGCGAGGTGACGGCGCGCCCGGTCGAGGATGATGTCATTGTGTGTTGTGCTGAGATAAGCAGGTTGCGTCCACGACCAACATGCCATGCCGGGCTCAGCAGCAGCAGTAACCGGTGAGGAGCCTCTACCTTCAGAGAGGTGCGTGAGGCCATTTTCTTTTGCTGTTTATGACAACGATCGTTGTCCCAGTTGACCGCTGAGCGCTCATTCAGCTCAAAGTGCCCGCAGGTCTTTCAGGATCTCAGCGGGTCAGAAAGGCCCTTTGGACCTGTTGTATCACGCTTTAACAAAGAATGAGCAGAGGAATTGAACTCGGCGCAGGTTGTGGAGGTGGCGCTTATTGTCACCCACTGCGTTTCCTGGGTTTTGTCTGAGTTTTAGGTCTCTTCTCTGGTTGATTCTAGTGAGGCTGCGTTGAAGAACGGCACTGTATCGCTGTGGCAAACGTCCGTCTACAGACGAGGAGTTTATTGTTGATTGTGATTCAAACTCGGAAAACAGCCCACAGGTCTGCTGTTCATACACGTCGGTTACAGCTGTTACTTAATTTAATCCCTGTATCATATCATATCCTCGCCCTTTTAAAAATGCAACACAGCTCTGTTCACTCTGACTATCGTTTCACTGTACTTACTCTTCTACTTGGTTAAAATAATCTGGTAGTCATCCCATCCCAGGGGGGGCAGTTCTGTCACAAATAATTTAGTGTATAAAAACATCGGCCATAGCGGGCATTCTTCAGCAAAACAGAACTATTTGGGGAAGAGACTCAGACTGAAAGGGGGATGATGTGAGCAGCCTGGCAAATGAGCATTCGCGTCATGCTGCATCTGCCCTGGAAACAGCGGGGAAGTGAGCAGGATCACGGTCGGAACAAACGTAATGAAAAGAACAGAAAAACAAGTGTCCTCTTATTTTAACGCTCCGATTGATCTGATTGATGAAGTGCCATTTCAATTTCTAAGCCGTCTGAGCTCCTGTATGACGCACAGAGGAGCCTCCACTCCGCCTCCCCTCACTGACCCCATCAGACCAGCCGCGTGGTTAATCACAAAGGTGGAGAAACGAGGCTGGACCGTCCACACTTCACACCATCGGCCGCTCTCCCCTCAACCCGCCACTCAAGTTCCAGCTCTTGTCTCACCCGCTCTCTATCTGCACCGCCAACCTGCTCACTTTTATCATCTGGAGTGACGCGGCAGCCGGGGAGCATTTAGCCAACAGAAATGTCAGATGTGTAATTAGAGGCCTCCTCCTCACAGTGAAATTTACCTCAGTGGGCGGATGTCATTGACAAAATAGCCGATTTTTCGAAGCAATTATGTGTTAAATTGACACAAAGGTGTATTTATGTTCGGATGAATTCCTTTTTAATGACTGAGTTTTTTCTAAAATCAACATTTATTATGATTATTTCCACCCCTGCACCTCAAACATCCTGAATCCGCCACTGCTCTGCACAGCAACAGGAAAAGTTAACTTTGTTTGTGAAGTCTCCGAGCCAGTGGCCCTCAGATTTGTTTCATTCACGCACGACTCCTCAAGTCGTATCGCCCTTTACGGCTCGTGACAGGTGATTAAGGAGAATAAAATCTCTTCCTGTGATGGGATCCTGAAAGTGCGACATTTGTTTGAATTTAATGAGATGTCGCACGTTGGCTGTGCGAACAGATTCGGCCTATATTTTAAGAGGGGGAAGCACTCGGAGACATGTTGGTTCATCGTCATCGCTTGATACCCACGATCTACCGTAAATGTGGATGCATGTAGGAGTTGAGCTGAGATTCTTTTAAAATCTATTTAAGGCCTCTCATTTAATTTTTAACGAGCGAGCACAGGCAAGTGCAAGGGAAGAGAACACGCTTCAGCCTAAACAGCAGCATGTGAGGGATTCATGCTGCACGATTTAACCCCCCTCACCAGTGATGTGCAGCATTTTTTTCAGTTCAGTCATAGCAATGCTGATGAAACACACACACACACACACACACACACACACACACACACACACACACACACACATCAGATCAGGTGTCAGCTGTGTCTGTACACATGTAGCTGTGACTCTGTTAATTCAGGGTTCTTGGCTGCTCTTTCCTCTCAGTCCCCTCCTCGCTCCCGCTCGCTCTCTGCGCGCTGGAGCAGCTTGCGATCTTGGAGGCATTTTTACGCACGAACAGCAGCACATTCACTTGAGCTCGGCCTCACACACACACACACACACACACACACACACACCTGTACGTGCATCATGGGTGACACAGCAACAGGTTGCAAGAGTCTCACCTCTGTTAAAACCTATATATACATATTTGTGTGTGTGGGGGGGGGGGGTGATAAGCGTGAGAAACACCTTACCTGACTATGATGTACATGACCAGCACGTTCCCAACCAGCCCCACCACGCACACCATGGAGTACAGAGCGGTGATGACAATCGCGATGATGACCGGGTTGGTGTCGTCCTCCGGGCTGCCGGTGTCCCCGTCGCATCGCGCCTCGGCGAAGCTCGTAGCGTTGCCGCCGTCGGTGAAGTTCCCGCAGAAGCTGGCGCTGCTGTTGTAGAGCGCGGAGAGCTGGCTCCCGTACGCCGAGTCCGAGCTGTTCCCTGCTCTCTCCATGGTCCTCGATGTGCGGGTCGGTGCTCCGCGCGTCGTTCGCCTCCCGCTCGGGTTCCTCTCGACTCGCTTTGCCCGCCTGTGATGACGCCCCGCCGGGTGTGTGCCTGTCGCGTGCTCGGTAACGTCAAGGCTCGCGGTGTCGGAGGACTCAGTGAGTGTTGTGACGAGGCTCGCGCGGAGCAGGAGCGACGGTGTGAAAATGAATTAGTTCGCTCCCTCTCTTCCTTCCTTCCTTCCCTCCCTCCTTCCTTCCTCCCTCGCTCCCTTCCTTCCTCTCTCCTACACTTCCAGTCCTCCCTTCCGCTCACTTTTTTTTCCGCTCACCTCCATTTTCTCCTTACTTCTCCCCGGTTTCTTCCCTTCCTCCCCTCTCATCTTTGTTTGTTTCCTCCTTCTTTTTACTTTCTTCTTTGTTTACATTCTTTGTTCTCATCCTTCCTTCCTTCTTTCCCTCATTGCTCTTCTTCTCATTGCTCACCCCATCAATCTTTTATTTCTCTCTTTTCCTTCACTCCTTCTTCTTTCTTGATACTTCTGTCCAGCCATCCATCCTTCCCTCTTTCCTTCCTTCCTTTTCTCTCCCCTTGCTTGCTTCCTTCCTTCTCTCCTTTTTCAAAGTTATCTTTTATTTATTCTTTGCTCTTTTCCTTCCATCCATCCTCTCCTCCTATGCTCATTTTTTCCATGTTAATTTTCTCCTCGCCTTCTCTCCTTTTTTATCATCATTCCTTATCTCCTCTCCTTCTCTCCTTCTTTTACGATCCTTCGTTTTCCTCTCCTTGACTTCCTTGTTTTCACAACCCTTCCTTCCTTCCTTCATCTCATCTTCTTGCCTCTTTCCTGTCTTGATACTTCTTTCCATCCATCCTTTCTTCTTTCTTTCCTTCCTTCTCTCCTTTTAGGAAGGGATCTTTGGTTCTTCCTTGTTCTTTCTCATCCTCCTTCCTTCCAGCCTTCCTCTTTTCCTTTGCTCACCCCTTCCTTTGTTAATTTTTTTCTCTCCTTCTGTCCTTTTTCAGGACCCTTCCTCCCTTCATCTCACCCTCTTCTTTCCTCTTTCTTGTACTTTTTCTTTTCTTACTTCTACCCTTTTCTTCCTTTCTTGGCTCTTTTTGTCCTTCCTCCCTTGTCTCCTACACTACTTTTGTCATTCTTTAATTCCACTTCCACTCATCTTTGATCATCCCCTCATGAGTTCCCTTCCTTTTCTCTTACCCGTGCTCGTTTCCGTCCATCTTTTTACACCAACACCAGTGATGAATTGCATCACCAGCTTCTTCACCTCACAACATGTTCTCCTCAGTGAAACAACCAGTATCGATGCAATAATACATGAGAATGCAACCTGTTGAATAATAAAATAACGATCTGAGTACCATCTGACAGCAGTTACTGACGAGGGCCGTCCAGGGATTATCTGTCAGGTTGTCCATGCGTGTACGTGCAGCGCTTTGATGAGTCTCCTCACTCTCCGGATTCCCGTTTTGTGTGCTGCCCTCTAATCAGTGAAGCCAAGCGCGGGAATGTAGCACAGCGTAATCCAATCAGGATTGATTTTAATCAAGATAATGTTCCCGCTTGTCTCATTACAGTTTCAGAGAGGCACAAAATGGGAAAAGATCACTTACCAAACGTGCCGGAGGCCTGTGTGGAGCAAAACTGTTGAGCATGAGCGTAACAAGCAATCAAAGTCATCATCGAGAGTTTTTACCATCGCTTTAATCAATAAAATGTGTACAATAAATAATAAGAAGAAGAAAAAACATCAGCTAATTGTGTTAGTGAGTTGGATGAATAAATCTGAGGAGCAGTGGGGCTGGAGAGAGCTCTTTAAAAATGCATGGAGATGTTTTATACAAACACTGGGGTGCTGTCTCATTTCAATCTGATTGTCCACATAACAAAATATCGCCCCTAACCCCTGAGCTTGATATTTTGCCAATTAGATTCACTTCTGCAGCGAATGCCTGAGCACCCTTTTGAAGAAGGTCAACATCCAGCTCGGCTGTGTTTTGTGCTGATAGTGGTATAATTCACGGAGTGAGACGGAGACGTAATGCACCAAGAAGCGTTATTAACATGACTGGGGCTCAGAGGGTCGCCCAATTTCAAGAATAGGTTCAGGTTTTTCCAATAAATTCAGCCAAAAAAATGTAAATTCAGTGGCTACCCACTCACCCTTGTTACAATGGAAAGGCAGTTGAAGTTTTTGAGCAGAGTTCTCCAGAACAGCTGCACTAGGTGGCGTCTCCTAAAGCTCCTGAGATCCCAAATTGATTTGAAAAGACATTATTTACACCCTCAGTAAACAGTCCAGTTCAAACCTGTTAACACAAATGGCTTACAGAGATGGTTTGGGCTTTAAAAGGTGTGTAAATAACCTCTTTTCCTCATCAATCCTGGATCTCTGGGCTTTAGCTGTGCGGAGCCGTTTTATATTTTCGTTTGTTTCCATGGGCTTGAGGTCGATGATGACTCAGCGTTCTATTTCCTTTAGTCCAAGAGGAAAGAAGACAAATAATTTGAGAACATATTTACTTTGTCCAGCTCTGACTGCTAAACTCAAATAAGCCTTAGCTCATATCTAAGTGCCATACAGAGGCAGCTGGACTTCTTTCTTGAGCTGCAGTTCACTGAAGAAGCCTCTTGGATGAGAGGCGAAAAAAAACATCTACAAAAAACTCAGGAAGTGAATCATATCTTCAGTAATGTTTCCAGGGAATTTGGGGGTTTTGGTAACCTGGTGGGAGTTATAACTTACTGGTTTTAGGCTAAATTTGAGTCTTTTTTCACCAGAATTTGATTCCTGCCTTTTGTCGATAGGGCCGTTGTATGTGTATGCACACTGTTTCATATACATCTTTAATATCTGCAGTGGAACTTTACACTTTATAGTAATCAGCATTAATGAATGGCAAATTAGTAGTTTTATTATCATTTTGTTGAAAAGTATTTTAATGTCAAGAAACAATATAGTGCTTTATAAGACTATTTATCGACCAGTGGTTTACTGTAAAGCTGTGACTGATGTTCATGACACTTTGTAAATAGTTAATGAATACCGCAGTCCACCTATCAACATTATTTGGATGGGGATGGATGTAAGAGGGAATGGAGAAAGTTCAATATGAGAAAGAAACCGTCTCAAATAAAAAGTATTGAAATGCTAAAGTGCATAATGTCAGTGTGTTCCAGACGGAGTGTTGTTCTCTGTGTCTACTTCAGTAACATCCTGCTCACAGCGCTGCCTCAGAGCCGCTATAAAGAGGAGTGATGATGTCCAACAGCAACTCTTTTAACGTGCTCGTGAGAATGTGAGTTTTGTTTTCAGACACACTTGAAAACACGTCCTCAAAGGGACGTTGCTCAGAGTTAGACCGAGAAAAGAACCTCTCGGATTCCAAGAAAAGAGCTTTTTGATGCTTTGAAAGATACCATTATTGCACTCATTGTAAATACCAATGCCGTTTCCTTGAACACCATGTTCAGGTATCTCTGGTGAAGTGGTTGGAGGCTGGGTGGGGGGTGGGGTGGGTTTGGGGGGTGGGGGGGGGGGGGGGTCCTCCTGTTGCCATGGTGGAGATGATCATTACATCTACCGGATTTAACACCCTCACGGGCTCCACACGTGAACCGTGTGTTTGTACAGAGCAGTTGTTAACCTCGCAGCCACAGCACATTAGACATGATTCCCTTAGTGGCTGTAAAAAAAAAAATAATAATAATAAATCGCAGCACTTCACCTGCAATCACAAAGAGAATGTAACCACACAGGATTTTTTATTTATTTATTTTTTTTATCTCAGCTCCATTTCAGTCGTTGATTTTAATTTGAAAAAGGAACAGCACAAGTCTTCCTGTCTTCGAGGTTGTTTAAACTGAGTGTTAATTGAATTTCAGAGGTGGATACAGAGTCGGTGGACAGATGAGGTCTAAAAGGATCATCATGTTTCAGCTTTAACCAGGATCCATGAACACAGCTCAGGCTACGGATTCTTCACGACGGCCCTGACACTGGTCCCTTTGGAAGAGTATAATGACCAGGGTGAGAAAAGTAAATGAGAGGATGACAGGAGGTAGGGTTTTTTTGTTTTTTTTTGTCATTAATCACTTAACAAGTCGAAATGTCGAGAATAAATTTCGTCAAGCGGCGCGTAAGACGGCCTCAGCAAAACGCTGTGTGTAAATGAATTGGTGAAACTGTGCTTCGGCTCGAGGGGCGAAGAAATCATTTCTCTTTTAGCTCGTTAACACGGTGTAGTCGTCAGTGTTTGGACTCTGAAGAGATTGTGTCTGTTCAGAAGGAAAAAAAACGGCCTGAAAGAGGCGGCCACACGAAATTGTGTTTCGGCTTCATTCTCGACATTTCCACTTCCCCCCCATCGATCATCGCCCTCTTCTGTTTTACTGTCTCCTTATATCTGTCACCACAGTGGAGAGGAGGCCCTGTGGCTCGGGCACTGCTTGGAAATTCCTCGGCCTGCTCGGTCGTCCTCCTGGATCCCTCCTCTCTGGCTCTTCTGAGAGTTCTTCCATCTTTTTAAAAGGTTTTTTGTCCTCCTAAAATTCGGGTCTTGCTTCAGCTCTCGGTTACTACAAACTACTCTAAGTGCACGACAGCGAATGCATCTGTTAAGACTCACATTCACAGGCCTCGTGAGACTCAAGAGAAACCATTCTTGGTTCTTTGTCCATCCTGAGGGAAATCAAATTCTCTTTTCCCGTATAGAAAATCGTATATCACAGCGAAATAACTCAATCTGGCAACAGTACTGGGAAATATTCAGACACCAGAAGTTTTCTCCTTACAGCCTCTCAGTGTTTTGTCTGTCGGGGAGCTTCTTACGGTACTCAGACAAGACAAATATTTTGGTCCTCCTAGCTGGATTCACCTGTTTGTCATATTGTTTATGGATTAAACTCTTAATACGTGGGAGTTTATGCATAGAGGCACGAGGTGCGAATCACAAACACGCTGCACGGGTCATTGTGATGTTATCTCGAGCGATGAGGATTTTGGCATTCAGAACAAAGGACTCCAGTCGAGCGATGATTGTTCGGAGCACAATGGACGTTTAAACAGAAGATTGTTTTTCCCTTTCACGTCGGGAAGAGGATCGACAACAGGCGGGAGCGTTTTAGACAATAACAGAAACACGTCAAAATGAATTCAACTCCAAATGCCAATTAGCAGCGTTTTTTTCAGGAAAGAAAAAAAAAAAAAGCTACAGCAGGAGAGCACTCTGAGCCGAAAGAGCTCTCGCGTGGACCAAACCGTGGGCGCGTGGGTCAGAAAGCTGCTGATTTATTTAGTAGGTCAAGAGGAGCAGAGTTAAAAATCATGATTGCATCTGACAAACAGCCCCGGCACAGGAACGCTGGTCATGAGTTAATCAGGCAGCATAAGCGAGTCGGTGGCTTTTCAACCACATGAGCCCTGAATGTTATCTTTTATGCAACAATCTCGAATGTATGTTGAATGTTACATTTTCTGTGATTGGCAGCGGAGCGAGAAGGCTGGGTGGGTTGTTTCTTATATGCTTTTGGACGTTATGGTGTCAGCTCTTCTTTGTTGTCCTCTTTTCTTCACTTTTCCAAGCAAGAAGCACCTTGTCACTTGTGTTTGAGATTTTTACCAGTGTAATTTAATCCCCTCTCATGTACATTCTCTTCCCCCTTTGCATTTAGATGTCAGTCAGTTCTATACATATACGTATGCCTGTGCCGTTCTGTGTAATCTGTGTGGAAAAACTACACTTCATAGTTTGAGTGACTCGACAAAAAATCCCTCTGAACAGCAGCCGTCTAATTGTCCAGCTGTTGTAAACCTGGACGAGAGCGACGAGGAGCTGATAAAAATGCCAGCGCTCTGGATTGCCCTCAGTTATTGCAGCAGTGATCTTTACGAGCGCCAGCGAGGGTTTTGCACACATGCTGACTCTGATTGGGAGAGATCGTCGCAGCTGTACAAATAAAACCAAATCAAATCACTTTTATTTATGCAGCCCTAAAATCACAGTCACATCGCCTCAATGGGCTTTACGATCGGCGAAGTGAGCGTCACCGTCCGTCCTTAGACCTTCGATTCGAGTGAGGAAAAACTTTTAAATAAGTTGGAAGAAACCTCAGGAAGATCAGAAGCTATGGAGAGGGAGAGAGCGACAAAGCTTCCAGCTTGTAGGAACAGACAAACAAAATAACTCGAAGGTTATGTGGAGAAATATTTGGGATTTTTTGTCATTTATGAATTGTAATGATCTGATTTTAATTTAAGGTAAAATGTTTTCCTCAAAGGATCCTAAAATTTAACATCAGTGAGAGATAAAGACAAATGCAGCATCTATCAGTCTGAAACTAAATGTGGTTTTCAGCTGAACTGTTGCAGTAATTACGATGTGAAAAACAGCATCTCTGATCCTTCGGCTTCATTACAGCACCATTAATGTGAGAGAGCGTCATTACCAATGTTTTCATGTCGGTGTGAATAGACGTGGGTGAAGGTAGAGCAGGAAACACTCATTCAGGTTTGATTTCTCGAGTTGATTTCTTTGCTTAAAGTAATAAAAGCTGTTACTCCATCATCATCAACCTGTTATAAATTATTAAAATGACTCTTTGGCAACAAATAGGTAGAAATCTGTGATCATTTCCGTGATGATGGTGCTGAAGTCCTGTTGGAACTCTGTCTGTCTCCTGCAGCCCACTCATCTGCTTCAACAGACTTCTGGATTATCACTTTGATGAAACGTTTCACATGCTTCAAAGAGCGGGTAACAAAACCTTTTGACATTGGAAGCTGTTGATGATTAAACATGTGTTGGATGTCAGGTTTTGGTGAGAGAATGTAACCAGTTATAGGAAGAAATGATGAGTGCCAAAGGTAAATAATAAACCCAAGGGCACTGTCTGTCAAACGGTTTCAAGAAATAAGTCAGTGAAAGGCAGTACACTGTGTAATGTGCATTTCTTATCATTGAAATGGTTGTTTTTTTTTGTACTTCGTGTTTTTGAAATGGTATGGGCCGAAATGCCACTTTCACAGTCGACCCATATGGTTGTATTTCTGATAAGGATCATCTGGTGTTGCAAGTGGTCATCCACACAAAAATATTGGGCAAATTCAAATTTTGACCTGATAGCGGCGCTGGATGGTCAGTACCAAGGGATCAAGACAGTTATAATATGTCTTTCCTGGGGACAAAAGGACAACAACCACAAAACCTTGTGCCGATTGATCCAGTTTATGTAGAAATATTTCACTTGATTAGTGAAAACTTTGACTTGCTGGCGGCACTGTAGGAAATCATGGGATCACCGGTGTGACTGGGATTAATCCTCTCGGCGCCATGAACGTTTGTATGAGATTTCATGGTGATCCGTCAGAGAGTTGTTGCGATATCACAGGATGAACCAAAGTTGACCGACTGTCCATCAGATCGACATTTGCCATCTTATGTCACTGGTATCGCTACAGGTGTCCTCTCTCTTATTTTCCACGATTTTTAGATTTTGTCATATTCAGGAACACTGTCTGCAATGCTTCCAGCGAGTGTAAACAAGTGACACGCAGGTACTTATTTGTCCCCCCCCGGAGGAAGCCTCCTACATCAGTCTGTGTACAGTCTTTGTCTTTCACTAAAGTAAATATTGTCAAACAAAGTGAGGATTGCCGGAGGGGCGAGCCCGGGGTCACATGCGGATCTTCCTCCTCTTTCTGTTAGCGTAGTGATTCCAGTGAAATGAATCAACACAATGTTCTTCACTTCTTCCCCTTCTCTCCGGTTCATCAAGTTTACTTCGGGTCAGTCGGACTCAGTTCGTGCAATGTAAAATTTGCCTGAAATTTGGCAGGTGCAACAATGATGCATCAATAGTTAACAGATTTTTTTTTTGTCTTCTGAAATGGGCAATACTGCTAGATTAGTACTCGGTACCATTTGGAAGGTAATGCTATGGTACTTTTACGTACATGCACAGTTTGAAACTTCTGCCACCAGGGGGCCCTCTATTAAAACAAAACAACAGACATCTGCAAAGTGTTAGAGAGTCGGGTGCAGAGCACCTGGAGTAAACACCTGGAGTAACATCAGGTTCGATGCTGACCGCTACCTGCAGCCAGAGGAGATATGTATATTGCTCCATGAACGTTATGTTATTAACGTTACAGCAGAATTCCTTGACATATGTCTTGAAGGAAAAGTTTGAACAAAGAACTTTTGCTTGTAACAGAATATTTTAATATGTACTGCTCCACTGAGTTCAGATTCAGTCTGCTGTTGACTTCAACTCATCCGTCCTTCAACCGAATTTCCAACTGGTCTCAAAAAACCAAAAGAAAACTTTCTTTGAGAACAAATACAGTCCAGCAGGCTTTACAAACAGCCCAAAACATTTGATGAATCAATCATGTTTCGGTTGCCAAGAGTTGATAATGAAAAACATTTTGCACCGGAACAGAGCAGCGGCGTCCCCGTCAAACACGATTGTTCATGTAACATGATTTGAATGCAGACATGATTTACATACAGAAATAAACCAAGACATCGCCCGCTGTGTTATGGGATGTTTTCACTTTCTTCACGTTTCTGTGGACACTGGGGAGTATGTGCAGTTAGATAAGCATTCAGCCAGGAACTGATTGCTTGGTCGTGACACAGAGGAGCAGTAAATGAAACTGAGACTGACAGATGTGGGCGACCAGCCAGCAGCAGGACTGGTGACGGTCCACCAGTGTTTCCCACTCAATCACTGACAGTGCTGAAGGCTACACTGATGTGTGATATAATTAGAACTGAACAATCCCTGGTAGCGTCGGTCACAGTTCACTCCCATAATGAAAATTCAGTCATTATTAGAAAGACCGGTGAAGATTCATAGTCCACAAAACATTTCAGGAGCTTCACAGCAAAACAGCATTGCACCATTCTTCTAAACATCTCAAGTAGATGCAGACTTATCTTCGGACGACGAGAGACGCCAAACTGATTTGGAAAGATGTTATTTACAGCCTTCTTTTAAGGAGAGATCTTCGCTGCATGAGCTCACCCGGATGTTAAGGGTGTAAATAAAATTCTTTCAAATCATTTTGGGATCTCAAGGCGTCTGGAGAGTTTGATTACACCAGACCAGCTGTATAGAGCCCTTTTCTGTTTTGAAATGAGTCCCCATCTACTTCAGTTGTTAAGGAGAATGCTGCAATGTTTTGTGGGCTACGAAACTTCACCTGACCTTCCATCAGCATGGGGACAGGAAGATGAAGTGAAAACTGAAAAGACATTATTTAAACCTTTTTAAAGCCTAAGTCTTCACTATAGCTGCTAAGTTAGAAACGTAGGCACCCATCCAGCCTGAAATGGGTACAAAGCTTGACTGCACATTGAGAGTGACAATCTTTATGAGGCCATTTTGTTTTATTTTCTGTTCTTTTTTTCAGCATAGGTGTTTTGTGCGTTTTTTTCATGAACATTTCCATCATCAAAGGGGGGGAACATAATGAATTTTACATTTAGGGCATTTAGCATTGGCTGTTGTCGACTTACATTCATACATTGATGGCGGTGGCTGCCATGCACATCAGGAGCAGTTTGGGGTTCAGTATCTCGCCCAAGGACGCTTCGACATGCAGACCAGGGGAATCAGACCAGCGACCTTCCGATAACAAGACGCTGGCTCTACCCCTGAGCCACAGCCGCCCCTTTTCGCTGCCAATTTTCATCTTTGGGTGAACAATTCCTTTAAAACTGACAGTGATAATTCTCCAAAGATGAATTATTGCTCTCAGAGGGAGATAATGTCACAGGGTACCTGCAATAACATTGCTGAGGGGACTCACAAGATGAGTCACTCTGATCCCGTCATCGCGTTGTCTACCTTGAGGCCACTGTACAGCCGACTTGCCGAGAACATTTCGGGCAGCTTTTTGTTGCAACGTGTGCACAAGACTGCTGATTTAATTTCTCACAACAAATGACAGAAATAGCTGTTGAAGTTTTCCTTTGGATGAGTATAAAAAAAAGTAGATAATCTTCAGTTTCCTTCAGTTTTAACTGCCTCACCGTCGGAGTTATGGTTTTGTAGTTTTACGTACTTATGGCTGCCTTCTTTATGTGCCGCCTACTGACCTGAAGTGTAAACAAACAGTCATGACAACATCAGAGCTCATGGTGATGTATAGCAATTGTTTTATCTTTGTGGAGAGCTATAAAAGAAACGGCTCTAGCTTCACTGAAGAGCTTTTAGAGTTACAACAGCACCAAACAGACAGTTGCTGCTCTTGCTTCTTTTACCACTTTGTTTTTCATCACTTTTAGGTGCAAATAAAAAATAGAACTCTTAAAGCTGAAATTTGATGCGTTTATCAAGAAAACAGGCTGTTTCAAGGGAACCTTCTTTTGTTTTAAAGAGGGAATGCGGCGGCACAATGACACTTACAGTATGTTCAGCTTAATGAGAGGCCCACCCATTCACAACAAATGACTTCAAGGTGACCACTTGTCCCTGGAGTGTTTTTCAGAGTGATAAAGAGGGGGAGCTCAGAGTCTCTGCTTTTCACATCCCTGAGTTACATCATGTGTCTTCACTTCACTGCTGATCCATTTTCTCTTCTTATGGAGCCTTGGAAGGGAATGTTGAATCACAGCAGTGTAGCGGATCTTCATCAGAGATTTCAGTACGATCAATTCGAACTGCATTCTCTGGTTGTATTTGTGTTTTGGTTGCAGTTGGTTTGGAAAACAAACGGACAGTGATGGAGCAGATGCAGCTCTGCTGTGATTGGTTGTTAATTCATCGCCTGGTTAGGTTTAGGAAAGAGCAGGTGTGAGTGTTAGATTTAGTCATAGAGGCTGTTTTATGTGTAGCTCATGTGGAGATTTGCTGTGGTCAGTGCTACGACAGGGGACTGTGAAGTTTCACCAGAAAACACACCAACCTGTTCAGCAGGTGAACTCCCTCCTGATCAGCCTGTTGATCCTCATAAGATTCTTATTATCATGATATGACTATGCTGTTAAAATAACATCATGAGCGACATCTAACATCTACAACATTTAAAAGCACTTATTTAATGTAAGTTTTGGTTTAAGTTTAACTTACCAATTTTGTCACTGTTAATGTTAACTTAGCCCTTTTCTTGCTTTATTAAGATTAATACATACTTTAGTATGCATTTATTAGGAGTTAATTCAAATGATGATTATAAGTATAAGTATTGTCATGTTAGGGTTTTTTGTGGAGTTTAACTGTTTCCTGATTTATTTTATAGATTATATACTGGTGTGTCATACTTGACTTTTTACTTCCTGTCGTTTTCCCGCCCTCTATCAGTGTACACCTGTGTCTTGTTTGTGAATCAGCTGCTGTGTATTCAAACCATCATTTTCCTTCAATCTTTGTCGTTCATCTGTGTCTCTTACATTCCTCTGTCTGTTCCCCTCATGTGTTTTTTCACTGTGTTCTTGATTTATTTCCTGAGGCTTTAGGGTTTGTCCTCTGTTTCTGTATTTCCCCTTAGCCTGCTTTTTTTGTTGCTTGCCTCTTAGATCGGGGGAGTTCAGCCAGTAATGAAAGCCACTAAGTGTTTTTTCCAACCCGCCTGCCTCGATGTCTACGTCTTGCTTTTAGCTCTGTTTTTTTGATCATACATAACAGGTGGATAAAGAGAGATATATGAACCACAGGGCAGTAGCTTCAGAGAACTGCCCATCGGGGAGAAGAATTACTTCTACTGTTCCAGTGTTACACCATCTATCTGTACCTCCACCATCCGTCCACCGATACCATCCAGTATTTTCTCCCTTACCTCCTCCATCCTTCTCTGTATTCATGCCATCGCTGCCTGGAAGTACCTTTCTGCTTTTCAGTAGTCTCTGTGTCACGTCACCTCAGCCCTGTACCTCTCATCTTTCAATGCTCAGACACCCTTGTGAAGCCACAAGGATTATAAACCAGGGAGGATGAGTTATATCTCCATTTACAGGTAAAAGAGGTAGATGTGAGGCTACTTAAATCTCTGTTCTCTGTTAAAGGACACCCAGTCTGACTCAGCAGATGCGGGCTGGTTGCAATAAACCCTCACACTGGATGATTGCATCCCATATGAAACCTTCATTAAAGCTGAAATAGTTGGAGGAAGTCTCTGCACTTCAAGATCAATTTACTAAAATAATCGAACTGCTGTCTTGCCAGCCCAGTCAGCAGAATGAAATGTTGGCATCTTTCTAGAATATCTATAATATCACCCTCACATTACACTTACAGTATACGAGCTGTCTTTCAAGTCGTGAGGTGGAGGGGGATCGTGGTGGTGTATAGACGAGAGGGCTGGTGTTTCAACATTTGTAAATGTGACACCATGCATACTTAAACACACAATATGTAACTGTCTGGGGTCTTTTTTGTGAGGAGGCTCAATATCCAATTGCAGAGTGTGGTACCCAGCCCAGAGTGTTTGTTTTTTTAATTCTATTTTTCAGCTTCATGGGTGAGACTGAATTAAAAATACAGAATCTTGCAGTTCGTATTCTCCAGGTGTGTGAAGACTGAGGGTGCGATAGTGGATATGGCATCATATTTACAGTATAGTTGACTTTATTTTTTTGCACGCAAATGTATTTGAGTTTCAAAATACGTGCCGTGACTGGAACAAAAAACCATCATTGCATTTTATCAGTTGAGAGTGAACACTCGTAAAACTGAGGATAATTCACCCAGCAAGAGTCAGAAATTTCACAATAAACTGCTTCGACTACGATCACTACTTCTTTCTGAGACCATGCACAAAAAGTAGAACTGCTCGAGAGCTACACTTACCTTGGCATTGAACTTTGATATAAATGCTGAGTTAATATTCAAGAAGGAACTACAACAAAGGCGCTATTGCCTGCAGAGGTTAAATGTGTTTAATGTTGACAGACACCTAATGGAGCTATTTCACAGATCCATCACTCAGTTAGTCCTTAACTTTCACGCTGTCGTGTTGGTATGAAAATTTAAATGTACAAAGCATTAATCAATGATGAAACATCCTTAAGGAAGCGAATAAAATCACTGGTGAGCTGCAGCTTTGTGCCTCTGACATTTGTAGCAGACAAATCAGCTGGAAAGTTAAATCCATTGTATCATATCATATCCAACCCTTCCTCTGTTTGAGGAATCTGACATCCTCCCCTCCAGCCAGATACAGCGTTCTAAAAACAATTTTTAATTTAGCCTGTAAATGTTCCCATTTATATATTGCATTATAAACTGCGTCATGGCTCCACACACAGCTCAGTGTTATATAACTTTCTTATCTTTATTCTTTGTGTTCCGTCTTTCGTTTGTTTTATCATGTACCCTTTGTTTTATTCTGCACACACAGAACATCATCGTTTAACTTCCTCAATTGTGTTTTAACTGTGTTTATATTTCGTGTTTTATGTTTTTTTTCATGCTGCTCTGCTGCAATAAAAAAGGAATAAAATAAAACCCTCATGTGGGGCAATAAAGATCTGAACGGGACTGAAGAGGTGGGAGAGTTGGACGGGAGAACGCCCGCAGATCCAGTAGAGATCAGGGCTGGAGGGAGACCGTCTGGATCGCCTTGGTGCAATAAGTACATACGTTTATGAAGGTGCAGTACCAGCAGGGGGCGATAATGATGGGGGGGTAACGACCAAAGTCATTTGAACAGCCATAAAATCAACATCAGGAGCAGTTTGTGGATGGTTAGTACTGTCGCCAGACTGACCAGGGTTTGACTCCTGTGTGAGGACGGACTGTTTTGATGAAATGGTTAATTTTAAGCGAAGCTGTTTTTTTTGTTTTTGTTTTTTTTTTTTATGTTTTGGTGCCTTTATTTTGAAAGTGTCGCATGACTTAGCATCTTTGTTATTGGTATCTTGACCACAGAAGAGAGTGTGTTGTGTTCACAGCGGTGAGAAGGTGAGATGGCAGACTGGCAGATCTGTGCTGTTGGGATGCAGACCTGAATCTGATGACTAACAGATGTGTTTTGCAGACTGCTAGCTTGCGTAGTTTTAGCAGGCATTTAAAGGCATCGAACCTCCGCTATCTTAGCTGGATTTCTATTGAAAAGTGACAGGCTAGCTGCTGCAGGAGAGTGGTGAGTTGTGTTCACTTTTAATCAAACCGGCAAAGCTAGCTGCTGTTTGGTGCTGTTCTGAGCATTATTTGTGGCTTTTGATGGCGGTGTATTGTCTTTTTCTGAGGTTGCTATAATTACGTAAGCTAGCGGTCTGCAAACTTGATCTCTCGAGGGGGGAATCTTACTCGGTGTCATGGTGTGTTAGACCATGGATTAAACTTGCACCGGAATATCCCTTTAAATAACCATTACTGCCAATGAAAATCTGAGTATACTGAATTGTATGTGGTCGGAAGGGAGCGTACGAGCGAACACAGGTCCAGGAATGGAAGTAAACTGATTATGATTAATTACTGAGTTGTGGAGATGGTGTGCGATTAAATAAGTCTATATTCCTTTTTGGGTGTCGTCAGTGCTTGTTACTGGAATATACTTTGTAACTTAAAAGCTTCGTCCATCCGATGTTTTACCTGGAAGTTATAACGACAGGCAACCGAATGAAACTCCCCATCACCTTGAATAGAATATGACCTGATATCTTCCCCCAAACCCAAAGATGGAACAGAACATACTGCATCAATCCAACTGCGACCAAAAGAGCTTTTTAGAGAACTGACAGCCTCATATTATCACATTCACATGTAACACGGAGGTACAGCAGCTCATTTGATGTCTTACTTGCTCCCATCTGTCACGTCCCCTCATCATCTCTCCTTCATTTGATCCATCTACTACAAGCTGTCTATTCTCGACTCCTCCGACTCCACTCTAAGCCGCATCGCTTCTCGTTCACCACTTTTCTGTCATTATTATTTCGCCACAGCTTTTCATGTTACCGCTCTGATGACAGCATGTCGTTCGCTCAAAGTAATGAACCCAGAGCCTTAAACAGCCAGGACACACAAAGACACTCCTCCAGACCTTCATCCAGTGTTGTATTTTACAGCTCACCGTACAGACGAGCTATGATTGTCCCCCGACTGTCATTATAATCCGTAATATCTGTTTTTAAAATGGAAAATCTCTGTTTAGAATCACTAAGTGACACATCTGGCATCCTTGCTCATTTTGTTCCACTTCTAACTTAAGACTTGACACTTCTTAGTATCCCATCTGACTTTCCCTAGACACCCTACGCGCACGCACACACACACACACACACACACACACACACACACACACACACACAGCAGGCTTTGCATGCATCCTGTACCTCATCAGTTTTACTTTTAAATGCCACTTAGTGAGTTTAAATTGGCAACCTTTGTGGGAGTCCGTGTCCAGACATGACGCTGGCTGTCTGCAGAGCAGGAAGGACGTTAATAATTATCAACTTATTATGAACTCATCATTTAATAAGCGCTCATTACCCAGGTTCGCAGGTTGAACGATGACACCACATGACACAGGCCACAGAGGGTTCGTCGGTAAGCCAAACACACTTGCGTTTGAAAAATGCTTCTCTAAACGATTTCAGAAAACTGGAATCCTCGAGCATCCCTTTAGCGGAGGTCCGGTCTGGTCAGTTTATTAATATTCTGGTATACAGCAGCTTTCCAAAGTAAGATTCTGCCTCTCAATATAATGCCGTTGTGGTTTGTTTTTTTTTAAAAGAAGACATAATGCAAATCTATATTCCCCAAAACTCCTCAAAACAGACAGAACGCATCACATGTGTCAGTTTGAGGCAATTTGTCCTTGGCCAACTGGCGTATCCATCTGGACCGATTAGATAATGAAAGTGAGTGGCAGCAAGCAGCTTGGCAGCCGCTTCCATACGCAGGATAATCAGATTATTGTCCACAACAACAACCAGGTGTCTGGTGGTGATGTTTAAACAAACTGTCCTAATGAAGCCTCAGCAGAAGGTCTTAACGGCCTCCCCCGAGCGTAGCTGATTCATTGAGGACATCCATGAATCAGCTACGCTCGGCGGTGGGCTGTATTTTATTCATTTCAATTGTAACGGGTTTTATTTCACGGCCAATGAGAAGATTGTGCGCATTCTGAATCATCATGGTTGAAGGAAAGATGGTAGTAACATCTGTCCTTGTTTCCCACAGGTTGAGAATTTACTTGTGCAGCATGATATGTGACTGCAGGGTGTGTGACGGGTGTGTTCAGTATTATACTAGTCAAACAAAAGTTTATGAATGGCTCTTTTTGGCCTGTCAGGTGTCGGGTCTTGTCAAGTTTATAATGTTTACAATGCCGCCTGTAACATCTTCTGTCTTTGACTTTTGGATGGGAAACACTGTGAGCGTTGTGCAACTAAAACATTTGGTCGAGGTTAGGAAAAGTTTTCTGGTCACAGATGATAAATATTAGCTGCAGGTGTCTGACAGGATGCAAACCCCTGTCCTCACACCTTTAGTGTCAGGCTGGTTTTCATGGTTTCAACCTTTAGTTCCAATCAGGGGAACCTTTAACGGAATAGGCTGACATTTTGAGAAACACGCTTCGCTTGTTAGATGAGATGATTAATGCCACTTTTTACAAGAGAGTGGTATCGATCCACTTGAGCTGCTGCCAGCCCTTCTTTTTTGGAGTTTGCCTTTGCATTGATAATAATTGATAAAGATGATGTGATTTTCTGTGATTTCTTTCCCCTATTGTGTGTATGTTCATTCATATTCTTCATGTTCTGCAGTTATAGACATTTAAACTGTAGCAAAACACCGGTTTGATGTTGATATGACTGACACAGATCGTCTTCAGGCCTGCTCACGCTGAATGTGTCCCTGCCGAAACGAAAAGCCTGTAGCCAGACATTCCGCCTCATGCCGCCCCCTCACCATTTGCATAAAGAGGTCTAGACCCCTTCATGCAAATCGGGGGCAACCAGTGTGACCCACCTCCTCACCATCACGACGAAGACAGAGTCAACAACCGCGTGGCTTACTTCTCATCTAAAATGTCTTCAGAAACACATTCTAGTGAACTGTTTTCAGAATGCATGCGAACGTTTCCAAACGAGCTGCCACATTGGGTTGAAATCCCACAGCCGACCGCCTGCAGGTGGCATTCGTCCCGTCGGGTGCAGCTGGGGAATTTGGTCCCGTGTAGCCAGAGGGGGCCCGGTGAGGTCGGGCACTGATTGGTATGAGTCCACAGGGGCATTTTTGGACGCTTGACCAGAACAGGCTACAAAAACAGGCTTCTTGAGGCTAAATGGGAGCACATGCCAGCAGGCAAAATGTTTCGGAAGGCTCCCGCAGAGGAGTGAGGGTTGTTTCAGCATAACAACATCATTCTGGCGATTTTTACAGTGAGAATTGTACGCTTCACTATCTTCTTTCTTTTACCAAGGTGGATACCAAGGAGTGATACTCAGTCAGCCTTGCCTCGCAGATAGTAAGCGTCTCCTCAGAAAACTGGTCAACGCAAAACACAATCACAACCGTTGAAAAGTGCCCCTGTTGAGCTTGAACACAGGTCAGTAGTGGTTTTGTTGAACAAGAAATTATTATGATTCCGAAGGTCTTGCTTGAGTTAACAGATTAATGTGTTCAACAGGCTTTTCAGACTCACTGCATAATGGTGTTGTAATACTCGCAGATTACAACTCTGAAGCAAGGGCAAACACTGTGTCAGCGCTGTGTTTATGCTCTGGTCCGGTTCAAGCACAAAACACCACATGGTTGGGGTGAGGAAAAGGTCGTGTTCTGGCTCGAACTGGTTCTGACTCCACAAACACATCTGGATACTGTCCAAACGTATCTTCAGGAGTGTTTGTTGCCACTAGAACAACTTCAAAATATCCCGTGGTCTCTTACAAATGTTGTACTCGAACAGTGCTTGGCCTGACCACAGTGTTGTCATGTCAACACAATCTCCTCCTCCAGCTCGTAGGCTTTTTTCACATGGTGTTCCTGGTGATACACGGTTGTCGGGCATACACTGATAACATTATGCGCCCATCGCTCCTACTGTCAATCAGCTTTTTTTATTCTCTAAAGACTGCAGCTGGAGCCCTGAAAAGTAGATCACATATCACCTGCTTTCAATCCCTATAGTCAAAACTAAACACGGAGAAGCAGTGTTCAGTTTTTGTACACCACATATCTAGAACCTCTTTAAATCAAAACTTCATTTTCCTATTTTTACCTTGTGTTTCTTAATGTTTTGTTCCTTAATGTCTTCCTACTTGTGTTTTTTTTATGTCTTTGAATTGCAATTTTTAATGTCTCATACTGTAATTTTATGTAATTTTATGAAGCAGTTTGAGTGGCCTTGTGTCTGAATTGCGCTATCCAAATAAACCTGCCCCCGCCTTGCCTTAATCAATACTTAATCTGATGATGGATGTTACAGTTACTGACTCCCTGCAGCACAGAGCAGCAAGAGTCACAATTCAGTCATAACCTGGCGGGATCAAGGAGCGCTGACCGACCAGACGATGGCTATTTGGCAGTGTTTAGGATTTTCACCCAGAGCTGAAAGTGTTTGTGAGGAAAAAGGAGTTGTATAACTTTCTGAGAGGCTGGAGGTGTGAAGCCCGTCCTCTAAATGCCATTACTCCAGCGGAGTGTGTGAAACCGCTCCCTGACATATTTGAAATTGATCCGCTGTCAGAAAGATGTTGAAAATTACTATATTTTTTGCTTTGCTGACACATTTTTGGATGATCGACTATGTGCCAACTTTGTGGTTTAAAGAAGTATTAACAAGTGGGAGCTAACTTAAAGAAAAAATTCAAAATGTATAAAATAACTTAATAACAAAGAAACAATGACATTCTGGCCAATAATGATATTAAATATTTGTGTTCCAGAAAATGCAACAGTGTCTTACATATTTATGTGTATGTCATATTTGTAGCGTATGATGAAATAAGACCAAAGTCTAATTAAAGTCTTTCTATATTTCATGATTCCTTATCTCTCTGTGTGAGCAGTTCCTTCATGCACGGCTCTAGTCGCAGTTCTCGCCTCAGCCTCAGCCTCAGCCTCAGCCTTTAAGATGCAGATAAAACATGAATTTCCTTTCCTCTTGCAATATGCAGGCTTACTTCCACCAGTATGACAAGCTTCTCTTTAGTTAGACACAGACTGGTTGGTCCCCTTTGTGCATCCAACTCAATTTGCAGTCCTCTAGAGAAGTCGTAATGAGGGGCCTGCTTTTGCCTTCACTTCACAGCCATGTATTGTCACCAATTATGCCGGGATAACCCAGACAGAAATGACTCCTGCGTGAATTTCATTCCTGCTGCTAGTGCGTGCCAGCTGTACCCACAGACGTACGGTGCTGCTGTGCACTTCACACGTATGAATCATTTTGATTACGCGGACAAAGACGAATGTCAGGCAGTGCAGCCGGCAATGAAGCCGCTTCCTGTCAGCTTTCAGCCCACGCCGGATTGTGATGTGAACAAAAATGCAAACGGATTATAATGAGGAAGAAAAGCGACATCAAACCAAAGGAGAAATGTGCTGGAAAAAAAGGGGACAAAGAAAAGGGACAAAAGGCCGGTCCAGAGGAGGCTAACGACTGAATTGATGTGGTAGGATTTCAGCGGTTCAGCAACGGCCACGCTGAGGTCACATCCAGAGCGTCTTTTGATTAGTTGGGGTAATCAGACAATGCTTCAGACACGTCACATCAGGAAACGCACATTTGTGAGTCATAAAAATGATTGAGGCAGAATTTTATTCAGCTGCTGAGTTTCAAGGCATTATACTGAATCAATGAAATGCTTGAATAAAATTGTGTTATTATTAAAAGAGGCTTTTTTTATTTTCTCTTTCCTTCGGTGTTTTATGGGTTCATGTGAATGTAACAGGACTTGAGAGTTAAGAAGTCGGTATCGAGTTTAACATACAAGAATTGAGTTAGCACAGCTGCTGCTAGTCATGCTGGGTCAGGCATGTGTGAGCTGACCAATCAGAGCAGATTGGCTATTCAGGAAGGGGCGGTGGGACTCAAAGAGATGGGAGCTTAAACTGATGTGTTTTTAGAGCATTAAAGTTTGTAAAGCATTCTAGCAGTAACCCAAAATAATATCAAAAACCTGAAAATGAGCATCCTTCAACGCCTGCTCTGTTCTTACTGTGACAGGTTGAACTGTGGAGAGTTGGAAAAGGTCGACTGGTTGGGTGTAGGCAGTGCGTGAAAGAAGTGGAGGTGCCGTTCACAGCTGCAAAACACAAGAATAAATCGGGACCAGAGGTGAGAAAGACTTCTGAAACAAATTCCAACAAAAATGAAATTATTAGAAAAAACATTTTTCTTCCTCTGTATTGAGTTTATTGGCTGAAGCTTAACAAAGCCGCAGTCTGGCATCCAATAGTGCTCATGTTGTTTTGTTCCTGGTATTATTATTGAATAATGCTTACACAGTGTATTGATTCCTCCTTTAATAAATACAAAAGAACTTGCAGGAAATCTGTAAAATGAAGTCTCAGAGGTATGTATTTTCAGAGCGTATTAATTACACAACAGAGCTGATCGACATCTCCCTCTCTCTCTTAATTTCTCTCTCTTTCTCTCTCTCTGTCTTCCTCTGTCTCTCTCTGTCTGTCTCTGTCTCTCTCTGTCTGTCTCTCTCTCTCTCCTTCTGCACCACAGGTTGACGCAGATGGCCGCCCACCATGAGTCCAGATCTGCTTGAGGTTTTTGCCTGTTAAAAGACAGTTTTTTTTTCTCGCCTCCATCGCCAAGTGCTTGCCTTACGGGTAACGCTGAGTCTCTTTTGTAAGTTAATTTATTATAGAGTTTGGTGTCAAAATGCTCCAGTTGTTCTGAATTGGTGCTATATGAATACAATTAACTTGAATTTACATTTGTTGGCACCAGTGACGTGACAAATCAAACTCTACAATGAGTACAGGACAGGGGCAGTAGATACACAAACCGGAACAATACAGCTGCTGCAGGTGGTGAGAAACAGACTGTATGAAAGAAGCTCAGTCATTTTGGGTATTATCGATGTTAGCCTGTATGAGATTCAAGCCATAGAAAGTGTAAAAATGCCCCACAATGAACCTCTGAATTCACTTTCAACTAATCAAAGAACTATCGATAATACAGCTCGACGACTGTCCACCATTTCATTAAATCCAGGGCTCTGACCATGTATATGCGAGGCAGACAGGGAGGTTCTCTCTTTAGGGAATTTATCGTTTTTCAAGCATTTGCTCATGCGCGAAAACACTGCACTTGATTTCTCCGTCAGCTCACATCCACTCTGGTTTGTTTTTTTGTCCTCAAGGCCTCCACCGCCGTGCGTATCACACAGCGGCACGACTCAGAAATCCCAGATATCAAAGGTGATGAGCTGCAACAAAACTAACTGAGAGAGAGAGTGAGGGAGATGTCAGTCAGGTACAGTGTGCACATGCCCACACAGTCCTGAGGAGAGGTCTCATCAGCATGCATGAGTTAAAACACCTGTGTGGGTGTTTCGGCGCCATGGGGTCTTTAGTGTTCAGGTGCAGGTAGTCTGCAGGGAATACATGCAAATGAATGTTACAAAACTCGTCTATGCAGCTCTTGTTTATGGCGCCACTGATGTAGTGTGTTGATTACAGTTAAAAACCTCTGTGTAACAGACCTAAGTGCCGAGTCCAGCCCCCTCTGATGGTCACTGTATGTAAATAAAATGATAAAAGAAAAACAGTGTGCATGGAGGTAAGTAGAAATTGCAACAATAGCATTAAAATAAGGAATCTAGAACTCAAAAGCAGTGAGAAGGCACCAAAATATGAATAAGTAAGCAGTATAGATAAGTAATGGACAGTGAGGCTGTGTGTGTAGATGTGCAGCGGTGCATACTAACAAGTCATGTGGGGTTTGTGCAAATGTGCAAATCTGTATGTAGTTATTGACGTGTGTGTTTGATTATTCATAGCTGCGTACGTGAGTGTTTGTGTTTGTGTGTTTGTGTGTGTGTGTATGTATGTGGCCGTCACAGTCAGTCAGGCATCAGGCTGTTACAGTAAAGCTTTTACAATAAGGTACACAAATAAGTGCGTAGTTACTGAGGAGCGAATCAGGAACGAGTTAATAGTTAATGAGTCATTAATGAGTTATTTATAATCAGCTATGGTTTGAGGGCTTTAAAGCAGATACTGATTACTTACTGAAGAGCAGACCAGGAGATAATATATTAATGAAAAATTAGGTAATGATTGGTTCATTAATATCTGTGAATCAACATACGACCACTCTCTTCAGGAGTTGTTGATCAACTATTGACCATCCGCTGATTTGTATGAACTAGTAATGACTCATTAATCGCCAATTTGTGAACCAGCTAACACTGCTAACGCTGATAAGATTAGCTAGTGGACGTGGTAGTGGACCCGACAAGCATTTTAATTTTAATGACTGATTCATAACTGTCAGAATGTTTTCATGGAAAATAGATACCTTTTATCTTGCACATTCTTTCTACAAGCTCTGGACATGTACTTAAAAAAAAAAAAAAGAAAATACATACATGAAATGTCAACATAAAAATGTGATCAGAATGACCTTTAAGGATTCTTTCTTATCTTATTCTGCATGTGATTAATACAGCTGCAGGACCATGCTGCAGCTGTATTGATCAGAATGACCTTTAAGGATTCTTTCTTATCTTATTCTGCATGTGATTAATACAGCTGCAGGACCATGCTGCACATTACACAGATGCCTTCGCTGGACCGAAGCGACACCAGACGATCAGAGTCATTTTACTCCGGTCATCGGAGTCAGCAAGGTCCAGTTCAACTGGCTTGTTAGGTTCCGTTTTGTCTGAGGCACACGTACAATTCCTCTCCTCTGTACACAGTTTTATTTATGTCTCCATCCCCAGAAGGTCCTGATCCCAAACTCAAAACTCTCCAGGTAATGAAACATACCAACATGGGCCATCTGCCCCGACAACATCCCTTTGAATTTACATCTGGCGTATCCATGGAAACAACATTCTGCAATCTCTCGCACTCTTCTGAGGCCGGCTTTGTGTTGTGTACGGACGTCTCGTGTGTGGCTTAGTAACCATGTGACTGATTGTTGTTCAGCCTTTTTTTATTGACTACACTTTTGCTGTGCAGCTGATTCCTCACACACACACACACACACACTCCCAGATGGCATTTTCCCCCCCAAGCTGAAGGGAAGCGCCACCAGCACAACAGCTCTTTCCTGACAGATCTTCAGACATGTCAGTCTGCTGTGTGGCTGATTGGAGATGACACTGACGGGAGATAGGAACCCTGATGAGGGGAAAATGGTTATATTTCCACCAGGGAGTCCATTTTACACTTATCACTTTCTTTTTATTTCCCTTCATTAAGGTTTCCATGGGCCTGTGTGAATGTTAGTTCTTGGAGACAAGGTCGCTCTCTGAACTAAACATCTGGCAGAGCGTGACCGGAGTTTAAATCCAGCGAAACATGGGATACAAGCATTTTTGCTCCGTGTATGAGTCGCTGTGTGCAACACACCACTGCCTGCTCTGACCCCTCCGCATTTGTATTTATGTTTGTTTTGTTTTTTTTTCTTAAAATGCGGGCAGTTTTTATTTAAGCATAGAAAAATAATCAATGTCAGACTGACGACTAAACTGTTTACATTTTGCATTTTATAAAAATGATTATATTCATTTTGGCGCGCCTTTACAGAAAATTGTTAGCCTATTAGTGACAAGGTCGTCAAACAAACATCAATTTCCCCTCATTCAGAGGGAAGAGGGAAACTTGTAAACAGGATGAATGGGCTTTTATCTGGAGTCAAGGACACACTGACTCATCGTATCATATATTAATAAGATTTATGGCTACATCTGTGCAGTGTTTTGAGGCTGTAGCCAAACTGAAACCAGATATATATTTTTTTTTTTGGTATTTTGAGTACGCTTATGATGATTGATGATGGAGTGTTTGCACCGCAGTGTAAATTCATAACATTATGCGATCTGTTTGAATACATTTCAGGGAATAAAGCAAATATAGAAAGAACTTTTTTGCACTGAAACTTTCTTTAGTATTTGTACATCTCGTGCTGCTGGATGAAACTGAAACTGTAGCAGAAATAGCTGTGAAATAAAACAGTAATTATTAGTGAACATGCAAGCCGAGCTAGTCTGCGAGGGGTTGAATAAAACCTGATGAAGTAACAAACAGATCCAGATTTATCTCCCTGAAGTCTGAACTCCATTTGTGCCGCCTCTCAGCTCTTTTTTTAAAAAAAAAAAAAACATTGTCAATATTTTTAAACATCCCAGTATGAAATCAATAAAGCCTTTTTTCACCTTTTTGCCAGATGTATATTTTTTTCTTTTTTAAACCGCAGTATTCAGCACCAAAGAGCAGCTTGATCATATTTTCTTTCAACTGCCAAGCAGGACTGCAGGGCTGCATTTCAACATTTATAAGTGGCACCAATTTTATTTTTTTTTAACAGAAAAAAACGAAAAATATATTTTTGAGGAAAAAAATCGTGACCTCTTCGGCCATTTTTGTGATGGCCAAAACAGGTATTTTCATCATAATTTTAGTTTGTGGTTTTGTGATTTCCTTTTTTATTTTGAAGTTATACCCTCCTGTGTCGCGTCTAACTTTCCGTTCCCTCCCTTAGTCCGTGTTTCTCACCTTTGGGATTGTCAGGAACTCTCTGACATCTTTCACCCAAATCTAATTATTCCTACATCCCTTATTTATAGTGTCCTCCCTGCTCTGTTCCTGTGTCTCCCAGTTTCATCTCCCAGTCGCTTCTCTTTGGTTTTTAATTCCCGTGTCATTCTTGGTTTGCAGCTTGCCTCTGAGTTGCACTTTGTTTTTGGTTGTACTTTGTTTTGTTTTTTTTTATTTGTCTGGTTTTGTTTCCTTCCTTCGTCTGCCTTGTGCGGTTGCTTTGTTTTTTGGATTCCATTAACTTGTTTGTCTTGCATTTGGGTCCCATTCTGAGTAACCTGACAGTTTTAAGCCAATTAACTATCTTCTCCTACCCATAGCCAAGTGTTTTTAGTGCCTTAACCTAACCAAATTATTGTCACAATTAAAAATGTAAAATTGAACCCATAGAAATGTGACACTGCAACATATCCATGGTCTTGGAAACACTGGGTTGCATCCCCAACAAAGCTCTTATAAACCCACTGTACCCTATCTGCCTCACCAAACAGCAAGCAGACACAGTTAGCAACTAGCCGGTGAACAGAGTTGAGCATTTAGCAGCTAAAGAGCCAAAAATGTAGCTGGTGGAGACCAAAACAGAGCTAAAAGTTACATAAACGTGAGTCTGTGTGTGAGCTGGCAATTATAAACTTTATGGGGCAATATCATGTTAATGTTTACATCAGTAATTCATTTTGATTTCTTTCAGATTTGTGTTAGAAGATGAAAAAGATCAAATCAAAGTAAAATTCCATGATAGCTCACTGTGAAAACTGTGGCATTTGAGTCTGATTACAGGCAAAGAAGTCATCAGCTACACCTGCCAGGTGAAAAGTCATTTTGTATGAGGCAACCATGACATGGTGTAGAGATAGCAGAGAGAACACACACACACACACACACCCACACACACACACACACACACACACACACACACACACACACGTACAGACTGAGTGAGTTCCAGGAAAACTGCTTCAGGGAGTCTGTTCAAATCACCGATGCAGCCAAGCCGAAGAGACGAGGGTAATAAACTGCAAAGCATGCTGACTCATTTTATTGACGAGTGCACGCACACAAACACAAACAATAAGACTTTTTTTTCTTTTTTTCCAACTTTGCATCTGTTATTACTGATCTCTAATCAAGAGGTTTTGGCCTGCTCAGCTTTTCAGCGCTGTCTCTGCAGATTTATTTGCGAATACACATCACACCAAACATCTGTCCTAACATCCGGGCAATAACCTGCTTCATATGCTCAGGAGGACTTAAGAGACTCAGACTTCTCAGTTTAAACCACTTTTATTTTTACATTTGTGGAAAAAAGAGGAGGTCAAAACCAGACTCCTGTTGTCCTCCGGAGAATAATCAACATCGGGTCGCTGCCTCACCGGTAGTCACATTTTCTGCAGGACAAATAATATAAAAAGTGTGAGCTGGGTGAATGAATACATCAATGGTCAAATGAGTTTCACAGCAGAAGAATCAACGGTGCGGTTAAAAGATAAGAGATACTTCACACTCAAAAAAGTCAATTGAAACTGGATACACTCAAGCCACACCAAAGAATCATGGCAATAAATTCCGCTCTTGCCTTCGAAAACATCAGTATGCAGCTGATATAGGGGGACACGATAAAATACATTTACATATCTTCATATATTTGTATTAAGCATACAGCAGGAGCTTTTTTCAAAGAATGGATTCTTTGATGGTACACAAAGAGACGGTTCACTTTCGCTTAATGTTGGCTAGAGAGGCTGCAATGAATATAAAGTGGGTCGGGGCTCTGATATCTGATGTTTTCCCTTCACCGAGGTTCAGATAAAATCTGTTTGTAAGACAGGGGGAGAAGACACTGAGTCAACTAGGAGTTAAGTGCAGTGCGGCATGAAGATAAGGAGCCACGGTGAGGGAGCGCTTTGTTCAGCGTGCTCTGATGATAGCTGAGTGCTGCGTGCTGTTTCCCGGGCCTGCTATGCAAATACTCTGTGTACGTCAACCCACTCGCCAGAATAAAATGATAGCTGAGTACACGTCTGCAAAACCACAGATGTCTCCCTTGTCACTGCCTTGTTAGTGTGCTCTGCTTAGGTATGGGCACAAAAACACCTCTGGCTGGGAAAGGAAAATATCATGGTCGGGCTTAAAATACCTGGAAATGTCCCCTGGGTGTCCCTATAAATACGCCCTGGTGTGCCTTGGACCGTGGCGGGCAGTTTTTCCAGAATTGTTGGCGTTTTTGTCCTTGTCAGTCATGAGGGAGCATGAAATTTATCTCAAGTAAATACCCCGAAACGCTGGTCAGTAAACGCCGCAGTTCTGTTGGGAGATGGCCACAAAAATCCTGCGAGAAGACAAATTCTTGTATCAGAACAAGGAGGAATACAGTGCAGAGTTCTGGTGAGACCCGGGATGGAGAGGCACAGTTCACACCTTCACAACTCTAAGCTTGGTTTTCGCAACTCCGCTGCGTTTGAATAATTCATGATGCTGTAGAGTTTAAAGCAAATGCAAGGGTTGTGTGTGTGTGTGTGTGTGTGTGTGTGTGTGTGTGTGTGTGTGTGTGTGTGTGTGTGTGTGTGAGTCCACTACATGTCAAACCTGAATCTGATGATCTGCTCTGTCATCCAGAAGGCAGAGGTCTGACAAAAACCCAGTTCCTCCTCTCTTACTTGCTCAGTTTTGAGCTCTGTGGCGTTCTGTGCTGCTCCACTGATTCCATCTCAGTTGGACTCTCGGGTCCCATTATTACATATCAAAGGTCCGTCTTCCAGATCTGCTGCTTCACATGACATTTTAAAGAGGCCCCTCACTGGCATTTAGGAGATTAAAGAAACATTTTCGGTGCGGAGGAGGCCTCAGTTATGTCTTAGTTTTTCATGACTCAAGATCATTTATTTGACCTTTTTACGACACAGGTGGCAGAACAAAATGAAAGTGTGTGGCTCCGCTTCATGCTCCACACATGAAAGACATAGAAATATAACAGAGGAACATGTACATTTATTTATAGACATATACATGTGTGCGAATAGGTTACAGTTCTGTATTGCAGTTTATAAAGTAAGGTCTGGGTGAATGTAAACAGCAGCAACAAGGTGATGATGATGATACAGTCATACAATCGGCCCCTTCACAATAAAATTTCAGAATATTCCCCGTTAACCTCTCCTGGTCCTGACGGCTCAGACGGCTCAGACCCTGGTCCCTGATCCAGGATGCTGTGTTGGAGCCAGGTCTCTGTAAAGATGTGGGAAACAAAGGTCTTTAGATTTTCCGCTGCTCGGTCAGCCTGTGTCCCGTCTTGTTCAATTTATTTTTCTGCAACATTAACCAGGAGAGAGCGGAGGGAGGGTGGTGAGAAAGACACTCTAGTAAGAATCGAAATGTTCACTTATTATGAAGGATTGCTCAATATGGCAAAACTGAGTTTCCTTGAAGTTATTTCATCTTTTAACTTGGGGACATCTCGTTCTGTTTGACTTGCTCTGTTCTGTGCATTTGCTCGTGCTTGCTTCGTGTCTGCACTTGATGTGAAATTCAGGAGGCATGTTCCTCCGAGTGCTTTTGTGTTTTATTCATCAGCTGCGTCTGCTCAAAATTACTCCGGACATCTCGCACGTCTTCTCATCGGGGTGTAGACGTGTTCCTCTGTTGCTTTGCTTTGTCTGTATCGAACTCGCACCGTGATGACTTCTGTCGTCTGCGCGTCCTACCTTGAGCTTAAATAAAGCAGGAGCGGCGCCTGATTGAATTTGCTGGGCACGATGTGATATTGACAGAGCAGTTAACAGGATCACACATTCATCTGTCAGGAGTTGTTTGCCAGAGGAGCTCCCCTTTGATTACAGTTGGTTCTTTAATGATACAGTATCGCGCAAACTGATATTTCATGTCACTCCAGTCACTCCTCTCCACTGCTGGACAAGACGACACGTAGAGTTCCTTCCCCCCATAATTTATGCAGTTCATATTTTGCCACTGTTAATAAGGCCCGGATGTGTTTTTAGTTGAAAAGTTTGTACACAAAAATTGATTCAGACAAGAGATCCAAACATCAGCTGCCCAAATCAATATCATTTTAAAAACTCAGAGATCATTAAATAATAGCCTGGAGTGTGTGTGTGTGTGTGTGTGTGTGTGTGTGTGTGTGTGTGTGTGTGTGTGTGTGTGTGTGTGTGTGTGTGTGTGCATCGTGGGACAAAGTGCTGTGTCGAGTTACTGCAGAAACACATCAAGCAGCCAAGTTCAAACATTTCCCGTATGAATATTTAACACGAGGATGTTCAGTAAATTCTCTCCACAGTCCTCGTCAGCTTCAGTGAAACCGACAGCCGGGGCCGCCGAGGATTCGAGAGCGCTTCGATTTCTCCCTTTTAAGCCCGTCTGTATCAATGCTGGTGAGTCTTTAATGATTCATTTTTCTTCCGTCAGGCCATCGAGGAGGCAGTTAAAAATGTAATTAATCGCTGGGCTTTTTTCACGTCCCAGCATTCCATCAGCAAACAAGTCATCTGTATTTAAAGACGTCAATAGTTGATTAATGAGCAGCTCTTACAATAATCCAGCAAGTCTGCAGTGGTAAATAGTAAAGGAATAGTCTGTTATTTTGTAAACTATACTCATTTTCTTTTCGATGGTTGGATGAGGTCATCAAATCGGCGCTCATGATTGGGCCGTGCTTCTCGGCTGGACGCCGTGTTCACAGGTCATTCCAACCGTGACACCTCAAAGACATCAAAACCTAAATTGAGGGTTTGTTTCCTGCCGTGTCTGGCTACTTCTTAAGAATGTATAATTCGGCCATTTGTCGTGAAAATCATTTGTCACAAACATGGATGCTTCATTGCTCCTCTAACGCCCATCAAAGCACATTCCCTCAAAACATCATTGAATAGTGCCTTTTATAACTTTGAATGGGTTGTGATTCAGGTATTATGCAGCCCTCTTCATTTGACATGCAGCAGTCTGATTCTGTGGAAAGGAGCTTCTTGATTAACTAAGTGCTGAAATGACAAAGATGCACAGTGCCGTGCTACTGGAGGAAAAATAACAACATTCATTATTCATTTCTTCAGTGACCCTTAACAAAGCCATTAATTACAGCTTTTATACATTTTATTACAATATCAACATTTTTCAGACGAAATGGACGAGATGATTTTTGATTTATTTATCTTCGTCGTGCAAAAAAACAAGAAAGAAGGGACCTTACTTGCAAGACAGGGTGAAGCTGGGGATCAGTCTGATGGAGAACTGCCATGGTAGCGACTTCTCAAGTAGCCACACCTTTAAGTTTACCCTCCCTTATCATCCATTTACGAAATGAACATCGTGCTGTATTAGTGAAGACTTGAAACGAGCTGCTGAGATGACAAGCCAAGCGAGTAGTACGGGCATTTCCTCATAGGCTGATGCACAATCTGTCCTCTTTTGAAACCAGTGCGGCCGCCCCCTGCTGGTCATTAGAGACGATGCAGGTTTAAGGCTCTTCCACACCGGCTTTATCGAACCTGAAAGACCATTCAGTATTTGTCCAGTCTCGGCAGTAACACGACGCCTGCAGACTGCTTGTTCTCTGAGTGCTTCTTTAAGGCCTATGAGGAGTGAGGACGAGTGTGAACGGTGATTTTGACTGATTGTGCCCGCAGAGGTTTCTGCACCAACAGGCTGCAGCTGGCTGATTTTCAGCTTGCAGGAGATGTTTCCCTCACCAAGAAGTTTATTAGTTTGTTGGGATTCAAAGGAGACTGTTGCCATGAATACAGAGACAGTCGCAATCGGCCGCTATCGACTCTCTCCCGCCTCGGCTCAGACTCCCGGCGGAACATCAGTCTGTCACGCTGCCGGCAGCCTCGCCACGAGAGGTTTCTCACGACTGCCTCCGCCCTCCCTCTCACTGCGCTGAGTGGGCAGACGGGACCCGGAGGAAGATCATCCCTCTGGTTTTAATTAGGCTTTTTAATTAGAGAGAGGAGATGCTTTTCACGGAGCCTTACGCTGAGTTAACAGTTTGGCAGAGGCGATAGCAAAAGGGAGGGTAAACCAACAGACAGCTTGTTTTGTCTGGCGCACAGATTTTCAGTTTCCTCTCTGTTCGAAAAGTAAGTTGAGGAAGAGTGAGGAAGTAAAAGTAAAATCAACTCTTTTGCACATCTACACTGCATGTTTTAGGATGAAAATTCATTCAAACTCCGGGAGAGTGACCACTGACTGATCCCTTCTCTTTACCATCGATGCTGCTGTGTCAGGGGCTTTCACTGAAGCCTGCGTCATCCCCGTACATACTATTTGTTCTAGTGATGAGCGGTACGTTGTACCAGTAATGGGTTGAGTAATTCAGTGACCAGAGATCAGAAAGAGGCGTTTTATACGTTTCCTCTAATGGACTGTTTACTGACATTTTCACAAACTGTTCTCTGACTAATAGAAGGTCTTGCTTTTAATTCTACTCGGCCTTTGGCTCAGTTTTTACCACGTGATGTTCACGTTGACCATAATTTTACAAAAAAGCAACTCCTCTGAGCAGCACTGTAATTGTACATTATTCAAGTTAAGACTTAACTGATGTTCCTCGACTTGATTGTGATTTCTGTCAGCCTGTGAAAAGGAATCTTTTGCACAAGTGTATTTTCATTACATTATTCCGCAGTTGTTTAGGTGTTAAGAGCAGACGACATCCTCAGCCTGTCACCTCCCACTGCTTTTATCACCTCCAACACCTCAAACCTTCTACCGCAAAAAATGAAGTGAAGTGTGAGGAAAAGAGCTGTCGCGCCGAGAGGAGAAAACCTTGTACATACTGCAGGTTAATTCTACACTAATGCACTGTGACGACCCCTCACACTCTGGCTGTGATTCCTTGTGTCTTTTCCTGTTCCTGTATTAAGTGGCAGGTGCGTCAGGTGATTGAGCCGCACCTGAAGTAACTTCCTCTGATTGCGGCACCTCCAATAAGAGGGCTGAGATCTCCCTCTTTCTCTTGTCCTCACTTGTCCCTCCTCAGAGATCGATCCTCAATCCTCTGAGCACAAATAAGAGAACTGGGATGGCCTGCAAGACGGAGGACATCTTTCGGTTCAAGTGAGGACGAGGAAACGACAAACAAGTGAAATGAGAAGCATTTTCTCTGTCTCTCCTGCACCCAACCAGCATTTGGTCTAATATGGTTCAATTTGACATCATTTAAAATGTTTACCCTTGTGTGGTCTGCATTGTTGTTGTGACCTTCTGAGCCACGTTGTGACTTTACAGAGGACATTTCTTGTCCTGATCTTTGTGGTAAACATCCGGGTGTGAACCTGAGGCCTACCTGGACTCTGTACCCGCCTGCCGTACTGTACCTGACTGTAAGCTGGTGGGTCATTCCACGCCAAAACCATCCATCTCATGGATTTTTGGATTCTAATGAGTTGGAAGGAATGACCTCTATTGATTCCCTCACTTTGTCAATAATTCACCAAACCGATCCTGTCTGGTTCCTCAATCTGCATTTGGGTCCGTCTCCTGCTGCCTTCTTCTCCTACGATGTGAATGTGAAAATGCTGATTTCTTAAAAAGCAGCGACACTGTACACCAAGACACACAGAGGGGGGAGGGGTGTGTGAAGAGTTCAGCTGTGGATGGGAGGCAGCTCCTCTGACTCTTTTTTTATTTGATTTATTTTTTTTCTTGACCACATGTTCATATTAACCTCCTGACATCCATTTCCCGAGCCAAATTGTTGGTGTCAGAGGTTTTCAGGTGAGAAGGAGAGGAGAAGGAAGTGAAGACCACAGTACGAGAGGAGCTGATAGGACACTGTGCAGGACGAGAGGATGGAGAGAGGAAGAAAGAGACAAATATTGGTTTATTGATGTTTTGTACCCTCCAGTTGGTAAGATAGACAAGAGTGTAGCCATGGAAACCAACGAGGGTATGAGTCATGGGTAGCAGCATTAAGGTGGGGGGTGGGTAGAGAGCGAAAGAGGCTCAAATTATTATCAGAGGCACCATTAAACAAGTCGGAGGGAAATTATATCGACAGAATCACCGGATTCATCTGCTGAATATTCAGGTGCGCCGAGTGGAGTCTGTTTTTTTAACAGTTTTTATTTCGGGGGTTAAAGCGATGCTACGTCGGCTTGTGTGACAGGGTCACACCCTCTGTGCTTGTTTTTGCAGACGTGTCCTCGGTTTTGAGCGACGTTCATATAATCGTACCCCTGGCAAAGATGTTTTATATTCTGAACAATAATCTCTGTTCATGGTTTTTTTTTTTCAAACTGGCAGGATGAAAAATAATCGGCAGATGGTGTCACAGCTGCTAAAAATGCTGAAAATGTGTTGGCGAGCTCACGAACTCATGCTGGACTGATCTGTTTTTAGGAGTCATTCATATGGTTTCGAATGATCTTCAGCAGCTTCACCCTGGGATATCAATACGACATAATTCTGTAATAGCAAGTCAGTGTTTATTTATCTTGTTTATTTCATTTACTTGAGTAGATTTGACACACAAAGCTGATGGGGTCAAAACACAAGCAATAATCAAACATCTTAAAATGTTTCTATAAGAAGTAGAGATAAACTGATCAGCCTTTTATCTGGGCCAGTATTCACAACATCAGTTATCTATATCCATGTTTTGTTTTGTTTTTTGGCTCCAGTTGCAGATGAAATTAAAGGTGCACTATGTAGTTTTGGGGATTTAAAAAAAATCTGAATCAGTCTGTTTTTTTGTTGCACAAAGAAACCATGTGAACAAACTCTCTTGGTTTTCATATCTGAATAAACTGATCGAAAAGGACAACACAAGTTAATACTGATTTACTTGTGGCGAACCCTGCCACCATTCTAGCTTCAAACAGCATTAGGGGACTTTATTTTCCTCTGAGAACAGCTGGTTTATTCAGTTATTCAGTTATGGGAGATGCGGATGAGAGGATGCTGAGGGGTGGAGGCTTGAAAGTGTTTTTCTCTGATCTCAGACGATACTGACTGAGAGGGTTCAGGCGGGCCGTGCTCTCCAGCCTCTGTGTGCATCTGTACGTTTTTTAGGGACTTTGAAGGCAATCAGATGGAAAAACGAGCTTCTGGATCTGATGCAGTTTTTTCCATCTCAAAAGTTTGATCAAGAAAAAAGAAAAAACAGAGACGTCTCAAATGGTTATCATTCAGATTCGGTTATCGGCAGCGAGCAGATGGAGACGCTCACTGACTCGGAAAACGGAGGGTGATTATCGAGTGTCTCTCGGTGAACTCAGTGAATGATGAATTTGAAGCACAGCTTTGAAGCAATGAAGATGAATAATTTAATGTAGTTTTAGGACAGAGAGGAGATAGAGATGTGTATGTGTGTGTGTGTGTTTGGTCGACGCTGCAACACACAAACAGGTCTTGACATTTCACTCATACATGATAAGCGATGACGACTCGTCCTGCTTCACTGCAGAGCTTAAACTTCAGGACTCCCGCCGCTCTGCTGCGTCGATATGACGTCAGATGAAAAATCTTCGTATCCCATCCGTGAAATGTCAACTTCAGAGACAAAACTGAATCAAAGAATAACACCTGGAATTGCAGGAGTGTGTCAGCTCAGTGTTGTAACACGACACACTTTTCACAAAAAGAATTCAAACGTAGCTCCAAACTGCTACCTGCGGCTCATTATTCCCTATAATCTGGAGCTTCATCTGGGAGTGTGTGTGGACGGAGGGAAATAAGTAGCAGCACAAGAGTCTCCAAAAAAAGAGACAATAAAAACGAGACACTGGAATGAAAAAAATAACAATTTGGATAGGAAATCAAATAAAAAACTATTAGAATAAATATAAAGATACTGTATACAGTAACTTGTGTGTACAAGACCTGTGCAATATATAATAAATGTGCCTTTGTCAGTGTGCAGTGTGCAGGGTCTCTGAGATCAGAAACAGCAACAAGAACAACAAAACAATCAGTCATCAGTGATGGTGAAGCGTGTGGTTGAGCCCTTAATCAGTGGGGAGAGGAGGTGCTGGGAGCTGCGACGGTGGTGTTGTGTTGTCAGATCACTGATGGCGTGAAAGAGTCCCCCCCCCGCCCCCGTGTGCTTTGAGGCGTGTGGTTGGTCACTTAATTACAGTCGGACACATCGTGAGTCTGTCTTGACCTTTGAGAAATGTGTCCGGTCGATAGAGAAAACACTTTGCACCCTCTAATAAGAATTTTTGTAACGGTGTTGTATTCTTTGGTTCTCTGTGCTTCACCGACAAGTCGAAATTAACAAAAAAACGCAGCATTCTGCCTCAACACCTGCCGGCTCGCCACGACTCCAAATCCTCCGCTTGATTCATCTCCGTTCTACGCTCGACGAGCTCCCATTTCTCACGAGTTGACGCGAAAGGCTTATTAGTGTCAAATTAAGAGCTCGAATGTGTTTAAATCTGTGTAATTGAGCGTTCGCCTTGGGCTGAGGCTCGTACCAGCAGAAGGTGAAGGCACATCAAGGTCAATTAAAGATTAAACAGCAGGATTACTGCACGGGCGACCTAACCGCCAGAATAAATGTCGGCCAAACAAACATGAGGATGTCACAGCTGGCTGTCAGAAATATCTTCTTTTTTTTTTTGTCACCGCAAGCGCGGCTAGAAATGATCTCCTTCAAAATATCTGCTGTTGTTTGCACATAAAAGGCAGATTTCTCTCAAATTTTGAGCACAAATTTGCTTAAATCTGTGTCAGCAGGCGTTTCTCTCTGGCTGAGATGACGCATTCGTGCACCTCACAGGTTTGGCCTGTCAGGACGCTGATTCAACAGCGTGATTATTGCACAGGTGTGCTTCGAGCCGATTCTTTCCAACCTCGAGATTCTCCTGTAATTCACCCAGTTCATCATCACAGCCTGTTCCTGGCACTATTAGACAGCGAGTAGTCCAGTGTACCGCTGCGCCTCGTCCTCCTCAGGAAGAGAGAGACTGACAGGAAAAAACGGAGAAGATAAAGATGTACTCATCAGAGGGCCAGCAAACACAGCGCTGTGTGCGTGCTTTCGAGGGGTTGACAACTGAGTAAATAAATGAAAACTGATGAGTTTAGTTTCACATGAGTTCACACCAGAGGGGCGAATTATTCTAATAGACTGGAAACCACAGGACACGAAGCTGTTTGTGGGGAAAGAAGACCTATTCTGAATTCATTACGGAACCAAACTTCACTTCACTTCACACGAGGAGGTCCACAGTCGTCCTCATGGATCACGACACGTCTCGTAAAAGGTTTCAGGACCGCACATGTTGTTCCATCCCTGTCTGAAAAACACCTCACTGTCGGAAATTATCTTTTTCTTTGTGCAATATGTCCTTTATCCTTCTGATCGCCTCTCTCCCCTAGCAACATGCTGAAAGTACCCTAGAGGATACATTATGGGTGTCCATAACCAGATGTATAATTCATTAAAGCTCTCTGCTATAAGTGGAATAGATACACAAAGAAAAATGAAGGACGAGAGACGTGTCCGTGCTTCTTCTCAAGCCATTAATAATCCTTTCATACTCAGAGGACTCTGTACAAAAAAGAAATATATAAATATATCTACAGCTTTATCCAATCCGTTTGATATGGTAGAAATATCAAACACCAGTAAAATTGCACCTTTGGCTGTGCGTGTTTTTGACAAATCAGCTTTAACAGTGAGGCCTCGAGGTCAACAGCATGCAGCGAGCGTGTGTGGAGGCAGCGGTGACATCCTGTGAAAGGTCAATTTCAGAGCTGTCACCTTGTCTCGCTCGGATCAGATCCCTGCCAGGTAACAATCTTTGACTCTGAATCCCGCCTGGAACCACTGTTGTCTTCCCCCCCCACCGGCAATCTGTGTCACAGGATGCAGAAATGCCATGGAAACCGGCATGGATGTGAAATCTTTTTTTTTTTTTTTTTTTTTCCATTCCATCTTCTGAAGCTGATTAAAAATGAAACTCAGAAATGAGAGGAACAAACTGTCCCCGGGATGATGTGATTCAGGATGTCAGCTGAGATGTTGCAGGTACGTGAAGACGCACAAAGGTTCATTATGTTTATTCTTTATAGTATTTCATATTTATGTATTAAGTGTGGAGATATAATATAGAGAGGATGAACTGCGACAGGTCGGACGACTCCATGTGACTCAGACAAAGAACTGGACTGATTGAGGCTTCTTTATTTTTTCAGTTACACTGTACCTTATCCTTGACATTGCAGAGATGTCTTGCACTGCCCTGTTTTTAATGTGCCCTTTGGTTTTTCTCCTTATTATCCTCTGTGTTTTAATTGTTCTAATCAGCCATTGTTATAAGTTTTTAATCATCTTTTACGACCAGCTGCGACAGCGTCGGCTGGTAATGTTTGCAGTTTGTGAGTCAGCGTGCGTCATCGTGGCAAAATGTCTGTCTGTCTGTCTGTCTGTGGACTGATTTCTGTCTGTCTGTCTGGCTAGAAAAGCTAAATAATAAAACATCCGACTCCCTAATAGTGTCATTCATGTTTCATGACCACTTTAAAACTCTTTGTTGCACGTTTCAGTGTTTTGTGATGGGCTGTTTTGACTTTTTTGTGTTCTTAACTCTCCTTTGAGTTTGTTTATGGACTCTGATTCAATCAGGTGAAATCACTGTTTTTTCCCCAGAGCATCCTGAGTGCGTACACACACACATACACACACACACACAAACAAACACAGAGGAAACCAGACACTTGCTGATGTTCTGAGCTATTGATTCGACCTGTTATGCTCTGTGTTGGTGTGCATTCAGCCCTCATCATCCCTCTGTGAGACATTCAGACAACCAGGCAGGTACCTTAAGTGTGACCCTCAGCTCCAGCCAGCATGTCTGCCCTTCTCTGTGTCCATCGGTCTTTCACCTTCTTTCTTGATCTCTCGCTTTCTACCTCGCTGATCCTCACACACACACACACACACACACACACACACACACACACACACACACACACACACATCCATACGACCAGCAGTCAAACGAATTAAACACCAGAAAAGTCCCAGACGGCCCTCTGAGCTCTGCTCGATAACTCATGCAAACACAATGACCCGGGGTGAATGATAACTCCACGGAGACGTTGTGGAGCAGAGGCGGCACAGTGTTATGTTGGACGGGTTAAGGCCTGATCTTTTTTAAGGATGGCAATGTCAGACTGTCGGTCGATCGCCTTCTCTGGTCTAAACTTCTACTCATGGGCCATGGTTTAAAGGTTTCACTAATTCAGCAACACATACTGCCAGCAGCCTCAGGTCCAGTTGGTGTTTAGTGCTTATCAGTACATTTCCGCATCTAAACCTGCTGAACTGAACCCGGCAAACATTTAACCTGCTTAAACATCAGCATGTTAACATTTTCGCTGTCGGCATGTTAGCATGATGATGTTAGCATTTAGCTCAGAGCCCCGCCAAGCCTAAGAACAGATCTGCTAGCGTGGCTTTAGATTAATGGTACCTGTCAACACGATCGGCCGTTTACTCACCTCACGTTCACCGTCAAGCGGCTGAGCGGTGCATTCAGGAGGGGCAGCATTGCATTTGCATGGAGTTGAGGTTAAGGCTGTTTCATGCAAATTATCGTCAAGTGTGGCTCATCACCTTCAACCACTAACTTCAGAGCAGACAAACCATGAGTGGAGTTCATTAAGGCTTTGAGGTGCAGCCATGAAGGGTTTGCTTGTGTTCAGGTATGACAGGCGATAGGCCAGATTGTTTTGAATGCTGGGCTGAAATCACAAAACAGCGTTCCGATTGTAGCCATTGCTATTTTCAAGGTGTGTGCCGACTGCGTGGAGGGCAGTGGATATGTCATCCGCTGTGGGTCTGTTGGTTCTGTTGACTCTGAGCTGGCGGGTGAAGGCTCTAGTTGTGCTTTAAAACGGCTAGTTTGTGCTGTCCAACCATGTCGATAGTCAAAAGTATTTTCACGACTGACCCTTGAAGGGCATTGGTGTAAAAACTGGATCAACACATGAAGTCAATGATGAGCTGTCCATTGTGTGAGGTTAGAAAGGTGTGAAGGGTGGAGGAAGGCGCCAGAGCTGTCTGCCCACCGGAGGAGCAGATCTGTAGAAGCGTCGCGGTCTCGCTTCCCTCCTTCTGTCTCTCGGACAAACACCCACGTGTTCTGTACATCCGCACACGCTGATCCTCTCACGCACTTTCACAACTCATTGCACCTGCAGATCATACATATTCAGATGCACAGACATGCCTCCACTCATATGTTCATCCCTTGCCACACACGCGTCTTCCCACATCTCATTTGGCAGACCTCTATCTTTTCCCCCCTCCAGGCCACTCGCCGCTGCTTGTTTGAGAGCCACAAAGAAGCAGCGTCGAGCCTTTTGTAGCGCTTGACCTTTTCACTTGCAAATCAGCGCTACACTCCTCGGCGTGTGAGGAGAAACCACAGTTGATCTTTTTTCAGTGTCACGGCACATACACATGTTCCATGTTGGCTTCCCGCTCGTGAACTTTCCATCATCCTCCCTCATATATCACAGACACACAAAGTTGACAGTAAATCAACAGGTTAAATGCATCCAATCCAGCACTATTTCCACGGAGCGCTCGCTTCAGTATTTACAGCTGCCTTAAGAAATTATTTGAAAAGCACCAAAACCAGGAGATGGCCTTCTTTATGTACCCTGATCTGCTATTTTTGGGCACGAAATGTGTTATTTGTCAGCTTAAAAGCCTCTCATTGTCATCATGACGGTAATAATGCCGTCTGTCATTTTTTCTTCCAAACAAGCACATTTAAAATTCAGATTGGATTTGTCGCCGCTGTATCCGAACAGGTGTGTGTCTGAGTGTGTTTGTGTGTCTGAGAGAGAGAGAGAGAGAGAGAGAGAGAGAGAGAGAGAGAGAGAGAGAGAGAGAGAGAGAGAGAGAGAGAGAGCAGAGTTTTGGTGCCCCCCTGTGTAGGAAAATATAGTTTGAACCATCGTCACTACTGAGGCTCACTGGAGGAAATAAAGTCTGCTTCGGGCTCACTCTGCAGATTCACGTTGACCGAGTGAAGAGACGCCTGATAAAAGACATCAAAATACACAAATCCTAATGTTCTGAGCATTAATTCAAATGAACAGATGACACAAGCTGCAGTAAAGTATAAAAATAAGGCAGGAAAAGATGGTCATGGTTAATGAGTGGATGATAAAGTAATTGTTATTGTTGTTTCACGTCATAAGTGATTGGTTGGTTACATTTCCAGTCTGTGTTACGGTTGTCTTGGTTACTTGATTACTTTCCTCCAGCTGTGACAAACCTAGACTCAGAGAGAGAGAGAAGGGTTTTGTTTTGGGTTTTTTTTTTCGTTTTTTTTTTCCAGACCGTGTCTGTTGTTGGTCGGTTTGTCAGCAGGATCACACAGAAACTACTGAATGGATTCTAACAACACTTGGATGGAGGATGAGTCTCGGCACCAGAATGGACCCCGCTGTCCACGATCCCCCACAATCCAAATAAAGGGACGTATCCAGGAATCCTACTCTCCCTTTCAGTAACATTGTCAGATTGGGTGGTTTTGGATTCAAATTTAGGTGGCCGGCCTTTATGAGTGAGTACGATTTGATGCCTTTAAACAAGACTTCTGTGTCTTATTCTACAGAGTACTGGTGTAGTTTCTACCATCCATTTTTTTTTTTTTCCACATGCTTTACATTTATCCAAAAACTGATGCCTCTCACTATTTGGATATACCACTCTGCAGTATTGTGACTGTCATTATGTTTTGAATAATCATACAGCCCTAGAGGAAATGTAAATTAAAAAAACAAAACAAAACATATTTATGCCTCATCATCAAGTATAACAAAGACATTATAAACTGAATACTGAATAGACACATAAGGCTATACATGAAGCAACAGGGGGAATACTACAACATTATATATTGTATGAAAAAGTGACACCCCCTCATGATGTAAAAAATATACACAAATCTGAGATATGGCTGCATACATGTGGGTGCATGGATATGCAATAAAAGTACAATTGGGGGACCAAGAATATTTACAAAAAATAAAAATAAACTCATGTCAGATAATAAACAATCAAGTGAAACACGAAATTATCTCATTTAATGTAAATGTATGTAACATTAACGCGCTGCAGTGACTATTTCTCGATGTAACTCTACAGGGGGTTGTGTGTGTGAGGCCAGTGTCACATTTGTGGTCTTATATATATAAATATAAACTTTATGAATATGGCAACTTTAAAAACAGAGTTTGAAAAGTGCTTTGGCAACAAAGCAAAAGCAGGAAACTCAGGAAGACAATATTAGAGAATAAACACTCACAAATCAATCCAGACAGAAGGAAGTCTGACCGAAGTGTTCTACTGTGAATTAGAAGAAAATGTAACACAGAAAGTCAATATGAGTCATACAAGTAAAAGGAATAAATGTGATAAAACAGGTAAGATCCCAGAAAAAGAAGAGAGGGAATAGAAATGCAAAAATAGAAATAAATAAATAAAAGGATGGGAATCATGGGAATTAAGATCAGATAAAATGATAATGAGCAGGAATAAAGGACAATGAATGGATTGAAAATGACAAATAAAAGCAGTAAAGGCCGGTCAGAGGATACTGAACGTGTTGTGTTGTGTTGTCGTGTTGACATGTTGTGCTCTGTAACGCTGTAGTGCAGTCTGCTGGACGGCAGACGTGCGTCCTGACCCTGCGAGCCTCGGCAGTGCATCTCCTCACCGACTGCAGCCACAGAGCAGCGGCGGCGGCAGCGCGCCTGCGCAGTGCATCCAGGGGCTCGGCGGCGTTCGGTGCTGAAGTGGGGCGGATGGCAGAAAAACAGCGGCGATGGACATTACACCGCGGGATTCCCACTTACGATGTCGCTAAATGAGCATCGGGACACCGCGTTTTCCCACCTATCACCCTAGGACACTGACAGCTCAACGAAAAAGGGGTAAGATGCTGTTTATCGCGCGCTAATGCTCCACACGGGCAGGCTAGCTGAGGTTAGCACGGCGCTAGCTGCTGCTGCTGCTGCTGCTGCTGCTCAGCTGCCACCTCCTCCTCTCGCTGCCAGAGATAGCGGATCTGTCGGCTAAAGCTAGCGAGCACAAAGTGGGTGGTGTTTGATTTATCTGAAAAATGTCGGTGCAGGCAGACAGATAGACAGACAGATAGACAGACAGACAGCGCTGTGCAGCTGATCGGGTTGTCCCTCGGTGGAGTCAGCCAGTCCGGGGAGAGGGGGATCTCCTCTCCCGGGCTTGGTCGGACCTGCAGCCGCTGGGCTCAGATGATTCGGACAGCTTCAGGGAAAAAAAAAAAAAAAAACCCATGCAAAAAGCAGCCAGCTAGCCCAGCAGAGCTAGTGCACACAGTGAAGGAGGGAGATATATGTAGAGAGAGAGAGAGAGAGCAGGGTCCGAGCAGCCTGCCTGCTTCTGATCCGGAGACATGCTCAGGCCTGCAGGCAGATGCAACAGATCCAGCGCTGCGACAGCACCCCTCCGCAGACACGACCGTGTCAGCCCCGCTGTGACTCCTCCAGACCCCGGCCCCTCTGCTGCCATGTCCGGGAGGGAGAGATCAGGTAGCGGCGCTCAGCTGATGGGGAGCACCCACACTGCAGGGTCCCCCATGGGTGTGTTGAGTCAGAGGGAGCCCGGGTTGTGTCGCTGCTACATCCTGAGACACTTCCTCATCTCACTCTCTCTCTGTAACACATGTGAGATGAATCTGATTTTCCTGTAGGGTGTATGTATGTATAACTCAGGGATCTGAACATCCACAGCACCAGTGTGTGACTTACAGAGGCAGAGGTAACAACACTTTACAGCTTTAAAGGTGCAATGTGTAGTTTCAGGGAAAGGAGATTTTTGTTTGTTTTTCATGCCTAAATAAACAAACTCTTTGTTTCCACCTCCAAATAAATAAACTGTCCACAACACAATTTCATACTGTTACTCTGTCTGTATGTGGCGGACCCTGCCTTTGTATCGTTACCTTGTTAATATTGTCAACGTAATCGTTTTGAAAACCGAAGATTTGACGCGTCTGCAGGGCTTTTTCCTGTGGCAGACGGTTGTAATGTGACGCATTTACACTTGTTCTATAAAAATCAATAACGTGATTTAAATATTTGCAGGGCTGCAAATACCAGATACTCTTGCTGTTAATTAGTCTGCTTAAACATTTGTAGGTGAATTGATTTGTTGTTTTGTCTATAAAATATCAGAAAATGGTGAGAAACGTTTCCTGGAGCCAAAGGCGACGTCCTCAGGTGTCCCGTATCCCAAAGATATTCAGTTTCCTGTCACAGAGTCAGGAAATCAGACGATATTCACATTTAGTAATCTGGAATCTGAGAACTTTTAACTTTCCCCTCAGTAGTTGGCGTTTAATTTGACTGATTAATCACGTAATCTTTGCAGATCTAATCAGTTATTAGTGAAAAAATGGAAGTGTTGTAGGCCTCTGAGTAATGGTAACTGTCATTCCAATTAGTAATTTTGTTCAGAAAATGGGGCAATTGTCAATAAGTGACAAAGATTTTAAAGCCTGTGGACGATTTGTTTGGGTTGTTTAGTGTTGCTGGACTGTGGATACGCGACAGTCCGAAGCAACAGCAGCTAGCGATAGTTTAGCAAAGGAATCCGCCAGCAGAAACTTTGACATATCGTAGTGTCTTCTAAAATGTCACTCAACAGTGAAAAAAATGTTGAAGATGATGTCGTCGGACATCTTGTTTTGTCTGACCGGGTCTCCAAAATCTAAAGATTTCAGTTAACAGTTATATGAAATGAGAAAAGCTGAAAATTCTCCGATTTGTGGCATTTTTTTTTTTTGTCTTGAAAAAGTACGCAGATGATTACATACGTTTTTACGTACGTTTTTTTTAGTTACTCAACAAATAATTTCAGTTCGAGCTCCGACAGGCATCATAGCGAGGCACGGTTTCCTTCCTCTGGCTCAACAGCAGCCCCAGACACGAGCTAAATGATGGTGAAATGGTAGATTTGCTTCACTTAACAACCCAAAATACAGCAGCAATCTACTGTGTCAGAATCCACGAGCAATTCCGCCAGTGGACGTAAAAAGTTTAGATTGCATCGTGCTCCCGACCCTCCGGTGAAGCGTGTCACTAAAGTGACTCTGTGGCCATGTTGCTCCTGGGAGCAGGCGGTTAAAAACTCACACAAGTACGACACAAAAGCCTCATCTTTGCACACAGCTATGCAAAATCATTCATCACCATAGATTTTTAATATACAAGGGACAGCTCTGTTTTCAAACCAGATTCAACTGGCGTGAGCAGAAGCTGAAGCCTCTCTTGTATGGCGAGCGGTTTCTGCAGGAGAGAAGGCGCGCTCGGTCAGATCGGACGGAGGATATCGACGTACGAATGTCAAGTGTGAGTTTTTGATTTGTGCTGCGTTCCTGAGAAATGAAACAGTATTTCATGTAGTTTGTTGAACACATATTTTGTTATATCACTCAGTAGTAATTTTGCGATTCCGTGTCTGTTGCTCGTCGCCGTCTCTCACTTTCTACTTTTAGCCACAGACTAGTCATAGCTCGCAATATAAAGAGTCTCCAGTGTCGGGGTCAGCACGTGAACACTTCCCGGCTCTTGTTTATGAGCGAGGAAGTTGTTGGAACAGTAATTCCTGTATGAAAATCAGGCAGCGTGAGAGCAACCGGGGCGGCTCTGTTGCCTTTAGGGTCCAAGTTTCCTCCAGGGACACAATCCAGCGGGTGACTCCTGACTGTGAGTGTTGGGCTGTGGCACCAACGGTCGGCTTAACCCTGTTAAACGATGAGTTTCAAAGTGGATGTAATGATGATGATGATGATGATGACTGCATCAACACTCATTTGCTGCGTTTGTTTCATTTCTTGATTTGATTTATTTTTTTTTCTTTTGTTCGACCACATCCTGTCGCTTATCTCAGATAGATCAGTGTCAGAGCTTATGTTGGTTGTCAACAAGGAAGAAGAGGAAGAAGGAAAACGCATTTGAGGTAGTTGAGATACAGTGTAGCGGTGCAAAATATAATTGTTTTCATCATTCCATTTTTGTGGGTTTGATTGTGTTGCTGATGAGTGATGGGAAACAGGATGTGGAGGAGGGGAGCGGGGTGTGGGGACACGGCTTTGGTACATAAAAGAGCCAAATTACAGTTTTACAAACTGTAGGAAACATCTTAAAATCAACCCACACCACAAAATATTCAATATTTTATTTCTAATTTTATTTACTCAGACTTCATTAAAATGAAGCCAACAAATAATTAGCCCTCACCCGAGGATGGATTCCGAAAGAAGAACATTTCTTTTATGCCGCGTTGTTGACACAGGCGGAGTCATGTGAGCAAGCCAACCTAACCGTGTACGAAATCACCTCGTGGCATCAAATGTAACTGCAAGCAATTGAGCTAACTGCGTATTATGAGAAGCTAATGGCCGGTTATCTGTTTCATTATCCCGAGTGTACGAGCATACTTGTTCAAACTGACCTTATACCTCAAAAACCAACAGACACATTGCAGAGGTGAAGCTCCCCCGGCATGTAGTCCGATCTGGATTCCGGTCGTGATCTTGCTGCCTCCACGGAAGCTCACGTGATGTAAAACTGGACTGATCATCGTGTTCTCATGTTGGTGGCGGTTATGCATCACTAATCATCGTGATTTTTGAATTATGCTGAATTCAGTCAGACTGGTAATTATTTAGACCCGTTAACCTTCAGACATGAAACACCTGAAATGAGTCATACGTGGCGAAACATTTCAGAGTCAGTCCAGCAGGTCGGCTCTGATTCCAAAAACGTTTTGGTGTGAAAGTCTGAATCATTTACACACCGAGATGTGTAAATATAGTGGCCCAGGTTTGAAAATCCTGGAATACTCCTTTAATGCAAGTGTTGTCTCATGTGAGGCAGCTGATTTTTGTTTCCCAAAAAAAAAAAAAGGAAAATAACCAAGTGTGGTGATGTAAGTTATGGTCTGGTTATTTAAAAAACATTTCTTATCAAGTTTACGGAACAATGTCTGTATTGTGATATATATACCATCACCGCCATATTGTCCGTCGCTGTTATCAGATGTGTTACATCTTAAAGTCTTCTGGCCTCAAAGGTCTTCTGTTGCTGGAACATACACTATGTGAAAACCAGCTGCATCTCTCACTGTTGTATTTGCCAGTGTGCACTTGTGTCGTTACGTAAGCAGCGGATGTATTTCCACGCCATTGTCGCTGAAGACAAATTACTGCACCTTTGGTATGTAAAATGATTCAGCTGTGAATGTGACTGTAAAAACTGCTTCTCTTTCTTTTTCTTCTTTTTCCAGATGCTGTACTTTCACCGCTCCCTGTTCTATCAAGTCCATAAATGACCCTTTCACCAAGATCCGAGGAAGCCTAGGAGGCGACGGCGAGCGAAACAAAAGGAGCGATTGAAATAAGGAAGTAGGAGCAGGGAAGTCGTTCGGTCTCTCCTCAGCTCTCGCGTCCCTCTCTGTGCCCGTCGGTCAGGGATGGTGAGACCAGTAAACTCTCTTCCCCGTGGTAAAGACGACGCCCTCGCCTCGCCCCGCACATCCAGCCAGACAGTCCACCAGTCAGTCACTCCGTCAAACCAGCCTGCTATCGTCCAGCAACCTATTACCTCACGCCATGACTGCTCTGTCTGACCTGTTTTTAGGAACTCACTAATTCATGGTAAGTTTGAGCTCACTACAGTATGACTGTCATGATATATTATTATTGTTGTTATCATCTCTGTGACAACTGAGCAAATTCCATCCACTGAGGAAGTCCGAAAGATTTGAACCTGCTGGAAAAGGTTACTATGTGGACCTTGACTTATCCACGCGTCTCATCCGTGAAGGCTACCATTAATCTATCTTACAACAAATGCGATTAAATCAGAGTCCCCACCCGAGTCTGTCAATCAGCACCCGTCCATATGATGAAGCTTAAACACTTGAATCAAATATCCGTTTTCAGACATTTCCAATCGAGCTTCGACACATCCTCGCTCCTCGGATCATACTTGGGTTCCTAACACTTGGTTGAACTGCGCCGGATTGACGTGATTGGTCAGGCACAAAGCTGTCTACAGTGAGCAGAGCCTCACAGTTCACAAAGACATCAGTGCAAAGCCGAAGCCAATTACGCGGAAGATTTATGTCTATTTAGAGGTTTTAAACAAGAACAAAACTGTTGAGCACAACACTGCAACTGTTTTTCTGCCCAATCAGGGAGCCCGATCGTCAGGATAACATGTTGGATGTTAACATTTCCAAACCCAGACATGTTGATACATGTCATAGGCTGCGTTCACATTACATGTATCTGATTTGACTCTCATATTGAGGGCACGGTTCAAGACTGTATTTCACCTTTTGTAAGCGTGACACTGCTAAATATTGTTGATGTGAAGTGGGCACATCTCCAGTCAAGATTGTGGCGACCAAAACAGGTATATTTCTCCAAAACAGGTATATTTCTCCAAACAGTTGTCAGAACACGGACTTTAAAATTGAGTTGTAGAGTTTCAACAAACCTGCAGCTCTCAGAAACGTACACTGTCGACATTTATTCGGATGATTGAGTCTGAGCGGCCTACTTGTTGTTAGCTTTGCCAGATTGAAACATTTTGGATAAATGGTGATGATTAACGTGGATTCCACTTTTGGAAAGTTCTCCTCTCCTCAAATGAGTTTGATTGAGACTGACATGATGGTTTTCATAAAGTGTCACAGTAACATCACCCACCTACACCTGAGTTCCCTCCAAAGACAGTTTAACAACCATTCACACCTCAGCTCACCAAGCCTTAGCAACCTACATGAAGGCTGGTTCAATCAACGACCAACAAGTGGCCCCAACGACTCTGAAACTCAGAGCTCTCACGTGTCCTCATCGACTCTGTAAGGACACTCCCACACAGAGTTTAAAAGCCTGCAACTCCCGTCCAGTTAGTTAGAACTGAAGCAGCCTCTTCAGGTGAGAGGTGAGCACCTAGGTTTACCATGACCTGGATGACTGAGAACCTTTATCAACACACAGTTACATTATACAAAAGACCTGCCAGGCAAAAAAGCCTCTCAAACACCGTTCTTCTCAAATTTTTGCCTCCTCAAGCAAATGATGTCTCGATTAATAAGATGTGGAAAAAGTAAGGGTCGAAAACAAGTTCACGTGTGACCAGTCTTGCCGCTCTCTTGTTTGTTTCCTCTCGTTTCATCTATTTGTATTTCCACATTGATTTGCATGTGCTGTCAATGCGGCCTCCTTCTGCGGGTTTAGAAACAAAGCCCTACCGTCACGGTCGTTTGCATCTAGCTGCTTTTTTTTTCTACGGCCGCTGCCTGGTAGCTGGCCGGGCGACGACATTTGCATATCAGGCAGGTCGGCTCAGCATTTCCGGCCCTGTGCCATCATTTTAGTGAATGTCTATGTGGAGTTGTGGGAACAACACAGAGAAGGAGAGAAGGCTCCTCTGTGGGTACACAGAGTTTAATTTGAACCATGACTTTAGAGGTAAGAGTTTCATTTGTTTTGCTTTCGATTCCCAATAAGGTTTTTTGCGCAATAAAATAAGGTTTTTTTAGTTCACAGGAAGCGTTATTATCTCTTACCTGGAGGAAGATGAAAAATAGCATTTCCAGACTATACTGAAAATTTGCATCAGGTACAATAATGAGTTCTTAGACAGCGGTATTTCTATTCGGAGTCGCCTTAAGGCTTGAAAAGCAGTATCAGTGGCATTGAAGTGGCTTTTCACACCCTTCCACCTGCAAGGCCGAAGCTGCTGGCACAATCACCTTCAAAGCCTCTCTAAAGACCACGGAGCACCCCGGGCAATGCCCAGACGTAGGCGCACACTTTTGTTACTTTAGGTTGATTGTTAAAATCATGCTGAAGTACAGCTGCAGTGGCAGAGAAATGGCTTGTGAGAGTGATAACTGTTCAGTAGGAAAGGTTCGGTGAGCTCTGCTCAGTCTACACACAAGTTGGTGTTGCTTTCTAAAAGTCTAACAAACAGTTTCTCTCTGTGCACATTTGGGTCCTGAAGAACAAAACAGATTCTGAGCTGTGCCCTCAATCATGTCAAATGTTTTGTGTGTTAACCTTCAACTCCTTCACAAAATGATACATGTCTTCAGGAGAAAGTAGCTCTAATGATTAATGATGACGGTGAGAGGAGTTGATTGATCACTTAATTGTTGTTTGAACTATTTTGGTAATCGATTAATCTTGTCAGTCATTTACCAAAATTCCTGCTGTGAGACTTCAGTGCTGACCACTTCACCATGGAGGGGTGAATGAGTCGTCTCGCCGGTGTTGTCCATAATTGCAACTCTAAGCAGAACGGAAAGCAACTCAGTTGTCTTTGCAGCAGCGGTGCCAACAGTAAACCCACTCAGAAACACTGAGGGAGAGGAAGTTCTCTTTCAAATCAAATCGTCATCCTTTAACTTTTCATCCAAGACAGTTTTTACTATCTAAAGTTTTGCTTTATGATCAAACACCTGCAAAACCACCAGCATTCCCATCAGCCTCAGCTGTACTCTGATTAACTGAGACAGTGAAAGTTGTTAACATTACACTTGCCAAAAAGCAGCATGTTAGCATAATGTACTACATACTATACATTCTCATAACATGTTTCAGTCATTAAACAGAGATATAAAAGCACTACCAGAAACCACATTACTGTGTGTCTGCATTGGAATGATAGTTTGGTCTCATTTAACACAAATCAAAGCTCGTCGGACAACAGCAGCTCACTCAGTTTGACCACAGAGACACATTGTCAAAGTTTTTGTGGTGTGTCGCTGACTCAGTCCTCATCTGTTTGAAGAACGCTGCCCACTCTGAGGGCAACAACAGGCCAGACAGATGAGCGCACTTGTGTGGAAAGATTCGTGTATTTATTGTACGTGTGTGTATGTGAAGTGTCGACCCTGTTTCGCTGCCTGTGCCTGCGCTCATTGAGATGTGTGTGTAGTGTCTGTCAGAGCCAAGTGAAAGACTTGGACTCACACCAGAAAGCCTCGTACCGTACAAGGAAGGGAATCCTCTCTGTCCTGCTTGAGCACTCTGTCTCTCTCGCTTCATCACTCACACACACTCGCAGTCAGAGTTTCTTTTATTTTCCTCCCTATATGAGACGTATAGCTGGTGAGCTATAAGTAAACCACGGGGGCCTGGTTTGAACCCGCACTCTGTGTGATACAATAATTCATCTGAGGAGAATGTCACTGTGTTTATTTTGTGTGCACCGTGCAGCCCCGCAGTGTGAGTGGAGTGGAGATGAGAAAAAGGCAGGCGGCACACATCGAGGCCCCTCCCCAGGCCCCTGGACAGCCCCGACCCAACACCTGCTGCCTCTGCTGGTGCGGCTGCTGCAAGTGTCTCTGGTAAGAAACTGCTGTACTATAACTATACTATACTATGCTGTGCCGCACTGTGCTGTGCCATACTATACAGTATGGTACAGTATTATACTGTACTGTACTATGCTATACTGTGCCATGCCCTGCTGTGCCATACTATACAGTATTATACTGTTTTATACTATACTATAGTCTGCATGCTCTGCTGTGCCGTGCCATACCGTACTATTCTACTGTAATATACTGTACTATACCGTACTATACTATACTGGGCCCTGCCATACTATACAGTATTGTCCTATACTACTACTTGTCCTGTACTATATTATACTATACCATACTGTGCTGTGTTATGCTGTGCCATGCCATATTGTACTATATTATTTTATATTATACTATACTATACTATACTATACTATACTATACTATACTATACAATACTATAATACTATACTATAGTATACTATTCTTTAATATTCTATACTGCACTATACTATACACTGCAGTATACTATACTGTATTATACCATACTGTACTATACTATACTTGTGCTTTAAGTGTTTATTAAAAATACATGGAGTGCCGGAAACACCCAATAGTTAGTCCGGCCTTTTATCCTGTTGCATAATCTGTGACGGTACACTGATGTTGTGTTCAAACTCAGTTTCAGTTAAACAGTTATGAAGTCAAGTCAAATTTATTCATAGGGCCAAAATCACAAATTTGCCTCAAAGTGCTTCCTCTGTTCCTAAAAAGTCATTAAATAGCGTGAGAGTTCCCTGAAACATCAGCAGTGGTGGATTACACAATATCTAATACGTTCTGAATCTTTTTGCTATAATAATATCATAAGAATCAGTTTTGCTGGTTATAGAACAGTTGAAATAGATGTGATTGGTTACACAGTTTGTATAGTTAGCCAATTGATGTAGCTAAGCGAACAGGCTGGAAAGAGGTAGCCGGGTCACAAAAACAGAAAGGTAAAAATACATTTTACGGAGAACTGCCTGAGAGTCCAGGACGGTACGTGACTTCCTGGAGTCTCTGGTTGTTTCCCGCAGGCCACAAAACATTTAAATCCACAAAAACAACAACCTGTTGTGGTTTCAGCTTCTAAAAATGTGAACAGTTTTGGCTTTTCTTAGTCATCTGTGAGGATGAGCTGGTTTATTTTTGGACATGTGGGAAAAGGATTGTGTTTTGAATCTGTTCACCCGTTTTCATCATTGTATCACCTGGTATGGCCAAAAAATTGACAATGTGTTAAATGTTTTTGGTTGTAAGACTTAACTGTTGGATTTTTATAATATATATAGACTCCCATTAATCAGAATATCAGGCTCTCTCTTGATTATTCTAAGAACAGCATTCATTTATTTGGATTTTATAATCTTTAATGGCTCCTTTTCACCCCTCACCATCTTAAATACATTTGTCTATGCTGTATTTGCAATCAAGGAGCAGATTTTATAAATCAGACTGAGGCTATGTAGAGTTTGATTTTATCCACGTTTCATGTACTTTCTATTTCCTATCTGTCTTTTTTTATTATTATTATTATAATTTGCATCAAAAGACGCGTTTGTTGGATACAGTACATGCAGTTGTCCATTTCGTGTATGTTGTGTGCATGTACGTTTTTACATTATGTCCTCTAATCTCCTCATTCCATTGTTTTGTTATTATCTGGGTCATTTGATCGCCTCTGATTGGCTGTCGAATCTAATATAGGTGCGACTTGGGCTGGGTTTCATAAAAAGAATTGCGTAAGTGTTACCTTTACTTCGATGACAATAATTAAGGTAACGAAACTTACCTTTATTGTTCTTACTGATGCTCTTTTCAATCGTACCCCGTCTCTGAGCGTAACCTAGTGTTTCTCTTACATGCCTGGAGACAGCCAATCACCAGCACTGTTAGATCATAGCACAACAAGCAGGCCGCATGCTTATTGGCTCACTGACACTGATGAGATCAACACTCAGTAGCATTGAGGGAATTCGATTGGTGCCATAAAAGTGTTGAAGTTCGATACCCAGACCGAGGTGAGGCCTCGCCATGTTGTTTGTTGTGTGGAGCCCTGATGAAGATCAAGTCGTCTAAGGATGTTGGTTTTTAGATGTGCTGATTAATCAAGAAAATAACACAAGTTAAAGAGAAGACAGTCAGCTTGATTTAAAAATAAGTTTCCGTGTTTTTACACGTACAGATCGCACTGCAGTTCAGAAACAGTCTTGCCCCTGAGCAAGGCACCAGAAGCAGTAACTGCTGTGAGGTTCCAGCTGCCTCCTCCACTGTGGCTGCACTCTCGCCGGGTAGAGAGGAGTGAATGAAACATTGTTTTGAGCCAATGAATGGTGAATGTGCTGCTTCTTTCACACCACTTCATCTCAAGTGGTGGCAGCTTGTGGACCGGGCCCATAGTGAGTGCTCTGTGACTCCGCTCTGTGTTTCTCAATCAGACGCCGGTGTCAGTTCTCCAGAACGAGTCGGGTAAATTGTCTTCAGTACCGCGAATGTTTATTTATTTTAGTGTCAAGGCCCGGGGATGGATCGGTTTCCTCCTCAGAGCAAGTTTATGTTGAGTTAGGTGCAAATCACTGAATGCTCCCTGTGTCGCATTTTCTTTGGGGGCCATCATGCCGAGTTACGTGGTCGCGGTGTTGAATTCTTAGAGACTGAGGGTGTACGAAAGTGTTAATAGGTCATGACATGCTGTTACAGTTTTTTTTTTTTTTTTTTTATCCGTCCTTTCCCTCTCCCTCTAACCCCCCTCACCCACCCTCACACAAGGCCCTTATCTAGCCGGGGTGCCGTCTATTTCCATCCCCACATCACATGCAAAACAGCTGTGAGGAACAGCCCGTATATTTAGCTGTATTGTGAGGGCGCCAGGGGGCTGTGGCTAGCTTAGTCCATTACTGCCGCACAATGGGGACTTTGACAAGAGATAGCAAGAGGAAGGAAAGATCCTCCATGGTCAGACAAAAATAGACACTCCAGTGTGTGTTGCATTGTGGACCCGAGCGAGTGTGACTGAGCTACGATAGACTGAGTGGCTACGGTGTGTGTTTGGAGTGTTTTCATAAAGGCTCCAACTGAAGCTTTATTGTTTCGTCAACTTTGAATATGCGGCCGCATGTGCTGTCGATTATTTCTGGAGGTTGCGGCTCGAAGTGATGCTTCTCGACGCAATTAGCGGCTGAAAGAGGCGAAAGTGAGGAGTTACGAGACAGTTGTGATTTCCTAAACATGAGGCGACTTCTTCAGATCGCATGTTTTGTCCGACCAACAGTTCGAAGCCCAATGATACTCAGATTACTGTGATAAATGACAAATATGTGCAGTAAATAAAAATAAATAAAAAGTAGTTTTAGCTAGAGTGGAGAATCTTCATCCCATGGAATATGTCTGTTCACCCCAAGCAGATTGATTTTAAGGCGACGCCAAAAATGTAGGACAGCACTTTTATGAATGGTGCCAGGACTGATCAAAAATGAAGCAGCGGAGGGCCGATACATTCTCACTTTAAGTCTTTATACATTTATCTTTAACACTGGATCCTACATTTCCCATAATGCAGTTCAAAAGCAAAAAAACATATGAATCATTTTCTCAAATTGTCGAAGGCTCCTCCAAGACATTATACAACAATGAGTAGACGTGATCTGTAGATCTACCCAAACAATACTTACACACTAATGTACTGCTGCACAGCTCTGCATACGGTAACTTCGCCTGCGTCACTGTTTCTCTTTGAGTACTTTTTCCAATCCCACTTTGAATGTTGTCCTGTTATGTTTTAAATAATATAAATGGAGAGTGGAGTTGTGGGAGGAAGGTTTCGACAGTGTATGAAATGTTTATTAACCCGAAGCAGTGATGCTTGCTGACAGTCACTGGTGTGCGCTGTCAGTGTAGATATAATTAATTGAAACTCCTGCCTTTTTTTTTTTGCCGGTTCACCTGCTCGCGACGCTGTGCATCATGAGACGCTTCCAGGCTCTGAACGGAGTTGGTTGCAGCCTTGAGACATGTGAATGAAAAAGCCGGAAAATGAATTAAGATTTAACTGGAATAGTCAGAAACATTTTATTACTCTGATGAGAATTAATCATTTCCCGTCTCCAACCAGGAATGAAGACAGGATGGAGAGGAGTGAACGACAGACCTGCACCAAGATGGACAGTATTGAAGCTACAGAAGAACAGTAGGTTCATCCCTCTGCTCTCTCTTCTTTCTTCATGTCCAGTATGATTTTGTGTTTTGTGTGCCTCCGTCGGTCTCACACACGTCCACGTCTCTTCCATCTTTCAGACACGCCAGTCTAGAGGAGGTGCTTTCATGGTCACGGAGTTTTGAGTTGATGCTGCGCTCGTTGGAGGGCCGGGAGGTCTTCCGAGAGTTCCTGCGCTCTGAGTACAGCGAGGACAACCTGCTTTTCTGGTTGGCCTGTGAAGATCTGAAAAAGGAGACGAATTCCACCGTGGTGGATGAGAAAGCCAGGATCATATACGAAGACTACGTGTCCATATTGTCACCCAAAGAGGTACCAGCTCCACTTGTGTTCATCCAGTGCAAAAATGCCTTTTGCCTTTTGCTTAAAGATGGCTTGTGTGATCAAACATCTTTAAGAGACTCCTGGCAGCACACATTAACATAAACAACGCCAGTGGTTCAGTCCAAACTACTTCATGGTTTTTAAAATGGAATTTGTTTTCCTTGCCCCAGGTGAGTCTGGACTCACGAGTAAGAGAAGGAATCAACCAGACCCTGGCGGAGCCCAGCAACCTGATGTACGAGGAGGCCCAGTTCCAGATCTACACCCTGATGCACCGCGACTCCTTCCCCCGTTTCCTCAACTCCTCCGTTTACAGAGACCTCCTGGCCAACAGGAGGCGCGCCTGTCTCGACACCTAGAGCCCTCCACCTCCCCCTCATCGCCACCGAACGCCAACGAGACTACTACTTAAACTTCAAATACTACTATGGTGCCAGAAGTCGGGTTTGGAAAATCTCTCCCTCTTTTTTCGATTGAAAAGACTGAATGATCCGAGATAGCTGGTTGTTTTTGTTTTTTTTTATTTATATTTTTTAAGCGATTTATATCCAGTTCTCCACTGGAGCCAGGTCGGCCTTTGCTGGTGGGTTTTTGGTCGATTTGAGACCATTAATGCTGGCCAGTGATTGTTGTGCTAGCAATTTGATGCTGTTTGTTACAGTTTGACTGGCCGACCCGCGCTGTCAGCTATCGGTCGAAGTGGCCGACCTGATGGCCGGCTGCTGGTTAACTGTGGACGAGGACTCCCTCAGGCGAGTGGGGACAGAAACAGAGAGAGAGAGACAAAAAAAGGACAAGCCAACCGTTCCTGTACTGTAATATTTAGACCTCATGCATTCTGCCCTCACTTTAATACTCCTCTGACTTTACGCATTCTCTTTTCATGTTCCGTCGATCTACTTCTGTCCCATTCCTCAGACGTGTTTTGATTTTATTTGGTTTTACTTCGTTACTGTCCAGACATGACACCTAGTTGTTGGTGGGAGTTGGGGCGTCTCTGCCCGTTTACCCAGTAGAAGCACTGGCTCTGCATGTAACTCTCTCTCTCTACAGTAGCTTGACGATGTAAGCCGCGGACTGCAACCGTTTTTTGAATATAGAGATGTAGTAAGACAAGAGGACCTGTCTCTCTGTCTGGCTGTCAGTGTTCAGTGAAGGGAAAAAGTACACTCCTGCCAACTTTAAAGCTTACTGCAGTTTGTTTTAGTTTTCTTTTTTTTTTTTAATTGAGGAGATTTGATGGCTTCTGCAGAAAAAGGCAGCAGCACCTACCCATCCATCCACCTTGTCCATCCATCCATACATCCATCCCGTCCCGTCCGAGCACTTTTCCTTCTTTAGGATTCTTTAACTGGGAGAAGTAAGGGCTAAAATTGTGGTTGGGCAGCTACATGTATTATTATTACTCATGAACTTTAAACAAAAAAAAAAAAATCTCTCCACTGAGAAAAATCACAATGCCTTTACATGTAAGGAAAAAGGCAGCACAAGCGCTGCTGGAGTTTTTTTTTCTGGAAAGCAACCACAGTTTGTCCACCGATCCCTTCCTCCCATCTTCCTCACCCCACCCTCCTCCTCCTCTGCCTCCTCCTCCCTCCAACTCAGACCATCACAGCCTGACAAGCACAGGTGCCCAATCTGGGGGTAAAAACACAGCTGGAGAAGATAAAGACAAACCCACAATGACTTCGAAATAGTCAGAGAAAGAGGGTTGAACTGAGCGTTGTGGAAAGCTGGTTTGCAGCAGGCACTGAAGTAATTGAAAGGGCTACTGAGCCCTGGCCGTTGTCTGTCAGGCTTTAGCTTTAGATGCTAGGATACATGGCGGTCCCATGACCAATATCACACTCTAGATTTGTGACCCGGGTGCCAAACATGATGTCAACGAAGCTGTGACCTGTCAGCAGGCTGTAGAGTTTCTGGGCGAGTGAATGTGTTGTCCTTCTGTTAGCTACTGCCCACGCAAGACGTTTTTCTACCAGAGCAAGTGAAGAGGGTTGGCGTAATAATGCTGACACGCCACCGTACAGGGCTAGCGAGGCGTTAGTGATGCCACAAGCTACGGCTAACTAGGTTTCAGCATGCTGTAGGCAAGCAGTTAGCATGCTTGTGCTAGCCATGCTAATACTCATCCGACTGCCGGCCCTCACACACTCTGGTTTGTTTTTCTAATCTGACTTTGACAGCATGCAATGATAATGGCTGCGTGTGTACATGTACGGTACAGTTACACACTTAACAGAAAAAAATTTGGAAAAAAAAAAAACTTTATGGGGGTCTTGCCAAATGTCCCACTAACATCTTTAGTATATAAAAGGACTTTTTTTGTTTTGGTTTGTTTTGTTTTTTTTGATGTTGATGATGTGAACATTTGAACCTGAACTTTGTTCCTGGCCTGTGGATGTGCAGTAGAAAGTGCATGAGTGCAGTATATGCTTTTTTAATTTTCTGTAAAAAATTAACTGGGCCTCCAAGTATATTGATTACATCACATGATGGATTAGCTGGTGGTTAGCACAGTCTTAAAGTGTCAATGAAACAGTGCCACCTCCTCACTGACAAATGTCGGCACCGTGTTGCCGCCTCCTTTAACTACCTGAAATTCACGTGCCAACTGTGGTCCAAATTAAATGTAGGAGTAGATGGCGCAGGATGTCTAGCAGACTGTTGAAGTGCAATTGGATGTAGGGAGTGATTATAGATCGGCCCCATTATGTTAAATTGGTTTTGAGTGGTTTTGTAAATGATTAATCATGACACCTTTCAGAAAATGTTTTAATACAGTTTAAAAAGAAATGTAGTTTCGCTACTCAAGTCCATTGAATCATGGGATTTTGAGTTTTCCAACAGACTTATTTTCACTTTTAGTGTTCCAAAATGCCAACTGGGTGAAGCTGCCAGTGCAAAACCAAGCTACGTATTTCTGCAAAAGTCGTGGAGTATTTTGTTGTAATTCAGCAAAACTGACACCGTGAAGTAAAGAGGGCAAGTTGAAGCCACCTAACAGTTTTGAAATGTTACTTATTTAAAGGTGCAATATGTAAGAATTGGCCGCCTCCACATCCTCCACAAAAAAGGAGAGCAGCATATCGACAGAGCAGCCGCTAACTGCTGCTAACTGTAGCCGCCGTAGGCTGGTTAGCTCTGTTAGCTGTGCAGCTAGCTGTCTGGACTGGATTCTGGGAAAAGGGATGTGTTGGCCTCGATGCCGCGAGCACTGTAGCTTCAGACAAGGACGGGACAGGGCTAGCTGGTTAGCATGCTAACTTCAGTAGCATTCAACATTCTTTTGATAACTTCAGGTAAAATTCTTACATATAGCACCTTTATTCGTTTGGCAATACAGTACTCACATGACATTATTACCCACGAGGACTTTACTGATATTGCTTAGCTGCTCTGATGAAGAGCTTGTGTGCATGCATGCGCTCAGTAACGAACCAACTCTGACACCGAAGGATCGACTTTTCACACTTTATTGCAGGAAACAAAACGCATTTTTCGACGTTGTATTTAGACAACTCCGTGCGTTTTTGTTTTTTTTTTTGACTCGGTAGAAGAATGCCCGTCACTCCCACAGACCCCCCCTCTTCTGCGCAGCAAAGTCGCGTTTCCTCGCTGCCGAGTCTATATGGTAATTAGCACGAGAATGTTTCACCGAGAACCAGATGATGAAATCATGGTGCAATTAAACCAAGTTTACATTTATAAATTGTGAGATGTTTTACCTTATTGAATACTCGTAACAGTGGGGAGGCCAACTGCCCACAGAGTGAGCAGAGCAGCCAGCAGAGGTTTTACAGCTGGCGGGAGACTCTTCGCAGGGTTTACAGGGAGGACAGACGCAGCAGAAAACCCAGGTAACAGTGTTTTACAGGGAGGACACATGCGGCATGAAACGCGCGTTTCCTGCTCGCCGTCCTTTCCTTTTAATTTATTGTGACTTTTACACAGTGGGAGGAAAAGTGCACGGTTGTTTATTTTTTAATAACTGCGTTTGACATGTGGATTTTACAAGCAACGATGATGATGATGATGTGAAGTGATGTAGTCATCGCTGACTTTAGATTTCTCGTCTTTTAAAATTTCCATGGGTCCCGAGCGAGGTTTTTTTTTCTTTTTTTTTTTTTTTTTCTTTTTACCGAGACGTGGCTGTGGTTTTTATCGACTGCAAAACCAAGGTTGAGAGCTGAAATGTCCTGATTAGGGTGGAGGAGGTTTGCGAAGCTTTGGCCTTACTGACACGTTCATTTATTTTTTATTTTTTCCTTTGTATAAAAAAAAAAAACAAAAAACGAAACAACAACAACAAACGTCTCTGTAGGCTTTTCACTACCTCTCATGTTGGTTAATTTATTTCACATCTAGTTGTCGATGTACAAGTTGTTTTTAGATCTACTTGAAGCCTAACACTGTAAACAAAAAATGTGCACAGAAAAAATGACTATGTATATGACCGGAGGGGTTAAAGAGAGCTTGGCCTAGTCGACATTATTATTTGTTTTTTTTTGTTTGTATGTATGTTTGTTTTTAATTGTGTTGAGCTGAACTAGATTTTGCATCTCTGTAAAGAATTCAGGAATCCGCTGTCTAAGGGCTAATCCCATTTTTGCCTATGCAAATCTGTTACTGTGGGTGAGTTGGGAAAGGGCGAGCGACTGCACCTTTCAGCTGTTTTAGATGGACCATGGTTTACATTGCCCTTTGCTGATATTCTTCAATCTTATTCAGCAAAAATGTACGCTTATTTTTGTTTCTATATAAATATTATATATATACATATATATATATATATATATATATATATATATAAAACAAGTAATATACAGAGAAAGTAGTATATGCCTTTGTGATGATAAAAAAAAAGAAACCTTGCTGAAAATAAATGTGTTGTTGTCTGACATTATGTGGCTGTGTGCTGGAGTCTTGGTGAGATGAAACAGACGACTGGAACTCAACTTCACTGACTGTAAAGTTGATCAAAAAAAACAAAAAAACTCTCATTTACTCAGGCTACGACACACGTAGCCGGCCATGTGCAGTATTTCCTAACTGAGAGGGGGAAAAAAACTTTATTTATTTAAGGTGCAACCACATTGTGACTCTCTGATGTTCAGCCTGTGAGGTGGGAGAAAGATATTCGGGCCACTTGTCATTTTTCATTGTAAATGTTTGGTCATATTTAAAGCAAGACTATGTAACTTTTGCTAAGCCAAGGCCTTTTGTTGTCACAGCTGATGGATACGGGATATGATAAAGTATGTAAATGTAGCACAATTAGAGAAGAGACAAGTCATAGGCCCAATCCCAATACACTGCTCGCTCTGACCACTCAGCCCTGCTCCTCTGTTTTGCTCGTTTACGGCCTGAGGTATGATGTCCCAACACTTGTTGGGCTAGACGGGTGAGGTTAGGGTTAGCGTTTAAATGTATCATGGTCATTTTTTACGCCTCAGCACAGGTGACAGCCTTGACCATCCATCCTGCGAAGTCTTGAGGGAATTTCTTCATATTTTATAAAAATGTCCACTATAGCTCGAGGATGAACTAATTCGATGTTGGTGGCAAAGGGTCAAGTTTATTGAGACCTTACCGCGCCCAGTTCTTGTGAACGTGTGGTTTAAAATATGCCTCGAGGGAATTTCTTTAAATTTGGTCAATTTTGGGCCATAACTTAAGAATTTAAAGATAATTTTGTTAAGAGTTTATCAGTCTAATATGATAAAATGAGAGTTATTGACATTTGATACCCACTTGATACAAACATTTGATGTATTTTTAGAGGTTAAAGGCACTGTGACATCATAATATTCTGCTAAAAATGTTATGGCTATTATTCAAGACTTTAGCTAAAGACAGCAACTTGACTGGTGCACAGAGACAAACAACATAAATTAGGTAATTGTAGTTTTAAATGAACAAGCATAAAATGATTTTTTTTAAGATTTCTGATATCTCGGTAGCTATTTCACATAGTAATGGCTGATTTTTGCACATCAGTCTCACGTTTCTTCATACTGAAATGCTCCATTCCACCACTTTGACACATGATGCCCCAAATTTAAGCTAAGTGCAGTAGCAAGGCTGTTGCACTCATCCAAGAGACTGGCAGGGTAAGATCACAGGTCGCTAATGCTAGCCCATAAAGCACCGTTAACATTAGCAACCAGGTGAAAAAGTAGTGCTCTTTGTTTGATAGCACAAAGTTATAAACAGATCGTGAGTGTCAATTTTGTCAATATCCACTGCATTTCAATAACGGTAAGATTGCCACAATAAAGCGAGAAATCACCACAGCAGGATAATGTTGGAAATGTATGGTCGCGTCTATATAGATAAATGCAAATGACGACAACTGGCGATGTATGAGGGTCTTAAAGTGGTGTCCCATTTCATAGGTGGAGATTGCAACCACCACAATTCGTACCTCCTTCGTAGGGGCAGGGGAGCATTCAAAAACAAGGGGTCAGGGTCAAGATTGGAAATTGGGATTGGGCTTTAGAATTAGCAAGCTGACATTAGCCACCGCAAGCTAGCGGCCACACTAGGCCAAGTAAGGCTGTAATGTTAAAACTTTAGAATACAGTATGTGCTGAATTGAGAAAAGGTGCATTATTTCATGAAATTGCACTTGTTGGATTTGCTCTGTATTATTTTTCTCATTCAAAAGTTACGTAGTCTCACTTTGAAGGGCCAAGTTGGAGCAAACCTGGAGTTCTTAATGGAATCTGCCTTTGAGATGTGCACTGTCCATACATACGTCACATTTTATAACCAGTAACCCATTAACAACATTTTTTTTAAAAAAAAGATCCACCTGTCGTGTAATAATTAACATCTTACCATGATTATGTTGTTTGTCAGTGGACTCGTAATTAAACGAGTGCAGTGCCGTGTCATCAGCAAACAACAGCAGCTTATTTTTCTATTCTCGTTCCTTTTGTAGCCACATCCAGTCAGACTATCACTGTGTTAATACGGTAGCGTTGATGCAGACCACATCAGCAGAAGCGGGGTTTTTCTCTACTTTTTGTAATACTCCGCTAATGCAAGATGTAAAAAGAAGTCAGTAATAAGTTACTTGAAAGACCATTCGCTCAGCTCTCAGGAGCCACTTTTCGCTTCGAGTTGAGGTTTAATTTTGGTCTGATAATTTATTTTTTTTGTACAGAACATTTAGCTCTTGGTAATGAGAACAGGAGGGTCGATGTACAGATTTTCCCCCCACAGTTTCCTCACAGTGCATCGTGGCTAAAGAAAGACGGGTTTGTCAAGTGATGTTGGTTTGAAACCTGCTTCGTTTTGTTTCCCTTCGGTTCGATTCGGTGCCTCTTTACGCTTCACAACAGACCTCAAGATCTCTTTTTCTCTGTCTGCATCACTTTCTCTTTCTCGGGCTCTCGCTTCCTCTCTCTGTAAAATCACACATACGATGCTGTTAATAGCAGTTACAGCAAAAAAAAAAAAAAAAAAAAAATCACACCGATGTTTCCTCCTACATTAAAATCGTCACCCCTCGTAGTGTCTCTTTCGTACCTCTTCCAGAGGTGTTTGTGCTACTTTGGGAAAAGAGATTGTGTCCGGGCAGGTACTGGTTGAAGTTGGGTTTCAACAGTTTTAGGCAATCACTTTTCTCTTTATTGATTTAGATGCCTAAGCCTCTTGGTTCTTGTCATGCCTTTGTAGATAGATCAAAAGTGGTTGAGAAACGATCAGCAGGTGAAAAATGAAAATAATTTTACTGTCACTTTGGGCGATTAAAAAAAACAAGTGACTTTTTTCTATTCAGCATGCTTTTTGCTAAATAAATGAAATAATTCAGTTATTTGCTATAAACGATACTGTATGAGTATGTATTCAAGTACTGCAGTATGCAGACAATTAAAAATATCAGAAACTCTTTTGAGAGGTTCATATTTTTCTTCTAGTATGTTTCACTAATATTGATGGTTATGGGTTCTTACTTCTTGTTTTGAGTGTTATGAATTGCCAGAATGACTAAATGACCCTCTTTGTATTAACAAATATGGTTGTTAGAAACATGCATGACTTGCAGAGCAATTTAACCCGGACAGTGCTAGTGCAGCAGGCTTTAGATCAAGAGTCTGGTCAGTTGAGCTCGAACTTTAATTTATTATTGATGACGACTGAGAGCCTGGCTGTTCTATTTACATCGAGGCGGGCGAAGCTTTATCCTTGTGGTCACTAAGGGTGAGCAAGGCAGAGTGGACTGATATCCTGCCACACAAAGTAAATGTGACCTCAGGTCATGAGTTCAATGGCTTGTGCAACCTCCTCAAACATCTCAGAGCACTGTGTCCCACTGTGTCAACCTTCAGGGTCGTGTTGCCCAAGGATCTGATTACTTTTCTTCAGGACTTTGAATTTTATCAAAGAAACCTGATCATCAATCCGTGATTGGCAGAAGTGCCCTGAGATGCAGAAATCCCTCAAGTGTAGCATTGAAAAGACTTTTCTACCGTATTAGTCCAACACCATCCTCTGTTGTAGAGAAGCACAGCAGGGACGGGACTCAGCTAGCCTCGTCTTGTAAATGTAAAATCTTGACTATAAGACAGAGCTGGTTCAAGAAATACTTAATTATGTTGGTATTGGCAATTATCTGCATAGTAAAATACAGATGCAAATGTAGAATCAAGATTAAAGAAATATTTACACCGAGGACTAGTTTAGAAAATTTGACTCACCTCACAGCTTAAATTGACATTAGCTGCGGAGGCTAAAACTGTAGTTAAAAAATTTTTGGCATGGAGAGTTGTTTAAGATGTAGTTTGACTTTTTTGGGGAATAACTTCTTCACTTTCTTGCCAAGAGTTAGATGACATGATTGATCCCACTCTCACGTTTGTGCAGTAAGAATTAAGCTAACATTACACAGCCAGCAGCTAGTTAGCTTAGATTAGCTAGGACTAGCAAGCCAGGCTCTGTTCACTTCTTCAGAGTGCTTGTTTCATCTTGTTTGTTCAATTTGTACATAAACCAAGAGCAAACACATCCACTCATCATTTTGGTGGTTGGGGGGGGGTATATTTCAAATGATTCCAAGACAACTCAAGAAATAGTAGTTATGCTTAATTCAGCTAATCAGCTCCTGGCTAGCCTCTGGGCTGCTCAGCTAACTCTCTGCAAGTGAGTAAGCAAATTTCCCAAATGTCAAGTTACTCCTTCAAAAGAATATGAAAAAATGATAATAAATAAATAAGTAAGTGAATAAATAAATAAATAGAAGACAGAGAAGAAGGACATATAAGAAATAGTTCAACATTTTGGAAAATAAACACATTGACCAACATTTACATGACAAGATTGATACCACTGTCACATTTCTACGCTAACTATTAAACTAACGCCAGCAGCTAGCTTTCATAGATAAGCTAGTATTAGCTAGCTAAACTGTTATCCAGGCTCTATCGACATCTAAAGAGCTATTATTTACCTTGTGTAACTTGTAAAAGTGTAAAAACAAGGGCTATATATGTCAAATTATTACAAGATAGCTAAAGAACATACATTTGCTAAATTAAGCTAATCGGCTGCTAACTTAAACCTCTGCTCAGTTAACTCTTGGCAAGTAAGTAAGCAAATTTCCCAAAGGTCAAGTTAACTTCTTCAAAAGAGTAGAGATGTGTAAAATTTTGAAAAAGAGAAGGAAAAACAAAGGTTGAATTTGCCCGACACAGTGGTCAGATGTCCCGGTACGTAGGCTAACATTAGGCTACAACAATGCTTCTTTGGTGGTATGTGCCAAAATTATTATCTACCTTTTTTGTTTCAATGTAAAGGGGTCAAAATAAATGTTGGAATATAAACTCACATGTTCTGCTGGACTCAAAATGTTCCTCACATTTTTGTTATTTGTCTTTTCACGTTGCTGTTGTCGTGGGTTTGTGTCATCTTTTCTGAATCGTCCACATACTTCACAGAGCTGAAGACTTTCTGTACAGGCACTGAACATGTTGAAGTGTGACTGATGTGGGATCACAAGCAACAATATCGGATCCAAAAGAACTGTAACAGGAAAAGAAAAAAAAAAAGCTGTTCACCATTTTTGATTTGTTTTGTACTGTTTTAATTTATTTCAACAGGTTTTATTTGAGTCACTGTTTTTTTGTTGGTTTTTTTTTTTCAGCTCAAAAGACGCAAAAATTGTTGTTCATCAGCCTCTGACTTCATATGAGTTACCATCACGTCAACAGCGTGTTTGGTTGTGGTACGTTTTTTGATCTACGGTTCAGTCTCTGTCCTTGTTTACACAATGACATCTTGCATTAAGAGAAAAACTTCAATCAATGGTAACTGCCCTTGAATATCTGTAATTAAAATAGTGCTGCTAGAGAAAGAAATCTAAATGTAACAACTTACAATAAATACTTAATAGATTTTTGCCAAGTGTGACTGTGTCTTTCTTTGTGGGAACTTACTTTGCAACTTCAGCAATTTTATCAGTTAAAAATGGTGTTAAGCTACGAAAAGCTAGCAATGTACGTCTGCAATGTCCATCAATCCGCCACTCTGACACGTACTGAAATATCTACATTTTGTACAGACATTCGTGATTTGCTAAAGGGAGTTTTCTCATAGCGCCACCATGAGGTTGATGTCTGTGGTGTTTTGGTGAAATGTCTAAGGAGGTACTAGATGGACTGACTTTAAATTTTATTCTTTAACAACATGAATATTTCATGTAGCTCAGGTCAAAATTTCACCTGCAAAAATAATTACACACATACACCACACATACTTGGTGGCACTCTGGCGTTAGCATTAAGCATTAGCATTAAGCATTAGCGCAAAGCACCGGTCTGTAGCCTTGATAAGCTAATATTTGCGAAACAGCAACAAGAGACTAGTGGCTATAACGTTAAAGGATAATTTCACCTTAAACTGAAAATGGTGTTATTAACCGTTCACGCTTATGCTTGATACAAAGTTGGGTAAAATGTTGTGATCCACAAAAAAAACAGCAGTGCAGCATTTCCAAAACAACAGAAGTAGACGTGGATGTGTTTTAAAATGTAAAAAAACAATCAAAAACTAAAAACAAAATGGTTCCATACATGGAGCTACTGCTGCAGTTGTGTAGGAGAATGCTGCAACGCTGCTGTGGAGCTCAAGTCATGTTTTGTGGACTGTGAAATACTAATTTAAACTTGAAAATGTCTTAAAAATGTCTCAATGTGATGTGTAAATGGAGCCACCATAAACAGCATTCATAAAAAGGTACATTTGTAGTTAAACTTTAGTTAAAAGTTAATTATATTTTTCACTTACAAACAATGAAACACTGATTGAAGTTGCAATTTATGTTTATGAAATCTTGTACATGTAAATAATGGTTTACAACACTGAATTTGAACGACTAAAAATGTTTTTTAGCGACGGTTATTACGAAGTGTTCCCTGATCTTCACATTATAAATATCTGGGGAAGACTGTTGAAAACTTTATTTGTTATTTCTACAGGCCGGGTTCAGTGTCAGTCGGTGTAAAACACTTTTCCTCTTCATCACAACTATGGAGTCAAGTGGTCTTCAGCTGTGTCTCCTTTTCCACAATCAAAACTGTCCATGAACCAAAGTAGCTCGAGTAACAACAGAGGTAGGAAGAGGCGGCATCAGTTAAAAACATATTTATTTCGTCAGCTGGATCCAACATCATGTTTTCAGACTTGTTTACATTCAGACAACTGGGTGAGACCACATGCTGAGGACAGGAGAGGAGGCAGGTCGGTGTGCATGGGTGCTCTCTCATACAATCGTCTGTATGGACGTGTAAATATGTCTCTTTTTGTACAGTCCTCTCTGTAGAAGTGTGTATGGGCACTCTTTTGTGTGTGTGTGTGTGTGTGTCCTCTCTCTCGCTCTCTCAGACGGTCTTTTGATCCGTCGCCTCCGGAGCTGTTGAGGCAGATGCTGAGTCCTCCTGGGTCTTGTCTAATCCCTGGCTGCAGCCTCGGTCACCTGACTGCTCTTTCACCGTGTTGCCAGCGTTAGAGTAGGACGCGTCTATACTCTCATATGGCTCTGATGTCCACTGAGAAGGAGAGAGAGAGAGAGCATGCTGGAGCAATCTGCCAACTGATCGAGTACAAATTATCTGGTCAAACTTTTCTAGCTGCAATACTACTTAGGTATTTTGAGAGATTTTCCAACTAGACTAGACTATTTAGATCAGCCAAATGTAGATCGACTACAACATAACATGACTGTTTGCCTGTCTGGCCATCAGATTTGGGCTCATAACAACAAAAAAATCAATGCGGTATTCTTATTTTATGGTATTAAACTGTCAGAGACCTCAGAATTTTGCATTCACTGACAGTCAAAAGGGGGCGGGGCATGACACAAGGTCACAGTGCCCGGTTGGGCGGCTCTCAGGAAACAGGAAAAGTCAACTTGAGATTTAATGGAGACCTGAGTGAAGGCCAGCAGTGCATATAAAGAGGCCGGTCTTCGTCGCGTACCTGCGTGGCCCTGCTGCTCGACCTGTGCGAGGGCCCCATGGCGATGTTGACGCTGGACGAGGACTGCGTGTCGGTGGTGTTTCCCCCCTCAGCAGCGGACAGCCCGGAGATAACCAGGCCACTGGAGAAACTACGCTTCCCAAACAGCAGGCTGAGAGTGGACGAAGACGAGGAGACCTGAGCGAAAGGCACAGAGCACAAATATGCTCATGCACAAACAATTACCAGAGAGAGAGCAGGCTGTGTCTAAGAATAACTGTGCACTATAATCACATGCTCGGGCCATCAGCTGGGAAAATGCTTTATTGGATAAGTTTTCATGATAATCACATCAGTGAAACCCTGAGCCTCGATCTAAAACACACAGTCACGATAGCGTCGTCTCGCCTAACGTCTGTGCAAACAAAATGCTGATATATGCAGAAGTGAAAAACAAGCTGGCACCTGGCTGGAGCGCTGCTGATGCTGTGCTGCTTGAAGCTGCGAGCTGATCCCTCCGGCTCCCGAGAGCCGAGGGACCTGAGGAGAGACAAACATCTTACTGCTCTCTTCTCTTAAGAAATAAATCAGTTAAACATTGTCTGTGTGTGTGTGTGTGTGCGTGTGTGCGTGTGTGTGTGTGTGTATACCTGGGAGAATATCGAGGCTATGGACGTGTTAAAGGACAGCTGACTGTTGGACAGACGCTGGACAAGCCCATGGGCGGAGGCCGAGTCCAGGATGGGCCCTGATTGGCTGGTGACGGGGGGACGCTGACTCTGAGGCTGAACCGACCGACTGCGGTACTCTCTCCTGGCTGCGGGGGCACGAAAAACAAACACACACAGAAAGAATGTCTATGATCAAATATATTAAAAGATAACATAAATCAAGAGTGTAAAGAGATTTTGTTGGTGTACCTTTTCAGTGAAATTACATTAAATCAGCTGTTTATCTCTCTGAATGTTTTTAAAGTAAACATGGGTTTTTGTTCATATCATATTGACTCGAGTGAGAAGATGTTCAATTCAAAACTGTGTTAGAAAAACCTCTAAAAACAGCAAGAAGTCAAGTCTTATTCTGTGTACTGTCAGGTAATTATTCCATGAAAAAAAAAAAGAAAGTCCGTCTCTTCTCTACCCCGCCCACTGGTTCTTAATGAAGAAGCAAAATCTTGAAAACATATCTCAACTACAACGGCACTCAGCAGAGTAGATACCTCCTCCAAGGCCCATCAGTCCCCTTTAATTCACACAAACTTAATCTAATATCTAAGAAAAAATACTTAACGCGGGTGCGAACGTGTACCTGCGTTGTGGTGCCTGTGGCTGTGTGTCGTCCGGGCTCTGTGCTGATACAGGCTCAGGCTGTTGGACGTGACGGAGGACGGCCGGTTGTGGCTCAGCGAGGACGAACCGCCAGCACCGCAGTCCACATCCTCCATGTTCACACCGCTGTTACAGCTGGTCAGGTTGTCCTTACGCACCCTAGAGAACACACACACACAGCTCTGATTTATTTATTCATGTCCGCATCAGTGTGAGGGACACACACCGACATACAGCCATAAAAAATGTATTGAGTCTTGACTATTCCAGCAACACAAACACACACTCAGAGTGAGAGAGAGAAGTTACGGAACTGTGCGAGCATATGTGACACACACTCCATCTTAAATTAGTTAAGTGTGTTCTGGCTGACGAGGCACAGCCAATCTCCTGGCTCCTCAGCTACTTAGCGAAATTACGACAACACCTTCAACTCAAGGCCGATGAAACAAGATTAACAATCTAATCTTATCTGAAGGGAAAAAAACCCGGCAGCATAAGGAGCTTAGAAGAGAAAACACAAGCCATTAGCTGACCTGTAGAGGTTAATGCAGAGCCTGTATGTTAAGCTACGCTGAAGGTAATGTGTAACAGCGGGATTGAGATGGAATAAAAGCGGATGGAGGGCGAGATGTGGGGAGTGATGCAGAGTCGGAGGAAGAAGGGGAGCTCTTTATCGCAAGTGTCCCGGCCGTGTATTTAAGATTACATTAAGTTGGCGGGGGGAAGGTCTCTCCCCTTCATTGCCGACTTCCACTAAGTCAATATCTGTAAATCCACAGAGGATCGCTCGCTCGGCAGGCAGCCGGAGCATTACGCCGCGGCTGGCACATTATCCGGAGTGATTTCCACCAAACACAAGCAGCTGGATGAGAAAACATTACAAAGTTTCCGTCAACTCGTGTGTCATCAGCTTGTTCGCCTCTCGCACATCATCTTTATCCTTAATTTGCAACTTCAACAGCTCAAAAGTCATGAGGTAATCAAGCTAATAGGCCCTATTCACATGGCGGCCATTTTCTCCTGATGTGGGAAGATGAAATGTGTTCCAGTTTCATATAAACGCCAGGAGTCTGACAAATCTTTTATGATTTCTTCCTAAATGATCAGCTACTGAAAAGAAAATGGATAGTGAAAGTTCGAGCTGTACTTCAAGGTAAAACAACACATCTGTGTCATGGTTTGCTACATGAGTTCATCATTTCCTGTTTTACTTTGTAGATTGATCCTCATGTGTCGTGTTGTTACTTTCCACTTCCTGTCTTTGTCCTCTTCCCCCCCTTTTTCTGAGTACACCTGTGTTTTACTTCATTAGTTCTTTTGTATCTAAGTCTGTCTTCTTCCTGCACTTCTGTTAGATTCTCTGTGTCATTATGTTTACTTTGTGTTCCCACCTTGTCCTTCATTGCTTTGGGTTTGTCTTCAGTTTTGTATTTCTTGTAAGTTTTTTACCTCGACCTGCTGTTTGTAGTTTCCTTTTGGATTTTGGAATTGTATAAGCCCTTAGGTAACATTAGCATTCAGCCACTTCCTGATAGTGTTACATAAAACAATAGGAAAGGTGTAAATTCACTCTAAAATATCAACATACTTCTTGAGCACATTTTTGAGGAGCTAACGTTAGCATTCAACCACATTCTAGCTAAGATCAGGGGGAGGTTGAATGCTAGTGTTCGCATTTAGCCACTTCCTAGCCAACATTGCAGTTTGATAGTGTTACACAATACAATAGGAATGACGTACATTTATTCCAAAATATAAACATACATCTTGGACACTATTCTATTAAAGCCTGGAAGGGAAATGCACTCGGTGTAATCAAACAGTAATGGTAGCTAGGAAGAGGTTGAATGCTAATGTTAGCTAATGGGTTATCAAATGCGTTGTTTTACCTTAAAAATGTGCCCCGATATCCCTTTAAATGTTCCCTATCCTTTGTCTCTCTCAGTTCCTGATCAGTCAGGAAGAGGTGAAATATTAATGAAGTTTTTACGACATGAGCGTGAAGCCAGAGTAATATGGCCGCTAGGTGAACATTTTCAGCCTTCTTTTCAGCAGTGTTATAGTCTCTCGTGAAATGCTATTTTATTATTTTATTGATACTTGTGTGAGTATTATCCCTTAGCTGAAATTCATTACATGCTGCATCTGAGGCGAAAGAATTAGAGGAGGTTTTTACCGTAAGTGTGCGCTCTAGACAGTGCTAAATAAATTATCCATCTTATTTAAGGATCCTCAGAGACTGACTGCTGTTCCAGGAAGTGAACCCACGACCTTTCAATGAAAAACATTGTCTTTTTACAGAGTGGACTACATAAAAAGTGACAAGGGAGCCTTTTCTTTCTGTCTTGAGCATGTGAAGAATGATGGTTGAAGAACTCAGTCACAGGGGAAGGGAAACAGGAATATGCAGAGATAATAATTCATCCTCAGCTGACCGTAACCATTTAGTGCAGAGCCAAGAACGAATCACATCCAGACTTAGAGCCCCGCCTCCGATGCTTCGCAGGGTCCGGTGTGTTCCAGCATATGATGTTGTTAGTGGTGACACATACCTAAAAAAAAAAAATAAAACCAATGTATGCCACAGGAGACATCTGCAAATAGGCCTTGTGATGTCTCGACAGTAATACAATAACATATCGGTGAGCGGCGCATACATGGGGTAGCCCAGCGGCTGGTCGCAGGACGAGTTGACCATGTTCCTCAGCGCTTGCTTTGAGTTCTGGATGCTGCCGCGTTCTGGGTTTCGGTTCCGTAAAAACACCAGCTCCTGCTGCTGGCCGGCCCACAGGCCTCGCACACACTCCTTATTGATCTGCAGAGAGAGATGGGATCGGATCGTTGGCCTCATCCAGGAAACCGGACGTTTTAGTTTAGACATCGTCCGTGAACAGCTGAAACTTTATGTTGCAGAGGAGTAGCAGGAAAGGAGTGCACTTAACAAAGAGACACAAGATTGATCAATGATGCTTTTAAAACCCACACAGGTAAAACTGTGGTCGTTCTGTGCAACAGGTTGATAGAAACCTTAGTTAGAGGAACAGTTTGACACTAGCTAGCAGCTTAAGCTAGCGTGAAGACTGGAAACAGGGGAAGCAGCTGGCCTGGCATCCAGTTCATCATTAATTCACTCAGTATCTATATTTATTTATAACTTAAGTGCTGGAAGCTGGATTTTGTTACCTTCAGGCAGAGCCAAAGTAACTGTTTCCGGACTAAATAGTTAGCTGGGTGCCGGCAGCAGCTTCATTTTTAATGAGAGACGATGAGTGTGGTATCGATTTTCTCCGCAAACTCTTATCTAGGATGCAATTGAGTGCGTGTTGAACTACTCCTTTAACTTCATCCTCCAGAGTCAGTTAGTTTAAACTTTAAGTGCCGAGAGTTAAGTAGAAACCTGAGCACTTGAACTCAACGCAGAGTTCGAGCCTGTTTTTTGTCATTTCAAGCAATACAGAAATGTATCTTTACTTTGAATCTTGAAAATGTTCAGTGTCTAAGCCAGGAGACGCACTGCTTCACATTCAGTTTACTCATGTGCTCCAACTCAGGCATGGATTTCAACGTTTCTGGTTAGTATGAGTATTTTTTTTCTCTTTTTAATTTCTCAGTCCGTCTCTGCAGTAGTTCAGTGTACTACATGCCGCACAGTGCCAGAGACGGGTTGTGATAACTATAATGTGGAGAGGACTTGAAGATTTGTCATAAATCTGGAGAAATAGAGTAGAATTGTGCCCCCTGGAGGAAACTGGGGGAGGGAAATGAAAAGCAGGATTCTCAGTTTCTGCAGCTAAACAAAGCATCTGAACAGAGTGTCAGTCTTTGGTTATGAAGAAACTGCAGCTTGTGAACATTAAAACACATTGGTTCCCAGCTGTGCTGATCGTGAAGTGATGGCGGTTTGATGCCACACCTCGGGGATGAACTTCAAAACCTGCTGCCATAGAAATCTGCTCATTTTAAACGCTCTACCCTACCTTGATGACCTTGAAGCTGAGGTGGCGTTTGTACAGCATGATGATCTTGTACTCGTCCGTGCCGTCGTCGATCATGTGCCTCAGCGTGAGCAGCGTGTCGCGGCTGGACAGCACCGCCTTGCGCCAGGCGGGGTCGCTCTCGTGGCAGATGACCAGGCTGCTGCGGTAGTTCGTGATGGCCTCGTACAAGATGGATGCCTCCTCGGTCTCCTCCAGGCAGGTGAAGTGATCCTGAAAGGGCGGGAGAAGGAAGGTGTGATGGAGGACGGCGGGATCTGATTTGATTTAAGGGAAAAAATGTCAACTCCACGGCAGGAAAGTGAAGAAGTACGAATAAATCATATGTGACTTTAACAAATGCTGTGTAATAAAAGGTAGAATTTTCGCCTCTGAACCGCAGTGGAGCGGCATAAAAAGAAAACGATCGAGTACATCTAAATTTAAAAAAACTTCAGTGCTTCCGCAGCTTCTCCAGAGATGAGAAGAGGCCATCATGAAGATATTCATAGAAGTGTTAAATGATGCACAAACGTCGAAGACTGAGAGGAGTGAACGTGTGAGGGAGTGGAGAAAATGATCTTTAAGACTGAAATTCAACTGTAGTTAAAATATAAAATGTAAAAACGTGCACGAGGACCCAGCGCGAGTGTTACCTGATGCAGTTTGAGGCTCATTCTGACCGCAGGAGCCACCACCTTCTGCAGGAGGTCCAGGTCAGCGAAGACCCACTCGTCTTTGGTGGCGATGCGGAAGTCGCCTTTGAACAGGGTGTTGAAACCGTACAGAAAAGACTCCAGACTTCGAGAGGAGGGCAGCGGTTTGTGGGGGGAAGACAGAGAAATGTTTTTTTTGTAACAATCAACACAAAGAGAAAGTCATTAGAACAGTGAAATCTGTTTGAATGCTAATCACGCCCTCTTCTGGCGCATCTGTCATACTGCACGTAAATAAATCTGCAGCAGCAGATCGCTCTTAATAGGGTTTTTACACATAAACATATTTGTCAGCACATTTTGGATTTATTGCTCCAAAAGTCAGAACTGAAATGTCAAAACTGTTGAAAAATGTGGCAAACATAGCAAAGTTACAACACTTAACATTCACTCTTAACTGACAGGTGAGGGTGTGAGCTTCTCCATAATCTTCTCACACAACTTAATTTAGAATTTAATTAGAGGCAATCCGTTACCTGTGTCGCCCTTTGGTTTAAAAAAAATGAAGTTTACCTGTTGGACATGTTGTGAGACGCCGTGCCGAGAGATCTCCTCCCCAGGACGGACAGAGCGTAGCACAGAGTGACCAGATGAGAGTCCTCGTCGCTGTCCACAGGCTGGAGACACACATCACACACGATCACAGAGACCGGCTGGTAGTTCAGATCGACAGTTTGCACCTTTAATTGAAGCTTCATTCTAACATTTCAGCTTCGAAAACATGAATATTTACAGTTTTCCTCAGACTGGTATGACAGTAAACACAGAATTTAAGGGCTCTTGGTAAGAAAAAAAACAAGTAATTTGAATGACTGATGGATTTTTCATTATAGTAACACACTAAACACTAAATCAGTGTTGAAAGTAATTCCTAGCTGTAGCCAAGATGACTCATAATGACGTCTGACAGAATAATCTTAACGTGGTGTACCGTCTCCATCTTCCCAGCGCAGTACTGGACCCACTCCAGGTAGACGTTGCAGAAGCTGGCGCGCGTCACCCCCTGCAGGCAGTGCACGTAGTCCTCGTCGATCTTCACGCTGAACACCTGAGGGTCGCGCTCGATGTGGTGCCACTTGGTGTAGGACTGCAGCGCCTCCTGGATGGAGGCATCCTTCAGCCAGGTGGACAGTTTGGGGGAGTGGATCAGGTAGTAGATGATGCTCTGAAGAGAGAGAGACTGCATGTTACAGCTGCTGAGCGCTTCTGGAGCGACTGTTGGCGAGCTGACATTTGCAGCAGTGATTAATGAATAAGATTCTTCATCTGCCAATCAAACTGTTTAACCTTTTGACCGTCGGTGGAATATTCAATTTTCAGTCTGCCGCTGGAGTGAAAGTGACTGAATATGTCGTAAGTTGATGTATAATTGAAGCTCTGAAGATCACTTTTGATCAGTTTATTTGACAGGAACGGCACATGTAGCCATTGTTACACCTGTTTTAAAAATGGAACTGATGTGATGTATGCGTGACTTCTAGCCATGGCTGATAGTCCTCGTGTGGAAATTTTAAGAGCCAGAAATGTTTTAACTAGTGTGCACACCTCCTCCAAGGCCCAACTGTCCCCTTTGATTCAGTCGAGCAGATCGATTCAATCAAACTTGACAGCCCTGTATCAGCCACCCATAACTGCTAAGCCATGATTTGATCCTCATACTCATGACAGTCGCCCAAATACGCCTGCAAGGTTTTCATCAGGATCCATCGATTATTCCCTGAGACATTAACGGAAATGTCAAAAAATGTTGGATTCGTCTGGATCCGCTGCAAATTTAACAGGGTCCATTCTGGGCTGAGACCCGTCCTCCATCTAAGCTTTGTAGAAACACGTCACACCGATCAATCAACAGACAGACAGACAGACAGACAGACACAGGTGAGAGAAGGTACAAAGTGACTCCAGCTTTCTCTGGGCTAAGTGATCACTCGCTGTTCTAATGTTGAGTATTACAATTTCAGCAGTATATATTTTGATTTTCCTTTTTGTTTGAGTGGTATAAATGACAACATTTTTCATGAATCCGTTGTTTTGATAAATTCAGGTGAGGTTAAGTCAATTTTTCTAATCCCCAAATCACCAATTTGTCTCAGAAGGCTTTACACTTTATTATCAAAAACAAGCTTAAAAATAAACCTTCTGGTCTGTTCCACAGTTTTTGTGCGAACAAGTGTTCTGTAATCTGAACTAAACCAGAAAATTTAAGTTTTCTTTGAGGCCAGAAAACAAAACGTTTTCCACGTCTAAATGAGCTAATTCAGCCAAACCTTTTGATCTCGGCTGAAAAAGTGGGCTAATTTTTACAACAATATTTGTCTATGAGTCTTTAAATAACTAGATTAACTATAAGAGAGAAATCTGAGAAAGCAACTACTAGATTTAAGCAACTAATTGTGTATCAAGATTGACAACACTGATCAAACTACCTTTGCACTTTAATTCTCAGTGTAAAAACTTGTACAACTCCTTCTGCGCACACAGGAACAGAAACAAGAAAATGACTCGTACCTTCAGGTAGTAGGTGATGAGGAGCTTCCGTAGATCGTACACCTGCAGCATGGTGGCGGCGTTGTTCTCACTGATGCTGTAACCCTCCAGCAGGTACTTGGTGGCCATCACCTCCCACGCCAGCCAGCGCAGGTTGAAGGCGGCGTTGCAGGACAGCATGTGGGGCAGGTGGCCCGGCTCGCAGCAGCAGCACGCGTCGTCTTCCTCCACACCCTCAGTGATGGCCTCCACCTCTCGCTGCTGGCAGTAAGTACCTGAGAGACGGAGCGGGGCAGCCGGGGGGTTAGTCAGCACGTCGCTCATTCAGAGAGAAGGATGGAGGGAAGGTGGTCAAGACCGTACCTCTGAACTCTAAACCCCTCAGCTGGAAGGTGACCAACCCGTTGCCGATCTCGATGAGGTGGACCAGGGCATTGAGGTAGTCAGAAGCCAGGATGAAACAGTCTCCGGCGCTGTAGTTGCCCCATCGGCCCAGCATGAGGTCGCCACAAAGAGAATTCTGCAGCGAGCGGGTCAGGTACTCATAAAAGATGGAGTTCAGGTTGCTGTCATCACACCCTGTGGGAGAAGGACAGACAGCCAGACGGATAGATGGATGTCAAGAAGTTACTGATTAATTAAAAAGCTTCACATGTGATCTTAACTCTCAGAGAGGAGAGGACGCTTTAAACTCACCCGTCTCCTTGTCCACCTGGGACACTAGTCTGCTGTTTGAGTTGTCGATGCGCTTCGTGCTGCGAGAGTTGGGAGACGAAAGAAAAACAATTAAAGAAATATGGTGAGAGGTGTTAAGCTAAAAGGTACCAGATTATTTTATGTTATTTACTTTTTATCATATTCTATCTTTTTGTTTATATTGTTTAGGGTTTTTTGTTTGTTTGCTATTCTTGTAGTATTATTATTAGTAGTAGTAGTATTGTTGTTGTTGTTATTATTATTATCTTTTTTTGACTGCTTTTATTTGCCTCCTAAAGTGTCCTTGGGTGACTTGAAAGGTGCTTATAAATAAAATTTATTTCTATTATCATTATGCTGTAGATGTTCCCATCATGGCTGCAACAAATGATTATTTCAATTCCATGACTAATGTGCCAAATAATGATTTAATTTATCCAATTAATCGATCAATTTCTATGAAAAGTGAACATTTTCAATAATAAATCAAAGAATTGCGTCAGTTGTCTAACAAACAGAAAACTGTGACTCCAGACGACACCGGCTAACTATAATCACAGGCTGCTTCATGTAAAATCTCTGAAGTTTGCACAACAAAGCTTGAGGAGTATTTCTGGAAGGCTTTCAGTGAGCTTGAAGTACAAACAGTCTCGCATCAATAAGTCAGAGGGAATAAGAGGGGTTGTGTAAGGGTGAGGAGGAGGAGGAGGAGGAGGAGGAGGAGGAGGGTGTCTGTTTGCTAATCTGCCCATCAGATTTCTTTTACAGTAAATAAAAAAAAAATCTCATCTGTCTCTTAATACCATTATTTACAGTATTTAGGATGTTCTAATATTTGTTTCCCGGGCCCGTCCCTTACTTGTAGTTCCTCTCCCAGAACTTGATGGGCCGTGGGTAGGAGGAAATGAAGATGGCGCTGCCCAGGAAGGGAGCCAGCGGCGTGTAGAAGACAGTGGTGAGCAGCGTCTGGAGCAGCAGCATGGCTGAGTCTGGACGAGCACACATACGGGTCAAGGAAAGTGCAGCAGGTAGTGACGAGCTCCCAATCACACACACACGGACACACACACGGACACATACACTTTCTTAGAGAAAGGATACGAGGCACGGCGAACGGCTGAGCGAAGGCATGGAAGGCGCTGCCCCAGGCGATCTGCCAGGGCGCGATGTAAACCAGGATGAAATGGAGCTTCAGGAGCAGCTCACGCATCTGAAACAACACGCAACCTTTGAAACACTCAGTACATTACATTCCTGCGCATCACCGCGGATCACCATAATGTCATATTTCATGTTTCCCTTCAACATCACGCGACCGCCCGTGATGAACAAACTGACCTTTGCGGGTAAAACTGGAGGTTTTTCCACTTGAAGCGATACGATGTAAAGGTCAGTCCAGAAACATCTGCCTGCCTGTTTCCTGGAGTGTCTGCTGCTGCTCGCCTTCTAACTTTATTCTCTCTCTGTTTGTTTCTGCTGTATCTGTGGGTTTCTGCGTGTGTGAGATAACGACGTGTCTTATCTTTGAGGCGATCTTCCCTGCACAGCACGTTATTCTCAGGTGCATGTAGAAATCATCAAAGCCCGGGCCCTCACCTTGTGGAAGACGATGGACATTATGAAGAAGTCCAGCAGGAAGCTCTCGGAGGCGTGCGGACAGTCAAAGTGGAAAAAGACGAGCGTGAAGAGCAGAGTGAGGAACTGGAAGCTGGGGTCGCAGAAGGACGAGCGCAGGAGCTTCAGCCCGGCGACCGTCGTCAGGAGAACGTCACAGCTGGAGGCAGAGAGGAGAGTTCAGATGACACACGAACGCTGCAGATCAACAGATGTGATGCTGATGCGCTTGCGGCCCCACTCACTGGATCCCCAGCTTCTTGCGGTGGCTGAGGGCGAAGCCGTCATTGGTGAGCGCGCTCAGCACGATGGCAGGGTACACCACGTACTTCTCGAAGCACAGGAGCCCCACGTACAGTCGCTCGAACCACATGAGAACGGCGTCCTCTGTAACACAAGCAAGAGTAACGACACAACACAAACAGATGCCCGTTACTTCGTCACGATTCAGAATGATGATGATGATGAATATCAATAACCTGAACTTGGAGGTCATTATTACATCCTAATTTCTCAAATAAGATTTAATTTCTCCTACAGCAATGATGCTGACATGTCTACAAATCATGACCACCTCCGTCACATCTCTATCACGGATACAGATCAGTATCCACATGCAGACGACACACTGATCAGCAGACAGCTCTTGAGTATATACAGTAAACATGCTGACCTCTGGGTTCAAACTGGTGGTACTCCTTGGTCTTGAGGACCGGATGGGAAATCCACAACCAGGGGTGATGCTTCCTCAGCTGGGGGATCAGGTAGTGGGTCACAAACCCCACCGTCCCCGCCAGAGCGTACAGCACGATGGTGACAAAGGGCTGCGGCGACAGAGACGCTTGATTACTATCCTGGCAAAAGACGTGAAAAGTGTAGAAGTGAGAAGAAACCGTCGAGACTCTCACCCTGAGAGACAGGAACACGGTACTCGCTGTGATGGCGAAGGTGAGGATGTAGGCGACAGAGCACACGACCACGTCCGACAGCAGGATCTCCTTCTGCAGGGCACAAGAAGGAGGGGAGGGCCGCGGTGGTTAATAATCCGCACTGAATGAAAACGCAGGCTCATTTAGATGTGTGATTATCTGTCCAGTCATTCTGAGCCCTTCAGTTTTTGGGAGATCAGAGACGGCAGCTGCCTGAGACGAGCTCCACAATCCCTGTTAATACTGTAAAAGGCGGCGGAGGCTTTTTTCTCTCTCCGTTGCAATAATCCCATGTAATCACAGCCGGTGATCGACGGCACGCATTGTTTAATTATACGAGTTTTAGACTCTCACATACAGCGTGTATGACTTCCACAGCTCAGGTCCACAGTGTTAATGACTATTGATTTTCTCATGATTAACTGTGTGAGCTGACAGGAGCTGATTCTCTGCTCCAGCTCTGGCCTGCTGCGACTCTAAACAATAAAAGCACAGTTTGATTGAAGCTCAGAGGGATCAAATCAACACAGAGTAAGTGTGTTTATGTTTTCACAGAGCGACATCATCCAGCGACCCGACCCGTATGACACGTCACATCAGTATATTGGTATTCACTCCTCTCTAGTCACCATAGAGTTCTGCAGTTTCTCAGGCAGCGGGTCTTTACTCTCCGTGTCCTCCTCCTCCTCTTCCTCACTCTCCACCAAAGCGGGCATTATCTTCGACTTGATCAGAGACCTGCAGAAAACAAATAAGAACACGGGCGAGGGGATGTTTGTTACTGAGCCCTGAAGCAGCTGGAAGCATGGAAATGGAAGAACCTGAATATTTCTGCCTTCTGGTTTTAACTCACCTCGACTTTTTTATTCTGTAATACTGCTTGATTGTCAAAGCACTTTGTAAACTCTGTTTTTAAAGGTGCTATATTAATAAAGTTTTAGTTATTGATGCTGTAATGACTTACAGCACTATAACCGAAACAAAGACCAACAGCAAAGTCTAAAACAACTGTTTCTACACAGTTAGAGAGGAAACACTGCTCTTTAAATAGTAAGTTATAATTTTTGCAGTTTTTTACACCGTAATGTAATTTTCTACAGTTTATAAGTGCATAATAAATGAAATAATAAGGTTAAGCAGGTTAAACTATTAATGTTTTTTTATGGTTTAGAAACTGTTAGCTAGTTCCTCTAACAAATGTATGTGTTTATCATGCTACTATGAACACCTAGTGTGTGTATGTGTGTGTGTGTGTGTGTGTGTGTGTGTGTGTGTGTGTGTGTGTGTGTGTGTGTGTGTGTGTGTGTGTGTGTGGTATGTACAGTATATCTGGATGAGAGGTGGCGGCATGAGGAGGGGGAAAAAAGGCATGAAGTGTTCATGTTAAAGTGGTAATTAATGATGTAGCAACAGTACCATGATAATATGTTAGTAATGCTTTTAACAGCTTGAATGAGCAGGATGAGTCAAAGCAATATATATATATATATATATATATATGTGATATGTGTATATATATATATATATATATATGTGATATGTGTATATATATATATATATATATATATATATATATATATATATATATATATATATATATATATATATATATATATATATATATATATGAAATGTTCAGATCCACTCAACAGATAATACAGTACAAACATTTTCATCTCAAGTAGAATAAAGCTTCTACAGTACATCCACCATCTGCCTTCATTTCCCCCGAGCTGATGAATTCAGCTCTTTTTCCCCCATATATTAATCTAATCTTTAATGCAAACATACATTCACACAAACAGACACACACACACACACACACACACACACACACACACACACACACTGATACTCACAGTAGTACAGAGGGGTCGCTGCTCTGTCGGCTGAGGTGGTAGGAAAAGACCACCAGGAGGCCACAGAAACCAGAGAACAGAGCTGGAGTGTGCTGCTCATCCCACGGCTCCTGTAACAACACACACACACACACACACACCATCATGTGCTTTTAAAACCAGAGGCTGCTGCTTTTAGATCTTCACGTTTTAAAAGCCTCCTTCCTCCAGCTCCAATCTTGGTGCCACTTTTGAAGGATGACTAGCAACACTTTGTATTTTTGCTGCAGCTCTGCCTGGCTGCTGAACGCTATTTATAACTCCTTCTACGCCGATAAACCAAAGTACAAAATGGAAACCTGTCGTACCTTGAGAGCTCCGAAGCAGAACCCGTAGAGCAGCGACAGGGCGATAAGACTGCGGAGGATGCTGTAGATCGCAGAGATGAGACTCGTAGCAGCTGAGACACGCAGATGAAAGTTAGGATGAAAATGCATGAAGAGGATGAGAAATAACACCAAGCACCCACTGTCATATTATGGCTCTATGCAGCAATCATTTATAGCAAAATCTGATGCAGACTCGTCAAATCTCTTCAAACCAAACCCACAAAGTTCCGACAGAGCAGGCTTACTGCGTTTCTTGACCTTTAAACTTTAAATAATTGATAGCTTGAGATGTTTTGTATGAATATTTAACGTTGTAAAGAAATATTTCAGATTCAAAGCCGAGTTTTTTCAAAGGCTTCTAACATTCATAACACATAACAACAGATTGCACACACAGACATCAAACCAGAGCCATAAATCCACAGATGCATATAGAAATGAGGGTTTACAGTAAAAACTGAACTGAACTAATGCCCGTCTGTAATCTGATCTGTGACCGGGCATTCTCAAAAACTGAAAGATTAGCGTCAGACCTGTTCCTCCAAAAAGGTGCATGTCGATCTGCTCCAGCACGTAGATGGTGAAGGTGTTGATCTGAGGGAACAGGCCCACCAGGAAGGTGATCGGGAAGCAGTAGGTAAAACCTGTTAAAAGCATCATACAATAAGACATTTGTTTATCTCTCAAGGACATGCTATTGTTTATATAGCAGCTGCCAGACTGTCTGAAACAAAGCTCATGTGTGTCCGCTGGTCCGAGTTTCCTTACCTACGAGCAGGTCCCGTATGAAGTGTAGCACGTCATGGCAGGCGATGGTGACTCCGTACAGGGTGGAGACGGGCAGGTCCCTCCTCCTCAGCAGCTGCTCCAGCAGCCAGATCAGAGCGCAGAAGATACAGAAGTAGGCGGCTCGGCTGTAGGCCACCAGCTGGTTGTGACCCTGGAGACACAAACACACACGAACACGCACAGGTCAATATGTTATCAACTGAAAGACAATGTCAACATGTGATGGTTCAATTGAGTGCACCGTTTTAGAAATACACACTAACATTTGTTCATAACATATTGACATTGCTATCATACGTGTCATATCATGTTCATTTTTCGTGTTAATGTCTTGACTTTCACATCAGGAGGTGGAGGGGAGGGTGGTGGAGTGACAGGCCAGAAGGCTGCGAAGCCAGTGACCTCAGTTCAGGGCTGCGTTTCAGGATTCGTAGGTGGCAAACCACTGGACATTTTTGATGGATGTCGTTTCAACATTGGTAACCCTGACAGGAGACCTATGGATCGCTTTCAGACAGGATGGTGGAGACAGTAAACTGATGTATTTGACAAGAAGTCTGGAGATCTCCTCCTGTGTTCGATGTGACCAAAACCGGTATTTAAAAGCAAAAGATCATCGTTTCCTTCCCATAACCAAGTGTTTTTTGTGTCGAAACCTGACCAGATCATACACACAGCATTGTCACTCAACAGGAACACTCGGAATCGATGTATTCTGGGTTTTGCTGTTCTCCTCTGTGGCCACATTTCCAGTGCATCAGTCAAAACATTGGCAAAATGAACACAATGGAAAAGGGAACTGTCCGAAAATTCATCACGTCATCTGCCAAAAATGTAAAACTTGCATCAGTAAAGAGGAACAGTGATCACAAGATGAAACCAACCAACATGGGCATCGAGGATGTAAAACCCCCCCCACATATTCAATATCATCACGCGACCTACTGCGATTGTCTGACAGGTTTGTCTTGTCTGCGCTCTGTAATGTTTTCCTCTGAGGCTCAGTAACAAATAAATGTTAAACTCACATGTGTTGGTGAGGCTGCGTCTGGTTGAACGCTCTGAAAAACAAAAGCACAGGAACCACCATTGAATTTGTAAGTAAACATGAAAACAAGCGAGAACAGTATTGTGACTTCTTCCACACAGAGGAAGCGAGCGGGAGCGAACAGGAACAGACAAGCAGGAGGTCAGCTTTACTTTGAAACTACATGAGGTCATCATGATACTTAACCTGACCTCACGCATCAGGCCAAGGTGGTTTTGAGAGTGAAATGGTTCATGGAAGGTACTTTCTTTACCTTCAGTAAAGAATACTGGCAGCTGGCAATGACAAGGCAGAACTGGAAGACCCAGAAGTCTTTGAAGCAGCCGTGGTTCAGAAGCACAAAACCCAAGAAGGAAACCAGGAAGGCCATGAAGACCGCAACTAGATTCTCCAAAACCTCCTGGTTTCTGCATGAAGACACGAACAGGTTAGATTCTGTAGCTTATAGTCGCTTCCCGGAGACTGATAATGATAATAATCAAAAGTTTGCAGGCAGGTTTTCTGTCTCTTACCGGTCCAAAAGGGCCAGCAGGGTAAGCCGGTCATATAAAATGTTGATCCACTTTCCGGGATAAAGTTTGAGTTTATAATAAATCTTCCTGGTCGGTTTCTCCTGAGTGGAAGTCTCTGACGACTCATCCAAAGAGTCCTCCTCCTGACACACGCACGCACACACACACACACACACACACACACACACACATTCACACAATCACACATCGTTAGTGCCGACATGAATTTAACCGCACTAACACAGGAAACAATCAAACAAAAAAAATCACAAGATCCAAACACAAAGTGGTGCATTAATGATTCAGCAGCGAGTGTGTGTTGTTTCAGCTTCTAGGACCGATCCAGGCAGCTTATGTCACCTCGCTGGTCTGCATCCAGCAGCCATGTACACTAATTCAGGACTGATCATTTGCTTCAAACAACAGTGACTCACATTTTTCTGTCATAAAGTTCGACGGAAGGAAAACACTAATCCGATTTACCAGGCTGGTGATTATCATTGTTGTCTATTTCTCCAGACTCATCGACGCAAAACTTTGCAAATCAACACAGTCATGTTGAAGAGTAAAACTGCAAATTGAAATTATTCAGCTGTACTGACAATGTTGATGGCTATGTATTAATGAAATGAGACATATCCCGCTTTTATTTATTTATTTCCCTTTGCGTAAGAATTAATTTAGCACAGCTGCTCGGATGCTGTTAGCAGTGCTGGTTCAGGCGTGTGTGAACTGACCAATCAGAGGAGACTGGGTATTCAGGGGGGGGCCACCTTAAAGAGACAGTAGCTACAACAGAGAATTTTAAAAGGAGGGGGTTTGGGTTAATATGAAAAAAACGCATGTGTTTTTGAGCATTAAAGATTGTACATCTATTCTAGTAGTAACCCAAAATACAATGATGAACCTGAATATTAGCATAACATGTCTCCTTAAATTAATCCATGTAATGATCTAATTTTAGTTAAAGGTACCCCGTGGTGTGGCAAGGACACGCAATAAGTTTATCTGTGAGGTCTAACAAACACAGTAAAAGCATTTCCATCCCGCTAAACTGACTTTTTAAAGAATTAGAAACCTGCATTGTTTACATCCCTGTTTGCTTGCTAACAGTCTTCTTGTTGGCACATTGCATGGTCTCTTGGCACGTCTACCCCCACCAGCTGTCGATCAGTGAAAGCCATCGGGAGGACGGGGTATCATATCACCTGCATAAATGCATGTGCAAAAAAACCACAGGGTACCTTTAAATAACCGCTTGACAACCGTTTATAATACCCCTTTCTCAATACTTCCCTGCATAAGTATAGCTTTACAAACATCCTTCAAATCAGGCTTAGTAAATCATTGGCATGCAGAACTAGAGGGAGAAGGTGAGAGGAAGACAGACACCTGGAAAATCTCGGGGTGAGTCCTCCGTGGCCGGAGCCTGTGCGCCGGGATGATGCGCCGCTGGAAAGGGCAGTCAGCGTGACCGCCCGCCAGGCCGTCCTGACACTCCGAGTTTGAGGACGTTGACAGCAGGTCACTGAGCACACAAACACACATAATACAGGTTAGGGGAGGTTAATATGTGGGATAAACGTGATTACACAGGCAGTGGCGGAGAAAGGCGATGAGGTAAGATGGGGGCAGCGGAAGAGAACATGCAGGGAGACACAGCAGAACAAAATGGGAGAAAGGATAACTTGTTACAGGTGAAGGAAGAGATGATGAAGAGGGAGTGAATTCAAGATGTGACAGCCATACCACATGTTGCCAGTGATGAGCTCAGCTCCGAGCGGCAGGTTGAGAGCTCTCTCTGCATACAGCTTACGAGGCCTGTCCCCTGATGAGGCAAACAGACAGTTTGTGCGCAATAACTGACATCCGGCTGATGAGCAGTCAGAGTTATTCTGATGGATTTCTTTGAGCCTTTCCGACAGACTGGTCTAAAACTGAACAGCTTAACATCTTGGAGCCGATCCAGAAAAATGTCATTTAATCTAGCAGCTTTTTGAGCTGTTTCAACTGCTGGCAGACGCTTCCACACATTCTGTCTCTGTTTGTACAAAAGATCAACACATTATCAGACCGTCCCAGCCCAAATACATTCCTAAATCTTGCTTACTGTGTACAGTATGGAAGGTGTAGGCGTCTTCTTTGTTGGTGGCCTCCGGTCTGCAGATGACCTGCAGCATGGAGCTCTCAGACTGAGAGGTTTGAGAGGGAAGCGAGTCGTAGTCTGGATCCTTCTCTCTGTCCGTCTGTGGACTGCAGGCAGGAGACACAAACCATCAGGATGCTAGGTGTTCAGATCTAAAAGTGTGTATATTTTTATTGCAGCATGTGCGCGTTGAGGCATGCGTACCTGTCAGGGGAGACTATTGGGATTTGTGTGGGTGGCAGAGCCTGCAGTGTGTCGGTAGGCAGACTGGTGGGCGGTTTGGGTCTCTCTGTTTTTTTGTCTGTGTTGGTCTCTGTTATCGTCTCATCTTGTCTGGAAGTCGCACTCAGATTTTCTGCACAAAGATCAAACGGACATGTGCTTTGGTTAGCATAACAGAAACAGAAGGGTGTTCTTATAAAATCCATGTTAAGCCACAATTTGTTTGTACTTGCTGCCTTTAAAAGGTTTCATTTTTCATAGCAACGACTTAGCATTTTGCACACCTCACTCAGGAGTTGGTGGAGACCCAACATAGAGCAAAATGGGGGGCATAAATTGGACTTTTAAGAAGAAGAAGAAGAAGAAGAAGAAGAAGAAGAAGAAGAAACCCTCAGTTGAGAATAAACTACCAGCTTTGAATTTCATTTTAAAATACATGTGAAATTATCGGTTAATATAAAAAGTGAAATTATTGGTTGTGGACATCACCTTTGAGACGCAGGTAATTATAAGTATCAGTTGAAAAAAATCCTTATTGTGCATCTTCAGTCATAACATAGCTAGACTGGTATAGTATTACTGCAGAGCACATTACACTGGATGGGATCAGGCACCCGGAGCAACTCTAGGAATTTATTGCAGCTCATAAACCAGTGCTGACATTGCACTCGTGTATGCACTTTGGTATAAAGATCTGCTTTAGCTCTGACCCTATAAAACTTGCAGATAAAGGACCCTCTTGCTGAGATTCACCTTCCTCCGCAGCTCCCACGTCCTCTCTGCGCTCTGGCCTCTCGTTGTCCTGTGTGCTGGCGCCAGCCGCTCTGGTACTGAGGGACCCCAACAAAGAAACAAACTCCAAGAAGTTGGACTCGTTGGGAATCTGGCCCTCCTTCGCTTCCAGATCTGACTTGGACGTGGTCATGGTGGTCTGATGAAGAGACAAATCTTTGTATGTATGCACGAACAGATGGACGGAAATAACTGGAGTAAACATACAGAAATAGAAACAGCGCTGGACTGCCAACGTACTGTGTTATGAGAGCGGTCTGAAAGCAGCACAGCATCTTTCCCGCTGTCCATGCTCAGCCCGCGGATGTGAGTCCTTCCCCCGGGCCCGTAGCGGCCCAAAGCTGGCGGCAGACGAAGGAAACCTTGTGAATCCACATTAGCGTCCAGAGGATCCGTGTCATCGGGATGGGAGTGGACGTCAATACCCGATGAGCTGTTATCATTAGTCAGCTGCGGGCTCGGTGTGCTGTCATTAGTCAGCTGCACACCGGTGAGTTTCTGGTCCGGATCTGGACAGTCCAGTGTCATGAACTCAGAGCTGATCGTTTCTCTGCACAGGTGAAACTCTTCACTTTGACTCGTTGTCTGTTTCAGCGTGGGGTCGTCCTCCGAGCCGGTCGTTTCTTCTCCCTCTTCCCCCTCCTGCTTCTCCTCCTCGGGGGAGTCAAAGGTGATGACGGGGATCTTGATGTGACACTCTCCGGCGTCCTTCTGAGCCTTGAAGGACACACAAAAACATGTCACGTACACACAAACACAACACACTGTAGTCTCAAAATACACAGTATGACACCTCTGCTACTGTCAATCAAAACAAAACAAGACATTCTGTCATGTGCTGTTACAGTAGAGCCTGGTGGAGTCAGGTGCAGAGCCAGATCTTTTGGAGGAATAAACACCCTGAGTCACCTCGGGTTCTGCCCTGACTTGTGGCTTTTTGTTGACAGAATGTGAGCTCAGTTTTAACTTTTGGGAGTGAAAAGTGGGCTCGTCTTCACTACTGTGGATGGGCAATGTTCTCTACTTCATGAACGTAATGTTTCAGAGAGGAGAGGGGAGAAAAAAAGAGAGAGAACCAGAGTTCTGGTGAGTGCTGAGTTCACTGAGGCTTGACCTGAATTCAAACACAAGAAGACTCGATGCAGACTACCCGAGTAGGTTTGACCTCCACTGCAGCCATGTCAATAGGTGAATCCCTGATAGTTGTACATTTTATCCCCTCACATCCTCGGTGTAATGATGAAAAACACCCATAATAGAGAATGCAGATCTTTTTTCAAGCCCATTAAACCCCACTGACCTGCTGGAGGATCAGTCATTTCAAACTAATGCTGTGCTGCCTGAAACTGTTAAAAACCCACAGAGATGTTGGACTAATTGTAGTGGAGATCCAGAAGTTTCCAATGATATACACAGAACCAAAAAAGAAGACATCTGGAACATTTACATTTGATGGGACAGTTCAGACATAAAAACACTCAATTCATAATACTATTTTTTCAATAAAGAGCTGAAACTGGCTCATACAGAACAAATATGTGATGACACCAGGTGGTAGACAATGATTTTAACAGCTCTAAATGGAAGTCCAAATATGTTTCTAACCTGTGCGTTCTCCAGGAGGCTCTGCTTGACGCTCTCCTCCAGCTGAGCAGCAGTCTGAGGGTCGCAGCTCATGGTGATGATGATCTTGACTGTGTCGCTATCGTCCAGGTGAGCCGACACGGGCCCGGGGCCGGAGTTGTCTACCAGAACCACTTCGATCTCGTCGGAACAGTACGTCTCCTCCACTGGCTCAACCTGAAAGGTGGCACAAGAGACAGTTCTACCCACGATGGACAAAATGATCACAGTGATTATTCCTGTTTCTATATCAGTGAGTCCTACCTGTGCAGGAGGATCTGGGACGTCGATGAAATCCTCCTGGTGCTCCTGAGGAGTCTCCAGTGAGTTATTATTGGCGTCCGGCGTCTCTTTTTGCTCCTCACTCTCCTCCTCGCTCTCATCTTCACTTCCCTTCGACGGCGGCAGACCTTCATCAGCTGTTTCCCTGTCTTCATCCTCCTTGTCCTCACAGTCTTTCTCCTCCTCTATTCTGTCCTGCTCTGAGTCTTTCTCTGTCGTCCGTTCCTGCTCCGATTGCTCTTTGTCAGTCACCATCACAGAGCTCTGAGCGTCCGCTCCTTCTTTCACAGCAGCAGTTTCAATTATTTCAGCGTCCATTTTCCCCGTCCCGCTGGCAGATCCAGGCCGCGTCTCTTCTCTTTCGGCTCGGGATGGGGGCCTCTGCTGGGCCTGCAGCAGGGGGGCGGCCTGGTCTGGATTGGGGCTGGAGAGGTCATCTGGAGAAGGCTCTGGGCTTGGTTGCAGGCCTTCGTCCACAGGCCTCTCATCTGCAGCACTCTCACCCTGTCCTGGAAGGAAACAAAATCCAATTTGATGATTTAAAATGTAAAATAAATAAAAAGTGCTCCGATCCTAAAATTCATGCCATGGAAGTTTTATTGTTTCTTTTTTCAGCTGCAGTGTTTATATCACTGTTTTCAGTGTGCTGACTTTGTTCTGACTAATCACCATTAGGTCACACATTTACTGGAAGCAGTCAGCTGGTCTTGTTGGCCGGCAGCTAGTCCTGCTCTTGTCTGGGCTTATTTACAACAACAATGTGTTTGCAGAAAAGGAAGTTGTCAGTCGACATTGTCCAAGGAGCCATCGAGTGCATTAGGGGAAGAGGAACACGTTCGGTTTCCAGCTCAGACCGATTCTGACAATAAACTGCACAGAACTCTTCTTCCCCCAAATCACGAGCAAAACCTCAGCTACTACAGATTAAATGACGATGGCCTGTGCTTAAATACCGTGCTGCAGCTGACAGTTGTTTACATCCTGTTTCCTATCACCTAGTCAAATTTTCATGTTTAGCATGCCCCAGAATCACATAGGAAGTCACACTCCTCGACTGAAACTGCTTCATGTACAATTCAGTTCTTTCACCTCAGTGCACGGCTGAAGGAAATGTTACAGAGGGTATCAGCAGTCAAACTGACTTAACAAATGTCACCAGAAGATCAAACTTTTGAAGGACGGCAGCAACACGTAATCCAATATTTGTAAGACAGATCTTGGTGTTTCTCCCACCGTCGATGATCGGACAAATATTTTTTTCAGAGTCTCTAATTTCAACCTCTCTGGCCTGGCGTTTCTGTTTTTATGTCTGAATCAATGGTGAACCTAAACTAACCCACCTTATCTCTGTTGACAACATCAACACTCACATATCGCAGGGAAACTACTGTATCGAGCTTAAGGCTATTAATAACCTACATTTAGAGAGGATTCTCTCTCTCAATCTGATCCCCTCGAAGCTTGAAATTGGAATTCATTTTTCATCTTTGTTATATTTTAGTTATATAACAGCTCTCTTTGCTATTTTCTTTACATACGCTTTTACAACAGATCCCTGGGCTTTATATCTGATAACCCTGGCATTCCTTTAGGGGTCACTTTAACAGATAACAATGATTATGAACGTGTATTTTCTGGGTATTGTTATCAAGCAAATCTCATCCTGTTGCAACCCTAAACAGAGCTAGTCGTTTGGTGAATTGTTTGGTGAATTTAGATGTCTATTTTAAGTCTGACTGTTAGTTAGATCAAAGTCTATCTTTGTGAAACTGGAAACAAATTAGATGACTCACGATGTTTTCCTACTCGTCAGCTATCAGCGACACCTTGTGCTCTGCGCGGAAGCGTCTGCATTTGTTATGTTTCTCTGCTCATTTATCCACGTTTTCCCTTTTCTCATTACCCATCTGCCTCTCAGTCAAACCCAGAGAAAGATAATAATCACCTTCCACTGTCTTTGCCGTCTCGTCTGACTTTGAGCAGTCCTGCATGGAAGAGAATTCAGAATTCAGAGACACATGATAAAAATCAGGACATAATGTAGGTCGACACTGTGCTTTCACGTTGGCAGGTCTCCAGCTTTTTTTATTTGGACTCACCACCCCAATCAGTCCCGGGTCGGTTTCAGTCTGTTTCACTGTCACCTGGATCACCGGACTGGGGCGCTTCCGTGCCAGCATCATCATGGCAACACTGTCGGGAACTGTACTACTCTTCCTATTGGACAAAGAGACAAGAGAGGAGAAATTTAATGATAAGGAGACAGGGAGGCAGAGAGAGAGAGAGAGATGGGGAGATTATGGAAGCCCATACATCGCTTCGAATCACAATCACTTTCAAAGGAAATCATCCGACGTTCATGCCCAGCCTCACATGTTTTGACACTAAAATAAGCTGATTTACAGAGATGAGGAAGCGCTAAAAATAACTGCTTCTGGACTTGCTGTTTCATCTCCCTGCAAGCACTTCAAAGATTGTCAAGAAATTACGAGAGAAAACATGATACCGGGAACAGGAAGTGATGCATTTTCTCTGTCTCCGTGCAGACAAACAGTATCAGAGTGGAGTGGGCTGACCTCCCTTCATTAGCTGAACTGGCAGTGCAGTCATGAGTTTTTGGAATGAACTGGGAAGAGTCTGTATCCCTCTGTGACACACTCCATCAAGAAACTAATCAGATCTCAGAGAAACAGAAGACCGAGGAAAAATAAGCGCATACAGAAAGAGAAGGAGGAGGCTAAAAATGGTCACAAAAAGCAGATGTCAAGCATGATAAGATACTCAGTTATACTTAGTACAGCTAGTAAAAGGAGGTCTCAGGCCTCAATGTACAGTTTCATGCTGATAATTGAGTTGTATCATGAGGGATTTAGCCCTCTGGCCTAGATTTTGTAATGACTAACCTGGCAGGGGAGCAGCTTGAGCTACAATAAGCACAACTCCCCGTTTGTTGAATGTAAGATAAAGGTTCATTTATTTGTCATATTTACAACAAACAATGGTGGTGTTGTCCATATAGGTCACAATAGATTTTTGTCAATGTCTGCACTTAAAAAGAGGAGGTGTGACTGCCAATCCACACTGTCTAGAGGGTCTATTTGTCAGGAAGTCCAACATCCACTTGCTGGGCGTTATAACTCAGGCCCAGAGAATTACATTTTCCATCAGCTTCATGGGCGAGATTGCATTTAATGCTGAGATGAAATCGACAAATGGCATTCTGATGTAGCTGATATCATTCTCAGTGCTTGGCAAGCCTGAGTAGAGGGCAGTGGATATGGCGTTCTCTGTAGATCTGTTGGTTCTGAAAGCATACTGACGAGGGTCCAGGCTGGCATACTGTGGGTATCACAGCTATCACTTTTTTAGAATTAATAGATTATGCCACTCCACTTGTAATAATGCGGGAAACTGGTCTATCCATAGCTGTGTCAGCGCCTTGTACTTATTGAGAACGTGTCAAAATCAGTGAAATTCCATTCACTGCGACCGTGAACCCCGGCAGATGGACACATAGCACACACGTGTATACACACTTGCATGCTGCTATCTTAACTGGGCACAGGCGCCTGAATACCAGGCAGCTGAGTTAAGGTGAGTATACCAGGTAAGATGGTGAATGAGAGTAAAACAGAGGGAGAAAGTGAAAGGGAAGAAATTAAGAAATAACAAGGGAGGTAAACAAAGGAGGATGAGGGGTATCAAGGTGCGGAGAAACTCCAGCTGTAAGATATATCTATTTTTTATCATCATCTTTAAATCTTTTATCTCTCACTGCAGTGCAACCATTACAGGAGCTGATACAACTGGGCACCTGATAAGTGTGTGAGGTTATGAAATGTAGTAAATCAAAGACCGGGCAGCATCATTCCCTGACTAATCACATCCACCAAATGCAGACATCTCGACAACGTCCTCCCAGTTGGCACCAACACTCCCCATAAAACGTGTTTCCAACTTTAACCATTATGTCTAATCTCTAGCCATCATCTGCAAGACGTATGTGTGCCACCTGGGATTATGTATGGCATTGTGTGTCTCTCTGCATGGCCTCCAATACACAAAGCTGAGACCTCATCTGTAGTCTTGGGCAGGAACTTTTTAGCTACCGCACATTAATCCAATGGACTGTAGTTTCAGGATTAGAAGTGTGTCCGTAGGGGGGTTTCACCTGATGCTGGCTGGCAGGCAGGAGTCTGAGGCGTTACTTTTCTTCTCCGGAGCCTTGCTGAGGTCAGAGAGGCTGCTGCGGACCACCGCCTCGCCCTCGTCGAACATCAGGTGCAGCCGATAGTTGGCCAGCTTGATGAGGATGAAGAAGACGGTGATGGAGGTGCAGTAGATGCTCAAAGCCATGGTGGTAGGGGGCAGGGCCTGTGGAGAGGAGAAGCAGAGCGTCACAGTGTGTTCATTTTTCATCAGAGTTTGATTCAGTGCATCAAAGAAGCGCCAGCTATCCTCTATAATCTTATCGCATTCAGATTAAATTCTGCAAAGTTTAAATCTTATTTTGGTCACACAGCCGGCACTGTTCCCCGAGTGAATTACAGGTTCATTGAACCATGAGGTCTAATTTTATTAACAGGTGGAATCATGAAGTTTATTGATCCTCGGGGGAGGAACGGCCCACGGCAAAGAACAGGAAGATTAATGACAACGCATCTGCATCATGCATGAGTCATACTGGTCTGGAGAGAGTTCTTGAACATTCATTAAAAAGTCTGCAGGTACACAGTCACAGTATAAATCAAGAGCCAAGTGTCACTGTTGCTTTAACTCGATTGTTCACTAAATGTCTGTCATCGTTTAAGATCGCGCTGTGTGTTGTGTGCGACCTTCAGATGAAAATGCTAATAAACCTGAAATTCGAAACATCCCTCCCCGAAAGCTGGTGTTGTTTTTGCAGGGGGAGCGGTGGGTGTTTCCAAACAGCCTGTGAAAACTGTCTGCAACTACATTAAAATATAGCTTCAGTGGCAAAGCTCTCCAACGTCTGAGCTGTCACTCTCACGACAGAATCTGTTACCTGACCAAACTCTCACTCCAGGCAGGTTAATGTAGGGGTTACCTTATCACACAGTGGACACACAATTAGCCCCTGGTCTGTGGAGCAATCACATAACCATAATCTGTTATATATATAAAGTCTAATCTGGATTGAAGTGGTTGGTGTACTGTGATCACAAAAGCTTGTACTGTAGACTGTCTGTGTGAAAGAATACAGCATACAGCTGGATGGTGGCATGAAGACAGGGAAGAATTACAGGTCAAACACGTTGACCTTAGCTATGATGAAGTGTCCATTAAGTCTTGTACTTCCTGAGCAGCCATTACTTAAAGGATAGGTTCACAAAAAATGAAGACTGAGTCCTAATTTACTCAATGGGCGAAGTTTTGCGTAGTCCACCACACACTGCAGAACAGCATTGCAGCATTTCGATGAACAACTGAAGCAGATGGGGACTTGTTTTAAAACGTAAGAAAACAACCCACAAATGTCTCCATTCAGCTCACCAGGCATGAATCACGTCTCTGGGAGGGCCTGAGAACCGAAATAGATTTGATAAATACAATATTTACCCCCTGAACACACGGTAGTAGCTCTTGTACCCATGCTTGACTTGGTGCACGCTAGCACTATTAGCTTAAGGGTGGACATCACGTCTTTTCGAGTCAATTTGGGATCCTTGGCCGCCGGCTTGAATTATACCGAACAACCTGTATGGAGCAATCTTGTGTCCCACGGGCTACAAAACTTCACTCGACCCTCCATCGTCACGTAGCCTGTGATTGAATTTTCATTTTCTGGGTGAACCTATCCTTTAAGCGCTGGCTGTTCAGGAAGCAGGAGACTCTGTGGACACTCCATCCCAGCCGAGGTCAAGGTGTTTGACCTATAGCAGCAACTCTCCCCTTTACTGTCACCACCACCCTGCTGCTGAGCTGCTGTACCTGAGACAAAAAGGCTTCTCCTCCTCCACTTTTATTCAATTCCAAGCAAAAAGAGGCTGTAACGTCCCATGTGAACGTCCCATGTTTGGGATATACACGCAGCCTTTGTTGCACCTCATCTCAGAGGCCATGACATGGTAATGTGTGTGAGCCACAGTTTCACGCCTCCTGACTCAGGAGCAGCCATGCGTTCCGTCACCGCATGCGAGGAAAAAAAAAAAAATACTGCGACAGTGCTGTTTTCTCTCTTCCAGTCGGAGGATTTCTCTCTCAGCAGCAAACCCCCAGACAATGAAGGATGTTGCAGAGCCACGGCGTGTTTTTTTTTTTTTTTGTTTTTTTTTTTTATCCGAGAGAGGATAAAAGGGCGCATGACACAAAAGCGTTTCCCCCTGTAGGTGCCGTGAACACCTCACACCCCCTCCGCGGCCTTGAACGTCATGTTCCCTCACAATGAAAAAACAAAACAAAACATATATATATATATATATATATATATATATATATATATATATATATATATATATATATATATATATATATATATATATATATTCAAAAATAAAAACTCACCAGATGGAGAGACAGGGGCAACATCAGGAGGAATATCCACAGATAGAGGTGGCACGAGTTGTTGAATTTGTTCTGGTCCGGGTCGTGGTACCAGCCCCCGGTCAGAGATGCCCAGACTCCCTGACGCAGGGTCTGCACGACCTGGGAGCCCATCTCTCCTCCGCTCTCCTCCTCTCCGCTCAGGTTGGACGGACGGATGGTGCTGCTGCTGCTGCGGCTAGGCTACAATGAAATGATCTCCTCTAATGCATGCTACCGTCGCTACGCCTCCATGTTGGGGCGATACAGCACGTCTCCTGAGCCCTCTCTCTTATGCCTCATCGGTCGTCCTCGGTGTCGTCCTCTCGGCTGCCTGTTCCCGTCCCAATGTCGAGTCGTCCATCGCTGCTTCTGCTGATGCTGCTGCTGCTGCTGCTTCATCTGCTGCCGCCGCGGTCCTCATCTTGTCCTGTTCGTCTCTCTCCTTCTCCCTCTCCTCCTCTCTAGCTGCCTGTACAGATGCGCAGCTCTGATCGACTCCCCCCCCTCCTCCTCTCTGCCTCCCCTCCCTCTCCATCCTCTCCTATTATGTGACTCCCACCTTCAGTGTTTTGCAGGCAGAACCAGTCCTGAGCCACATTGTGCATATTGTATGTAGCCTTTGTGTCGACTGTGCAGTTTAGATCATGTGCTCAGTTGCTTCAATGGATACAGTCTATCTATATGATTTTGACAGACATTGTGTTATATTGGCAACATTTCTGTGTTATTGTTGTAAATGCATTATTATTATTTGCAGTGGCTACTATATGTTTATATACCCTTGGTTTCATATGTATAGTCTTGCACAATGTTCTTGGCACTGTGGGTGATGTGTGAACGCATCACTAACAGTGTGCTGCTTTTGAGTCGCCATTGACACCCAATGAACATCTTTGGTATCGCAGTAAATCTGAGGGCTTTCATCAGTCAGCTGTAGGCTCGATCGTCATTGTGTTACCTCATGCTGCAATAGATAGTGACTTTACAGATATTTATTTACACGAAAATGTTCAAGATTATTACTTTAAAGATAGAATATGTAAGAATTCTACATCAGACGGCCAGACTTATGCTATATGTTGTGTTTAGTTCTGTACCGACATTATCCCAAATGTTTCCAACAATGTTAAACCCTGAGAAACCCACAAGTTTACTCAAGGTAACGTTGTGTTGGGAAATTGCTGAACAAGACTAAATTTACCATGGAAACAACTTGAAAACGTTAACCTCATCAGTGATCCATTTATGCCAGAGTCAAATCGCTAACCACAAGCGAAGGTGTCATTTTCATCGGGGTTCCACCTGTGGTGTTTATCTGGCCCCAAACAGCCATTAGCTACTTTAGTCGTAAAAACAAAGACAAAATATACGTAGACGCCTCATGGCGTGCTGGAACGTAATCCCGCGTCGCCACCAACTTGGTTGGGTCTCCTCACTCTAGGCTAGCACCAGAGTCAATTGGAATCAACGGAGAGCGAGCAACTATGCCCGTATTTTGTGCAGTTTATGGTTGCAATAGCCAGCGCAGCATTGTTACCAGATCGCGGGGAATTACCTTTGATAAGTAAGATTTTTTTTATATATAATTTTTGTGACAGTGCCCTGTATTATAACTAAATCTCTGCCATTTGTAACCGTGTGAAAATCCGGTAAAAATTTGGGAGTTTATGATTATTGTAGTTGGGGATACACCTTCCTCAGTAGAAATAAATGCGGGGGGGCACATTGGAGACCCATCCAAGATGGCGGCCATTAGCTCCAATAGGCAGCGTCAGTCTATGAGGCGTCTACGTATATTTTGTCTATGCATAGAACATTGTTAGCAAGCAACTGCACAAGCCAGTTCAGCACTCGACACAGTCACTGTAATGTCAATATTTCAATAAATAAAGATCCAAAAATAGAAGTCACTGCTGCAGTCAGGTTGATGAACAGGAGTGAAGATAAATCCACTTTATAATCCTAAAAGCAAAACAAAAATAGGCTCTATAACTATATCTCTGAGCTCTCCTTCTGATGGCTAACAGCTCTAAGTTTTCAGACAGGACAGATCATGGCTAGCTGGTTAGTATGCTAACTTCACTAGATATTCTTGTTACACAATAAAAAGACATCTTTGAACATAGTGTCACAATTGTTATTTCTTCATATTCTGTTGATAATGTTAGTTAATTCCTGAACATTTCAAACTAAAATTCCAACATACTGCACCATCAAAATCTCATGGCATGTAATTATATCCGTGCAAGATAGCCTCTATGACACCTCCTATCTAATCATTTTGTATGTGCTTATTTTAGTTACCTCAAGGGGTTTTTTGTGACATTTTTGTGGATGTGTACAACAAAGGATATAGTGAATTAAAAAACACATTCATTACTTGTTGTGTGGTTGTGTATTTCAATATTAATCAAACTTCCAAGGCACACATAGACATACCTGTATATATAATTTACTTTTACATGAATTTTTTATATTCAATTAGGCCTATATTTATTACAAGAAAATTAGTTTAGATACTTAAAGACCTTCTCTCAAGTATTGTTTTCATGGGTCATTTCTGGCAAAGTATTATATTGAGGATTATATTATAATTTAAATATGACGTGTCGGTACTTTTTACAACACTGGGTAGCTAAGTACTCATTTGGGTCAGATTCCTTGTATTCTTAAATACTTGGCAAAAGTAAAAGGAATAGTCGTATGTTCACAATAAAATTACTGTCTTATTTCCGTTTTTGGAGAGGAGTAAAACGTGTGTGAGAGAGAGAGAGAGAGAGAGAGAGAGAGAGTGAGTGTGTGTGTGTGTGTGTGTGTGTGTGTCAGTCATCTTACATGGTCCACTATTCCCATAATTTCCCTGAAGGCGCGCTCTCCTCACACATTCCTATAGTAGCTCCTCCCCCCTCCCCCATTGCCGCGGCGTCACGTGTCATGCCCTCCACCAATCAGAGGGCACCACAGCCAGCAGCGAGCAGCAGCAGCGTCCCCCTGCTCCTCCGTGCAGCCACTGCTGGGTCCGACTTCGTCTGGCGACAACGGCGATCGGGGGGGTTGTTTTGATTAAAGTTGACGGATTTTTTTTTGTGGTGGTCTTCTTTTCTACTCCGGTTCCGTTGCTGTGAAAACCCAGGATGTTTGTCGTGCTCCCTGCGTGTTCAACAGTCGGCTCCTCTTCACTTCCCCGAAGGAGCAACAAACTTGGGAATAACCGATTTTAGGAGCAACTTCTCCAACTGCCTTACTAGTCTACGGGCTGACCTATGCTAAGCTAACCCGCTAGCCAATGCCGTTTAAATTCCTCCCAAAAGTTCACAGACGAGCAAGAGAACTTCACACCAAGGGATCCGGCGACTCGATGATATTTACCGGCGACTTTCAAAGAGAAACCTGTCCCTCGGAGCCTCGCCTCAGTGTATCAGACCGGACGGTGCAGGTGCACCTCTTGCGGCACCTGCGAAAACTTGTTAACTTAGCTCCATCGGTGGAGAGCTAACTTTAGCCTGCTCACGTTAGCGTTTAGAAAGTTGTTGACTGGCGTTAAAATTACTCTCGTCGCAGAGGTTGTTTAATTATTCCGATTTAAGACATTAATTTCCGACATTATTGCTATTTAACAGTCAGCCCATACAGTGGTGACACTAGCTAAAAGTGTGTCGGCTAACCGTAGCCAGCAGCCTCGCTGGCTAGTGACTGACCCTCATACAGTTTCACCGGAGTGGCGACGTGGATAACGTTACGGGCTGAAGACGCTCTCCCTCCCTACCACAGGACTTTGGACACGGTTTGACTCTGAAGGGAAACCGCGCTCTGTTCTCAACAGCTAGTCTCTTACATGTGACAGCATGAGGATTTCAAGAAGTTACCTTTTACGGTTTTAAAGTTTCCATTTTGTTCTAAACGCTCTGCACCCTATGGTGCCGCTACGGCCACCGAGAAATGAATGTCTCGCAGGCCGCTTTCCCAAACGGTGAAGGGCGGTCGGGCGGCGGTGGGACCGGGGAGCATGCGTGGACAGAGTCCCCCTCGGTTCGGGCATGGGCTCACTCTGCCCCGCTTTGCCAGACTCGGTCCCTGTGGACAGCCGCGTATGACTACGAGGCAAGCGGCGAGGACGAGCTCAGCCTCAGGCGAGGGGACGTGGTGGAGGTGCTGTCCAAGGACGCAGCGATCTCCGGGGACGAGGGCTGGTGGACGGGTAAAATCAACCACCGGGTCGGGATTTTCCCCTCCAACTATGTCACCTACCAGCCTGCTATTTACCGTCTCCCCGCAACGAGTGGGTCGGTGGGGGTACCAGAGCGAGTCCCGAGCTCGCCCGTCCAGATCCCCTTCAGTGAACTGGTGCTGGAGGAGATCATAGGCGTGGGTGGATTTGGCAAAGTCTACCGGGGCACATGGAAAGATCAGGAGGTGGCAGTGAAGGCGGCTCGGCAAGACCCGGACGAGGACATAACAGCCACCGCCGGCGGTGTTAAACAAGAGGCGAAACTGTTCTCCATGCTGCAGCACCCCAACATTATCAAACTGGAGGGTGTGTGTTTGGAGGAGCCCAACCTGTGCCTGGTCATGGAGTATGCCCGAGGCGGGACACTGAACCGGGCGTTGACCGGAAGGCGCATCCCTCCACACATCCTGGTCAACTGGGCCGTGCAGATTGCACGAGGGATGCACTACTTACACGAGGAGGCCGTGGTACCCATCATCCACCGTGACCTGAAGTCCAGCAACAGTAAGCACCACTTCAGTTTGTGTGTGATTTGTTTGTGCTTGAGAAATTAAGATAAACAACCTAACTTTAGGAGGAGGAACCATCCACCAGTTGCACATGCAGCAATCCATGTTCAGTTATTTATGATCCTGATCTGCTTGAGTAACTCTAAATATTAACTTACTCTATAAACTCTTCTTAAGTGGTTATTATAAGACTCATCCATCCCTGACAATCTCTCAGTTCTATTCTAGTGGTGGCATGTTCACCTCATGCTTATAGCTTTAGCCTATACGGTAAACATTGTAATTACAGCTACATTTGAGGTTGCTGAAATCTAATAATTCACTGGAACAGCCCTGCCCTTTAGAGGTGTAAACGGTCTGTGGGTGTATGAGGTGGTGGGGGGGTTACCATCGAGAGGATGTGAAATAAAGTCAGAGTTTGTTCAGCTGGGCTGCCCCTGCTGCACTCACCCCTCCTCATCCTTCAACACACACAAACACACCTTCCCAGCCCCCTCTCCACCCCGAGCTGAAATGTTGTTCAAATAAAGTCAGTGATTTACCAAACACATAGCCAGACACACTCGGTCCACACTGTCAGGCCATGTGCTTGACCAACCAGTGCTAATACCAGAGGTCACAGGGTAAAAAGCAGTCAGACAGAGAACCTATCTAGATAATAACAGAGACAGCCATTCACATTAGGGGTTTTCTGTTGGGCGGGACTCTTAGGAATGATTCTTATTCAGCAGGGATTGTCTGCATACTTTCACAACTGCTACAGACACTTAGCAAGATCATGTAGTTGGAGCTTGGTTCAGTGCAGTGGGTCACCAACTGTGCTAGTTCCTCCATGGGCTGGTAATTGACAACAGGCCAGCAAACTTTAGTTTCCCAGGACTGAATAATGAATGGACAGGACTCGATGAGAAAAAGAGTGCGAGTCCCGCTGACACAGGCTGCCCAGTTCAACTCAGGTGTATTTATGAGTGTAATATGACTCCAAACACTATTTCTCCCCTTTGTGACCAGAGCCTCTTATCAACCCGGGGCCATGTGGGGAGCAGCCGTGCTGTTTATCTCCAGCTGTGAGAGTCAAAGTGTGAATACATGTGAAATGCACACAGACCAGACTCTGCACCAGATTAAGACACTTTGATTGCCTCGCAGTGTTTCACAGATATGGAGGGTCCCGTGTAGACTGACCATGAGAAATCCATGCAGGTCAAACACAGTGTGCCTGACTGAGCTGCAGACATGACTTGTGTTCATGGTTAAACTAATAAGCAGTTTAGTTACATCTAATTTTACAGTCATATTAACAAGAAAACAGTAAAAGTAAACAGTTGTAAATCTAAAACAACTCCTTACGGACCCAGTGCTAACATTTTAAAATATCTATTCGTACAGTATATTCATTGCAGTAAAAACATGTTTGCTGTTTTTCCAGTATAAGAATAAAATGGTTTCAGTCTCTAAAACTAAAATCCTCACATAATTTTAAATCTGGATTGTCAGAAATTGTGTCTGGGGAGATTTTTTGAACAATTTTCAGATAAAGCTCTGCAATAATGTGTTTATGTGCATGTAGAACGGCCCAACCCTAAAAGTAGTCTTATTTAAGATGGAAGATTTGTGTTAATTACAGGGCAGATGGAGAGAAAGGATTTAACTGCTGTTTAGACAGTTTGAGCTAATCGGATGTTTGAATGTGAACATACACAAACGAACTCCCCCGAACAGGCAGTGCTGCGAACACAAGTCAGTGTCTTTATCCTGCCACTTCACTGTAAGTTAGACACAGCCTAAGCTTCAAGTAAAGATGGAGAATTTAAAACTAAACTTAGGACAGACTATTCATGGGGGAACTCCATGTGTTTCTAGGTTCAGCTCATGCTAAGCTATCCAGCTGGCGTTTACAACAGCACAGTTGTTAGTTTCAGGTAGTTGAGTTCCAGGGTCAGAAGTCTGAACATCTGTAGTCAATATACAGTCTTATCTAAATAAATAGAGAATGATAGAAGCTGTATGTGTTAGCTTTGAACCAGGGCAGTGAGTTCACAAAGGACTCTCTCCTGCACACAAACACACATACGGCACCCTGCGGTGTGTCGTGTTGTTTTCCCAGTAGAAACCAACAATAATGCAGCTTAGAGAACTTGTTGCATCTGCTAGTATGGGCCTGTTGTTTGTTTGTCTTGGCGTTGTGTGTGCATCGGTCAGTCCAAAAGGATAAAAGGAGTGAGAATTATCTACACAGGGGGTAAAAGGAAATTGATACAACGCAATAAGTGGTTGTTAATCAGCAATCTGTCACTTTAAGTATTTAATGAGTAAAATGTCTCTTTGTGTGGCTGCAGCTCTGACATATATATATATATATATATATATATATATATATATATATATATATATATATATATATATATATATATATATATATATATATATATATATATATATATATATATATATATATATATATATATATATAATTTATTTATAGGTCAAGTAGTTTCACTCCAGTTGTTTTCCTCTCACAATAAACCAGGATCTAGATAGGTACATAATGCAGAACTAAACTTGTCCATCTTCACTCAACTACTCAGCCTGTCATTTATCAACTTGCAGTGTACACATGCTCCACGCAGATAAACATACAGCTATTTGATCAATGATTAGCCTGTAAAGTAATATGTTGGAAGTCAGCGAGATTTGTCCAATCTCTTTTGTGTTTTTCAACCTAATCTGTAAAATCCCAGCCTGCAGGGAGGAATGTTGCTAATGAGGGATAAAAGCTTAACATACGTTTGCACAATGGACTGGTCAAGCAGCGGTTGCTAGGCTACTGTGGCCAGAAGAATGGCGAGGACTCGGAGGGTCTCAAAGCCCTCGTTTTGTTTTGTTCCGTTCATATTTAATCTCCCAGAGAGCAGCGGTACTCTTTTATTGCCACAAACTGAGGGGGTTTCCCTTCTTACTTCGTTATTTTTCTCCTTACTTACCTTCCCTCTCTTGTTCCTTTCTGCTCCCACTTGCTTCTTATTATTTTTCATGCCTACTTTTTGGAGACAACACAATGTCTACCTTTGAAGAATACTGCTGCAGCTACTTCTTCTTTTTGTTATTAATCAACAAACTGCCTCAACACACAAAGAAAAACATGAAATTATCCTGCAAACAAGTACTGTCTGTGAAGCTGCAACCTGTGTAGTGTAGTGTGCCTGTGTGCCAGAGAGCTCTATTGTCATCCATAAACTATTTACAAACATTGTTCTGTCTCATTCTTTTATTAAAATAAGTATGCACAGTGTAGTTTTCTCAGAACAGTGGCTTCATGTTACCAGTGTTTTGCTAATTTCACAAATTAAGAGGAGCAAATTACACTTGAAATGTTTATTTTAATGAAGGAATATGTCTTAATTGCAAAAGCATGTATCATCTGTGTTTTAAACGTCAGCAGAGTCCTTTGACACGAATGAACAAGTTATATCAGGCTCTGGAAGGTCAGACAATACTTGATAGCAGGCTCCAAAGTTAGCACTACCACCTGACAAATGCTAATAAAAGTTTTTATACAGGCAAATGATATAAATGAGGCCAGCTGCCATTGGCATGTTGCTGAATAGGCCTACTTTACTACTAATAGAACTTGATTGACCACCAGTTGTTTGTTTTGCATTGATCGAAGTTACAGTTTAAAAAAAGATTAACTCATTTTTATTTTTTAGTAACATTTTCAGGGCTCTAGGGTGTGACTGTTTTGTTTGCTGCTGCACTGGGGCACCTGAAATTTGGCCATTAATGTAGTTCGTTTTTTAAATATTTTTTTTTTTTATTCCTGTTTACAAGCGTCCTGATTATATCTTGTGCAGTTTTGTGGCTGGTTGAAAAATATTTTGGCCATTTTTGTTGTTGTTGTTGTTGTTATTTAAGTTCATCACCTGTTGGCAGATGGACCAAAAAGTTAATTTTGTGCCTCAATAGTTAGTATTCATATTCATTGTTGATTCAGGTCTGCTCAGGGATTTGTTGATACCAAGCTTTATTTTCCTCTGCTTTATCCTTGTCTTACTCATTACATCCTTTAATTGAGCCTTCCCATCTTACAACTGTGATTCAAACTCTCTACCTAAAGCTAGGAGTGCTAGTATAAATAGAGTAGTGGATAAGAGCAAGGAATCACACTGAAACCTGGCCCTGAGCCAGCACTCATAACCTACATTAACTACAGAGTTTCACATCTTGGTACAAGTGATAGTATGCTAGGAATGTGTGCTTGAATGCCACTGAAACTGATGGAGTTCCGTTTGGAGCGTGTGCAACAGCATTCTCCCATCAATCTTAAGCTATTGTTAGACTTGATCACCACGCTGTCCCTGTGCTGCCCTCCCACTCTCTGTCTCTTTCTCCACACTCCCATCACTCGATAGTTCTGTGAAGACCTGACAGAGGAGCAGGAAAGATTCTTCTTTTACTTAAGTGCACTGAAATTAGCACAGATACTAAGTGAAAGAACATGAGTTGAAGTCAGAGTTTAAATGATAAACATCACACTATTGAATGAATCTATTTTGACCTAGTAGTCACAGCAATGTGGGAAAAGTCCTAGGGCACGTGCTTCTGTTTTTTGCACCTCTGTATATCACACTGTGCAAAAACTGCATTAGATTCTCAACCCGTCAACCCAGTGTTTTTAATGACATACATAAGCGAACAGGACCATCAGCAGGAATATTTTATATTTTTGTAGTTATTCTTGATGCCTGCCACTGGGTTGGATTGCACACAAGAAAATGTGTTATGCTTATCACGCATCTACCAAATTGATGTAATGTAATGAACATATCCTTGCAGCAATCCTGTAATTTTATTTTCTACTGAGGTAGATTTTCATGTTGCTTCTTTCCTATAAGTAATCTTTCCTGCTATGTTTGAATTATAACAGTAACACAGCCATTTGCTCAAATTGCGATTGAAATCTGCATACAAAAGATAGAAATTCGTAATGCAGCTACTCCATCGGTACCTTCATGAAGAGAAACAACAGACACAAGCTGTGTTTCCATATAATTGTCAAGGGGATTCGGCGTGTTTTCATCAAGTCGTTTGGATTGAATAATGTAGTGTATGAAGTTGGCAGCCAGGGCTATATTATGCATGGCTGCACTAAACACGGTATGAGAGTTACAGGTTGGAAACTGAAAAAGAATTTTGCCAACTACCAGTTAGCATCAAAGAACAAGAAAAAAATGTGTCTCCTCGTACCTGTTGCTACTACCATTCAGGTTTTTGCAAGTTATGGAAACATCTGAGGGGATGCCAACAGCACACAAAAAAAATCATCAGCCTGCTGCACTGTTAATGTATGAACATACTAAAAAGATCATAGCTATCTTACACAGTCGGGTTTCCCTGTGAACCACTCCACTTATGTGGGAGTAGCACTGCAAAAAAAACACCTCATAAATCCTTTTTTTCATTACTGGGTCATAACGAGTTCACTGCAGGAGAGAAAACAGTTATGCTTGATGTAGTTCAGAAAAACTATCCCTCCAGAGAATGTTTTTCCCCTCCTGTAATTTTTCTGTTGTCGTGCTCTACTTCTGGAATAAGTGGAATCACAGAGGAAAAGTTACCAAAGCTTGACTAGGTGTTGCAGGGCAACTTTTCTCAAGCTTCCCACAATTACCCCTGGTGACACACAGACAGTTACTGCCTGTCTTTTCTCTGACGAGAGAATGGGCAGAGGGGAGAGAGGAGGAGTGGAGATGCTTTCACTGTGTTTTTTATGACCTCTCCCTGACTGCACCTATTGTTGCAGGGCAGGGTGAAAAGGAAAAGGGCCCACAGCTGAGAAGAGCTGCCTTCTGAATCAACCAATCCCCTCTGTACCTCCAGAGCACATTGATAGATGCTAATACAGCAAAATGCACTGGCTGTACACCTTTAACACTTGTTATGTTTTAATTAGCCCAGTTATGGGTTAATTCAAGCTTAAGCAAACACAAACTTGGAGAGGAAGAGAACAGACAAAGAGTAAGTGGCCCAGAGAGACGTGACCATGATAGATGGATTTAGCCAGCCATTAGCCCTGATCCTTTTCCCATCAACCAGAATGCCTGGGGGCACTCTCATTTCAACAGGGAGAGACAGACCAGGCGGGGAATGTTTAGCAGCCTTGTTTCTGCTTACTACAGGAAGCCCTCTTGCTCTCATGCTTAGTCTGTTGGCACAGTTAGGAAAATACTGCCACGTCAAGTTAGGAGGCTGCACTTTACAGCAACCATGGGGCATCAATACTTACTTATGCCGCACAAAAAAAATAAAGAAGTCTCAAGGTTATGCTGACTGCTTAATAGAAGACTATTATGCTGTTCCAATTTAAAAAAGTTAGTCAGATTGTTGGCATCAAAATAAGTACACCTTCACACAGCACTGTTGTTTGAGAGACAGAGATTAAAATGTTTAACTGGCTTTGTGGTTCATTACTCAATTCTGCTTCAAGGCTTGTGTTGGCTGTGGATATTTGACTTGTGTATCATATTCATGAAATACTATGGAGGTATAGATGTGTCCAAATAGTCTCTAACATGTTCAATGTACTAAAGGCATGAGTGATAACCTTTGTCAATATAAAAAGAATTTAAAGGCCCATTGTGCTGTGATCTATTGGCAGAAATGGAATGTATGAACCCTAATTATATTGGTGTATTACTGCCTTAAACTAAGAATAATTGTGCTTTTCTTACCATAGAAAGAGTCCACCATGTTGAACTGCCATGTTTGTAGAGTAGCCATTTCTTTCACATTTTTAGCAACCCTCATAGAGGTGGGTTAATGCGAGGGGTATTCAGTTGGTCTCAATCTGCAACCTGACCTCAATGTGCCACTTAATCTTATTGAGCTTATCTATCCCTCTACCACTATACCTGTCAGCCCCGTGTTGTGAATGTGTACAGTCTGCATTTACTTCCACGTGAAGTGACCCATTAATGATGATTTATAAATAATGATAAAATAGTAAATAAATAATATATTATAATGAACAATAATATAAATAATAGTAATAAAAATAGTAACAGGTATTTTTTGACTCCGGCCCCTCTTCGTGTGATGTGTGTTGAATTTAAGGACACTGGCTTGTTATTACTTTTAAATCAGTCTCTGTTCAAGCAGCAGTTGAACACTGTTCAGGTGGCACTGAGTTTGAAAGAGAAACTGAAGTAAACAATGTTTAATTAGTATCTATTGTTAGTTGCTTCTGTGCTTGCCAGCTGTCTGATCGTTGCGTCTAACAACAGAGATAAGAAAGAAGCGTGATTTTCTCAAATATTAATCTGTATCACTGGTTTGTTAAATTTCAGCTTCTGTAGACATATGGAGTAAAACCTATATGAAAAGCTATTTTTATGTCTTCAAGTAGAGAAGGATTGGTCATGTTTTTCCAAAAAGTATTTTTTCTTTTTTACCTTGAGGGGTAGAAAGCAATGGGAAGAAGCGTGGGAGCTGCTTTGAAGGCAGCAGCTCTGCTTGTGATCTTCCCACTGTTGCACCATGAAAGATGGGTCTGCCTGAAGATTCACTGTTGGAAAGGGGAATTAAATGGGGGTTGGACTGAGGGTGGGGTCTGCCTTGCAGGCATATCCATCTCCAATTGCTTGCACTGTTGTCCGCTTCAAAACATTTTTTTCTTTGAAAAGAGTGAGAAAATATAGACTGAGAGAAAGCAGAAGTAGATCAGAAAACAACATACAGCCCGAGATATAACCTGTTGAGACATGACAAGAGTTTAGAAACTTGATTACAAAGTATCACAGGACTTTTATAATGTTTGCAAACAATTCACTATGTAAAGAAATATTGTAAAAAATATATATATATTAAAGTAATCTAATCCCTTTTTAAATGTTGTTTATCACACCACAAAGGTTTCACACATCACCTGGAGCTTGTGAGCTACCAAACCAAATAATCTAGACAGAAAGAATATACAGTTTAGGTTGTCTTGACCATAAAAATGACCCTATTATGTGCACAGATTCACAGTTGTTAGTCTATTTTACATGCATGTGTGTAAATGTGTGTGATGGAAATTTTGTACTTAAAACAGAGATGTGAACTGAAGTCTTACACAGGAATGTTCACTGGAGTTGTTTAACATGACCTGTAACTTGTGACCTTGTTTTAGGTCATTTTATTACCTGTGTCTGGTGTTGAATGACCACTGGAGCTTATCACTTCCTTCTCTGTGAAGTATCCCTTTAAGTGCAGGTCATAAATTAGGAACTATCGTAGTGGAAAAACACACCCACAGAGAGGGATAAATACCATGCTTTTCTCTTCGCATATTGAGTCTTCACTTTGTAAAAGACCTGCGTGTTGCTCTGTGAATGCACCTCTTGTACAAGATTAAAACCTTGTTTGAACCTTGAGCTGATTCCGATCTCCTTCCTCCAGTTCTAAATTATCGCAGAATTATTTTAACAATGTGCACTTCTTAAAATGTACTGACACGGCCTAAAACCAAGTAATAATTATGTTTACCCCACTTCGCCTTGTCAAACATATCCCATCCAAAGTCCCTGTAGGACCAAAACATTACTTGAGACTTACTAGCCACTAGCTTTATTTTATGCATTAGCTGAACACAGGTACTGGATCAATCTTCCCAATACAGGGTGGGGTTTTGGCCTGAGGCTGGACTTCTAGGATGCCTCTAAATCAAAGTCAAGCAGAACATATCTTTGTGCAGTTTGGATGCAGTTTTGAAGCTTCAGGTTCATTTACTGCCACATGATTATGTTTGGCAATGGCACTTAGACATTGTTTTAGTGTTTCTGCATAGTTCCCTTGTTAAGAAAGAAAAGTAAAAGAGAAGATGGAGGGAGATAGAGAGAGGTGTTTTCAAGAATGATTTAATTTCAGTTTAACTTTAGTTCTTTTTAACATACAGCCTTTTTCCTGTAGGTCATTCTTGTACAAGGCTAGGTAAAATAACTTGATATAAGGCTTCTTGATGAGATTAACCTTTCCTAAAAAACAAATGAAGTAGAACAGGTGAAGAGGTCATGGGAGGTGTACTTCAAAGAACACCTCGTGGCATATATTGGCTGGAGGAGTGCCATTGGTCATTGTAGAGGAGACGTTGATGAGTGTGTCATTTACCACCTGTGACTACATCAAGTATTATCACATTAGTTAAATTAAACTGGTCTAGTTTTATGATACAGTTTGCCATTTACAATGTTAAAATTTAGGATATGTATCGTGATGTGCAGTGCTGTAAAAATGTCTTCTCTTCAGTTTGTTGTGCTTGAGATTGATCTTTAAAATTGTTTTTCGTTCACTGAGACCCTTTTATTTTCACTGATGTTATCATTACCCTTAAGCCATGAGAATTTGTGTATATTGCTGCACTAATTGTTCCATCAGTGTTTGATCACCACTTAAATAAAGCTATTAAGATTTAGTGTAAAGGTTTTTAGTGACAGGATTTTTAATGTTATTTATTTGCTGTCAGTTGCTGTCTCAGCAGATGTTGATGTGTTGAATGCATTTAAAATGTCATTAAACGTGAGCGCAGATGTCCAACTTCAAGAGTTCAGAATAAACTCTATTTCTAAATCACCTTTCAGAATCGTAGTTACAAGGTGCTTCACAAAATACAATATAGGTGCAAGGACTGTGAACTGTATAGCAATAAAATGCAACTAAAATAATTATGAATAATAAACACTAAACACAGAGATACAAAATGAGCAACTTCAAAAGCTTTGAGTAGACATCCAAACGTTTGTCTGTACAGGTGTGTTTTAAAAGCTGTTTAATTGCAGTACTGACTCAGTTGATCAAGTATTTCAAGGGAGTGGTTCCATAGCATTGGCGCCAAAACATTGAGAGCAAGATTCCCCTTTGTTTAAACTGTGGACTGTGGAACTGGGCACCAACATTTATTTATCTTATTTTAGGGGTCTCAGAGAATAACAAGGGGTTAGGAGTTCAGAAATGTAAAGCAGGTTTAGATCATGTAGGGATTTAAAAGTAATCAATCAAATCTTAAAACCACAAAAATAATTAAAATGGCTTTGTGATTGGCATTTTTAGCAAATAATTCTTGAGAAAATAGTAATATTTGCAGCCTTTATTGCCCTTTTTATTGTATTGTTTTTCTATTCAGTGAGACTTGATTGATTTATTATGTCTTTTATTTAATAGTTCATCATTTCAATAAAAGTACAGAGTCAAGACAATAACAAGTATTTGACTCAAGTTTTATGAACTGCATGCTTGGATAGATTTACAATGGATCGGTCACATCACAAAAATCACATATTAACTTGTAATGCCTATGTAGTTTGTTTGTTATTACCTCGACTTAAACAAAATGGCTGGCCAGGATTCAAAGGGGTTGTGAAACATAACGTCAGCATGGAGTCATGTAAATGGTAGCTAGGTCCTCTATCAGAAATTTCTAGAGGGCTGACACTGAAGAATCACCAAGCTACAAAGAAAGTATTTGGCACGATATTCTATCGGCCAATCAGCACAGACGGGTATATCCCAAAACCACTGTTCTTCTCAGTTGTGTAACTAACCCATCATAAGTCTTTATAGAGCTACAGAGCCTGCTGGGAGGAATCTATGGAATCACTGAGAGAGGACTTGACAACAGGAAGTAGGAGTATATCACTGGTGTAGTGAAACCTGTTTGTAATGGAATTCCTATTGTTGCAGCCTGGGTAGAGGATCCCCTCTGTGCCCGGGGCTAGTAATGGCACCAATACCCCGGTTATTAGTGGACCTATTGGAGCCACACTATGGGTAAAATGGTCCTTGACATCATTTCAGATCCATTAAGAATAGTTTTGGATGTTCTGAAATACTGATTTCCTGTGTTAATTGGGATAACTGCTGTTGTGTTCGCGCAAGACAAGCCACACGACTTTGTCCTTCCTTAAAGAGTCTACTTGAGATGAGGGTGAGGATTGCGTATTGAGTATTAGAGATGTAATTAAGAAATACACAGTTGACGTTGAAGATCAGTATGCATCAGTGTGTGCAGATTTGTGGTTAAGAAGTAAAGAAAAAATGTGTGTGTGTTTGGCAGTTTTTAGTTTGGTTCTGCTGTGGAGGAGTAAGTCCAAGGTCAGCGAGTGACAATACAAAAGCAGCGCCACCACTTCATTCATGTAATACTTACATACAGACGTCAGCCGTGAGCCTCTGCTAACAAATAGCTTTTTAACTGAGTGGCACAAAAGTGTACACTGTGATACAGAACTTGAAGAAACTCAAATGACTTTATCAACACGTTTGTCAGCACTGTGTATATTTATCATTATGTCCGTTGTTCCCATGGGAATATTACTACACAGTGTATGTGCCAACAATACACTCAGGTGTTTCACAGCCAGGATTAAAACAAACACCTAAGTGCCTCTGTCAAACCTCCTGAAGGGGCAATTAGACCAAAGAGTTGTAGTTTCTCTGCTGTGGGATCAACACAGCTGGCAGGACGTGTTCAAATTGACCTGGAGTGGTGGGACTACGTGTAAATAATGAAATGGGACAGTTTGTAATGTGAGGAGATCTTGGCAGAGGTAAAAACAAATGTTGAGAATAATACCAAGAGAATAAAAGGATCAAAGCGCCTGTTTTGGCTGTTGATGCACCTCGTGGAGAAGGCTGCTGCTTCTTGAATATTTGGCAGTTGGTGTATCCAAACACACAGAGAAGAGGTTTATTTCTGTTGACAGAAGAAAAATGTTACTACTCCCCAGTCACCACCTGGTCATTGGCAGCACATGTCATATCATTGTCATCAGACTATATCATCTTTCTACTGTCTGTTGCATATAATATCATGGTAAGAGTTGTTTTTCCTGGTTTTTAAAGGAGCAGTACAGTAAAGTGTATTTTTCCTGAACTACCAGCTTACTGCTTCTGAAATTTCCTCACCTGTGTAGTCACAGTATTCACACTACTGATGAAGGTACATCAAAAATATCACTGTGTTTAATTTTTGTCAAAATGCCAAAGGTTATCCCTACAATATTGTCGCAACATCGATTTCAAGGTGTTGACAATATTCTAATATTTGATTTTAGAATATTGAGATAGATGTGGTTTACAATACACGCCCATCCTGACTGTTAGTTTAACTTTTTGTTTGTTTAATGTTATTTCTGCCATGACTTAACTTTCTCTTGGTTACATGTTTCTTACCAACTGATACGTCATTCAATAGAAAATGAAATTGATTGAATTAATCTTTTCTTTTCTTTGATCAAAAATAACAAATATTGACAGTTTTGAGGATTTGCAATTTTGAGGAAAATGTATTAATTCATCAAGGAAAGAAAAAAATGCAGCTCCTCATTTTGTTTGTGACTCCTTAGTTAACTATATTTTCTCAGTAGTCAAATAGTTTTCTCTTTTCGACTTTGACATGCGTGTCTTTATTTATCTCACTTTAAATTCAGGGACTAGTGAAAAAATAATTGTTTTGACTCATGTAACTAAGTTGAAACTGGTTCATCATCAGAAACATTTCATTATATAAGAGCATTTAGGGTTTAGTAGAGCTGCAGAATTTGCTGAAATTGCAAAATGGCAGCGTGTATCACGTTCTCCAGATGTGAGAAAATTACAGACAGATCTTGCATTATCATGACTTGCTTTTTCAGTGAAAATGTAAATTGTGCAAACAACTTGTAATTCCCACTAGTTGTGAATCAAATCACAGTTCCCTTTTTTATTATTTCATGCAGCCTGAAGAATTAGACACAGTAACAGGATCAGGGAGAACAAAATAACAGCAACACTTGACAATACTTGCGAGACATTTCCAACACATGACAGCAGCAAAACAGGACTTGCTGTTTCTTGTGTAGTTAGTGTTTGCTGCAGTACCAGTATTAATATGAGTGTGTTCACTTCCTGAACAGCAGGAGTTTAACATCAGACCGACTTTGACCCGAGAAGCAAAACTGATCCTGTTACAGTACTGTAGAAAAAAGTACATTAATTACTTACATTAATCTTTTGTATTAGTTTGTGTGTAGTCATCATGTGTTTACTGTTTTGTCCTCACCCAGAACCTGTCAGAAAAATGTTTGTGCATGTAAGTAATTTTATTTATTTCAGCACATGATTGGCACAGAGGGTCTTGACACGTCGGTCGGTTGTAGCTTCACTGTGGCAGGTGTAGCGTTACAAGCAGGCTTGGAGGGTTCTGGCTGTCTTTAATGTGCTAAACAGTCTTAGGACCCGAGGACAGGTGCTTTGTGGTCCTGTCACCCTTCTGTTTCTACAGTAATAAATGACCTGCATACCTCTGCTGGCCCTGTTGAATATCAACTATCATCTCCTCACCTGCACGGTTGTCTTCTTCTCTGTCCCCCACTCTTTGTATCTCCCTTTCTCTTTCACTCGCCTTTCTCTTCTACCCCCTCTCACATCAGTCACTTACATCCCAATCCTGTCTTTCCACTTTTCCTTTTCTCTCAATCACTCAGTGCTTGTTATTCCCTTTTTCCCCACACATCATCCCTTTATCTTTTGCCCTCTAACGGATCCCTTCCGTGTCCTCTCTCATTTCAGTTTTATTACTTGAAAAGATTGAGAATGACGACATCGGGAGGAAGACCTTGAAAATCACAGATTTCGGCCTGGCCAGGGAGTGGCACAAAACCACGAAAATGTCAGCAGCAGGCACCTACTCCTGGATGGCCCCTGAAGTCATCAAGTCATCTCTGTTCTCCAAAGGCAGTGATGTCTGGGGGTAATGACTCAACACACACTACACACAGACCCAAGAATAAAAAGTCGGCTCTTTACTATTTCTCTAATATACTTTGTTTAATCCTCTGTCTTTTTTTCCCTTCCACCAGCTATGGTGTGTTGCTGTGGGAGCTGTTAACAGGGGAGGTGCCATATCGTGGGATAGACGGTCTGGCTGTTGCTTACGGTGTCGCAGTCAATAAGTTAACTCTACCAATCCCCTCCACCTGCCCTGAACCCTTCGCCAAGCTCATGGAAGGTACATTTGACGAAGGAGACATACCTGCATGATGTTTGTTGTTTTATTTTTATTTTTTTAAGTAATTTCAAGATGTTTTTTTATTGCTGTTTTATTTGTCTTCTTCATTATCACCAAATCCCTGAGGACACGTGTCGTCACTTAAAGTTACTTTACAATCTTATTGAATATGTACAGTAATGAATTACTTAAACCAAAGTATTTGCAGAAGTACGATTTAGGCATCATAAAATGGAAAAGGGTAATACTGTTTCAAAGCGGGTAATCAAAGCACAGAAAAGACAACTCAAACTTTGTTTTTTTTAAAAAGATTCTTACTGTATATACGCTGATGACTGTGCTCATGTGTCTTTACATTGCAATGTGTGTGTCCAGAGTGTTGGGACCAGGACCCCCACGTGCGTCCCTCCTTCTCCTGCATCCTGGAGCAGCTGTCCGCCATCGAGGAGGCAGTGATGGCCACCATGCCCCAGGACTCCTTCCACAGCATGCAGGATGACTGGCGTGTGGAGATCCAGGAGATGTTTGATGAGCTCAGGACCAAAGAGAAGGTATATTTTCAGTACATGTAACGTGCCTCCTATTCTTTGTTATAAATTATTGTTGACTGCGCTTTTATTTTTTTTAGTTATGATACACATTGACTAGTCCGTTATTTAAATGAGACGCAGGATCACTGGGGACAGCTTTGACGGACTAAAACATTTAATTGGTTACTTTCAGTGGACAAGCTAATCGCGCAGTTAACAAAACAAAGCCATTAATGCCGAGTTGCTTTAGCGTACTTCCCCTTGTTAAGACCTTAATCTGCTTCCTGTATAAGTCTCCCGTCGTTGGCTTAAATAGGAGGGTTAATTAGTGTTTGTAGAAACAGCAGGATCAGCACACAGAGCTGTGTCGATGAATGGTGAACTGAATGACACAGATACTGAAAACTCCACAGGTGCAGGTGTTTGCGGAGAGATTTGTTTTGTGCCTTTTGTTAAATGATTTTCTTTTTTCTTTTCCTGCCTCTGTCTGTGCTAAACCATATTTTTGTACCCTTGCGTTTTACATCGCCCAATCAAACAAATTCACACTCAGCCGTCCTCTGTCCTATAATCGGCATCACTTCGCTATGAAAAAACTCTTTTAAGGTTCAGTATGTAACAATTTCATAAATCAAGAGAAGGGAAAAAAAAGAATGCAACATTTTCCCATCGTAAATTTTTTTGAGATTCTTACATCAGCAGATTTCCTGTAAACATCCCACAGTAATCTGTGTCTAGGTGGGTGGCTGAAGGGGCTTGACTGTAAAGCTGCTTTATGGAAGTCATCCAGTAAGGATTATTATTACTCAGCTGAGTGCAATTAGAGAGAAAACAGAGGGAATGAAGAAAGCTAAAGAGAGTCATGTCTCCTCCCTTGGCTTACTCTGTGTAACACAGGCTGAAACAGCAGGCAGTAATCTCCTGAACTTGTAATAGACGGAGTTATCTAATACACTGCTAACACTCCCACCTGTTTTTATAAATGTCTGTTTGCAACCGTTTTTCTCTTGTTGAAAGGGAATTATAAAATGTACTTCTGTTTGGTTTTCTGCCATCCATATTCTCCTTTCTTAAAAGGTGATAGTATAGAATCCCCTATATCAAAATTTTTCACACCGAGGACTCTTAAACTGACACTAATTAAACACCACAGACCCCCTTTTGGTAAGATTTTGTCCCAGACCCCTCCATCTAATAGAGCAGGGTTTGATATTCCCTATTACAATAACTATATAACTTTGTTGACACCACCTGCTTAGAACCGTAAAAAGTCAAAAGGATTGTGGGGCCCCACTTTAATGGTCTGTATTCACACTGCAAATGAACATCAAGAGAGAATTTGCTTTTCTGTTCTGCGGAGTTTTCTGTCCTCCCCGAGCTCGTCTTAGGACACCTGCGTTACCGTTTGTTAGGTGTAGACTTTTTCTTTTAGCTGTTTTATTAAAGAAAGTATGAAACCCTGACCAAAACAGTCATACATTCTGTTTTTGTCATATTGTCACACTGTCTAACTTACTAACTATTTATTTTTCTCACTTTAGCTAATGTAGATTTTCAATTTCAGATAAGACAACTGATGCACAACATCTATAAACACCGGTCTTCTCTCTGGCTCTGTCAGAGTGTACCCAAGAGATTACGACCACAGAAGTCTGTCTGCTAATTTAAGCATGTATGTATCCTCCAGGAGCTACGTTCCAGAGAAGAGGAGCTGACGCGGGCCGCCCTCCAGCAGAAGTCTCAGGAGGAGCTGCTGAAGCGTCGCGAGCAGCAGCTGGCAGAGCGGGAGATCAACGTGCTGGAGAGAGAGCTCAACATCCTCATTTTCCAGCTCAACAAAGACAAGCCCAATGTGAAGAAGAGGAAAGGCAAATTCAAACGGTCCCGCCTTAAACTGAAGGACGGAAACCGCATCAGCCTGCCCTCAGGTGAGCGAACACATGTCTTGAACCTGGTTCTGTGGGGAGCATTTATACTGTGTTGAACATTTTATGAAGGAAACATGTTGGTGTGTAATCTCTCCAAATGTGTAAATGTTTTGTAGACTTCCAGCACAAGATCACTGTGCAGGCATCACCTTCCATGGACAAGAGGAGAAGCCTTCACAGCACCAGCTCCTCTCCTCCCAGCAGCCCCACACTCATCCCGCGACTACGAGCCATTCAGCGTGAGTTCACTGTTTGTTTGTTTCTCCACATTCACATATTTCAAAGTGTGATGTCTGATTTTCTCCTCCACATCTGTGTCCGTGCTCTTGTTGATCTATGTTTTATGTACTTAGCTTGGATAAAATGAAATCTTCATCTTTAAAAACAAGATGATGCTGAAGACAAAACATTGTCTCTTAGAAATTGAACTGGGAACATGGAGACATGTTTTTGATAACAGTGCCTTTCAAGAATGACAAGAGCTGTGTGACCAAAAGCTCCAGAGCCACGAGCAGTCAGCCAGTTGTTTGAACAGTTTGATAATGTTGTTAGTCGCGGACCAACGCCCCTGCACTAACTGGAACAAATTCCTCTTGAGCATTTCATGGTAGGTCCTAACATTTAGACAGAGGCAGCAGATAGTTGCTCAGAAACATTTTTTAATTAGTTATGATTAAACTTTCGTGGATAAATGTATTGAAATGGTGTCAAAAGATACCACACAGCTTCCTTTAAATCTGGAGGGAGATGTTCAGAAGCTTCTTCAACATTTACACAATCAGAATAAGTGTATTTACTGATAACTGTTTAGGTCCAAAGTGTCCCAAGTATATATGTCTTAAAAGGTGCTTTGAATAACAAGATTACATTGTTGGTCTTTATTGTTTAAAAGGGAGATTTGTTTTCACAGAAACACGCAGATATGAACAGTACATTATATGAACATTTGATGAGGGTTCATTGGATTGACTCCAAAAGGAAAAGCTAACATGATTTTCTTAGCCTAGAACAGTATGTATGTCCCAGGAATGGTTTTGTTTACATCATACACATAAATACATACACTTATGGCCTTACATTGAGTTTTAGTTGACGTTACCTTGAGTAAACTTGTGATAATGTAAGTACACAACTTAACAAATGACATAACAAAGGTCTGGTTGTTTTTAAGACATTTATATGCAGAATTGTTTATCTGTTAATATCTTTGTCACAAGTGTTTTATAACAACATTTGAGGGTCATTACAAATAAATGTGTATAGGTCAACATATATCTGCATTTTGGCATCGGCTCCAGACACTGAGTATCAGTCCGGCTCTAGCAAGTTTCAGGCAAATATGTACACGTGTTTCCAAATAGATGCATCCCTACATACAATGCTCATAAATGTTTTCATCATAAAGCTAATGTTGGTCAGAGGTAACGTATATGTTTCCCTCCTCAGCGACGTCCTATATGCAGAGCTTGCATGTTTACGAACAGGATGTTGATCTGACCAGCGAGCTCACAGCCCACTGTGGGCTCAGGAAGAAAGGCAAGCGATTGGCTACCCACACGCAGCGTGGGTGTGGCTCACAGCACCAAATGCTGCATGTGATGTTTGGCTAACTTTGACGATTGAAAGGGTTTGGTGCTCTAAGCTTCACGTCAGTGGGGATTGTTTGTGCTGATTGGCGAGGTTTTCTTGAAGTGTGGATTATAACAAGAGTGTGGTGTTTGCAGCTGTTTCACAGGTTTCTGCTTTACCTGAAAATCAAACTAGCAAGTGACCACAATGAGGTTTATGCCACAGATTCAGGCCAATGTGCCGTTCTATAATTATTATTATTATTATTATTATTATCTTTAATAAGAAATACTCATTTTTATGAGAACTTTGGCCCGAATCTGTTGCCCTGACATCTTTAAATCTGCCTCTCCTAACAACTTCAAGATGACTAACGCACACCTCTAAGAAGCTTTTTTAACAACAGCATTTTGGGTATTTGTTCCTGATTTTTTATTTTACATTTCCAGAAATTAATATATATTAGTGATGATTAACACCATTCTGGAGAAAGATCACTACCAGTGATTTTGCAGCCGGCAAAATGCCTTTAAATAATCCACTATAAGTTCTTTCCTTGAAAGGGCCGACTGCAGTTGTTTGAGTGTGTGGTAACACTTGTGGTCACTGTGTTCACAGTAACTCAAGATGAAAGCAACCGTACGTGGGGCCGCAGCTCCCTCTTCAGGCCAGAGGAGTTTGATGATGTGAAAAAGGGAATCAAGAAGAAAGGAAGGACCTGGGGCCCCAGTTCAGTACAGAGCAAAGAGCGGCCTGCGGCTGCTGAGAGGTAGACTTTATAAACACACACACACACACACACACACACACACACAGTCAACAGCACCATCTTGAGTCTATGCGTTGTTACACTGGAGCTTACAGTACACAGACTAGACAGATAAAATGTAGTTTACTAAATTATGTGTGACTGAAGTGTTCAGGAATTATTCTTTTCTGACATTTGTAAAAAATGCTGTTGAAGTTATATGCAGTGAATTTATTTGTTTTTAAACATTCACGAGGACTCTCATTGTCTCGATGCATTCTGCAAATCACTTTCTCATTAAGGCAATGACAAAAAAATTCCCACATCCCAAAGTGACATCATATTAATAACTTCTTATGTCCAACCAACAGTCCAAAACCCAAAGACTCTTCATTTACTCTCATAAATGACAAAGAAAAGCTGGAAACAGAAAATGTTTGAAATATTTGCTTGCAAACACGGATAGCGGTTAGTTTTCTTGTGATGGGCCAATCGTTTCATCGGTCATATGTTGCAGCTTGAAACCAAAACCTAATACTAACCTTAACCTCAAAACCAAGTGTTAACCCTCAGACAGTCCTCGGACGTTGTTTTTAAACGGACATTGGTTCTCCTAAAGATAGCAGTGCAGGTCCACACATTTGGTGTGTTTCATGTTTTCTGGTCTGTGGTTTTCAGAGTGCGACCTCTGTCAGACGGCAGCAACCCCTGGTCCACCAGCCTGGTCAAGTCCCAGAAGTCTGTCCCCCTCGCTGCCCTGTTTGCTGAACAAGGTGAGCTGAAAAATCCAATGTGATGCTGTACGCTTTAATTGAATATGATCTTTTGTTAGATATCTGATTAATTATTGTGAACATTTGCTTTGTTTGTCAGTATTATATATAATGTTTTTATAATATGAAAAATAAGATTTTAGTTGTTTGGAAAGTACTCTGACTCATTCAGTAATACTTGGATGGTGAAGAGGTCTTGTTTGGTCCCTCAGTCATGTGTTTACATTAATATATTGATTTACACTTGCGTGTTTTCAGCAGGGGCCGGAAAAGACGAAGCATTCTCGCAGGAATGTCCTGACAACAGCTCCAAGCCAAAGCAGCTCAAGTTCCCCAACCAGGTGTACATCGATCTACCTCTGTGGAGGGACGAGCAGCAGCAGCCTCAGAGCCCTGGTGGGCACTGTGGGCCGGGAGATGCCGGGGTCGGGGCCGGCGGTCTGGGTGGTCCACCAGAGACCACAGACGACCCCTACACCACCACATCCACCTCATCCACCTCCACCACCCCGCAGCTCACCCCCACTAATAGCCTGAAGCGGACGTCAGCTCGACGCAAGACCGACTCCGTTTTGTACGGCTGCGGCTCGCTGCTGGCGTCAGTCGTGCTCGGATACGACATCAGGGAGGCCCTCAAAAACTCGGCCCCTGGGGAAGAAGGCGAGCCCCAGCGTGAGGAGAAAGAGAAGAAAAAGAAGGAGGGCCTGTTTCAGCGTGCGACCCGGTTTCGCCGCAGCACCTCACCGCCAAGTGGCGGCCGCTCGCGCAAAGACGAGGCATCGCCAAACCAGACTTCCACCCAGCCTGTCAATCTCATCTCCATGTCGGCCATTATGGAATGCAACTCCACCAAGTGTCTCTTACAGTCTGAGGTGGAGGTGTCAGAGTCCAGCCCAGGGAAGGCGGAGCTTGTGGCAGTCAATCATTATGCAGACCCAACCAGACATGGACCAGCAGCTTCTACAGAAAGCCAGAGTAACAAGACTGCAGCTAACACACAGACACCAGTGCAAACCCAAAGCCAGCCACCGGAGCAGAGCAACCACAACACAGGAACACGTCTACGCAGGAAGAAATACACCACCAACCACAACAGTGAGTAACAGAAAGAGGGGAAGGAAAGCAAGCATGTGTCTTGGGGCTGATTAATTATATCGGCCTGCAGTCCATTGCAGTCTATTTTGCGATTGAGTTGACTGATGGATCAGTAGATTTATCAACATCTGAATGCTGTTCCAGTGTGGCTCTTGGAGCGTGATTAATCTGCTTTATTTTTCCATGATCACTCTAAAAAAATCTATCTTGAAAAAATATATTAATGTGCACAAAAATGTGTGTCTGTCTGTTTCCAGCCAATGGCCCAACCACTCTGCCCCCTCCGGCCTCACAGAAGAAGCAGGACAAAGAGAAGGATGGGGTGTCAGAGAAGCTGTCGAGTGGGGAGGCCTTCTCCAGACCTCGGCCAGTTTCGTTCCGGGCCAAGCCCCACGCCTGGGCCCTGCTCCGAGGACGCAACAAGAGCTACTCCCTGGGCCACTACTCCGGAGAGAAGACGGCACAAAACCTGAACGTGGTGCTGTCCTCGGAGGTGGGGATGGGCTGCTCCCTGCTGGACATGGACACAGAGGGCCAGAAACGAGACTGCACTGTGCCACTGTGCCGCATTCAGAGCTCCCCGGCGCGGGCCTCCGTCTTTGAGCTGGAGAAAGAGTTCCTCTCTTGAAAGGTGATGATCAGCTGTGGGCATCCTACGTAATGAGAGTGCCAGAACAGACAGACAGACAATTTTTTTGGCCTAAAACTCCTGGAGGGTTTAGAACTAGGCTGCCTTCCCTCCCCCCAGTTCTATAACATAGAACCCAGCTTTGTCTTAGCCCTAGAGCATGTCCGTGTTCTAGAGCGTAACAAGTCTGAGACTTCTAGACGACATCGACAATACTCACCTCAGTTCGAGGACAGTCTTCCTACGTGAGGCCTTACACACTGCCTTATCTTCATGTAGAACACACACACAGTTCTGACAGTGAAGCAGAACATTACAGAGTTGGACCAGCAGCTCCTCCTCTCACCCCTCGGTGCTCGACTGCCACCTCTGTTTGCTCATCCCTCTCTCTCACCCTCTTCGTTTCTCGTTCTGTTGGTGCAGCTCAACGTTGACCGCTGCTGCAGCTTTCGCAACACAGTACCCTCACCTTTTTATTTATATATATATTTTTATAGGTAATTTAATATGAAGAGACTTGACCTTACCTTAGCCACCAGCAGGACATACATTCCATGTCAGTTTCAAAGTTGTGCGATCACGCTTTTTAGATATTTTTGACTTGAGAATCATGCATGCATGTACCCTTAAAATGTTGAACAAAAAAAAATAATTATGCCTTGTTTGTAAATATTTCTTCCTATTCATTATCAGCCTAACGCTGGCAGTTGTTTTGTATTGCATTTATGCTGTTTTATGACTGTTTTAAAAGTCAGCGATGCTGCAGTACAGTTTGTATTCGAGGGACAGGTTACATACTGGATCGCTGCAGGGATGCAAGTGCATTTCCTCCCAGAATGCCCTGAAGATTTTAGAGATGCAGGTAGAAAACACTGGAAGTCCTACTGAGCAAACATGGAATCTTTTCTCCTAAACGTTGGATTCAATTTTAAATGACCATTGTGGTCATGGGTTACTAAAATGGAGTATTTATAGAAGCAGTTTTTGTTTTGTTTTTTTTTTGTTAATATTTCTCATACTCGGCACGCTGCAGCAACAAGCCAATTGGCAGAAGAAATGTTGGGATGTAGGTTTCTGCAAACCACAGCCATGTTGCAACTTTATGCTTCTTTATGCTCAATTCTCAATGTTCCTGTGGTCTAACAAGTGGTTTAGGCACAGAAACCATTTGGTTAGGGTTACAAAAAGATCAGTTAGTTGCCCCTAAACCGGGAAAAATGTCCCAACGTCTTGTTAAAAAATGTTCTGTATTTTAGTTTACAAATGTCGAAACTGTGGGCCAGTATGGTACGTATGATGCGTACAAATGCAGGCAATCCGCGGTTTGCAGAAACAAAGTGCTGCCATTTCTGGCGACTGGGCTGGCAGCAAACTGGGGAGACACTTCAGCCACACATGTTCATGTCAGGAAAAGCAGTCCCTAAAAAATGAATTTGTGATCCAGTCCCCCTGAAGACTGATCGGCTGGAACTGCATCGACACAGCATAATTTCAGATTTAAGTCATGAAAGGATTTCTACGCAGCCCAGGAGTGACCACACAGAGAATTTTTATAATTAGTCTTTAGTGCACAAAACATCTCTCCTGTAAACCAGATGCAGCCTGTGCTGTCAAGTGCAAAAGTGTCTTCACTTTCATGTCTAATTCATGTCCTCAGTTTTATTATCGGGCACAACATTTTGCAATTGATGCAAATAATTTTTTAAAGCTCAACTTTGACTTGGTGACTCTGCATCTCAGATTTCCCCCTTATTTCCATTACTAGTTAAATATAACATCACTGTTCGGTCAATTGGTTTTTCAGTTAATTTTGTTGTTTTTAATTTATATAGACCGAATCACATTGTTTACAACAACTAACATTAGGTAGGAGAAATACTTCATCTGCCACTGACTACAGAAAATGACTGCTTAAGTTAATCAAAATTAGCAAAAAGAAAAAACTGGACAGTTTTTTTTTTTTACCATAAGCAACTGTTTTTGTCACCGTGGTGTCATGATGATTCGATCTAAAGTAAGATTAACATTAGGAAATAGTTTCCCAGTGGAACCAATCGCCCCTCTCGTCAAACTCTCAGGAATTTGTGGAAACTTTTGAGGACAGAATTTGGCTTTTTGGCTAGAGAGTAAAGACAAAGTTTGTAAAGTTTTAGCCTGTTAATAGCTTCCTCAGGATGAACACTGAATTCATAATCCTGATTCATTTTCACAGGTTTTTCTCAAGTTTGTCTTACTATGCAGCACATACTGCACCTCCTCCGTGGTCACTCCCGGGCCTTTCTCCCTAAACAATGAACGAATCAATTAACATCCATTTTTAAATGTTGATTATACTCCCAACTTTTTATTGCTGTCTCACTTTTGAAGGACAAAACAAGGGCTAATTTACAGCGACATTAATTCCCAAATGGTGTAAATATAGCCGTGACTCCTGATGTGTGTGTCACTGTGACATCTGTGGATGAGTTAGAATGTCAAGTATCCCATGTTGTGTGTGTGTGTGTGTTATGACCACTGACTGTCAGACCAACACTGTAAAGGCCTTACTAATCACCAAGCTGTTAAAGGTGCAGTTTACAAGCCAGGACATCACCCGATTCACCCTGTTTTTATGAATGAAGGGGTATTCTGTAAATACCACAATGCACTGGTACTGTACATTTAACATTCCCCTCGAAGCCTGCAGTTTGTCGGCCACAGTCTTGTGGTAACTAAAAGGTTTATGTGTATTATAAACATTCCACTACATTAGACAAACTGCAGCGAGAATATTTGTGATACGAGTTAACAATATGGTGCATTCAGGCTTCTGGCTATGGGACCAAATTCATAGTACCAGCACTATGGCCTCTCTGTCTTCAGGACCAAAACCACTAAATGAACTTAGCTGCTAGTGAGGAGTTCTTACAAAGAAAACGACTCTGTACGAAAACTTCACAAACAACCTCAGAGGCGCGGTGTGGCGCCTGTTCACTGAAAGACCCAATCAACCTTCAGAACAAATAACAAGACTTCCTGTTAAGTGCAACAACTTCCTGTAAATCTTTTCTGTCACGCTGAACGTGTCAGGTTTTAGCTTTGAGTACATCTGTTTCAGTGAACCGTTTTTTGTTATCATTACAGTATTGGTTATTTCACGCCTGATTGATCAAGAGTATCAAGTTTATCAAATATTTTGAATAAAGTCGAAATCAAGACTAAAGTTGCCTTTTTGTTCTTCTTTTGAAGCTGAATTTCCACAAACACTTGATGCTGGGTTTTTTTCCCCTTAAAAGGTTCAAGATGAACGAATTGGCCACCTGCTGGGTTCATACTCCAAACCACCAGGGGGCAGCATATCGCCACCAACTGTTGCTGCTATCAGCTAGTTTCAGTTCAGTTTATTTTGGTCATTTAGAACTTATAAAACAGAAACATACTGGTAGACGCTAAATTAACTTAGTGCTTGCTAGATTCAGAAAAACAAGCAAACAAACTTGAACAAATTAGCTAGTTAACTGTAGAGCTAGCAGTCCGGTCTAGGTGCTCGGAGCAGCAGGGGAGTGTCGCTGTTTACACAACTAGCTAAGGAGTTCTGGATGGTGATGGGAAGGGGCTAGCTGGTTAACATGTTAACCAGTAAATATCTCAGCCACAGTACATCATGACATCTACATTTTTAATTCTTCATACTGAGAATTTTAGTCAATTTTTGGGATGTTTTCCAGTGAAGTTCTTACATATTGCACCTCTACATTTAAAGCAGGTTTGACAAAGAAGTATTACAGTCATTCATGACACTTAAAAGTAGCAAAACCTCAAGAAATATTATGTGAAAGTAATTCATCACAAATTACTGCTTTCAAATGTCTTATTTGTGAAAGTTCACCAGAAATATTAGTAAAATATGATGATATAATTGAGATTTCAAAAAGATCAAGTTTTAACCAAGTACGAACGAGGCAAACCTGACAAATATGAGACAGAGTTAACCGGTGTGAGTGTGTGTGGCTTTTATCGTGAAATGACACGGGCAGCAAATACATTTGGCAGCATACATTCTCAAAGTTGTGCATCTGAACAGTGTCAACACACGACACTTCAGGGTAAAGTCCCTGCAACAGCAGTTAGTTTCACTTTTTAACAAAGCTCTCAGCTAAGAGATGATGTTCATCGATCCTTGCAGCTGATCATGAGCGTATGACAGAATAAAGTGTAACAAAATCTGTATTTATGAAAAGCAATGCTGTGGTTACGTGCCCAAGCACACTGCGTAGGATCTGTAAGATTAAATAATGACTTCTGACTAATTAAAATCCGATCAATAAAACCAATTAGCTGTCATTACAATGATCCCTTTTGGTGACGGGAGTCAATCTCTCAGCTATGCATCAATTCTAAAGAGAATTCATTCTCATGTCTTACTAGTCAAAATGCAGCTCTGGAGGTTTTATCAGTTCAATGTAAACAAACAAAACATGTTAAGACAAATATAAAACAAAGTAAATGTCAACATATCCATAGAGAAAACTGAGCTGGATTAAAGTGTTTCAGTAATTTCGTGTTTTTCGTGTCACTATGTAATTGTGTGGAAGAAGTTCAAACTCATAATTCTAACATTAACAGTAATAATGAGGTAATATATCAAATCAGAAATTATTGATTTTTTCCCATCACTGAATAAACAAGCTGTTCTCAGAGGAAAACGTGGTCAGCCATCGAGGTAGCGGTGGATTACTGGAGCAAAAACGTTCGGAGCCGGCGTTTCTCGTCGGTGGCGTTTGTCTACAGCAGAGAGAAAAAGAAAAGACAACAGGGAGCAGGGGGAGTAAAAGGTTAATGAAGTGCACAAAGGAATAACCGTGCAGACTGACATTATCAGCACTCTACACATCCGTGGCAGATCTTAAAATAGTGACGGAGGGCGGGGTCAGCAGGTATAATTAGAGTCTTTGTGGAGAATCTCTCCTGCTTGGATTTCTCCTCCAGGAGTTTCATTTTCCCTCCCCGGTTTCTGTCTCACTGCCTCAGGCGATTGTCGCAGGACAGCTGATACTTGACTTCTCATCTGGCAATCTTTTGTGGCAGCAGAGAGGTTAGCTTTCACTCGCTAATGATACCGTCCAGCCAGAGTGTGTGTGTGTGTGTGTGTGTGTGTGTGTGTGTGTGTGTGTGTGTGTGTGTGTGTGTGTGTGTCACACAGAGCGAACGCTTGTAACACATTCTCACGGATAGAGTGGCACTTTTACTACAGCAGGACTTTGCATTCAGCCACTGGGATATTTGGATATTATCGTAAAAACGTCTGTCCCGAAGAAAACTCAAAGCTGTTGTTAAGCCGATATTTCAGTCAGTGCTCCTGTCATTGATCTGTAGGAGTTAAACACACTGAATTATTTATTTTTCTTGTCTGAATTTCTTTTATGGAAAGATAGATGACCTGTGACTTCCCCTGTTAGCCAGAAAACACAACGGGCCCCAAGTTCAGATTTGACTTCACTTGACTGAAATCGAACATTTAGCACTAATTGGCTGTTGCAGGTAACAGGGCGGGCATATAATACTTTTCTCATAGACAAAGGCATAAAAAAAAACATTTTTGCTGTGTGTTTTGGACTAAACCTTTACTGAAACTGATCTACTAAGATCAAGACATAGATAGATATTTTAAACCACTTCTGAAACAACTTGATCGTCGGCTAGTTTTTGTGTTTGTCTATCGATTGTGGCTGATGTGGTTTTATCTTGAAATGATCGGCGCAAATCGAATCATAAAGAATCTAATGCTGTAAGACATGACTACGCAGTTAAAATCCTCAATTGTTAGCCAACTCTCTTAGCTTAGTTCGTAAAACAGCAGACCTCGACATTAGCATTAATCACAGACATGAGTGTGTACGTTGGTACCTGTGCGATCAGAGTGTGGTGACACATTTCACGGAGCCACGAGCGCTGCTCTTATCCTGGAAGGGGATCAGGGTCTGGGCCTGGAGGCAGTACTTCTCCTTGTGCTTCAGCTCTTTGAGAGTCAGCTTGTTGAGGCAGCAGTCCAGCTCGAACACCTCCTGAGCACCACAACAGACGGACTGTGAGACTTTGTGAGCAAAACTGAGACTTAATGCTCGTGGAGAAAGTGTCTTCGCCGTGTGCTCGTTCCCGTTTTGTTGGTATTGTTTGCGTTGTTCTTCCTCTTTCACCTGCTCTCTCCGTCGTCTTCCTCTTCCTCTTCTATTTCATAACACTGGCAGTGGCATTTAAAATGTGCACAAACATGAAATCGACGGTGACGGTGATTCCTCTAGCAATAAATTAATCATCGATGAGTTTGATAATCGCTTAACTTTCGTTTCATTCGTTTATTGGGGAAAACCACTGTCATGATCTGACTCCAGCTTTGTCCAAATTTGTCATCCTTCAGTGGATCTGATTGGACTGAACATCACATTTGGAGATTTTCATATATATAAGTGACACTGGCATTTAATAAGTTCAGCGACTAATCGACTGATTGAAGAAACCAACCTAATCACCAACATATCTTTACGCTGCAACTTCACATCTGTTGTGGTTCAATTTTCTGTGGCAATTGGTGCAAACTTTCCGGAAAATGTGGGGAATGCGTATCTGTTATTCATATTATCATTGTTACTTGATTCTTGATTAACTGCGTGGTTTCCTGCTTACATATCATATCACTGACCCACAACACTCAGCAGGTTACACTCACAATGATCTGAAATCAGCTGGTTATAAAACCATCGACTAGATTACAGAGGCAAAGATTCACACGTTTTGTCTTTCACGATCTTATGTTGATGTAATCTGGTGCTTAAACATTGTGCAGTGACTCGCCGGGTGTTCTCTGCAGTCGAGGGGAATAATTGGAAAAATCATTCAAGTAAAAAAAAGTACAAAATATTTATAAGATTTAAACGAACAAAGCAAAACAAAATTGAGATTGGGTCCTTTTGAGCTTAATGAAAGAAACTGCAAGAATTGCATGTGTGTGCGTGTGTGTGTACCTTCTTTCCACTGGTGTGTGTGAGGGAGATCTCGTACTGCAGGCTGCTGTGCATCCTCCTGACGGGCTGTTTCGGGGGCTTCACGCGGACCACAATCCCTTCCTGCGTGACGTTGAGCCTCAGCACAGGAGGGCTGATTATCGCTACGGGAACAAGACGACTGATTTTTCTTTGCGCACGATGACAAAGCACAACAAAGAAGAAGGGTTTATTTTGGAGCCATCGCCAAAAGAAGGAAGTTGACCTTCTATAGTATTTATAGCAGAGAAACTGTTTTGTTTCCTCAAATAGTAGTAGTAGTTCAATTTTCACTTTTTGTTTGCATTTGTTTGTTTGTTTGTTTACAGGGCGTTGAGCTTGAGTTTTTCTTGCACACAAATAGTGTTCTAATGAATAACAGACTGGGACCAGGATCAAGTGAGGTGTCTGTGCTATAAATTAAGTTTAAAAAGAAGTTGGAAAAAAAAGAAGATTTTGAGTTGATTCATTAATCCTGAAGTTAATCTTTACATAGATCTTAAAAAACCTGTCCAGTCAAATATTTTACATTGTCATTGAAATTTTAAATAAAGGACTAGTTCTTTGCATCAGGTTGGGGGAAGGAAGAAGACAAAGAGGACAGATGATAAGGATGCAGAGGAGGAGCTGGAGGAGGAGGAAGAGAAGGAAGAAGAGGAGGAAGAGGAGGAAGAGGACTCACTGTCCCAGAGCGGGTTGAATCTCGGGGAGAGCACCCAGGCTGATTTGCTGGAGGGCAGCGAGGAGGCGTGAACTCTGGCGTAGTACCACTCCATAGGCTCGGAGGTCACGGCGCTGAGGTCGCAATGATGCTTCTGGATCCCCTGACAGCCGTCAGCGTCAAGCCACTCAGGCTCGCCGAAACTGAGGACATGCACACACACACACAGAGGAGGGTTGTTATATTACGTAATCTGCAGGATTATTTCACTGTGCAACAATTCTATGTGATCCTGGCAGCTCTGGAGGAACTACTGCAATACAACAGTGAGGAAACACTGTTAGGAGGAAAGATCAGAAAGATCTTCTTCTTTTGTCTGTGGAAGCTTTTAAGATGCATCTTAAGTTCTCTGGCTCTTAACTGTGTTCAATCTGTTTCTGTTTTATCGGGTTTATCATACTTTTAATTAGTTTTGTTCTTGTCTCGCTTGATTTCTTTTTACAGTTGCTGTGCACCTGAATGTTTTATGCTTACCTGGTGTAACCTGCTTCGGCAAGCGTCATAACAAGTGTCTTCATGCCTGTACATATACACACACACGTCTTTGTGAAGCACTTAGGTGCAAAGCCTGTTGGTACTGCTAGAATCTGACACCTTCTCCTTTGATTGAGAAAACATTGCAAACAGCTAAAATCTGCATCGATGGAAATAAAGAAACACACACCTGTGTTTGTACTGTGTGTGTGTGTGTGTAATGTCTCACATCTTCCACTGGACGTAGTACTGCAGGGAGGAGGTGCTGTTGGCGGGTGGAGTCCAGTGCAGGATGTTTTTATAGTCCACAGAGTTGAACCTCACCTGAGTGGGTGGAGCGAGCATCACTGGAGCTGAGGGAGCGGTCGGTGACAGAGCGGTTGATATGTGAGTGGATAACAGAAGCAGTGACTGGTGAGTAAATATATTTATGACCTACGTACGGCAACACGCTGTATCTAATAAAAGTCAATCACAACTCATTTGTATTCCACTCCATCTAAATAGCTGCTGTATGACATCAATAATTCAACGTTTGGTTGAACAGAAGAGATCTCCTGAACCTCTGATTGAGGATTAATAAACGATGACATTCACCTTTTAGCAAAAATTAACTACAGTCCTGGTTTATCTTTATTTTTTTTTATTTATTTTTTTTGCCATTATAGTCTAATCAAGTTCTAGCTAAAAAAACAAAACAAACAAACAAAAAAAAAAACAGTTTGGTTCACATTAAGTTAGCTGACAGTTTCTTTGGTGTCTTTTATTTTCTCTCTGGTGTCAGAAGATTCTCAGAGAACCTGCTCATCTGGACTGTTTTCTCTCCCTGGACAGACTTTCAAAGTGGGTCATCGGTCCTGAAAACACTCGGCTTGTTTTTCCAAACCTGGCAAGGCGATATCTCTTCACACACTGACGCTTTTCTTTTGTTTCCTGACCACAGACGTTATAAAAGGCATGAAGTCAGTAAAAAATTCTGTTATCAGCTGGTTTGTTATATTTAAGGTTAAAGGAGCACAAAGTCATTTTGGAGAAGAAATTAAAATTCAGAATTGATATATTTACAACATCAATTAGGTTAAAAAACAAACTCAGAAATATTGATCTTTAACAGAGTAAACAAGCTGTTTCTAGAAAGGTGGCAGGGTCCGCCATATGTAAACAAAGCAGAACGGCACTGAACTGTGTTGTCACTCTGTTCATTCAGTGACAAAAACAGAGAGGTTATTTAGTTTGTTGAGGCATGAAGATCTTTCTCTTTCTCCGATTTTAAATTTCTTCCCAAAAAATTTCATAGTGCACCTTTAACCAATAAAAATCAGTGGAGCGTTGATGTTATAAACTCAGCACAGATTTTAAAAGCACAAGCAGTGATCTGAAAGAGAATTTGAAGATTTAAAGAAAACACTGTGCAGAAATCGGATATTTTGTGCGACAGTTTCTGAGTGCGGCGCCACTGTTGTAAATACGGATCCCAGGTCTGTAATAGTTTGTCAGAAGTAACGACAATGTTATGTGATGAAAAATTGTGTCTTGAAGTAAACATGTGTGTAACGCTGTGATCCTCTCACAAAAGTAACATGGTACAGAAACAAGTGATGGGGAGACAGAGACACTAAACGCATTATTACAAGACACTGAACCATCAGAACTGTTACCTTAAGGTAAAAAAGTATCTTTAAAAGGTGCCACGAGACAGAGATCAATCTGGACCTTGGAAGCCAATCGGAGATAATTGCAGATAAACATCAACACATGAGTGGTTACCTGACACTGTGACATGCAGGTTTCCCAGCAGCACAGCTCCGAGCAGCAGACGGTTCATGGTGTTGATGCTCTCAGTGGACGAGCAAAGGAAGCCGGCGAAACACAAACAAGCCACACCGGACTGATGCTGCAGACGACACCGGCACTTTTAACACGCCATCAAACTTCCCCTTCCCCAGAGTGGCATCATGAATAGACCATTTATGGCGAGGCTAAACAAGGAGGCTACCTCCATGCAACACAGCGGCACTCTTTTTTTTTTTTTTTTTTTTTAAAACAGAAGTACGCTTTTGTGTAACTCACACGTGTCAGGATCATTACAAAACAGTGACGGCTCACTTTACCAATGTTCCAGTCTTATCTGTGATGCATTCACTGACCGTACAGTCACAATAGAGACTCCACCTTCAATGTCTTTCCAAGATTCAGTCTCATATTTCTCATTTTGTCCAGTGGAAAATGGTTCAATAGTCTTGGAGCTCAATGACTGTTTGTTCATGCTTACCGACAGGTGAAACCATCCAAATACATGCGCATAAATACAAGGCAAATGTGAAGGGTAAAAAATATAAAACAAAACAGAAAAAAAAACTCCTCAATGTCATCTGTCATGCCTCCCTTTGAAAGAAATACATCCCCACCACCATCCAATGGGAACAAGAGAAAGATGCAAGTCATACTTAGCCCACATCGACACAAATCCCTCCTGCTACATTCACTGTAAACCCTCGAAGCATCAAAATAAATCTCTGTACTTTGGATTCTCCTTCTTTTGGGACCAGGCAGATGTTTAATGGCAGCATCTAAAGATTAATAAAAAAGTCTGCATGAATGTTCATCTTTGATTTATCACAGCGGACTTTTCATAGTAGGAGGAACACAGGTAATAATATAAATGATGGCTCAGAGTGACAGCGCATGATCACAGGACCTTGAAGCTGCCGCAGCTCCTGCACGTCATTATTTTAGTTTTTACACCAGGGCTTTTCCTACGCATCAACGTATCTTTCATGAAAAATGTCTATTTTACACATCCTTTGAATGAAATGATGTTATTTTTTTGTTCTCTGATGGTTAGAATGATTACCACACCAGGTGTTGCAGGCAGAAGTGACCACTACCTGCCGTCCCATCATTTACTGGAAAAGTGTTACACAATCAATCTCAGTGACAAGTGACATAAACACGAAGCGAGCACCCGTCTTTACACACAATTCACATTTCCGCTCTGTGTTAATCATTCATTGAGTTAATGGGTTCATAAATATTTGCAGAAGCTGCCGAGATTATATTTGGCATAGTCATGTCCTGATTGTGCATGTTTTACAACTTGCACATCCTTTTTCTACATAATTAATAGCCTAAAAGTGGAATGATTGGTTATTCTGACAGCATGTGAGAAAAACAACCTAAAAAGAAGAAAAAGAAGTTTAAAGAGCTAAACGTGTTATAGCTGAAATAGCAAAGTCATGGACAAGCTAAAAGTTAATAAATGGTTAAGAGGTTAAAGGATAGATGTTTGAAATATATTACTTCAAGTACTGCAGAAATGCTTAAAATCAATCATAAAGTAGGCCTTATAATGGAAAACTACAAGTAAATAAATAGTTGATGTAGTGAACTAAAAGCAGTGCATAAACAGTTGATATATTGAATTAAAGTGGACAATCGTTTAAGAAGCAGATAAACAGATAATGGGTAGTGGGTAAAAATAATGAGGCAGAAGTTGTAATTAAATTCAAATTGTTAATGAAAAAGTGGATAAAAGTTTTAAACCATTAGCCAAAAGTAATTAATAAATGGTTGAAACTGATGGACAAACAGTGAAAGAGTTCAGGCTCTCCTGGTGGTAGCAGTGCTGATCCGAACAACAGCTGGGAACCAGTGCTGTTTGGGAACCACGGCTGCAGATTACCAGAAACCCTGAGATTTCAACAATCAGCGGAGGATGTACACCTATTAAGTGAAGTCTGTTATCGTCTGTTACGGGAAACAAATAAAGGTCAAACAAAGAGGAAGGAAGCGTAACTTACAGACATCTATGCAAACATACACACAGGAGGTTTCCCTTGTAACTCATATTACTGGTTCCAGAACGAGGAACAAAGCGGTCGCTCAAATGTCATCAACGATTATGACATGCGGACTTTCTTCCCTTACGCTGCATGACAGAATCTGACGTAGTGATTTACATAGCGGGTCAGTCCATAACTCTGCTCTCAATTTGGCTGCGCAGCGACACTAGAAATAACAGCTTCCCTTCCTTTAATGGGTAGCGTTTCATGTGCAGTAATTTGATGAACACAACACAAGATTTAGGACACTTGAATTTGGGTCACATAATGCTGTGTGCCAAACCCAGTTTCTGTTTCTTACAAACTTGCTTCTTGTTTGTAAACCACTGGAAGAAAATGCAAAAAACAAAACAAAATGGCAGGAAATACACATATTAATCTTTATTGAAATGTGGTACCACAGAAGACATATGGACAAAGCAAAAATAACATAACACATTGAAATTAGGCTACTGTACAAGAGTCAAGTGCCTGAGTTCAATGGGCTGTTCACTTCTTACAAATCCATACATGGTAACTCTGACTAGTAGTTAGATCTGTTTTCTCCCCTTATGAAATTGGTGGATTGGAATATGTTACACCTATACAAGCATCATGGCCCAGCTTCATGGCATCAGCATCAAAACTGTCACTGGAATGCTTCTGTCGGACTGTGGGTTCATTTGACCAAAGCTGTGAGCGACTCAATAACAACAGAGCTACCCTCGAGATAAAAATAAACAAGATGGATAAGTCAAAAGCTGACACAGCAACACAGAGGTAAGGCACAAGTCTGTCAGACTGTAACACTGCAACATATGACTTCATCCTGTGATGCCACTCATTTCATGAGTAAATTGATTAAGCCCTGCTCTAAAACGGCACTTAGTGCAGTAAGGTGCAATATGCAAGAATTGGCTAGCTGCAGGATTCATATTCTGAATATAAGAAGTGAAATCAGGTGAAATGACAACATTTCTTCAAGAGGAAGCTGCTCAAAGTTCTGGAAGCAACTGATCAAAAAGAACATTGTTGGTTATTCTGTTGTAACTATTGCCCGTGAATACTATGAATTTCACGTACTACTGGCTTCATATTTTCAGACGTATTAAAAAAAAAAAAAAAAACCCTCATGTACTGTTCTAGCGTACTGAACAGCATGTTGGTCAGGAATTTCATACACATACATAGCAAGCAGCAGTTTTGAAAAGCGAGTAAAAATTCTGAAATTAATGTAAATCAAGACGAAGAGCTGAGCACTGACCGCAGACATGTTAATATCAGCTGTGTGCACTGTGTTTGGTACCAAGTTTGGTACCCAACCCTACTCTCAACAACTCCAAACACACCCGCCCACTAGGCTTGGGTGATATCCAGTACTTTCTTACAATATATAATTATAGTATTTTATTTTATTTGTAATTCATGTTGATCAGCAGCATGAATCATTTGCTAAAGGACTGACAAGTTGTCTTTGACATAATGTCAACTGCTACAAGAAGAAGAATGTAAAAAAAATAAACAAAAGGGCGCTGCTTAGCGCGGTCGGTAACATACGTGACCCATGTGCCGAGGCTCTGCAGTGGACCCGGGTTTGACTCCCGGCCCGGGGCCCTTTGCTGCGTGTCACTCCCCCTCTCTTACCCCGTTTCCTGTCACGCTCTTCAGCTGTACTATCAATAAAGCCAGAAAAGCCAAAAAAAATACTTAAAAAAAAACAAAAAACAACCAAATAAAAAAACTAAACAGACATATTTCACATGAAGCCAACTGTTGTTTCCACTACACAGATGAAACTGTATTTTTGCATGGATAAGAATACAATTTTAAAAACAAATTCTATTCATTTGTCCCTTTGCCAATTGGTCAATTGTGAATATAAATACTTTTTGAAAGTTTTTGGGAAACATCTCCTGAACTCTAGAGGCTCTACAAACATTTACCCCAGACGTATAAAACCGCCCCTGAGGTGAAGGAGGAGATCTGTACTGTTCTGTTCACTGAGACACATTACCTTTTTGTTGTGATTGTATCAACTCTGAAGGACTTTTATCAAATCCTAAACCCGCCCCATTTCTCTCTCACACTCAAAATTGTCACATTAAGAAAGTTTAAGATTCTCCAACTCCAACTGTTTTACTGTAAAATACAGTAGTGCAAATAAGCAACAGACATTCAACATTTACACGTACACAGTGAATGCAGTATTTTGACCATCCGGCACAGTAACTGATCGCTGCATGCATCCCACAGATATATAGATGTTACTGCGTGACAGATATGTATGACACAGTATGTAGGTAACAGGTATCACCACAGGTGTTAATATGTTGCATATCCTTTATAGGAGCTGAAGCATTAGGAGTTTGCCTTAGAGACATTAGGTAGGACGTGCTGCAGTAAAGTCTTGTAAGTGGAGTCTGTAGCTGTCATCAGGACCAGTGTTTCTTTAAAAGTCATGCCGTTTCTTTTTAAAAAAAAAAAAAAAGAGAAAAACGTTCGAATGCTTTACTCCTGATTTAGAAATGATGCACCTAATAGCTATTTACAAAAGAAAATTGGTGCAAGAATATTTCCTTGCTTGGCATTTTGAAAGGTTTGTTCACTTATCAGAGTAGAAGGCAAAAAAAAAAACCTACAGCGGTAGGATTATCACCTCGAGTTAAATGTGGTATCACGAGACAGGACGGGTCAGAGCTAGCTTGTTAGCATGCTCACTTCAGTACAAAGATTTAATCTTTGACTTAATGTCAACACTTTCACTCCTATTTTTCACACTGTTGCTAATATCAGTTCAATTTTTTAATGGTTTAAACTACATTCTGGCCGTATTTTACAGACCCATGATGGATCTTGGCATGAAAACTTACTGACGTGTCAGTTATAATGTATGTGCATGCATAAGTCATGTTGGACAAAAGTGCAACCGCTAGGCATGCAATGCTTGAGATTTGATCATAAGCTGCAGGGGTTGAATGACAAATATCAGCAATGAGTAATTAGTAAGTGGAAAATATTACAACACAGCTAACATTCTGACAGGATTTAGCAATATTTACATATATCTTTGGCCAATCAACTGGCTTAACTAGAATGTATTCTGCAGAGGCAGCATGTGTAAAGTGTAACTGATGTCAAGAAACACTAAAGTAACAAGATGGATGTTCCTGATTCTGATTCTACTTGGCATTGACAAGGTCCAACAAGAACACAACACAAACCTAAAATCTGTAACCAGGTCTCCCCTGCAAGTCGTCGGTGAAATTACATTTTTTCAGTTTTGACAACAGCAAGGTTGCAGAAATCTAACATTCAATGTCACACAACGTACAGCTCCACCCTCAGCCACGGTAACCTTCCGCGTTTTCACCCTCTCCCATGTCCACAACCACCGGACGTTTTTCGTAACCGTGGTCGGCAGCATCAGATGATTCTGTCACGTCATCTTCCATGTTTTTGCCTGGCATGTACAAAGATTCTTCACGATTCCCTACCTCTATGTCCTCACACACGCCTTCATCTGTGTTTGACCCTCCTACTTCGTTCTTCTCGATCCACAGTTGGGGTTGAGGCTCAGCAGGGACAGTAGCAGCAGGTGTTATTTCTTCCTCTTCTTTCTTGTCCAGAGGTGGCAGTAGAGGTGTGGGTGAGGCAGGCTCCACATCTGGCACAATCATCTGTTCGTGAGGCACTGGCAAGACCAACTGCCTCACTCGACCGTAGAACGTCTTTAAGACAAAGAGAATTTGTTAGATTAATGTTAAAATTGTTACAACTCTGTGCCCGCAGGGGCATGAAATTCTTTGAGCATATTCAAACCTTAAAATTTCCATTTAAATGAGGCTGATACATCGAGTTGGACATACATACCATAGAGTCTGGGGTAGAACTAGACGGTTTGGTCTTCTTTTTGTACACCATGAAGAAGATAAAGCCAAGTAAGAGCAAGGCCAAGAGGGCGACCCCGATGAAGATGAAGGCAAAACCTAGATGCAACAGATACATTTTGTAAATACATTTACAGACTAGAATCCGTGAATACACACAATAACCAAATCAATCTTTTTCTCTGATTCACTGTGGCTCTTGAAGGAAGGGGGTGTTGTTACTGCAGTAAATTAAACACATGACAAAGCATGTTAAAGTGCCAACCAATGATGAGGCTTGATACGAACCCCACTGCTGACTGTCAAACTTTAAACCTGATCTGACCTGCTCTTATCCACCTACCTGAGTGAACCCGTCTGCTTGTCACTACGTATCCAGAAGTCTAAACTTAAATACTACCTTGCTGTGTAAACCATGCTGCCACACACCAATCAGGCTGCACTGATGAGACCATTAAAGATTACATTGCAATACAAAACACACATTAAGTTGACTGCGGTGAAATTTCATTTAAAATCTAAACATTGGAGTGATACCGGTATGTTTTCATGCAACTTTAGTTGATAATTTGATGATTATTGGGTAATATCATGAATCCCGATTATGTTGGGACAGATGTGGTCCCATGCCTATCCATGTCTGTCCAGACTCATATAATATGTAGTCAAGACTTTGAAGGAATTTCATTAAAACTTGTGGTGGACTACTGCAGTCAGTCTCCTTCAGCTTGTCCACATGCTCTGCCAGTAAAACTGATTCTAATCATAGACAACGCTTCAAAAAAGATGTTGCTACAAAGAAGAAAACATGGTTGTTTCTCAAACATCTTCAACTTGTTTCAAGGTGGGCAGCCAAGATTAGTGTCACGATCGGAAACACCTTGAGGAAACACAGACGTCATCATCATGAAGTTTACCATCACATCTCTGTAGGAACCGCAGCACCGGCTTTCTGTTTGAATTACACAGCAGTTTGTCTTTAAGGCGGAGAGATGCATCGCTCTGTGTGAACAACCAACGGTGGAGAATTGGCGAACCGCCGCTGCATTGATAATGCAGCTTCTCTGTGTGAAAGGGGCTACAGACTCAACAGCTTTACTCTAAACTCATTACTTTCCACCAACAGTCAATAGACCACAACTCTGGGGGTTCTTGAGGGTTGTGGAGCTCAACAATGTTGACTGGAAAAAAGACACAAAAACAACAAAACAAAATGAGAGAAAAAAGAAAATGTACTCAACCTTTTTTTTTAGGTATTGGCTTGGCGCAGTACGGCTGTGTCGCTTTAACTTCCATTTTGTCCATCTCTCCATTGACCTCCAGACAGTATTTCTTCTGTGACTGATCCATGAGTATGACCTTGTCCTTACACAGGCTTTCATAACAGAAGAACCTCTGATCCCCCTACACAGAGAGAGAGAGGCTTTGTTTCAACTTCAGACTGACACAGGCAAGTAATTTGTACACATGTTGCACCAGCACCCATATAATGGTTTTGCAGTTTTACTCCCAATAATACATTTTCATTCAACATCAGGAAAAAGTATGACTGAGCATTAGTTACATGGGCAAACTGAGTCTGCAGCTCATTTCCTCTGCAGTTGTTGTTTCTTCAATGTCATAAGAAATTTCAGAAGAGAAGAAACTGTGTGAAGTCTCACCTGGCTGACAATCGCAACACTGTACGTAAATTCAGGTATTGGTTCGCTGTCTCTTCTCTTCACTCTGCCATCTGTAAATGTATAGTTGTACAACAGCCAGGGATGTGTAAAGCTGAACATGACGTGGTCATCGTGTACAGAGACGTTCACTGCTGGGAAGTCCAGAAAACCTGGGAATAAACATGGACATGACTTGAATCTCGACATCACGCTGCGGACTAAGACATACGAAGATGATAAACAGCTAACCTTGAGTCTGATATGTTATAGTCTGAGTAACTTATAGAATGGAAGCCAAGGAAGTAATTATTCTGTGTGTGTTACAAATATTAAGTCATTATTTTGTAACTCGAACTTGCAGTTTGCATCCCTCATAAAAAACTTGCATTTGAACTAATTCATTAGAAATTTAAATGTCCTAAACATAAGTTTGGTGAATACGGACATCACTACTCACATTTCTGATTTGCTAGAGAGCCCTTAAAAAAGCTAAATTTGATTCCACCAGGAGGAGCAGCCTCAGACTCGTCCTGTCCAATCACAGCTTTTACATTGATGAAGTAGTCATTTCTTGGATCAGATGAAAATGAAACATCAGCTTGGAGATTTGGTGGGTCCACCCAAATCACCCGACGAGGACTGGGGAAACAAATAAGACGAGGAAAGTTTTGTCAAGAGAAAAAAATAAGCACATAATCCTGATGATGTCCTGTATGATGCCTGACCCAGGCAGCAAGGGTCAAATTAAAGTGCTATATTGATGAGCAATTCAGAAGGAAGTATCAGAGCTGCAGCAGAAGCAAGCCGGCGTCCGTGTGAATGGAAGAGCTGGGGGTGCAGAGCGGGGCAACTTCAATGAGGAAAGAAAATACCGAAGTTACATGTGGAAGAGCCTCTGTCATCTTGTCTGTCCTACCAACTCTTTGTCACATCCCTGCCTGAAAATGAGTGGCGGTTATGCAACTTGATTCAGAAAAAAAAAAAAAAAAAAAAAATTAAACTCTTGTCTTTGTCTCCTTCGACTATTGTGTTGTTGTAGTTACTGTCTCTGGAAACTTGTATTGGAAAATCTTATCAAACTTAGTGGGCATCTTCTGAGCCTATTTGTATTCTGTATATTAAGAGCAGAGGCAGTGATCAAGGATTATCTAATTATCTGAATTGTTTAAAGTAGAGACCATCTTAAAAAACATGATTTTGACCAGGCAAACACAGGTATTTAGCTGGTCATGTGTCAATTTGTATCTAACCTCGACAATGAGCCAACGAAGACTCTGAATTTGAGCCCTGGCAGGAATTCCCCATAACTCCATTTCAGAACGCTGAGCAGGTTGTGGCAGTGCAGGGTCACATTGGTCGGTGGCTCCACTGTGGAAACACAAACACAAACGTCAGTCTGCAGATATTCTGAGGCATTCACAGTTTACGCTGAACATCCCCAAACATCAAAATGATCAAATTCTTATGGGCTCAACCTTCACTCTGCCCTTCATGTGAGTTTAAGTCTGTAACACTCTGGGAGGACAGGTCTTTTTAAGTGCCAGTAATCTGCCACTAGGGGGCACTGACACACAATATACTCCAGGTCAACCTCCTTCAGTGGGTCTGCTGTTTTCCTCACACACAAACACAGTGGCCTACATAACTCTATAATACACCAAAAGAGGGAAATGGCAGGAAATATTCAGGCATTCAGTAGTGAAATAGTGCAAATACAGATGAGTTTCTTTCTTTCTTTCTTTCTTCCTGCACAAGATCATTTAATCTACTACCAGAAATTTGTAATGCAATTTTCCCTTAAGACTCATCTTAAAAACGGAATCTGTGCACACTTCCTCCAATACAAAGTAGCAGAAGCCCAAAAACAGACAGTGATTTCCCCTTTTGACCCCTCAGTAAATGATCCTTGCGTCAGTGGAGTTGATTACAGTTTTATTTAATATCAGCAGCATTACGAGACTAAATGGCTCTAATAGCAAGGCAGATTGGAAAGCTGCTGCCAGTTTGTTATCCTGTCCATGTTTACACAGTCTTGTTACAGGAAGGACATGCTTCATAGCTTTGCACAGTTTCCACACATCATGAGCACACATTTTCAATCCCCTGATTCTTCTGCTCACTTCCTTTTTTAAACAAAGAATCGCTCCACCAAGAGCTGCATACATGGCACTACATTAGGCCAAATAACCCGTTTTAACTTCCTAAATATTGTTGAGTGTTGCTTCTGCTGCCATTGTCTTTTCAAAATAAAAGACAGCAGATTCTGTAGAAGCTGTTCCATATTGTGAAAAATACTGCATATGAAGGCAAATACTGTAATATTCAATAATATTAAACAAATACAAAACACAGCATTTTCTCAATTTAAAACTGATCCAGAGAAAAACAAAATATAACTACTCAATCTTTTTTTTATCGTTGTTAATACTAAAGCACTACTGGCAATGACTGTCACCATGTTTACACATTTATCATGCAGGCACCATAAACGCCTGTTTGTTGCTTGTTTTCATGAGGATGTCATACTGCATGTGGGCATTGTTGGATTGATGACAAAATGAAAACCAAATCCACTAAGCATCTGAAAAGTCTACACCACCTCAAACCAGGCATTATTAGATTACCACAGAGGATATTTTCTCTTTGCTTGTCAAAAAGGTGCTATATGAAAGAAATACTCGTAAAATAATGACACTTTTAGATTGTAGGACGGGTCGGCAGCCATCCCAAAGTGTCCCTTTTTGACGAGTTAAGAGAGAGAGTTAAAAATCAATTTTTCTTACAAATGGCCCCTTTAAAAGGGATATTCTGGCCTAAGTTTAATTACCGAGTGCAGTAGAGTTCCGCAGCTCAAGGATGAAAATGTATGATTTTTACTCCATGGAAATGCAATCAGAGTTCATATGTGTCTTGCCTACCAGTTTACAACAGTTATTATCGAGAGCTGGCAGGGAAAAGAACGGAATTGAGCATTTCTAACTGCACTCAGTAATTGACTCATTGGGCTTCCCAACAACACTAGCTTCTGCAGGAGAGTTGTGAGTTGTGTTGTCTTTTTTGCCTCGAATTATGTTCTGGGACCCTGTTTGTACTGTTGCTGAAGTTTGGTGCCGTTCTGTGGATTACTTGTGGTAATGAGTGGCTTTTTGATGGCAGTTTCTTGCTCTAGTCATAGACTGCAGTGTATTGTTATCATGCAGTCTTTTCTGAGGTTGCTAAAACTACATAAGCTAGCAGTCAGAAAACTTGATCTCTTGAGGGGGGGTCTTACTCGGTGTCACGGTGTGTTAGACCATGGATTACACTTACGCTAGAATATCCCTTTAAGAAAGATGAGAAGGACAGGAGAAGATGAACAGCATGCATAAAAGGTAGTTTTGTGTGTGTCACTCAAGTCAATAACGCTTTTTTGGATTATCCGCATTTTGGCAAGAATTCATGAGGACAGCCATAGCCATAAAATAAATAAATAAATAAATAAAAAAAACCTGAGGTCATGAGGTAATTTTGAAAACCACAGCATAAATCTGTATACTGTAAAACATTTTGAAGAATAAATAATCACTTAGAAAACAGAAAATCAGTCAACGGTTTCTCAGTTCAGTTTGTCACTGCGCAGAAGAGCACAACTGCAGCGTAACTGTTACTACTACTTTTTATTTTTTTTGCTCAAACTAGTTGTTACACCCAAGACTGAGGTGTAAAGACTGAGGTGGCAAATTACGGTTTGAATTAAACAAATTTAGTGTCAATAAAAAAAGAAGGACAACAACATTTTAGAAAGCATTTCTAAAAAAAATGTCTTGAGATGAAAAAAAAAAAGGTACATTTCAGTTTCATTTCTGCCGTTAAGTTAGATTTACATGCAGGCACGTGACAGCATATACACCCACACAAACACAGGGAAAGCACATTGACATGGGAGTGAAAGAGAAATCACAGATAGCAGCGCTATGAACTGAAAAAGAAGTGATAACCGCAGCAGCAAAGTTTGGTCACTGAGGGCTGTCACCACATGGTAGCTCTAGACACACACATACACACACGTATACACACACTCCATTTCATGTGTCTCGCAATTTTTACTTCCGTTTTAGCTTCTTGCACTTGGGTGGATAATTTTTAACAAAAGCTGAAAGTGCAAAAACATTTTGCTTGCTGAATGGAGAGAATATATTTGAACTTCTTCATTTCAATTACTCAAATGACCCCACCCATTAAATACCATCTGAAATACTACCTGTGAAAGAATGAACAGATACTGGAGAAAAGCCAACGCTTAGCGTACCGTCTAACAATGTTTCAACTGACTGTTTTCAAAGCTCCTTTGCAGTTTCAATAATCTGCCATCTAAAAACAAAATTGGAGAACTGATTTTTATCAGAACATTTCAAAAAGGTCAACTCTCCAATCAGAAAAGTGGAAATTATAACAACACGTTTGTATGTCAATATGTTTTGAGTGTCAGCTTAAAAAGACCTCAAACAGAAGCAACAGTAGCATTTATGCTTACAGAGCACAAACTTCACATGCACAGGAAGAGAGAGCAGATGCTATCAGAACTAAAAACGAGGCCATTGGTGATGAGGAAAACACACACGTGCGCGCGCACGCACACGTCCCAATTTCTTCATATAATATATTTTCACATTCTTATTCTGAGTCTTTCATGTTGTTGGTTTTTTTTTTCCACATCCCTGGTTGGCCTCGCAACTAACTGGACGATGCAACTGCAGTTTGCCTCTCTTGATACTTGCCGTGAGAATAAGAACCACAGACACCGAAAGTGAGTCAAAACACTTAAAGAAGTGAAAAGGAAGCAAAAGGAGGTGATGGCGGGAAGATAAAGACACTGCTGCACAATGCAAACACAATCACAAGTTTCAAGAAACTACTGAAACATTAAAGAATGTCAAAATCGTGCACTGACCGCTTTAACGTCAGTGGAGTGTCTCGGCCAAATAAAATGGAAAATAGGGAATAAATAATACAACCTTGTCACTTTAATCCCCAACGACTCTAAAAAGACAAAGTAGAATTTCTGCACTGAGTTGTCAAAAAGTGGCTAAACCTGTTATTACATATTTTGTTGAGTCATGTATTCACATTGTCCAAAATGTTTCAAACTATTTCAAACCCAGAGAAATCTCCAAGTTTATTCGAGGTAATGGTATGTTCCGTGCAGTCGCCAGGCGCTACAACTTTCGGGAAAGAGTCAGAGAGTGAGGAAGGAAGTCAGCAAACGAGACTAAGCTTAACGGGAACAAAACAAAACATCACCTCAGATAGATTTTCATCAGTAATGTTGGTTTTAATAATGTGTTCCTCACCACAGTGTTAATCACACCCAAAAAGCATAATTACTTCACTGTGCATCAGGTGCAGACTAGGGAGTACAACCATGCATTGATGGTGTGTCTGTAGCCCCATTCACACTGCCATTTCAAGGCAGTAAACTTGCACTGATATTCCGTCAGATAAAAATAAAAAAGCAATGTCTCACAGTTCAACCCACAAGGCAAAGTTACAAGACCAAACTGTAACATGGCAGCAGGTCATGTCTTCACAATATATGTGGAAAAAAATACAGAATTTAAACGTGGAAAAGTGGAAGTCTGTCCCATGACTCTTCTTCACATTTCTGATAAAAGGGAATGAAGTTAAATCCACTTTTGGAAGCATCCGATGTGACACCAGGTGTTTATTGTTCCAGACGGTCTGGCTCTGCATATGACTTAAAAATTGCTTGATAAATAATTAATATAATCCTGCCACAGACAACAATTAGCCGCATTCACTACAACAGATGTCTGGAACTGGCTCAACAGCTGCGCTTTTCTGCTGTGACATGCCACAATATTTGCTGTGGAAAAGGTCAATGGAACATTTAATTGTAAAATGTCAACTGTCTCAAGCTGCTACACGAGAACTTTTTAAATCAATAAGACTGAATAACAATGTTTGTTTGCAATAACTTCAATAGCTATCTTTTTTTTTTATTGATGCCGTCTCATAGTGTAAGCATGTTACTCATCTAAAATGAATGTTACTTTGGAGACCTTATTTATTTGTTGGGCTGTTAGCTTAAGAAAATGACAGCTTGGGTTTAACCACACCAGCAGTTAGTCCAGATTCTAGCAAATCAACACAGCACATTTTGCCAATTTGCTGATTTCACAGATCGCCACAATGTAAATCAACATACAGTTTTCTGCCTGGAAGTAACTGGTGGATTTATCACAACATCATGGTGATTAGGTCAATAAAATGAGTCTAAAACAGAAAAGACTAAAAAATAAATCTAGAACTACTACCAAAAAGAGTATTAATCTATTATAGATATTTGATGCCAGTTTGCATTGCTTGACAGAAATAAGATAAAAATGCCCACCACTGTTTTCTAAGCTGACATCTGAAGATCTCTCGTTTTGCCCGACCAACAGTGCAGAACCCACTGCATTCTTATAAAAATTATTTTTAAAAACAGAAAGTCTTCACAATGGAAAGGCTAGAATTGGGTCGTGATTTTCATTTTTTATTTGAATACGATTATTTAACAATCAATTGATTATCATAATAGTTGCTGGTTGATTTACTGTCAACTGACTAATCAACAGTTTGTTTCAGGTCTATTTGACTTGATTTTGTTCTTACTCAGAGTTCAAGGTTCGAAACCCAGCGATAATGACACTTCTTATACACTGTCAGGCTGGTAAACTGATAAGTATGTCATTACCTGTCTTTTTATTTCAATAAGCACTGTGAGGCATTATTACATGCAACATGACACTTCAATGGAACAAAGTATCCCAAGGCATAAATGAAAGGAAACTCAATTGTTAAGTCAATATCTTTTGGAAAGCCCCTGTCATGGTACCACAAGTGGAGCTTTTAGATGGTGACTCATCGAAATTCCAATCTCTCAGTACTTTGGTCACTCAGCCTGATTCATATGTCAAGACACAGAACAATAGGAGACCAATCCAGTCCTGTTTGATGATAACTGACAATAATCTTCACTGTATAAAAACAATAAGAACTTGGAAAAGCCACAGTGGCAAGTTCAAACCCAGACAAACAGTCTGTCATTATTTAACAGGTCCACAGATGTTTTCACAAGACCTCACGCACACGCACGCACACAAACAGGATTCAGAGCACACACACACACAGGATACAGTCCGCACCATCGCCGCAACACACTGTATCTCATCTCTAACTGACAGGATGTTGATGAACAAAATTGTCAGTCTGACAAACTGTGTGTAGTTTGTAGTTTAGACTAACCAAAGATAGGAATGATTTCTATATTAGGCTTTACAGTATGTCAGAGAACCATCAGCCAGGTAGTAACAATTTCCTACTTCTGGAATCTTTACTAAAAACAGGTCCTTGATGTATCAAGAATGTGTCCACATCAGATAATACAAAAAAGCAACCCAGATGAAGAAAAGGAAAATACCCACAACTGATAAGCTGGGATGAAGGAATGTTTTGCTTTCAGATGGATTTGTGTGATTCATTGATTATCTAGATATATATGGCATTAGCATAATATTGCAAAATCTTTCGGCTATATTGAGCTACACAATATATGTCAATATTTTTTTCCAATCTTCTCATACACACGTCAAAAATGTTAGGACTGGCTGACAAACTCATTGTCATATTCACAAACATTAACACAATGACATTTTTGATAAGTAATCATCAGGAGTAATGTGGAACTATTGATTTAGTGGGTAGAGGGTAGTGTTGTCCCCTCCTTAATGTTTTAGGGGCACCAGCCCAAAATTTAGGAGCACCAGATTAACAGACATGCAACACCAGACATTATATTGTTTTTTCAGCCAAAACATTACCAGCAGAAACACTGCTGTTTGTTGTTTCACATGATGCAGGTTGTTGGTTGTAAGAAACAAAACCATGGGGGCAACACACTTTATGCAATAATGGCTCAAATGTGATTATCAAACAGATCTTACAGAGATACATAATGGTAGCAGTATTTTATAGTTAATGAATAAACTTTACTTTGTGTAAACTATAAACTTTACTGTCTAAAATGTCACCCCTGCACTGAAACAGTAAAACTTGCTGAGAAATGATTAATTATCCCAAGAATCTTTGTCTGCATTCCAATTTCTAAACAAAACAAAGAGTTTGCATATCAGTAAACATACCGATATATCTTTAAACAGCCAATATTAATACACTGGTTGGGCTCAACAATATTTAGTCTCATATCATCATAACAATACATAAAGTATATATAGTCATTATTGTTGATCATTTCTCTCACTTAACTAACATTAGTACACTTTACAAGGATCGAAGAGTCCTTCATAGCAGTCAGGAACAAATCTGTCCTCACACTTAGACTGCTGACCATATACCAACAATGCAATCTGCATATCAGCCTTAGATTAATGAAGACTGAGTGCAGCCATGTTTATTGTAAAGAGCTTTTCCCAATGAGCGTATCCCTAAAGATACATTTAAGCACAAAGTGACTAGTAATCGATACATGTTTGATCGAAGCCGCATCATTAGCCCAGAGCTTTCCAAATACGCAGCAAACCAAACAACCGGCTACTTTTTTTATACTAATAATTAATTTAATATCTAATTCAAGGTTGTGTCCTTCCAAGAGCTGTCTTCAGTGTTTGACATGTACTGAAAAACTATTTGGTGGAAAAAAAACATTGAGAGTGGTGTTGGTTGTATGGATTGGTGACAGTGTCATACGATGGGCTTGTTCATAAAAAAAAAAATAAAAAAAAAAAACTGGTGGCAGCAATTTAAAAATTGTACAGTTAAGTCAATTTGAAGAATAGAAAGTGTTACAAGTCCACAGACTCCCTTGCGAGCCGTTTTTTTCCCCTTGGTTGGCAATTCCATATCCTTGGAAATGATAATTTGGGGTGTCCATCAAAAGTGACTGACCGAACATCCTGCTGGCTGTTCTTCAACCTTTGTTGCTTTTGGGAGGGGGGTTTGACACTGAATGCCTGAAGAGCTGCTTCCTATTTTTTTCTGCACAGAAGTGAACATGTGCATGTGCATACAATGCATATTCCAGTTTGTGTCCACGTCCCCAAGCATGGCTTCGGCAGGTTTGGAGTGCTACGTGCTGTGTGTTACGAAATGTTTTTGCTTACGTCTTCTTCTGAGGAATATTAGACAAGTGTGCAGAAAATGCATCACACTACACCTCTTGGGTAACACTGAAAAGTACAAAGAGGAAATGAAGAAAACCCAAAAAACAGAAGGCAAAGTCAGTTTTTAAGCCATATGCGTGACCTTCAAAGCCTCTTATTATGATGCTGAACAATTAATTGAAGATCATGTGGCATTTCAAAGAGCTGCCCAGGTGTTCACAACAGATACTCCTACTTACATGTGACGTCCTTTCTACAAAGTTGAACCTTTTTTTTGTGGCAACTCAAACATATTATACAGAAATTGTGCACAACGTTGGAACCTGTCATGCTTGCTGCAACGTCTTCATGTGAAAACTAGTAAAAGGTTTGGCACAGATTATCTTTAACTTTAAATAAGCACCACTGCTGGTAAGTCACAGGGAAAATCTCCCACTGCCTGATAGTGGCAGGGCGCTGCTAGTTAGTTGGGATTCACGGTGTTTTCCAGTCCGTCCTCATGTCACCTCACCTCACCAACAAAAACATGCCTCTTTACAGCCACTAAACTATAGTCACACTAAATGGACATTTCATGAGTCGTGTGAGAAATAATGGTGTATTCGGCTGCTGTTAAATGTACGACAAGGCTAATATAAGCTAGCTAGTGCTAAAAAGGGAACATAGTTAGCTAGCCTCAACGTAACTCACCGTGGGCTGGCACAGCTTGGGACCAGGCGAGAAGGAGGAGGAAAACAGGATGAAATGTCGCCATTCTCAACCGGCAAACGAATGCTGGTTGTTTTCCCTAAAATACTGTAGCAAACTGAGGCACTAACGCGAACTAATTATATGTTAACCTGCGATGCCGCAGGTCGGAAACGCCAGTGTCTCCCAAGCCCGGTGGCTCGTCTCGTTGCTGTTATCCACAGACACAAATAGGGAACGGCCTCTTGTGCTGCCTTCGAGAAACATCGTAATTCTCTACATCGAGTACCTCATATGTCAATTTGCGCTCGATTCATTCGCGAATTCAAGCTATATCGAGCTGAACGTGCATTTTTTTAAAATGACTAACCAAACAACATCTCAATACTTGAATGCTATTTCACTTTATAAGGTTAATTTTTCTGCTCCCAGGTAGAGAATGCAGACATGTTCGACAGCGCTTGAATGCATCGCGGTAACGGGAAGTCACCCAAACTCCCTCCTCGTCCTGACAGGAAGGACGTTTACCCTGTGGGCAGCATGTTGGTGATCTGATGTGTTATCTGCTACATATGTAGAGCATTCATCCATCCATCCATCATCTGTACACATTATATGTCGCTTAATCCTCTGCAGGGTCGCGGGGGGGCTGGAGCCTATCCCAGCTGACTTAGGGCGAAGGCAGGGGACACCCTGGACAGGTCGCCAGTCTATCGCAGGGCTACACATAGAGACGAACAACCACACTCTCATTCACACCTACGGACAATTTAGAATAATCAATTAACCTCAGTATGTTTTTGGACTGTGGGAGGAAGCCGGAGTACCCGGTGAAAACTAGAGCATTCATCTATTTAAAAAAACAATTCTATGTGTTTTTTCTTGCAAACATGACTTCACATGCAGATGTTTACCAAATGCAACTTTTGGCTATACTGTGCTGCGAGAATACTAATGTGGGATTTCTATATTTTTTATTTTTTTTAAAAGCCCCTCTGATAAATATATATATATATATATATATATATATATATATATATATATATATATATATATATATATATATATATATATATATAATACGAATTGAACCACTTTTTCTGCCAGTTAAAACTACACTCTCTGTTAGATGATTCAGGTCTGCTCTGATGGGAACAAACATAAAGCTGCCCAAGTTTGTACACAGCATTTGTGGCTGAACTCAGTCTGCACTTAATGTGAGTTACAGCCTCCACTGTTGGATACTTCCCACATCCTGACGTCAGCTGGATGTGTGATTTTTCCTCCCCATCCCAGCCTCAGACTGACGCATTCACATATCAGCTCTTCAGCAGCAACTTGAGGTGAGTTTCATACCAGAAAACCGGGAAAACTTACTGTGTGCTATCGATGACCATTTGCAGTGTTTTGGTTTTTAAAAAAAAATGTGCGTTTGTGTCCTGCAGTTAAGTCCAGCAGTCTTTAAAAAGGCACCGACGGCTAAAACTGCTCTGAATTCTCATATTACGTTGTGCATTCCTGTCTCTGTGTTATGTAATAGAAACACTCTCGCAAGTCTGTTCTTATAGAAAATGTTTAAAAGTGTGATAATGATGCTGGATTCAAATCTTTTAGGATCCTGTGAATAGTCAAGACGGTAGAAGTGGTGAATGGACTGATTTCAGTCAGTTTCATCGAGGCAAACTTAACCCCTGACACAGAAAACTGATTCACTAGCTAAATGTTTGAGGTTTGAGTCAGATCAGGTTCCAATCCAGTCATTCCAAGTTAAGCCAGATATGTGGTGAGACACTCACTCACATTTTCAGGAAAGGGAAAAACAAGAAGTGGCCCTCTGAATCCTGTCACTCACCACTTCTTGTCCATCTGCCTCCACTACCGATCCGTCCTGCACCTGGTGGTGAAGCTCGAAGGTTTAAATCAGTAGAAAGCTCTTGTAAGTAATTCAAGACATTAGTTTTTTTAAAATGAAAAAGAACCAGCAAAGTTTGTTTTCTGTCTTTTCTTAGATTATTAAGCTCATTCTATGTTACATGGATCTGTTTTTTTGCTTCATTTCTTTCCTCTCGGTCAAACAAGGTCCAGTGTTAGTTTAAGCAGAGATGTTTTTGAAGTTAAAGTCAAAATTGGGGTGAACTCTCTATCTTGCCATAATGATGCCAGAACTGTTAGCGTAGCTTAGCATAAAGACAGTAAACTCTTGGAAACAAAAAGTTAGGAATTTACAGAGCTTGTAACAGTAACCTCCTGAATCCTCTGCACTTTTCCTGTGTGTATCACATGTTTTTGGTAATTTTGTCACCTCCAGACAGAGCTCAGCTTGGGTATGAATTACTACCTTGTCATGGTGAAGGGAACACTGTCGTCCTGTATTCAGTAACAAACACATGGTTGAGGTCGGGTGAGGGTTTTGTCGAAGCTTTAAAAAGAAAACAAAAAAAACAACAGTCCTCTTTTGCTATTTGCTATCATGTTTTTTTGTATACCGGAGCAAACAATGCTGCTGTTCTTCTTGGGAGGGCTGTCTCAACTAGAACTGTATGATCCTGGAAATTAACTAAGTACACTGGTTCTGATCTTTTTTGTGGTCCTCTCCCTGCCGGTAACATGCCACTCAATATGTCACATTATCACATGTATTCTCTAATGCAGTCACGTCAACAGAGATGGGGCTTTATAACATTTGTGACTTGCTCCTACGAGGAGGATGGCAGCTGTGATCAACTTCACAGCAGTCCTAACTGAGTCTAATGGTGATACAGATCCACGGCAAGGCACATGTTAGATGTTTTGGACTCAATTGAAACGTCTCAAACATGCCGTATAATCCACTTCTCTTCAGTTATTGGAAATACAGAATTTGCCTGGAAATATTCTGTATTTTAGCTCTTGACATACAACCTATCATCAGGGCACCAACAGACCCCTTTGTCAATCCAATATCAAAAGCTCACCATCAATTTGCACTTATTCACAGATATCAGGCACCTAAATACACCTGAATCTTTTAATAAAGATCCATGCATTGTGTCCTGAGAAATTGGCATTATTGTGACTCAAAATGAACTACGGCACACCAAAATAGCCTCACAGGTGATGCATGATGGTGTGATAATAGGATTTATAAACAAAAAAACCCCACAGATTATCATTAGTCTCGTCCTACAAGCACAGCTGACCACCGAATGCACATAACCCTGCATTCATCTTAATGAGTCTAACCGCTCCATTTAACATTTCTTCATACAGCTTATCCACTGTGAGATATTTTTATTAGCCAGCGTCAAAACAACGAAAAAGAAAAGAACCCAGAAAGCCCCTATGAACTTCCCCGAACCGCCGGTGGGTCAGTAAGTACAAAGTCAACCAGTGCGGCCAGTGTTCAAACCCACAAAACTGTGTTTTAAAATCCAGCAAAGATCCCGTATTTTTGCAAAGGCGCCAGGACAAACTTGGTGCACAAATGTTACACAAGCCACCGTCAATTCCAAAATCATGGCATCTGAAATATTTCACTCAGTTTGAACACCGCAGAGCTTCACTGAAGAGCTGAAACAAACCGGCACAGAATACATACAATCCTGCCAGACATGCGGAATAGGAATTTTCCAGCATTGAGCCAATATGAGAAAAGTGGACGTTAAATATACTGAAGATGATGATTAACTTCTGTTTTTAATGTCACAGAAGGCAAGGGGAAGAATGTGGTGGTCAACTTTGCTTCAGAATGAGGCAGAAAGTAATGATCCCGGTCTGATATTACTGCCAAACCAGAAAATCGCCCTGACCTTTGTAAAAGCCAAGGTTTCAAAACAATGTTTTCCCTGGAATCTCGCGGCGATCTCCACAGTTATAATTTTCTAAATGTGTGTTGTGTGTGTGTGTGTGTGTGTGTGTGAAATTCAATGTGGGCTGCCCATGCCAAACAATGTATTCCTAAATGTAGTGCAGGAAGAACACACCCATCTCAGATTCAGTGTGTGTGTGTGTGTGTGTGTGTGTGTGTGTGCGTGTCTGTGACAGACAAATTGCTGATCCAAACCAGCTGTCAGTGTGTCCACATCCCCTCTCTTCACGTCTTGGTAAGAAAATACTTAATAGATGAGAAGCACACAGGGGAGCGACCTCGGAGCATTTGACTCCGCGTGTACGTGTGCGAAAGCTGACCTGAGCTGAAAGAGGGCTGAGTTACTTCATAACTCGAACATTTTATTTTCTTATAAACACCCAGTACTCAGGAAGAATACTCAGATCGCAGAGTCGCGCCCCCTCTGGTCAACCCCCTGGGACCCCTGGGACCTTATTCCAGGAAAACTTTGGGTAACTGGGAACTGAGAAAGAGTTTTTGTGTTATGCCGCTTGGATAACCACGTCGTCTTGCTCAACACACGTCACCAACACCAACATGGCTGCCAACTCGGCTCAGAAAAGGTACTAAAAAAGATACAAAATCCTGATGAGTCTGGTCATGCTGACAATTGCAGTTATGTGAAAGGTGACTTGGTCAGTTCTGTGAGCTGTGAATATGCAGGAGCAGCTCTACGATGTTTAAGTTATGGGTTTTGGTGACCGTTCAACAGGACGAAGCAACTATAACACAGCTGTTGGCTGTGTGGTCCTTATAATTACACATTTTCACAGTCTTATTCACAAATTGTGACTTAACTGACTTGATCTTTTTGTAAGATCTCTGTGGGGGATTGTATGTCAGGCCGACCGCTATCCCAGTGTGTCAGTATTTGACAAGTTGGGAATGAGACTCGGAATCAGCTTCTCTTACAAAAAGGACCTTTACAATCTAACAAATCTACAGCAATATCTCATATACACATATCACATATCTCTAAAAAAAAACAGACCTTTCATGAGCTAAGAACAGAAAAGCCTTGCTGTCAGCTTTGTGTTGGTGCATTTTCCAGCTAATCCAGGAGGGTTTCAAAATAGTTTGTTTAGTTCAAGAAGAAGGAGACATTTTCTGTAACCACAAAGGAACACTTAATCCTTCCGTTTATCTGAAAAAAAAAAAAGAAAAAGAAAAATCACTTTCAGAATCTTTTTTTTAAATCAAATTCTGAGGTTTTCACTGGACAGGAAGGATAGGAAAACAAATCTGACATGATTTAAAAGTAACTAAAGTGATTTTGCCTCTGAGTGATCCTATGGACATACTCATGTGAAGTACAATTACCTCAGTAAATGTACTTTGTCCGGTTCTACCACTGCAAATGTTTCACTCAGTCATGCTGTATTTTACCGTTAATGGGAGTTACGGTCTCAAGCTAATTCTGTGTTGTATTGTTGATGCAAAACAAGCTGCAGCAACATTGAGCAAGTTCACACCTGCATGTATGAAAGTAAGTTAGTCTGCCAGACCGCTGTAGCCTGCTGCATAATCTCCACCACAGCTGTCAATACATGTATTAAACATCACTGAGGATGAAAAGGCAATTAGGCCAAATGGATATTTCTATTGAGGTCCTCATGAATAACACATAACACACAAAATAACAGCAAAACACTAACAACACAGTAAGCAAGACAAGGCAATAAATATATAAATAGGAAAAAAAAGCAACATGCTCTTGTTTTTGTTTTCATGAGAATATACCATTTTTATTGAACTACAGTGTAATCTGTAACTATCTCTCTAATGTCCAAAGAGAAACACTGAATAACAATAAACAAATTAAGAGACAATAACAAAATATAAAGCACATTATGTCAAAAATAAAGAAAAACAGAGATAATAAATTTAAAAAAAAAAACATATGGGGGAAAAATAACAAAAAAATTAGAGAAAAAAAAAGCAGGTAATAAAGAATAAACAGGACGGCATCTCTGACAGTGTTAAAGGACTACAATGCTGAACACCACAATGTTTACTCCTGTCAATAAAAGTAAAGTGTAGTCACTAAGATTTTGTAAAGGTATCCAAAGTGAAAGCACTCTTCATTTTGCAGAATTCAGATAATGTTATATAAATTCTTACTAATACTTGTTATGAAATAAGATTATACAACATACCTACAACCTACAGGTGTCAGGAGAGTTGACATCACCTCAAAACTTAAGCTTATGTATTTTGTCCCTCTCCACTGCGTCCACTGAACATCTCATGCTGAGTGTTTGGAGTTTTATCCACGAAGGGTTAAACATCCGCACACAGACCTCCATCTCACAGACTCACAGTGAATGAAAACATTTATACGGCTGACAGAGAGCCTGATTAACGAGATGAGACTCAGTCGGGCATCAGAGCGCTTCACATCGCAACAGGCAATCTGAGCTAATGATGACAAATTGTGCCCACCACTGTCCCTTATAGAGCCGGAGGTCTTGGCTGATATATAACAAGCCCTTTTTATGACGGTGCCACGGACAAATGTCAGACCTCGAAGAAAATGCCAAGAAGAAGCCACTGAAAGTAGTAAACAACAGTCTCGGCCTGTCTAAGCACAAACAGGATTCAAGCGGGATGCAAAACAGTTTTTTTTTTTCCAGAAACCACAGCGACTTCTTGTCATTTCGGGATTCACAAGCCCAACACACATGAAGTGGACGTTTGTATCCGACGCTGTGGTTCACATAATGAAACCATTAAAGTGTCAGTCTGCTAGTTTTCTGTTTCCTCATTTTATTTTCTACTCTCTGCGTCTGTGAAATCCTTCTCTTTCCTGCTTCCTTTCTACCCGACTTCCCTTAACTTACTTCCTTATTTCCTCTCTTTTTACTTCCTCATGTCTGTCTTTCTTTTCCTTACTGAACCTCACCTCCTTACTTCCTCTTCCTTCCCTTGATTTTGTGTTTACTTCCTTCCTCTTATGGATCACATATTTTCCTTTCCCTCCGCCCTTCCTGACTTCTCTTACCTGACCTCCCGACCTCCTCCCTTACTTCTTTACCTCACTCAGCTTACCTCTTTGCTTCCTTCCTTACTTCCCTACCTCCTCCACACTACCTCATCTTACCTCCTTACTTCCTCAACTCTGACCTTGTTCTTTCTTAAGTTCTTTCCTTACCTCCTTCCTCCTATGCATCCCATATCTTCCTTCCCTCTTCACTTATCGTACCTCACCTCCTTCCTTTCTTTTTTACCATAATTTTATTAATTCCCTGATCTACCTACTTACTTCCTTAGTCTCTTACCTACGTAACTTCTTTGTCCCTCCCTCCCTTCTTAAATTCTACTGACTTCCTTCCTTATTTCCTCCACACCTTCCTCACTTCTTTCCTTGCTTCTGACCTTACCCCTTGTCTTCCTTACGTCATTCCCTCTTTCTTAAATCAGTATGTGCCTCCTTCATTCCTTACTTCTTTCCTTACTTCCTCACTCTTAAGCATCACGTAGCTTACCTCCATTTGTTAAGTCTTACCTCCTTCCTTATCTCCATAATTACTTCCTACATTCCTGACGTCTCTTTCTTATACCCTTCCTTACTTTTTTTTTTACCTTCTCTACCTTACCTAACCTACCTTTTACTTTCCATCCTTTATTCCTCCCTTACTTCTTTACCTTACTGAACACACCTATTTTCTTCCATCTTTCTTTCTTTTTCTACTTGATTCTTGATCTCTCTACTTCAATTGCTGGGGAAACCTCAGGAATTCTAAATACAACTTCCTCACTTTTGTACGTTTGTGCTCTTAATTGTTGAGTATTTTTACTCTGTGGCATTAATACTGAGTTCTTCCTCCACTAGATGCCTTTGCACACAATTGCCAAACACAACGTATATTAAATACAGGATGATGAGAGTCAGTTGTGATTTTCTAATTTTCACTCTTTTTCTGAAATACAATGTGTGTGCTCTCCTCTCTACAGCCGCACACACATCCGCACATGAACACCACCACCATGCTCCCTGAGACTGTCCTCCAGCAGTGATGCCTGCCGTCAGCCCTCCTGCCCCTCTGCTCTGTGTGCTGCTGTGTGTCTCCATGGCTCTGCAGCGCTCTGACCTGCGCCTGGCCTACGTCACCCACAACAGCTTCTTCTACTACTCCTGCAGCCAGGACCCTCAGCCCTGCAGCGTCTCCTCACTCGCCGACTGCAAGTGCAAGGACATCCAGCTGTCCTCGCTGCACCGCCCTCAGTCGCACTCGTCTCCTGTGTTCAGGATGAGGCGTTTAACGATTTGGTTCACGTCACCATTCAACACGGCGCGTCTGCTCAACAACTCGGAGGTGAGGCATCTCACGCTGATCCACTGTGGCCCAGGAGGATCCAGAGGGACGCCTTCCCCCTCCCTGGAGGGACACTTTGCCGTGCAGCACCTGGAGAGGCTGACGATGGTGAACCTGCAGCAGAGGCCGGTTCACAGCTGTCCAGATGCAAACAGAGCCAAGAACACAGACACGGACAGAGAAAACGGTGCTCGCCTGGACTCAAATAGATACAACCGGGAGAGAGACACAAACCTGCATCTGATTGCGGACCTGAAGAAGGAATCCTCTGTGTTTTCCTCCCCCCAGATCCAAGACATCCTTCTGGGCAGGGAGCTGGGGGCGGCATATCACGAACAGGCCCGTCTGGGAGTCATCCACAGCTCTGTGCTGGAGTGGGGAGCAGTCGTCAAAGCCTACACAGTCCAGACTCACATAGACACTGACGGCATGCTGCCCTTCCCTGACCTCCACCTGCCAAAACTACCAGAGACATCCGTCATATATGTCAGCTTTGTCTATTGACACCAAGGAGGTAACGGGGGGATATGATTCAGAGATCAGCACCTGCAGACAGGCACTTTCTTGCTCCCTTGAGTTCCCATATTTTGTATTGAATTTAAGAATTTTGAGTCTGTTTTATTGCAGACACGACAGGCAAAGACATTGTTTTTCATGCACCGGTTAAACTAGAAATTTTGGACTGTTTTTCTTCCATGATCTTATTTCAGAGACGTGGAAAGAAAAGCTCTAAAATCACATTTAGGTGTAAATTTTTGTCATTATTTCTGTTCCAGAAATGAAGGCAAATTAGCACATTTCTAATGAGATAGTGCCTCATTATCACAGAAGACCAAAAAAACTAATTACAACTGTATTCATGTAAGTAATTAGCGAAGATTTCATGGTGATATCTATTTTTTGTTTGTTTGTTTTTGTTTCTTTTACATTATTCACCATTTCCGCCAAAGAAAGTGCAAGAAAGACATTTCCTCAAAATGAGTTTTTGGTTGTTTTTTTTTTGTTATATTCTGAGCCAGAAATCTTCAAATCAGCTCACACCAAAACTTTCCAGCTTTACTCCTATCTATATTCTGAAGGATTCTATAGAGGGGTTTGTTCATATATCAACCCACAGCTTGATTTATAGAACATTTTATTCATATCAAAATTGCAACAGCAAAAAAAGGAATGGTTGTTTTTTATTGTCGTGGTTTGTTCACCTTTCTGTTCTGGAAATGAAGGGAAACTGGAGCATCTTTCAGTAGATAATGCCATATTTACATGTTTAAACAACATTTCAGAAAAATTGTAACACAAAAAATAATAGTTTATATGTCAGTAATCAACTGGGAAGGTTTTAAGATGATATGTACTTGTTTGATTTTTACCCTATTCACCTGCAGTGACTCTCCTCAGGTATATGGGATCATGAATGAGTTTTCTCTCTAGAGTTAACACGAAGAAACAGAGACACAGTGATCCTGACCTTTGGCTGTTTTCACAGCCTCCCACTATGTTGTTTTGTCAGTTTAAGACGTAAAAACTGCCGTAATTTTCTGAGGAAATTAGGAAAAAGGAAATTGGATCTGTTTTGAGGGATTTTTCCATTTGTTTTTTTCTTGCGGTGACTCCCAGAGCTGAAGCACATTTTGGCACCGATGCTTAAACACACTCAACACAAAATTAGATGTTCTAGGCCAATTGCTTTAATCATCATTTCCCAAACGGCCGAAAAAACTTTGCACAGCTGTTTATCAGCATGTTAGAACGGAGCATGTCAGCTAATGAGAGACCCTCTGAGGGAGGAGACGAGCTTGCCAGCCCCCTCCAGCTGAAAGGTTCTTTGTTTCCAAATGTTGTTTGTCTTAAAGTGACGCTGATCAACCCCAAATTCAATTAAAGTGACAGGTTTATATAATTCCTTTGTTTTTCCTCTTCAACACAAAGAGAGGAAATGTGAGCTTCCACCGTGAAGTCCATCCTGCAAAAAGCTCTGATGCAGTTGCTGAATTCACCACGAGTGTAACGTTGACGACTGACACTTTCCAGATCAACGTATACTGTGGCATTTCTTTGCACCAGACGCTGTGAAAAGATTCATTGCCACATGTGTGTCACTGAGACCATTCAGAGTCATGAATGAAGAATTTGATTTACTTTTGTCTTGAGCTTCAAACATGAGAGAGAAAAAAAAACGTGTCTATCATTGTTCATGCTTCCAGAATTTCACCACAAGGTGGCAGCAGATACACGTGAGTAAACTGAGGCGGGACTGAGCTGACTGACAGCACGAGGAAAAGGTTGTCTCATCTTCTACCTTTTATTGATCTGTCATTTTTTAAGGTATCAGGCAGACCTTTAAATGTAACAAGTGTGTCATGACGGATCTCAGCACTTTAGAATCTTGTGAGGAATTGTGTTTTTGAGGGATGGAGGTCTGTTTGTTGAGAGTTGATAAAGTATGGCCAGATATTTATTTGTTTTTAAGACATGAATTTACAATGGCATGACTTGTGTTTGTTTACAATAAAACAGAAATAAATGATTTACCTATCACTGATGTCTTGTCAATTTATGTTGTGTGTGTGTGTGTGTGTGTGTGTGTGTGTGTGTGTATATATATAGTTTCTCCACTCCATTGATTTAAACAGATAGAATCACCGACAAGAGTCTGACATGAAATATGACTATAATTATTATTATCACTAAATAAAATGTTGTGCTCACTAGATCGAAACAAAAATATTAATGACACTGAAGTTATTCTGAATCCAGTGGTAGCATGCAAGTCCTTATAGTGTCTGTATCATGGTATATTTTGTTGTTGGTCCCGTTGGATTTTTACTATTATTATTATTATTATTATTATTATTATTATTATTATTATTATCATTATTATCATTATCATTACTATTATTATTATTATTTAAAAATATTAATAAATACAGATGCCTTTGATTCCTTGTGACTCATGAGTAAAAGGGATGTTAAGAAAAGTCTGAACTGCTTTACAATTCGACTGATTTGAGAAGTTTAAATGATTTGATTTGTTTTTTACTGAAAAGCGTAAATTTTCACTGTGGATGTTAATGCGTTAAATGGGACTTTCAGTCACTTGGAGGATCGATGTGGTAAGTTTAATGTATTTTTTTGTTGTTGAATATACAGATGCACAAAATACAAATGTTTCAACCGATACCTACAAAAATGCAATTATCTGCTTCACATGGCCAATATCGATAAGACTACAGATAATTTCACATTTTTTCAACTTAAAAAGAATTTACTTATTCTGTCGTTTTTTTATAATCCTCAGCTCTTTTTGTTCTTGTTAAAACGTTTGTGAACCTTTGTGGAACATTGTATTGTATTCCTCTGAAACTCTAAAAACCATCCACTGTTTGACTCTCTGGTCTTCTTCTTCTTCTTCTTCCACTTTAAAAGTTGCAGACCACCACCCACCATACTGGAGTGTGTAAATGCTGCGCTTGTCATATCAGTGAAAGCAGATTATCGGCATTATTATCGGTCGAAAACCGATAAATACATATATAAACCTCCCAGTCCGGCCGATAATCGGCCTCTTTTTGCTGTGTGAACACTTGTTTACCATCACTGGTCATTAAGACCCACAGCTGCATTAAAACCTCACGGTTACATTTGTAAATTTAATAATGATGATGATGATGATGATGATGATGATTGCAGTCCTGCATTGCATACACGTGCACGCGTCCTGCTCCTGAGTGCCGTGTGTGTGTGTGTGTGTGTCTGACACCTGCCACGGAGCCGCTTATTTGCATGATAAACATGCGGCCCATCTTGTTAAGCGCCCCGTGAATGCAAACTGATGTTGCCTGTTGATCCTGCACCTGAGAGGTCAGCAGCACCCAGCAGCACCCACACACACACACACACCGGGAGAGGGATCCCCGGTGGAGGTGGAGGAGGTGGGTCTGGGGCCGCTCCTCTGTGATCCCTGACCTCCACTTGGGATAATCTGCGGCCTGTAAAAACAAATCAATTACATGTTCAGTGTGATGCCCGTGATGTATGGACCTCTCCGAAGTCCCACTGTAAATATTCATGTCAGTCTAAAATAATAATAATAAAAAGGTAGACAGGCCGAGACTAAGCTGGATTGATTTTGGGTGCAGGGCTCTCCCTCCTCCGCTCCCCTCCAAGTGAGCCTTTAACCACGCTGCCGCCGTCTCCTCACCGGCAGTTTAGCAGTAAAACATTTTTATAATCAGACGTTATTGTTCGCCGCCTCCTTGTGGGAGATGCGCCCATGTTCATTTTTTAAAAGGGCAAATCAGCCATAATTCAGTTTATAAACTGCAGCGCGCAGGGGAGAAATGCCTGGATGAATATTCATTAGAGTCCGCCCGAACTGCCACACTCGGTGATTCATTGGGCATATGTAAATATCACTCACTTTAATTGCCCCTAAACTGACTCAACATAATGTTGTCATTAGCAAATTATTACTTATTTGTGATACTAATGGTACGGTATGGCGCGCAGTGCCGGAGCTCCACATACATGATTGCAATTACAGCTCTTTTTATTCACAGGGTGGCTGCGGAATCTGATGGATCAGTTGTGTGTGTGTGCTTGTGTGTGTGTGCGTGTGTGTGTGTGCGTGCGTGTGTGTGGCTGAGGTGCCAACAATTAATTTCCCTCACGCACGCAGGACTGGAGTCGATCCACCCATTAGACACAAAAACACAACAAACACACACACACACACACACACACACACACACACGTGGGCTGAAATCGGTTTTATGGACGTTTTAATGTATTTTTAATGCATCTGTATCATCTGGATTGAATTTTAGAATTAACAGGAAATTCATTCTTCCCTCAAACTTCTTCAGCCAAAATTTAGTTTCTTTTATCGGCAATTATTTCCCTTTAAGTGGCTGAATAAAAACAACTAAAAACTAAATTAACGTAATTGATTTCTTTTATAATAGAAAATATACTTCAGACACACCAAACATCTCGCTGGATAAAAAACAAAATTCATGGGTAATTTGAAGCAATTATTAACATAATAAGGAAACTATAGTTTTAAGGATGATATGTGTGCAGAAATAAAGACAATCAAAACGTTTTTCTTCTTTAAAAGAAATCACAGATTTTGCACTAAATTGTCTGTAACTGTATCTAAATCAATCGGATGAGGACGTCTAACTGAAGTCCTTTAAAAGTGCAGATCAATTAAATCTAACTGGAATCTGCATAAAAAAAAACCCTTGTGTGAATTAAATTACTTACAAAGAGCAACAATCAGCGTTTTGATCATCCACAGAGAACCATTCGATCATTTCGTATTCACAGTTACGTCTTCATCAAACATAAGGGTGCAAAAAGTGTAAAGTTTTTCTTTCTCACTGCTCTGAAACTAGTTGTGATAAGGTTACCAAAGAAAAGTTGCACTGCTGTTCTGAAATGTTGGTGTTTCAATAGTTTGTCCTAAGTCCCTTTAAATCTCCCCTAAAAACTGACTTGTTTATGTTAATTTGAAGACAAACTGTGAGGGATTAATGATACGTCTGTGTGGTGAGATTTATTCATTTACACACAAAGAAAGTTTAGCTCCGGAAAAACAAAGCTCAGCATCAGATTTCCGACATTTACCTAAATCCTCTCTCCCATGACTCATACTGAAACCAGGGGCTGTCGTATTTTTTAAACAAACTGTTGTATTTATAAAAAAAAAAAAAAAGAAAAAGAAATCCCTCCCTGCTTGTCACAGCCTGCACAACACGACCCGGTCTGGAGTTGTTTTATAGAGGCAGCAGCAGTTTGAAACAACAACCATGACAAAACAGGCCTACAAAACAGAGGGAGAGAGAGAAGGACAGGCAGAGACAAATAATGATGTGTGTGTGTGTGTGTGTGTGTGTGTGTGCGTGCGTGCGTGCATGTGCGTGAGCATGTGTGCATCTGTGAGAGAGTGTGAGGGAGCTAATAAAGTAATGTGATGGATGATCCCCTTTCTCCCAGAGGGACCAGCACCATGTAAATTGGCCCACACAATGCATTATGGATAAGGCAGTTGAGATTATAGCTTGTTAATGTGTCCCTCCCTCGTCCCCTCCCTCTCCTCCTCTCCCCTCTCTTCTTGCATCTCTCTCTCTCTCTCTCTCTCTCTCTCTCTTCGTCTCTCCCTCTCTCCATCCCTCTGCTTCGGCTCAGGCAGTGACATGGTCACCTCATTGTCGGGGCGCGTGGGTCTTTTAGATGCAGATGGAGAGGGAGAGGAGCTGTACTGCAGCGATCTGCCAAGCTTAGTGGACGAAGTTTGTGTATCTGTGTGTGTGTGTGACAGTCTTACATTACTGACATTGCGGGGACATATGTCATTGTGAGGACCGACCTCCTATTTAGGTACAAAACGCAGGTCCCCACAAGGTAATCTAGTCAAGATTTGCATCTGCAGTTACAGTTTAGGGGTTAATTCAGTCAGTTAATCAATGTAATGTCCTCCTACGTGACAAAAACAAGTTAT